>NC_138910.1:79459216-80059216 GCF_965231255.1 Vanellus vanellus | reverse complement strand
CACATATTTCTCTAACAGGATACTATTTGGTATTCTAAGAATAGTTACATAGAAGATATGGTTGGAAGACAATGAAGTTTAAAAATACTGTTAGCTTTTTTAAGATTAAAAAAAAAAATCCCCAATCTTTTGAGGTCCTTTAGGGCTACTCCTCTGATTTTATCATTAATCTTAAATTAGTTCATGTAATCAAGTGAAAACATTGTTTTTACTCAGGAGAATTTTAGAAGATCTAATTGGAAACATCTACAGAGCTCCACAAAGTTCCAATTCTGCCCATGAAACTAAAAAGTCATTAAATCTATATAACAAAAACAAACAAACAAAAACCCACAAAAACACTTTAACAGAAATGGAGTTCCTTACAGAAATAGTGCACACTACAAAATGTATGTCCATCTTTTGGGTGGATGACTCCTTTTGTGTCAGTATTTACTTGGACAAGACAGAATAAACAAACACCTACAAACCACTAGCAAAAATTTTGCTTTTTGCACAGCAAACCTACTAACTGCAAAACCAATCTGCAATATAAAGAACATGAGCAGGAAGAGCTGAGAGGCTCGAGAACTTCATTGACTGTATAGTAACACGTTAAGATTCTGTGACATCAGGGCCTTTGAACAAAGTTTTAAAGCCTTCATGATTCCGAAGATAAAAGAATTTAATTCATCCAAATGAAAAGCCAATACAAAACCAAAAACACCTACAGTGTATTCCAGTCATGAAAATTTGCAGAAGCATGCAGTAAAACATCCAAAAATTCGCATGAACAGGCAAAGTGCTATATATCTCCGTATATATATATGTATACACCCTAAAACCAACACAAATACACACGCAGTAAAAACTAGTTATATATGAGAGCACCTAGATTAAATGAAAAAAGATATCCTCTTTCTCTTTTCTTTCCAAGTTTTTTCAAATATTTCCTCTCACACTGAACACAGACATTCTGTCTGTTGTGAGATAGCAGGCTATTGTACTTCACACACTAAGTGGCCTTATTCCATATTCAGAAATCAAATTTGCAAGATAATAGGACATTAAAGCACAAATGTTTGCTCCGTAGAGGCAGGTGTCAAGAAATACCATTATCCTCACGAAATCCTGACAGAAATCTATCCCAGCTACAACATTAAGATTTTGGCCTGGAAACAAAGGTTGCCTCAGGAGATAGCCCAGGCTGTGGGACCTACGGCCATCTGGAAGGACAGGAACGCGTAGAAAAATATTTTTCCATTTCTGTATCTCACAAAGCACTACAAATCCAGAATCACCTATGTAGAGAATTAATTTGTAAATGGAGGATCAGACTTAAATAATTCAGGATTTAATTCAGGACTACGTTTCTTTCAAAGACTTAAGTATTCCTTTAATAAATTGCTTCTGGCTTATATTACCTGACACAAATGCATCTGGAGCTAGGTATGTTGTCCTCTGATCATGTCATAGGCACACGTGGTTTGTCTTAAGAGAGGCCCCAGGCCTAGTTTTTCAAAGGAAATCAGACAGTTGAGGTTAGCTTTGTCCCAACGAGACACTCACCAAGGGAATATGCCTGAGAAATACCATAGTGGACCAGTCTACTTCTGGCTGACATCAGTGAAGTTTCCAACTCTCCATTGGCTTCACTAGAAGGCGACAAACTATGCAGCCAAAAAAGGCGCTGAGGGACAATCAAGCTACGTGATGGCAGAGAACTTGATGACTTCATACACAGCAGATGATGTTCCTCACTAGCTTCATCACAGAATTGAAACTTACGACACTGGAAGATTTTAAGTTCTTACCTGTTCTTTTATTTCTGTCCACATAACAATACTTGATTTCATAATCTTTAAATAAGTCATGGATTTCCTGAAAGAGAAAAGTACAAGTAACATCAGATAAATAATTTTACCAGACCAAATAAGTGTATAAATTCATCTTCATTTGGAAAAAAAGTAAACCAACAACAAAACCCAAACCAAAAACTTTCCCAATAAACAGAAAATCTCACCATAGAAACACTATCAAATATTTGTTTTTATAAAGGCTGGTTATGCTAACTGCAGCAATGTTTTTATCTCATATAAAAAACTGGCTTACTGAATTTGAATAATTTACTTTTCATTATATAAAGTCACATAAGCACAACAGGGTGTCCTGTTGACTGTCTTTTGGTGAAGACAAATAACATCACAGTTCATTAAATAGCAAACCCCCCACAATTTCGTGGAAGTACAGCTAGCATAGTTAAAATACCGCACAGACAAAAAATACTGGCAACATCACATCATGCAGTTTACTGAGGGCAGGCAACACTGTCATTAAATGCAACAGTTGCTTTAGTTTCCTTTAACTGCTCAAGTTCACTTTTAACAGATTTTCCCTCTTTTAATAATGAATATTCTTTCAGTCAGCAGATAATTGTGCCCAGAATACCCCCGGAAAGTATCCTCTATCAATTACCACACAGATGCTCAACAAAGAATCAATCCCAAGAGCATTATCTGCTCCAACTAATTAATGGGGAGAGAGCAGAGGTGCGGGAGCGGTGGGGTAGAAGCAAGTCTAAGAGGTGGTACCAGTTTGCTACAGCTATTCCCCAACAAGGCATAGTACGTGCACGTGCCCCACGAAAAATACACAAACTATTATCAGTTCAGCGGCGGGGATGCAGATACGAACATTCATCAGCCACAAGAAGAAATTACGAGTAGTAAGCTGGATATATGTATTCTTTTAGTTGGGCAAATCCCATAAACAACAGCAAAAGACCAACTAAATAAGCAAAATAATCAACCAGCTTTGTCTGAAAGTTTAATTGTGGACAATTTCCAGTTGCCCAGTCTAGTTGCCAGTTTGCTAATTCAATATATATAGCCCAGAGGTTAAGCGGGTTCTCTGTGACCGGTATCAGGTGCATACCTTTTAGTCAAGCGAACGCCAATCTCTAGTTTCACTAGTTAACAGCTGTCAAATACTACATTAATAAAACATGGCAGCATTTCTCAAGCTACCAGCCATCCTCTAATCAGATGTGATAAGGATGTGGTTTCTGAAAAGCAAAATAGGCCAGGCACAATTCAAAGGTTCAAGTGAGGTAGGCAATTTGACTGCGGACATCCGAGAGTTAGATGGTAGTTTGTTCTCAGTCACAAGAAACTGAGAAGACACTTTCTGTACAGTTTTGTACAGCTCAGCTGTATTTGGCATGGGGGACTTATTTGTGTCCTACTTAGAAAAAGGGGGGACATATTTACCTTTTTTATTTCATACATTATTTTACAAGAGTAACGCTGAAGTTTTATATGATGATTAAGCAGCAGGAAGTATTATTTCAAACAGCTCTGAGCGCTCTTTTGAAAGTCATGTGTGAATCAGATGATTCCACGTGATTTCCCAGTAACTGAAATTTTAATTGGGAGGGAAAATTGCCTGTAGTGAACATATCTTCAAGGGATAATCATGAGATCTCATGTAAAAAATGATGATAACATAAGGAAGACTTGAAACTTAATTTAAGCAAAGTAATTTTTGTAAAGATTTTCACACTTATTTCCACAGGTTGTTGCAAACACTGCCAGGTTTGTGTAGTGGGCTCTTCCAGGAAGGTACGTGTTCTTGTGCTCTCGTGGCCCCACGGCAGGGCTGAGACCTTTACCTGTGGAACTGGGTCTGTATAGTATTTCTTCACATAAAGACTGTTTGTGACAATTTACAAAAATAAAACACCCCATGCCAACTTTTAATCAAATTAAACAGATATGTAAATATCTGCGTACATTAGGCTAAGATTCTTCACAATGTTTTCAGAAGTACTAAGCCGACTTTTGAACTCGGGCACTTCTATAAACTTTATCTTCAACATCTTTCAACACTTGGGTCTGTTAGAAAAGAGCGAACAGTACTTCCATTTTAATGTTGTTAACAGTTTCTGTTCCCGACAGCTCGGAGCAGAACTGTCAGGCAAAGCAACAAGAACATTTTACCTGCTGTTCCTGACCAGGTGCAGCTGTGCACCACCAAACACCACACACCACCAGCACCAAACACACTTGGTCCGTTTGGTGTAAGCAGTTACCTGGTATTTGGGCCAGGAAGGAGTGTTTACTCCGGGAGGAGAAACGGGTCATCCAAGTCAGGTATATTCTCTGGTGCAACCCTATTAACTTGCAAGGAATGTAAGCAGTGGGCTGTTTCCCTGAACACAGCAGAAACAAACAGCCGCAGTTCATTCCCGGTTCCCGACCTCCTGGCAGCCTGCCGGCTCACGCACCCGGGGAGCCCAACCTCCGTACCCCCAGCCCCGCCACGCCAGCCCTCTCCCCCCCTCGGGATCTATTGCCATCACTCTGCACACCCCCGCGGAGCAGCCATCAGCCCCCACCCATGCTCCGCGGCAGGAAAACCTTTTGCGCTCCCCAGGTCAGCCTTACCACAGCATTGCTGTGTGCTGGGCAGCCACGAGAGAATGGCAATGCAAGCGCTCACCATTTCTTATCACACGAGGTTTAGCAAAGCAGTAGTAATAAACCCAGCGGTGGGACCACACGTGAGCAGTGGCTGCCATCCCCAGCTGCCACCACTTTGCCCACCCTCACAATATCCACATCCAAACCACCTGTTGACCAAGCCTCACCTCTATTAGTATTCTTTCCACATAACATTTACAAAACTGCTTCTCCTTGAAGGTTTTTTCCTCTTTTATAAATGAATGAATCTACTAGTGTCAAGAAAAGTGATTGACTATTACCACAATAATCATGATTTAACTGCATCGTATTAGGTCTAAACAAAATGGCAACATCCGCTAGCACGCTGAAGGCCTAGCTGCCAGGAGTGTCATGCACTGAATGTCTGGCTAGATGATCATATTTTGACAACAAAAATTGTAAGCAGTTTTAAAACTATCTGGCAGACATACAGCAGTCATGGATCCCATGAGTTTCCAACACAAACACCGTTTATAGTGGTGCCTGTCTTGGCTCTTAATTATTGCAGTCTTCAGATCGACTCGTAGTTGGCTCCTGAACCAGACGTAAAACTCAGCACCAGCCCTCAGGCACGCGTTTGTACCTGAGCAAGCAGCTCCCGGGGGATGTGGCCCTGGTCAAAGCAAGGATGACACGTACCACAGAAATGGAGAGGAGGAGAGAAAACAGAGGAGAGAGCTTGCTCAGAGTTAACAGCAGTTGCATAAACACGTGGGCCATGCCAGCGGCCCCAGCTAACATCATGGAACAGAAATGTAACCAATAACGCTTAGCCACTTAGACCTTTAAAGTTCTTAAAAGTGGACCTTGAAAGCTAGTTAATCTTACCATCGGTAAAAATTAAAATCCTAACTATGTACCTAATCGGTTCACACTTTAAAATTAGCAGAAGAAGCAAAAGCAAATATATTAAGGGGAATTTAAGAGGAACCACTAGTAAACACAGGCTGAATATACTTTAAAAAATGTATTATTTACTACTGAAATGCTTCAATTCTTGGCCTGTCCTGTCTTGGGTAGAAAAAACAGCAACGTGCTTTTACCACATACTGTCAATTTGAAATTTGCATCTTTCAAACGGGAAGAATGCCCTCCTTAGAGAGGATCTGCCTTTATGCTTTATTACCTGCATTGTTTTAAACGCAAACAAGAAAGGGAGTTATTAACAGGCACATTTGCCCTATTTATCAAATCAGTAAAGCTCAATGTATTATTTCTGCTTTTCATACCCAGAATCTCATAGTGCAAGAAAAGGAATAGGCAAGAAATACTCAGTCATCACCTGGAACAATATACCATGTACATAAAGCCTGCAGCACCCTAAAACCAAGTATTTTTCTCTCTCTAGATACTGAACATAGTACTGAATTATGTTATTCTGGCAACAAAAATATTTAACAATTACAATGGTGCCTGGCCAGATTTGTACAGTAAGCTTTAGTGGCGTTTCCAGTGTAAACACTGTACAAGCCTGGTCTATAACTTGGCTCTCAGTAAGTAGCTGAAGGCCTAAACTTCACACGCATATTCTCGACACGGGGCTCAATTATGTTTTAAGTAGTTGAACTAAATAACATATTTGGCTAACCAAGAAGTTTTAAATCATCTCATGACTAAAAAAGACTTTGTTTTCATTTGTGCAGGCAGAGCAGGAAAGAAGAGGGCTTCTCAGGAAAAAGCTTTACATTTACAAATGATAAAATGTGTTCATATAACCACTAAATCTTTGAGTCCATGACATGATACATGGAATTCACTGCAGAAATAAAATTAAAAAAAGGGGGAAAACAAAAGGTAGTAAGCAAGAGAACATCAACACAGTTTAAAAGAATAATTTGTTACTGGGGGAAAATCCGTTCCTGTTGGGGAGTAAGAAATGGAGTCCATAACACTAACAAGAGGGTCAAATAACAAAGCACAAGGACTGGTGCAAAGTGCAATTTTAAACATCCCCTAACTACTAATGACCACAAAGGTAGGAGGTCCTCAAATTTTCACCAACTGGTCACTCAGTGCCTTTGCTCCTAACAAGCAAAAGTTCAAAGATTGGGCTCACCATACTGTATAGTATGTTCTCTTTGACAAATTTTCAAGGTTTTTTTCAATGCTGCATTAAAGAAAGTTCTTAGATGAGCAGCAGCTGTGGGATCAAGTCTAAGATGTGTAGCAGATGGCCACCTGCCCAGGCATCCAGGGACAGCGGGCACTGAGGTGGGCCCTAAAGCTTTTGCTCAGCACAGTCCCTCTTCACTTCCATAGTCACAAACTATGAAACTCAAAATAAAATCAGGCCCGTAATTTTAGGCCATAAACTGCCCTTGGGGCGAACCCTTTTGTTTGAGAATTGCCTCTCACTTTTGTAAGACCATACCCTCCAACGATCTTTAGTAAAGTAATATAAGTAAATGTTGTCATCAAAAGAACAACAGTTTCTCTATAGACTTACGATGAACAGGGAATGAAAAACATATTCCTCTGATCTTCCAGAGTCATATTAGTGTGTTGGTAAGAGAAACACTATGAGACTGGAAATTAATTTCAACCTCCTGGGTATACTGGGCGGTATGCAAGCTAAATGAAAGATGAAAAAGACACAGAAGAGGTAACATGAGAGAGCAAGAGCACAAAGCAAAAGAAAGGCAATAAAGAAAATCAAAAAGCACGTACATCCTAAGGCATGAGAGCTACTCACTATCCAACAAGTATGCCTTTCATGTTCAGTCAGTGTGACGGAGGACTAACTAAAACACAAAGGCCCCTTCTACTTAAACGTCTGGTATAGAACAGATTGGGAGAGAATACTTCCTCAAATCATCACAGTTCATTAAAGGCTTTCGATCAAAAAGGAACGAGGAAAAATTGTGGCTAATCCATGGAGAAAGGAGGGGGAAAAAAAACCAAAACCAACAACAAAACCCCCAAATCCTACCAGAAATAGCATCATGCTAAGTGGTGATTTGTCTTTTGATCAGGAACAGACACTGGTGAAAAAAACTGGACGGGTACATCCGGTCCCAAAATACAAAAGAAATCCCTATCCCAGGTGGATCGCACCAGTTTCTTATTAACACCTAAATGTTTCATCTTTCTTTAGATTCTGTCATGCCAAAGAAGAACTACAGGGCATTAAAATAATTAATCAGCCCTACTTTACTTGATGTCCTACATTAAAGTAGAACATCCACTCTGTAAGACTTACTTTCTAGCCTCAGATGATAAAGAAGAAAAGCAGAAACGTGCATGCAATATGGCAGCGTTTGAAGATGATCAAGCACAGAAAAAACTGGTTGAAAGCATGTGCATCTTCCACAGCACTGCCTCCTTCCAACGGGGAATCAAAAAGTGGACAGCCTTGGTCGGTCAGCTAACCTTAGCAGTGAAGACTGGAGATTTTGCTACAAGTCTCAACAATGATTAGCAAGAAAGATAGCCTGGGGTCTGTTCTTTCCAACAGCAACTCCATGGGATCCCAGCTGGTATGCCAGGGTACCAGACTGCTGATTATGTCACATTTATGAGCTACTGCTCCTATGGAAGTTAATCAGATGTAAAGAAGGAACCGCTAACAGTGAAAAAACAATGACCTGGGGGAAATCAAAAACAATTCTTCTAATCCATTGGGGTAATTACAAAAACCAAAACAAATCTGAGTTGCCATGCAATACTCCAGCAAAATAAAACTTCCCGTTTAGTAAAGTACAACTTCACTCACACTCTAGTCATCCTGAAGTTTTTGGCATCTCTTTATCAGTAAAGGAGAGAAGTTATTATTTCCTTCCCTCCCTCTGCCCAGAGCAGTCCTCCTGCCTCCCAGAGCACTCAGAGCAATTTTATGACGGTTCCAAGGATGTTCAGTTTGCAATGCATACCTTTGAACACTGCACTTTCAACACGGTATACAATTGTGTTCCTTGCTATAGAAATGGATCAGTTGATTCAACAGAGATGACAGTTCAGGGAGATATGCGCACAACAAGGCAATTGTGAGAGATTTCCAAGAGATGGCTAATTCATTGCCAAGCACTGACCAGAATGAAACGAACGACTGCAACCAAGCTTACCTTTAAGACTCTTTGCAAAGATTCTTGATACAAATATCAAGTCTTACCACAACATTGCATCAGAGGATACTGATGCTAACAAGAACAGACCCACTATCTGAAATTTTTCAAAAAGAAAAGCAACACCAATGGGTCAATCTTGCCTGTCTTACTGTAAAACATCACATATTACTGCCCTGCTAGGATTTCTTGGACCCTGCTTATGGCCCTTTGTCCTAATGAAGCCATAAAATGATTACTCTGGTAAGAGCAGATGACACTTCCTTGCTGTTGAAAGGAGATTTGCAAGTCAGAGGAGTATGTTCTGCAAAGGCTGCGGGAGGAGAGAGGATCCTCGCTCTGGAGAGCACGTCCTGCATGTGAAGGCTGGTATGCAGTGCAACATTCTTGACACAAGCAGTGAAACTCCATGGAGAAACAGGATGGCCAGTTGTGACCCACCACTCAGTAGTGTGTGTCCACTGAATTCTCTTTTTAAGACAGTAGTCACTGCTCCAGTATTACCTCAAAATCTAAAGTACGTTCAGAATAACACCTAGGGGTCCCATATTTTCAGCGCACGGTGTGTTACCAAATCACATCTCCCCCAGAGCTTCAGAGCAAGAAGATCAGATTGAGAGAAGGAACACTCTTAGTAGAACAAAATACTGAGCAGATTCTTAATAGAGTTCGCATATAGCTAGAATGATAGAAAAACATTGGATTGGAGGAGGGAGAGAAAACACGACATTAGTTAAGACAGCAGTTGATGTGGTAAGCTGTTTTACTCACAACACTGACCCAACTAACAGGAATCAGTCAGAGTAGTAGCAAGTACATTTCTATCTGATTTTATAGGTTCAGCAATCTAAAAAGTAACAAAAATACAGCTGTACAGGTATCAATGGTGCTTCAACTCAAGATTCAGAGAGGCGACAGCAATAGCATCTGTCCATTTTTAGGTCATTATCATACCACACGTTTGATAATGCGCACAGTTCAGTTACTGTGCTAGACAAATCAGATGAGGATGAATATGGGGAACTAACTGGCAAGTCCGGAAGATTCCACCGTGGCAGGTCAGTACAAAATCAACTGACTTGCCAACTAAACAGTAAACGGAGACTTTGCCTTCAAGAACAGTGAAGGTGCTAATAAAAATGTTTACCACAGGTCTGTCATAAAACCACCTTTCTCCATGGCTGTAGTGAGATAATTGCTTGAACAAATACTAATCCTGCAAGTACATATTTGCAGATTAAGCTATAAAGCCCAATGCAAAAAGAATCTTCTTGACATAATTTTGACTTAATTTGTTCCCCCCACGGATTTGTTTCATACTGACACTCAATGAAAAAAGCTGGTGAGGGAATGCCGACTTCCCTGGTGTGACAGACTTCAAAGTGCTTTCTTCAGGCTGTCCTTCCTCCTGAAAACACGCTCCGGATTTCCGTAGGAACACAGATGTTGCCAAATGCATTTAGAGAAATCCCAAGATTCAAACGTGGGTAACCTTTGCTCCTTAACAATAGCCACTCAGCACCTAAAGTGCTGAACGCTTCTGACACTTAATAATCTCTCTGTTTGTTTGGTTTCTAAGACTACAAACCTCTGGCACTCTGTTTCAGAAACTTCATGGCTAAGGTACATTTCATCTGTGAACTTAAAAGTAATTCTTATTTTTTTAAACTCAGTTTAACACAGGTAAAACTCCAAAGGTAAGAGAAGATTACAAGTAAAATAATAAACAAAAAAAGATTAATACATAGCTACAACTGGCAGGGGAAAACATTCATTGCCTAATTTTGCTGGAAAAAAAAATGGAGTTTTGTTCTCATTTTGAAGATGATGAACCTTCTGATAAAATTGAATATCAGGAATCTGTATCAGCAGAAGAGCCATTTCTTGCTTGAAAACTATTTTGGTAAATCTTGGCCTCACTCTTCACATAATAACAATGAATGATAGCAAACCCAACACCCCAATGATTAGAGATGAATAATTACATTTATGGAAACCTCTTCTGGAAGACTTTGCTGCATTTTAACAATGTTCACCTCTTTCTTGATGAGAAATAAATTGGCCAGGTTAGCAACAGTTTATCTGATTTTACTTGGCTAACCAACCATTTCAAGAAGAAAAGAACAGACAAAACACCTCTGCACAGTGTTTACCAAGGGTGTTAATTTGATTTGAGGAATGTTAAGTTCCATGGTAATTTTTGGAAATGCATGACAGCTAAACGCACAGGTATACTTAACACGCCTGACCACAAACATACTTCTTTCCAAAACTGCTCCAGGACAGAAACTTCCTCTCTATGGTACAACTATTCTGCCTTTGCATGCCAACACCAATAACTCAACGATGGTAAAAATTAAAATGACATCTTTTGAAACTGTATTTCAGGATCTGTGTGCAGTGGTACTGTTCTAGCCTAGTAATAGGTGAATATTAGAACCTTATATATGGAGAAAAAGGCATCTAAGTGCTACTTTTAATTCACCAAAACAAAATGGCAAACTTCCAAAATACTGTGTGGCTGCCAAATTGGACCTTCACACTAGTATATTTCCCTGTGGCACTCTTTGTCTGATCAAGTAATGCCAAACTTGGTGGCTTCCATATAGGCGAGATGTGCTTTTAACCAGTCCACGTGTGAATTCATGAAGTACCTGCTATGTGCAACAAGAGCAAGAAACACGACTGTTCTAGTGTCAGACAAAGTGATCCTGTTCTGGCTATCCGCAGCAAGCGTCTTGTGATATGCCAGTAAACCCTCTCTGTCAACAGAGTCATGCGTGATGGCTTCTTGAAGAGACGATAAAGATTAGCAGGGTTTTCCAAGCTGTGAGTTTGCTATTGATTAGGTCATAAGGTTGCTATAAATAAAGGTGAGGTTCTGCATCAGAAACATCATGCGGGATCATAGCAAAACTGTCATATCTAAAACTTTAACTACCTACAATTACGTGGCCAGACAGATCGAAAAGCACCATATACGTGAGAACAAAACATCAAGAAGTGCAGGGGCAAGCAAGCGCCATACTCTGGATCAAATTACACTCATCGCTGAAAGAGTCTCTCTAAAATGAATGGTCCCTTTCTACCCGAGTTACAGAGAAAATGATATCTTCACGTGCTGCACTTACCCGCAGGTAGTAAAACTGCCTGTGCTTTAGAAAGAGAGGGGAAGAGAGACAAGGAGTGGTTTAGAACAAAAGCTGTAATTACATTTTTTTTATGCTTGTGCATCAAATTGAGTATTTGGAGCCGGTAAAGATCAGGTAAGTGACTGCAGCTAAATCACCTCAAAATCTGACTCACATGCATTAGGTTTAAGAGTTCACCGATTTTCTCCTCCGAATTGCAGTAATTTGAGCGGAATTTTCCTAAAGCACCAACAGATTGCGGAGAACCACTGTGAAAGTCGGTGAACGACTATACGCTGCGCACCTCAGGGAAAAAAAAAAAAAAACAACAACAAAACCCAAACCAAACCAAAAAAGGGGCTTGAAGATTTTTAGCTTTGCTTTTACACAGAAATAGGACGCGTTGTAGGATTGGGTATTAGGAAAAATTTCTTCACCGAAGGGGTTGTCAGGCACCGGAACAGGCGGCCGAGGGAGGTGGTGGCGTCGCCACCCCCGGAGGAATGTAAAAGGGGGAGGGGGGGGGGGGCACGGTGCTGAGCGCCGCGGTTTAGCGGTAACTCGGCAGTGTGGGGTTAACGGTTGGACTCGATGATCCTAAAGGTCTCTTCCAACCAAAAACCGATTCCATGAGGTAAGGTCTCCCTACCTGCCTGGAGTACATCGCTGCCGCCTCTGGAGTACCGCGACGGGGCCGGGCGGGGGCCACCCTCCCCCTTCAGGCGCCCTCACCCGAGTGCCATTAGCCCACTCGTTAGCCCCGCTGGTTTGCACACCTTGGCAGAGAAACGCGTTGCCCCTCACGGCCCTCCGGGTTTGCCCCGGCCCCGGGGCCGCTCCCTCACGCCCGGGGGGAAGGGGGGGGGGGGGGCGCCGGCCCCGGTTCCCGCAGGTCGGCCGGTAACGGCGGGCACCGGCACGGAGCTGCGGCGGAGCCGTGCCCTGCCCGCCCGGCCTCTCCCCCCGCGGATGAGGGCGACACTTCCCGCCGCGGAGGAAGGACACGCCGGAGCCGCTCTCCGCGGCCACCGGCGGTAACAAAGCCGCCTGCCTGTGGGGAGGAGAAGCCCGAGCGGACCCGCGAGAGAGGATGGGGGTGGAAGGGAAGTTGCAGCCCCCCGAACTCCCCCGGGGACGAGGGCAAAAGCGGGTAGCCCCCACCTCCCTCACGCCGGCCCTGCGGAGCGGCTTCCCCGCGGCCCCCCGCCCCCGGGCACGGCCCGCCTGAGGAGCCGGCGGCAGCGCGCCACGCCGTACCTGGCTGCTGCTCTCGGCCGGCAGGTTCCTCAGCAGGATCTTGCGCCTGTTGCTCAGCTCCCGCCGGGTGCTCTCCAGGCGCCTCGCCACCTCCTCGGGGCCCAGCGGTGGCGGCCGAGCCCCCCGCGGCGGCTCCGCGGGCAGCTCCGCGCCGCGCTCGACTGCTGCCGCCATCTTGCAGAGCGAGCGGGGGGAACCGCGGCGGTGGGCGGGCGGGCGGGCGCTGGGGGAACCGCGGGGCACGGCACGGAACGCCCCGGCCCGCCGGCGGGGCGCGGGGGAGCCACACCAGGCCCCGCCGCCCTCCCCGCCCCCGGCCCGGCCCGCCCCACCGCTTTCTCCGTCCCTCGCCGAGGGGAGGCTGGAATCTGCGGAGCCTCCGCCGAGGAGCCCCGTGAGGGAGCAGCGGGCTCGGCCTCCCCGCCAGCCCCGACCCCGGCCCGGTGCCGCACAAAGGGGCGCAAATCGCCTGTGAGGAGAGAAGGACGGCGGGGGGGGGGTTGCGGCGGAGACTGGGGAGGAGCTCGGTAGTGCATGGAGTGGCCTCAGGCTGCGAACCCCTTTGGGGCGTGTGGGGGGAAAGAGGGATCAGAAGATGAACTTCATCACCACAGTAGCATATCTCGAGTCAGGTTTTAGGGAAGGACTTGAGCACTCTTGAGGAGAGAGTTTGGAGCTCCGTTATGAGGGAAATCACCTCAAGAACCATCATGATGGAGGCACCTCAAGGAGGCCAAGGCCCAGACACCGGCTCGCTCTCTCCCTGGGGCACAGTGAGGCTCATCCCTCCCAGAAGGTGTTGTTTCCCCAAAGTCGATACCTTCCTTAGGTACAAGTCCACCCAGAGAGGCTGAAACGCAGAGCCACAACAAAATAAAACAGATCTGGAGTGAACCCAAACGCTCCATCAGAGGTTAGCAGGCATGACGGGCCAAGATGATCACGTTCTAATTTTGTTCTTCATCAGAAACATACCAAAGAAATTACAAAGCATCCAAACAAGTAAATCAAGGCTTGGTTGCTGCACTTGTGGCAAAAGTCACCCTCTTGTGGCAAAGTGCCATGTAATGGTGGATGGGCAGGCGGAGGGCTTGCGGCTCTTTTAGTATTGCAGCATTTTACTATTTCTGGGAGTCACTATAAAAGAAATTTGCCCTTCTGCAAAGCCTCTGTCTGTAAAAATGTTTCACTCTGTTAGTCAGCTCTTACTTTAAAAAATAAAATAGGTTATTCTCTTGGAAAATTCATTTCTCCTTAGCATAGTCACTTCCAATGTCATTTACAACAAAGTAAATTTAGCTCTTAATGTTGTCATCAGTGCTATAAATGAATGAAGAATAATTTAAATATTTGTATCCATTTTTAGATATGAGGCTGACCACAAAGAACAGGCAAAAGAGAATCCAAACCTGAAAAATCGTAGTCTTAAAAAGGGAATTGGAAACACACTTTGAGTTAAATTGGGTATATGTGAATAAGTCCTTACTAATTCCTCAAACTAGGACAATAATTCTTAACTAGGTTTAAAGTGCCATCTTAGAGACAGGATTACCAGTTGCAGAAAAAAACCCACCAATCAATAGTGTTTTTAGAAATTGCTTTGGTCCAAACCAAAGCTAGCAAGTTAAGACTACAAAGAATCTTGGACCTTCATTACTTCTAAAATTAACTTAAAAACTACTGAGCAAACAATAATCGAAGTACTTTTTGTTCTTTTTGGTGTATTATTAAAAAAATTGTCAGGGCTATTGAAGGGCTTCCTTTTCCCTATTTTTTTGAAACAGATAATGTTCCTCCTTCTTCAATATTTGCATTATGTTTAATGAATTTTTGGAAATCAGAGGGGTGAAGGACATTTGTAAATAGTTCATGTATTTCTCATGGGAGAATTTGAGAACAGCCAGATTCAGCCTGTCCTGAACAATATTAGCTTTGCCTTTGTACTTAAACCAAGAAACAGGAACAACTATTATAACAAATAACTATTATAACAAATGATTAGTGTGAGATCTGATCTAAAGAAAATTTCATTCTTAGAAATAACAACATTTTCACAGGTCACCGTTCTTTGAGAAATGTAAATGAAAAATAAGTATATACCTGCTGTTTTTTTTCAAATTTCAGATAAAGATTTGCTTTCTAAAGCTCTGAAATATCTCTTCCAGCACAAGTTATGAGGTATAGGTTTCTTATGCCCAAGGATTTACAGATTATTAATCCTGCTACCTATAAAAGTATCCGTGGAAAATACAAACAAAAAAAAAGAATGAAAAGCATGCTAGTGAGTATTTACAAAGTGATTTTCAGGTCAAGCTATGAAATTGAAGGAGGGATACTAAATACTGTTTCCTCAAAAGCTATCTGAATCATAACATAGATTATGCGATGTAAATTATGCTGGGACCATGAAAAAGATTGCTGTGTGAGGAATACTGAAACACATAACGATCTCCTCAGAAATAATTGCCAGATTAAGCTATTGCAGTAGAAATTATGGATCTGCTAAAACATACATTTAAGTGGAGCTAATGAAGTAATGAAAGCAGAGTAATTAATTATACCATTCATTTTTCCAGTTTGAAGGTGGACGCTCTGCTTCACCTGTATATTACTGATGATTAATCCTACCTATAGCAATTATCTTCTCAAAAGCTGCCTGCTTTTTTTTTGATAGGCTGCAGGTGTATCTGGATGAAAGTCATTAAAAGTTCAAGTGCATTACTAAAAGAAATAGTTCAAAAATGAATAGGTTGGTATTAATGGCAAAAATAAAACTACTGCAGTATTAGTTACAAGTAGTTCCAGAGAAATGTAAATGTAAACATTTTACTTGCTTAGAGATAGTTATTTAAAAGATTGCATTTTATAGCTGGAAGTATTCCTCTTCTCCCCAATCTTGACATTGCACAGGTAAATTCAGGAATTGGCTGCACTGAAAGTCAACTACACAGTGTTGCGGGAAGAGAGCAGGAAAGATCAAAGATACTGCCATTGTGTGTGGAGGTGGTCCATGAAAATGAACAAGGAGGCAGGCCACGCACCACCTCATTCGACAACCAAAATCAGCCAAATAGGCATCAGTGTCAATAACCAATATCTGACCTGCGGAAATATTCCCTCTTGAACCCAAATGTCATCCCTGTTTTGAACTACAGTACGCCCTCAAGCAGGTACCTGGAGAATTCAAATATCATTTTAAATAAAAGAATAATCAAAATTAGGCACCAATAAAGTAAAACACCAGAGTCTTTTGGACCCCCCCCGAGAGCATCAGTGAGCACATTAATACAGCATAGGAGCTGTGCAAGGCAACAATCCAGCCTCCTTTGAACCTCCACAAGCATATCAATGCATTAGATACACAGTTCTCTCATTAATCTTCTGCCTTCAGGAATTACAGAATCACAGAATGGTCAGGCTTAGAAGGGACCTCTGGAGATCATCTAGTCCCCTTCTCCCATTTTACCATACAGTTTCTGCGAGAAGTACCTAAACAGTAGCACAGGTTACTGTCCTCTCTTCTGTTCTTGGCCAGCACTCCTTCAGGTCAGCCATCACTGCTCTCAGCTGTGTTCTTTGTACCTGCTGACTGTAACAGTGAAAAGAAATTGTGTAAGACTAAACAGTCGTTGCTGACCCATGCCGTGAGACCTGGCACAGGTTAGGGAACCCTCTCACAAGTCTCTGTGCTGTTGCATCTGCAGGAGTGGGAAACATCTTCAGGAAGATGGTGCAACTCAGGATGAACTTGAGTGGTACCAGTCTCCACCCAGCTGCACCCAGGAGAGGAAGAGGACAGTGCGCCAATGCATGTATGTATTTGCCTTGAAGAGTTTCATCTAACTGATTACAGACCATCCTTCTCTATTCAGACATTATATGTATATGTTTGTATGAGTATATTGTTACTGACTTTATGTTGCTTTCGAAACAAAGCCCTACACGTTTATGCTTTGCAGCCTAAACAGTCTTTGGTTTTCTAATGTGCTTTCATTATGTTTCAAAATTACTGCAAAAGCAAAAAAGCACTATTTAAAAATAGCAGAAAAGTGTCGTGATCTGCACGTGTAACTTTGGTTGCACTGCTGACTTGATGCTATTATACAGATAAGCCACTTTGCAGTAATTTAATTTAGTTCACTAAATTCCTTGTTAATTAATAGTAATGTACCCATCCACAGCAGTTGCTTTTGTAGCTCTTCTAAGCTGAAGATTAATTTACCCATGCTTTTGCAGCTTTGAAGTAATACAAGCCATATATCTTTTTTCATTTTTATGGGTTGAGAGTGTTAAAAGAGAATTGTGTTACAGACATTCTGTCTGAATTAAAGATGCGTTCAAGCATAAATGTCCATGTTCAAAAGTGCAAACCAGTTCAGATCTGTGCAGATAAAATAAAACCCAAGATTTAGAACATCTGCTGGATCTCAAAGACCCATCTGATGTTCCCAGGTCTATGAGATAATAGGAATGTATCTGTGAGCTCCTCAGATAAGTGATTTCTCATATGAAAGAGAAATCTAAACAATTTTCTGAAACCATGTGATTGGTATGTTTCCTGCAGTGAGGGTTTGGAATCCACCAGTTGCTGCAAATATGAAGCTTCCATAAAAATCCCTGATTGGTAGCACCACTTCATGTGAACAAAGCATAAACAATACCATTCTCTTTAGTCTATGCTATGCCCACTGTTTCAAGCTTTAGCTGCTCTGTTTGTTTCATTAGGAAACTGAAATATTGATACCAAAAGATGTAGATTCAGTTGTCAACACCTGTAATTAGTTCAGTGATGATCATCTAGATCCTCAGTCATTTATCTCACAAGTGCAAATTGCCTCCAGAATATACCAGAGGTGCCAAAAGAAGTTCCTTTCACCATTTTTCTAACAAATTTAAATATGTCCAGCATTCTCAGTGTAACGTTCTATAGTGGAGTAACAAGGGGGATCATTAAAACAAACAGAATCAAATTACTAACCTAGAACAGCACAGTGAGCAACTGATACCTGCAGTATTCTGGTGAAGCAAAAGCTTCGTAACCCCTCTCTGCAGCTAGGGCATAGTCTCAGGCTTCGCTTGCTCTGCAGGGTTACAGTTCAGTAATTAACCATTAGAATACTCAGCATGTCTAGACTGCACTTTTGTTGAGACAAGGTACTGTGACATGGTAAATCCTCCCAACTAACTGTTAAACTCGTTTTAATGCCAGAGATATTTTGATTAATGTTTCATCCTCAAAGCACTTAAGAATTGCAGTAATATGGGATCAGACTTGAGGTCCATCAAATCACATTGCAGCAGTGCCCATCTTGTGGAAGAGATGCCAGATGGGCAACGGATTGCTTCAGAGACCACAACAGCCACATGCTTCATTCCGAGCTGCATTGCCAATAAACGCTTACATTCACCTGGCTCGCACTCCTTTGTGGGAGCCGTTTATGTACCGGGCATAACTCACATTCACTGGGAGATGTCAGGTACTGCTATTTATGACCAAAAATGGGATGTTTCTTTACTCCTGAAACATTCTTCAATACAGACACAAAAACATTTCAAGTGACTTTGTCCACAGCTGAACATTTTAAGTGGAACCTGATAGCTATTAAACTTGGCGTAACACTGCTCCTAATTGTGTTAGGGATGATGGATTATCTCAGTAATAGACTGGTTAGCAACTTCGCCTCAGTTTCCATTCTGTAACAAAGCGGTCTGCAAATAAACAGTAAAAAGATAAAAGAGGTGAGAGCTATAACTTATAAAGCAAGTAACTATTCTGAGGAAATCATTACACTGAAACGTAATGTAGTGGTCTATTTTAGGAATCGTGGTCTTTGCAGTAGAATTTATAACCTTTGTTGCCTAATGTGTATCATTAGCAAATCCGTGTGAAGGTTATATTTAAAGACAGCAAAAAACCAGTAAATCTCAAAAAACCCCACCACAAAACGAATCCAGCTTCTTCAATAATAACTGAGAATAAAAGAAAATAAGATCAAAAAACTATAATAAGTACAGCCATCTTCAATAAATAGTCCTAAAGGCCAATATATTCACAGGGGAACCTCAGTAATACCTTCTCCTATGGCCTCCTTGCTTTAAGTGACCATTCTTCTGTGCATAGGCTTTATTTTTCCTCATTCAGAGACAACTTCAAATTTAGTAATAACTTCTTGGCAGAAAGTACATTTTGGCAATTTTAGTATTAAAAAAAAATAAAATGTTCTTTGGGTTTCTAGCAAAAGCAGGTACAACCCCACGTTCTTACACAGAGTATTTTTATTGGCTAACCTGTTAATGTGCTGCAAATTGTAGTTTCAAACCATTCTGTCTATCTCAGATTCTCTATAAGGGCCTATTTTCTAGGAACTGGAAAGTGATATTGATAGTTTGCAGGAAATTGTGAAATCATTTCGCATCAAAGAATAATGAAATCATAACGCTGAGTTAAAGCATTCACTAGGGTGGATCTCCATTACTATCTCATTTACAGCCCCTACAGATCTGGCTAATTATAAACTCGAAGGAAACCTTTGAGGTGATTAACTGAATAGGTGGTACGTACTGGGAGTGACCAGGCATCTTACCAGCAATTTGTTTTGATATGATAAACCAGTCAGTGATTTATTCCTGCCAGCAGAGGTTGGAATTTGAAACACCTCCCCCATCCCCAATATTCTGTCCTTAAAAACGCTCTGTTAAATATGGAAAACTGGCATAACGGATGTAATGCAAGCCAAACTTTCCCAATGTATTCTTAAAGAATTTATGAGACTTTAAAATGTTCTGCCATTCCATTATAAAAAGGTTTCCATAGAAACTGTCATGCAACATGACTTTTTGCTATATACACATTTACTGAAGTGTCTGACTTGTACATGTTCATTCTGTTTTCATGGGGAAAAACCAAACCCATCCCCTTCCTGTTACCCAGGTTCTCTGGCTGAGGTTACAGCAGTAACGCATTCTGACTGTATAGAGATTTCCTTGGTTAAGCTGCAATGAAAATAAACACACTTAAAAGAGGTTATTATTATTTTGCAGAAATTAGATAATGTAGTTTGATTACCGAACCTTTACTCTCTCCCAATTGTATGTGATTTGCATACATTATGCCAAGAGAATTGATATTGAGAGCAAATTAATTGTTGAAGTGTCAGAAAGTTGGAAAACTGAAAATAAGTATACTAAAACTATTTGACCAAGTTCCCAGTTTCCTGTAGTTCTCAGTGCCAACCTATCTCAGCATGTCTGTCTGATTTCATTACCCCTATGCAGTGGAAGAGTTTTAAAATTAGAAAAATCCATCAGCGTTGACCAAACTGGAAATACTTGGCAATCTAACCCAAGGCTGGCCCATTGTTCAACTGGCGTGATAGTGCTGGGGTTTAAAGAGGAGAGACTGCCAGTTTTGTAAGAAGGTTGGCGTGGCACCACCTCTTTCTGTTTTTTTTTTCATGCAGACATCTCGCTTGTGAAAAGTGCTGACTTGCCGGTCTCGGAGGCTGAGGTTGTTCCCTTGGTCTGTGGAGCAGATGTTGTACTCGTGCCCTCACCTTTTGTTGCCAGGTGGAGGGTGGGTAGAAAGGTTCCCGCACTGTGCTTTTCGGCTAACAGGTTCCCTTCCTCGCTATTTCTATTTTTGTTCCATTAGTGGCAATAACAGTGGAGAGCACTTGGTCAGGCAGTGCTGCAAGAAGCTGGTGTGTTTGCCAGTGTCAGCTATAAAAATGTAGAATAAAATAGAACAAAACATAATTGTCACTGCTGGCTCCCAGCTTCTGAGAGCAGGTACCATCTACTGCTATCACTAATGAAACCAGCCCAGGGATAACAACAGTAAAGTTTTTCCACGGTGTTTAGACAACGCCATTATGATTCATCTTGGAGTTGAAGGTGAAACTTCCAGATCTAATACCCATTCTGCCTCTGCCATCAAATTTGTGCTTCTCTTCTGCTCGGACCATCGCTATTGCTAACTGGTATCAACTGCCACTTTCTGATGGGCATAGAATTGCATTGCATTACAACAAAAGCCTTGGTTAAACAGAGTAGGTCTGATTATTTGAAGGAAACTCTTCTTTTACTTCGGACATTTGTTTTCCCTTAACTTATTATTAGATCAATTGTTTACCGATAATCTCACTGGAAGTTTGCAGAAGAGAGGTCAAAGTGATTAAGCCTTTGCCTGGAACATGGCAGGCAACCAGTAAGTGCATGTTCTAGCACAGGCTGCCATGGGAAGTCGGTAACTCCTGTTCACACACGGTGTTAGACACACTCTGAATTGCTGCCAATTCAGGCTCCCTTGGGTTCCCAGGCAGAGGATCTGCGTATCCCAACCTCAAAAAGCACCAACCAAAGCAGGCGATGTAAATGGTGTGGAGGCAGGGAAGCATCAGGCTCTCTATGGAGATGAAGCTGGCAGCGTTTCTGCGCATGCACTGGCAGACGCACCAGTTATGTCTGGCACTTCACTAACGAGGCAGGGGCCGGAGGACTGCACTCTTGGACTCGAGTGTCTAAATTCCACTGTAGCCTTGGCTTCAGAAACGCAAGCCCTTCTGGGCCAAGGTCCTTCCGTGACTCAGTTCAGAGCACGTAAAGTAGAGAAAATAATTACCTCTCATCACGTAGAAGTGCTGCAAATAAGTAGTATGAAATACTTTATGGCACTTATATTACTTTTTCATAGTTGGGACTATAGCAAAGGGCGGATTATACAGCAAAACAACCCAACAGTTACCAAATTAACTGCTGTAGGAATTAATATTCCAAACATCACTGGAAGCATAATGCAGGCTCCTTTGAAAATCCCAGCCATAGCTGGGATTCTCTTTTAAGAACAAATGAAACGGGTAACTAAGAGCTAGGAACACTGCAAATTAATTTTTGCACTTGCGTACACCCTTCTGGACTACCTGCGCTCTCTTAACTTGATCCAGGACTTCGGCATCCTATTTTTTCCCCATTTTCCTTATTTGCTGCCAGCTTACTACCACAATTTGTACTCTGACAAATTTACTTTCTATCCTCCTCACCATTTCTGGGTCACTTTACAGAATAAAGCCTTTGAAAGCTGGAGACCTCATTTTGACCAGTTATAGTCACAACTGCTGCTGCACACGTGAACATCTCACAAATTCTCATCTGTCTTCTCTCTCATTGCCAAGGGCAAGGGTAAAGATAATATTTCATGGCTTAAATGGCCTTATAAAATGTGCATGGGCAAACTGTAACATATTTTTCTTTCCAAATCACATTTTTTACCAAGGCAATAATGTACACAAATCAAAAAATCATCTCAATTAATTTCAAGCAATATATTCTGAACATGTAAACGGCTTCTATCTCTGGGCAGGCCAGGTGGGTTACTTGGATGGAAGACCTGCTTGTTATGTACAGGAAAAAAATCAATACACTTCACAGTTCTCAAATACTGAAAGCATTAAGTCAAATTAATGTTAGTGAACACAAACCAAAAGCAACACCAATTTTCATTTCAAAAGAACTCGTTCTGGAAGCGTGAAAGAAAACCGCCAGGAAATTAATATAACTAAGTTTCAAAAATGAAACAAGTGGAAAATTAATGGCCATAAAGTCTAGCAGTTATAGGTAAGGATACGGGGTATGAGTCCAAGCCAGGCAGCTCACTGCTCATTTTATCATCTTGTGCCTCAGCCAACACAGTAAAATCATCATGGGGAGGGAAGGCCATCGCAGCAACCCCTGCAATAGAAATGGAAGAGCTGTCCTGCAGCTCCTTAGAAACCTTGATTACATCCACGTTCCCTGCTGTATTTATCAAGTTTTGTTTCAAATGAACAATAGTATCTTTACCAGCATTACATTTATTCCTGCTGGGATAAGGTTAGCTGTCAGCATGTGAAGTTGTGATTTGGCACGCCTCTAGAGCTGTGTTTTTCCCGCAATTATTCCTTAATAGCAAAAGCTTTGGCTCTTCTCATTACTTCAAGTATAAGCAAGGTTGTCCAGACCCCACGAAGCAAGAACAGTTTGTATGTCCCAGAACAAAAGCGATGAAGCAGAAGTGAGGTGCAGCTCTACAAAAACTTTTAAAGGTAAAAGCTTTTAAAGGTAAAAGCAAGGGGGTTTGATTGCTGTGAGTTTTTGATAGCTGTTCAAAGAGAAGTGTAACACAGGTATTTCTGGCAGGGCTGCAACAGAGAACACTGCAAGCAGTTCCTGCCTGGCATGGAATTTGAAGAACATCAAAAAGATCTCTCCACTGAAACAGCATTGTAGTCAAGAAAGTAATGAATATTACTGCATTTCACAAGGTATGTACTCATTCATCTTACTTTCTGATACATTTTGAACAAAAATTATTTATCCCACTATAAAAAAGTAGTACAGAATATGCCAGTGTGGGTTAATAAATGTATACATACAGCCTGTTTAACACTGCAGTTTAATTAAAGCTGGACTTAATGATGTGCTTTCTCACTACAGATGTGCTCCATAGCCTTGTCTGGTTTACATTAACATCAGCACCCGGGCAGGTGGGCAAGTACAGATCAAACCAAATGTGTGCTGTTCTTTATTTCTGCTCGTATTATTTTATATGCAAGGAAACTAGTCTAATGCCGCTGGACGTAAAAAACTACAACTGGGGAGCAAATACTCAAGTTCAAGAACTTCTGCCGCATAGCGAGATTCCTTCATATGTATGCAGATGGGGAAAAACCAATTTAAATTCCGCTTTACAAGTCAGTGACTTCCAGAGACGCTTTTGTCCAGTGGTAACAGCTTTTGGCTGAATTCCAGCTTCTATGTTACGTTCACAGATTTGAACAAATAAAGTCTTAGCTAGAACTTCAAATCTGATTTACCTCCAAATTCTAGTGAGGACACCTTTATGAGTTAGGTAGGTCTAGGAAATCAACAAATCTCTGATGTTTCGCACAAACTGGTATTAAAACTTACATGTAGTTGAATAGTTTTCACACTGAAAGCTATTTTCCCTTCATGCTTAAAAATGCTGCTTCTTGGCAGGGTGTGGTGTTCTTTGGTCTAGCAGTAATATTAAGATAATGCATTTCCTTCTAAAGGCAAACCTGACAAAACAGCCAGTTTGTCCGTTACACAACAAGCAGCATTATTTTGGATTCAAAATTACAAATTTTAGCAAGTTGGGTCTACAGAAGGACACACAAACTGTTACAAGACATCAGATTCAGCCCTTTGAGAACACAAAGCAGTGCTTCATAGATTTCTACAGGTGTCTGGTCACCAACCCCCCCCAGCCCGTTCCTACGCAAGCACAGCAGAATGGCAAATCCAGTGCAACTCAGTTTTTAGTAGCACAGAAGAAAAAACCCCAAATGATTGGCTTTGGTGAGTCTATGCAGTGGCTGCCCACTTCCAGAAATGTTCAATTCCCAAATAATGACCAACAGGCTAACAAAAAAAAGCCCTAAAAAACTAGAAAAAGCTTTAAAACAGATGTCAGTGCTGTCATTCATACAGAAAGTTTAGATCTTTCCAGTTTGTTTGTCAAAACAAGAGGAACCTGACCAAATGTTTCACTCCTATCGTTTCACTCCTATTGTAGCATTCACGCAGACAGAAAATTAAAGGAACTTGAGACAGTATAATTTCAATCTAGCCAGTTATCCACAGAACTATACTTTATATACAGTTTATTTCACTAGAGATTTTAATTTTATACATAGTATAAAGGGGTATCCTGATATCACACATATAGTTATTTTACCGTACTGTTTAAAAACCAATTTTTTACATAATACAGTATTAAGTACCATATTAATTAAAACAAGTGATTTTTAAAAAAACCTACATATAAATGGATGTTTATCATATGCACAGTGCAAAAATGTTTTTATATCATTGTAATCACAAAATGTGAATCTAAAATACAACACTGTGATTTAAAACTAATTTATAATTATGACGCTCTGTGTTGTAGACAGTTTGATTATTCTTTGTTTGAATGATCAAGCAATGTTAAATTCCAGACAGACAGCAGCAGCTTAAAATCATGATCTCAGAAAGATACTTTCCACAGTAACCCAAGTTTTACAAAACACTGGTTTATCCCTACTTCTGATCTTGACAGTGTCCTAAGGAAACAGAAGAATGGCACAGATTTCATTTGGAATTATCTGGTAACTAATGCTAAATAAATTCTGTATTACTTCCACACAGGAAACCTTTAAGGATGATCGAAGAGGTAAAGATGGCGAGGTTTATGGGCAGAATTCTCAGAATTTTAGTAATGGAGTACAGGATTTCTCCTCTGCAAATAGGAAGAAAATACTGTAATATAAATCAGGTTCTAATATTTACAGAAAACAATTGTGGAAAAGAAAGCATTCATACTGTAAACACGTCAGAAACGACTTCTTCATTTTCCCTTTTGCAGAGTGGGGCAGTGGATGAATATCAGCTAATAAGAAACAGATGTCTTCCTCAGAAGAACCACTTCACCATCACAGAATATATGTGGCAGTTGTTGAGAATTGCTAACATGTTTTCTTCCCTCCCTCCCCCCAAAGTTTCAAGTTCAATAAATAGTAGAAAAATAATCCTTTACTTAAAAATCTTGAGATGCATTGTCCCAGGTTCCATACAGCAATTGTCGGAGCAGTGAACTTTCTACGCGCGAAACAAACTGCAGAGAAACCAACAGCCTCCCCCCCCCCCCCCTCTATCTGGCACTTTTTTAGCCTTCAGCTGCACGGATTTTTGCTCTTCCAGTTAAGGAAACCAAATCATCTCTGGCTCTTTTAAGCTTGCTCCCTCCTCTTGGCTCAGCATAACAGGGCTTCCAAAGCTTCAGCTGCTGTATAAACTTGCATCCCTGTTTCTGGAGGTCTGACGTGCCTCCTGCTCCATTTTATTCAATGTTATGGCAGGTCCATTCATCAAGCACATTTCCCTTCCATTTCGGAGCCAACCTTACATTTATAAAAATGTAAAGCTTTTATGCCTAACAGTTTACTCAGGAAGTGAATTACATCGTTCCTGGTGAAAAGCACAGAAACAAAGCTGCCCGTTGCTGCATGGATCATTGTTCGCAAGTTATGTTTCTTTTGTCGTTGTTCATTAGCATTCTGCATCCACAGTGTGTACCGTGACGGCAGCCTGTAAGTGGTGGCTGTGGTGAAGGGTCGGGTGGTGCAACCGATAGTGGTGAAACTTGTGACTCAAGAGGGCAGCTGTTTGAGGTGGCGTGTCCAGGTCTAAGTCTTCATCGTGGTTTCCAACATCCACACCAGCCGACAATGGGTCGTTATTGCATGGAGGGTTTTCACTGTCTTCCTGAGGACTCATAGTGCTGTAGCCTAGAAAGGAAACCAGCAGGACGAAGAATTAAAAGCAAGACTAAAAGGTGCCGACTGCCGCAGCCTTTATGGAATCAGACACAGTCGGTGCTGCAGAGACTAAAACAACTGATTTAACTAATAGAGAAAAGAAAAAAAAAAAAAAAAAAAAATGAACGGACCAACCCATCCTCTCCTGTAAGTTTATAGTGACTCCCTTTCCCTGTCACCATCTTTGTTTATAAGCTTTGGGGACCTGTGTTTGGGGTCTGTGCCACCCCAAACAGTAAAACCCAATTGCGTTCAACAGTTTGTTACGGTAGAATTGCTAGCACTGGTTTGAAAAAAAAAAAAAAAGTAACAGCATTTTTTTGGGCAGTGGTATCTTTTAGGATGTTACTTGGATTTTTGCAGACAAACAAGAAGTAGGTGGGATCCGCTCCCGTTACCTCTATTCCTATCAAACTACATCTTTCCTTGGAAGGCTCACCAGCTGCTGTGTCTGGAAGCAGCAAAACTTGCCACATCACCTTGTAGTTTAACCAGAGTATTCTCTTTTTAAGAGGAAAAGAGCACTTTTCACCTGTGAGGGTCTATTTACAAAACTCAAGTGTATGTTTTTGATGTTGGTGAGCATTCCATATAGTTAAAGAAATCTACTGAATCCACACGGAAGTGTTTCACACAGCAGGTCCCTTAAGCCAAATAGTACTGACACTTCCAGCTAAACACATGCACATAGCACAATTAACTCGAGGCTCTCCTTTGGCTAAAATATCTGCTACTGGAGTCTGAGAAGTTAAAAAAAACAATCAACCGGCTATAAGAGTAACGAGACATGGCATTCTCCGGGATATCCAAAGGAAATTATGTCACTAGAAAGCCAGCTAATGGCTAATCCTTGCAAGACAAGATGGAGCTTTCTCAGTGAGGAAGCTGTCTCGTAACAGGTCCCTCGGAAATTTGCTGTCCCTGTCTTTTGAAGCAGGTGCTAGTAGTTACTATGAGATTTGGATTTACCACTGAAACCAGCTGTTACCACTCAAAACCAGTTTGCAGTACAAACAAAACCACCTCCGTATTTCTAAATGCTAAAACACAAACAGAATTTGAAAGGAAAAAGATCTTGCTTTAATTAGAAAAATAGTCCTTCTCAGAAAACTTTGGCTAAGAGCTGAAAGCCCACTAATGTTTCTGAGCATCTCGGTCAGGTTTTCAGATTGAGACACCTAAAAGAAGTGTGTTAAAATATCAGGCTGAGTACCCACAGCTGGTTCTTATTTCCCATGCTCTGAGTTATGGTTTCTAGCTGGCAGAGAGGAATTGGGGAAGACGACTGGGCAGCCCTTTGAAGAAGATGGAATTACAGAAACTAAAAATAGAAGTGCACATTTCAGAACTAGGTAGACAGTTACCCTGCTAACGCTGACACGCTGACTAGAAAGATGGGAAGGATTTGTCAGGACTACAAGAAAAGGAGCAAAAGGAACACTTGTCTAGCAAATCTGCCTCAGCACAGGTAATCTGGCCCCAAATCCAGGGTAATTCCTCCTAGAGCAGGATTGTCTTTCAGACATCTGTTCATCCACGTCCCAAGGCTTTGGCCTTCAGATTTCCTGTCCCTCAGCAATTCCATTAGTGCAACCATTAATTGAAGAGGTCTGCAGTGACATACCCAGCCACTACGACACGCAGCTACAGCTGACATCTGTGGCAGACTGCCTTGGCTAACCCCCCTCTTAATTTATATTAAGCCTCCTCATGAGTCAACAGCATGACACCCTTCTAATAGCTTTCAAGATTTAAGACGACTTAGTCTCAGGGCACGAGAGATGTATCAAAATTCCCTGAACCTCAACAGGGTTGAAGTCTGTACGTGTGGCAAACACACATGGCTGAATACCCTCCACTGCTATACATGTACACAGTTAATGCTGATCATGCTTTGCTTAAAGGTGATGTAAGATTTCCTCTGCAGTGATGGTGTGGACTGAACATGCAACAGAAAGGCTAAGGAGACACCTGGCTTCTTGGTCCCTAAATCCATGCTTACTTTACCCCTGCAAATACAGGTGTCCCACACACGTTGCTAGAATTTTATGAAAGATGTCATGTCAAAGAGAAGAGCAGTAGAGATGCTGACTTGATTGCAAGGGACTTCCTTTCTCTTGTTATGTAGAAGTCCATTATCTCAACTGAACATCTAGATTGTTGGGGTTGGCGATAGAAAAAGTGTGGTAAATGTAGTACCATTTCTGTTGGTCTGAATTGTGGTCCCCCAGTGAAGCTGGCAGAACCCCAAATCAGCCGGGGGAGCAGGGCATTTAGCTGCTGCTGTACTACCGCTGACAAAACCAGCTCCTCGCTGGGCAGCATCACCTGCTGAAGGGTGTCAAAACTGTTCAAGTATGAAGCAATAAGGAGCAAAGGTTTCTGTTTTGGTATGGTTGTGGCAGCCTTATCTGTGACGTGCCAGACATCTGAAGGAAACCGAGTAACCACAATGATTAACCTGAGGCCAGGGCAGTGATTCAAGGTCTTACCGTGGTCGCTCTCTGTTCCTGATCGCCCCCAGTACCGGCGTCTGCGTTCGGGGCTGTGGGCATGCCGCTCTATTACCGCTGCTATAAATCGAGTGTTACTAACTGGGAGAGAAAAGAAACAGAACTGGTTTTAAAGAAAGTGCTTTTACTGAATTATATCAGCGGGACAAATCAGGCACAGGGGAATAGGCTTTCTGCAAAATAATTCTTCTCAAATGCTACTTTTTTTCAGAAGACTGTCAAGCAACAGAGGCATAGGAGTAAGGAGACGGTGTTTAAATGTGGAAGAGATCAAGATCCAGTCGAACTCAATCACCTTATCTGCTTGGATTAATAGAAGTTAGAGAATTACTGTGCCAATGCTAAAGAACCTGTGGCAGCACTGAAAGCCCTCTCAAAATGAAATTAAAAAGGACCTGGAGAAGCAAGCCATGAAACTCAGATCCGCTTATTTTTCATCTTTGAATGTTGACACAGTTTCAAATCTTGGGTATTGATTTAGTTCTGGTTTAGTGAGGGCTCAGAAACAAGGATCCAGTCTGACTCCGGAGCTCTCCCAGAGTTAAGGTGCACTGGTTCATCTTACAGTACAGCAGTATCATATGCAAAGTGCCATTTTTACTGCATGGCAAAGAAGTACAGGCATCCCAAATCAATGCAAATAACATTTACTGCCACATTTATTGAACATGCAAGCCAGGCTTGGCCTCTGCTTTCCACGGCTGAACGAAGGTAGGAGTTTTCCATACCCTGTGCTGTCACAATTGCAATTTTTAGGCTGATCAGAGCTATTTCTGGCAGTGGTCATGTTGGGGGGTGTAAGGAGCAAACCTCTTCCACGCATAATCGAGATTAGTCTTCTAAAAGTAAAAATTTTTCAGCATGAGTCTAAAGGTACACTAGAAGTTACAGTTTAAGTTAAAATATTGTTCTGTCATTTTCTACTGCTAATCAGCACAGGGTTTCCTCATGCATTTTTTAATTCGAGCATATTAAGAAAACAAACAGCTCATTTACTCTTAATCTAAGATTTTTTTAAAGCAAAGTGATTTGGTACTTACTGATTCCTCTGTCTTCATGGCTGTCATCATCTCTCTCGTCCCTATCATTTTCCAGGTTCGACATACGCACTGACATTTCTACACACCATTACAAACAGAAAAATGCAACTGTTAAAGAGAAAAATTTTGGATCATCTTACTAACGGCTGTCACCCTGGTAAAATAGTGGAAGCACTTTGCGTTACTGTGTGAAGAGATGCAGGCTGAGCTTGGTGTGCTCACTTTCCGAGCCAGATGGGGCTGAGGATTCTAGGAATACAACACACCCCACCTCCCCCTGCAAGGAACAGGCTTTAAAGTTTTGAAGAAAGTGAACTGATTCGAAATAGAGCCGGGGTATAATCAAATTTAGAGGTAATTAGCCCTGATCACACTTCTCACCTCTGCATCTTTCTCCCAAACAAAGTTTTGTCTCTCAGACCTCAGTGGTTTTATCTATCTATATGCAGATATTCCATGAACATCACGTGGACCGGAAGCAGGGAACACAAGTGAAAAAAGACATGTCCCAAACAGCTGGAGCAGAAAGGGTATGAAATCTGTAACGCTCCCAAAAGCACCACTCTTGTGCAGAAATAAATGTATGTAATCAGCATGCTATGACAAGGTCCAGAAAGCTGTGAAGTTGGGCTTATCGTTTTAGCTCTAGAAAAAGTGTAACTTCAGCTTCCTGGCAAGAACTGTGTGTTAAGGGTTTGGGGCAGACTCTCCTCGGGCAGCAGCAGGTCTGGCTGCACCCAGGAGAGGGCAGCAATACACAAGCACCCTGGATGAGACCTGACATACAAGGGTTGGCAAAAGGGAAATACAATGGGGTGAAGCACTGAAACAAAACCAAGGAAAGAGGGTTTGGATTTTTTTTTGGGGGGTGGTTGGGTGGATGGTTTTTTTTGTTGTTTTGGCCTTTTTTTCTCCTTTTTTTTTTTTAATTTAATTCCCATTCTGCTATTTCTCTCTCAAGAGTTATCAGCTCACCCTGGGCAGCCAAAGGTGACATGTGCTGGTGGCTCCTCCGGTGTATCTGGTGGCGATATGCATATACTGCTAGGACAAGCACCATAATGCAGCCCATAATGCCTCCAGCCACTGGGCCAACCGGTGCACTCTTGATCATGTTCAGAGTGATTACCTCATCTCCTAAATCAAAAGGGACAAAACAGGAAAAACCCGTAAATGCTCTGCAGACAGGTTTAATTCAACATCTCTGAAGATTAGAGAAGATCTTGAAGGCTTTCTAGGTGCTCATCTGCACACATGCAGAACAGCACACTTTAAATAGGAGAAGAAATTCAGAGAGGGTACATTTTAAAGACAGGAATATATAGCTACACTCAGCCACACATTGATATTTTCCAAAATGTAATACCCATAACAGGCCTAACACAACTACTTTACTGCTTGATGCACTATTTATGCTAATTTACCACTAGCATAAGAGATAAACATGTTACGCGCAGCATGCTCTGACACTGAAAGTGCATGTTATTGAATACAAACAGTTAAACGCAGCATCCCGTCAGACAGGCAGTTACCTATTGCTCCCAAGTCATCCACGTACGGGCTCTTGGCTCCCACAATGCCACCGAAGCATTCCTTCTGAGGGGCACAATAGGACTTGTCCAGATGGGTCTTCCCGTCACTGTCGACCATACACCACTCGCAGTCCAACACACCAAAGCAATCCCTAAAAATTAAAAACAAAAGACGACCATATTTACTTTCAAGTTCAACACTTCTCGTTTGCCATAGCTCTGTCTATTTCAGAATCACAGAACAGAGGGAGGCCAAAATCATCTGTAAACCCTCATATCCGTAACGTTTGGCTGCAAAAACCTCCTCATTCAAACACTTAAGTACCACAAGGGAAGTTATACAGGGAAGCTGCATCTTCAGCATGCGTCTTCCCAATCTGTTTGCTTTGTGTTTTTTTTTTTTCCTCCATCACTCAGCCTGAGCAAAGGGAGAACTTCCTACTTGTAACTCCTCCAACAAGACATTTCTCAGCACGGTGAGGTCTGACTACGGTTCCACCCTTTTTCTGCAGTCCTCTGGAAGATGGAAGAAAGGATTTGGGAAGTCTGGTCAGAGCACGATATGTTCTAGCAATCTCAGTTCCCTGGAGACTGCTCATAACTGGCAAAAAATAAACAAGCCCTCAGGCTTCTCTACGTAATGCCATGAGTGGAACAGAGAAGCAGGAAACTAGAAGCTGACAGGCAGCTACCGTCCCTGATATGCTCCAAAGTCATCACCGCAAAAGTGCTGTCTACTTTCTGTGAGTCCACACATGCCTCCAGGAGGCAGACAAACATAGCAGCACTATCCATTTTGCCAAGAGGAAGAATTCATTCTTTTTTCAACAGCAAATCCTCCACTTGCACAACCCTCAGTTCTCAGAGTCACTAAGTGTGGCGAGGAAGCCATTTGTTTACTATTAATGGTGTGACTCAAATGGGAATACTGAGGTCATCTGTTTCTGCACTGCAGCATAATGTCATCACTGGTGTGTGCTATAATATCTCATTCTGGCATCATACTTCTTTTTTCTTCTTTTTTTTTTTTCTTTAAAATGTGTAAGGAAGAGCTATTTTCACTTAATCATTTCAAGAACGCAGTATATTTTGAGGGATGGAGAACACCACCTTACCCACTCTCTGTTCTCTGATTGCACTGAGTGTTAATACACTGCGGGAGAGCGTCCTGCAGGCTCGGATCGATTGCTGTGAAAGTCATTGGCTCCTGATGAACTTCACAACTGGGATTCCTATATTGGGGCAAAAGGTAAAACCTTGTATTATAAAAGCAGTGAAAGCACAATCCATGAAAAACATCATTTTTACCTATTACATATCATCTGCTTAATTATACTAAAATGACTGTCTATTTTATCCTGTATCGCCTGTAAGTTAGCATAAACAATTAATTAATTTTGTTAACTTCTCTCACGTGCTGTTCCATGAGAGGAGGTTGGTTCTCACCTGCTTTCGGCATTAGTGAGGTTGCCGGTGCATTCGTTTACCTCCAGAGGGCACTCGCAAGGGCACTCACATTCGTTCTGTTCCATTCTGCAGGGACAGAAAACACAGAGAAAACCCATCAGACGTTGCACAGTGATTTTAACCCCACGGTGCAGCTCCCTAACAGCAGTTCGCCATGTAGAAGGCTGTTCCGTAACCTTTCTCCTTCCCCCAGGAGCACAGGGATTGCTCTATTCTGCACTGGGGCTGAGGACAATATAGTAACAGAGCCCCTCTGATCCGTTATCTGCACCCCGAAATTTATAAAGCAGACAACCCCTGGACAAGTCTCAGATCTTGATGCAAGGATCCTTCTTGCCAGTGCACCAAACAAGTGATGATGCTGGTGTAGGCAAATTCTGTAAGCACCCCTCAATTAAAAACTACATCAAGCCACATAAAATCACAGGTATTGATAGGCCAGAACAAACTGCCCCTGAGAAACAGAATCTGTCGTGGTCTTTTAACATCATCCACCCAAACGCGTCAAGAACAAACTACCCTGTGTTTTAGTCAACTGACAATATGGCAAAGGATTAGAGGTACGCTAAGAGGTGTAGTGACTTACAAACAGCATAGGTAAAGTAACTATGTTGTTTTCACTTCAGTTTTGCACTGCATGTTTTCATTGAGCATATAAAATAAGTATATTTTTTACAAACCTTGAATCAAGAAAGAGGGAAGAAGTAACTGCCTGGACCAGCCCGTGCATTTCCCATCCCCTGCTCACCTGTGGCAGTTGAGGCAGAGCCTGTCCACCATGCTGCAGGCGCAGAACGCAAGAGAATCGCAGGTCTCATTGACGATTCCCACGAAGGCATTGGTGCCCGGGATTCTCGTCAGCCTGTACTTGGAGCAGTGACTGCCATGCACAAGGTTTGTCAGATCCCCCTAGGAAAAAACAAAATAGCGTCAACGGTGTCCCAAGAAACCCATTGTTTTAGGGAGCTGAAGACTTTCCCCTGTCCAAGGAAACCTACAGAGCTGAGGGAACGCAAATGCACGGGAGCGCTGCCTTCCCACGTAAGAGGCTTACAAAATTGTTTATCCACCTGTTGAGTTTTGCTTCCAAGCTACTGCTGGGTGGAAAGACTTTGCTGAAGACAGAAAAAAAAAAAAAAAATACGCTTAGCTTGTAAACATTACAAGATGTGGCAGCAGCGTTGAGCCTGATATGCCGCCGACAGCAGGCTCCGTTTCACTCCTTCGCATCGCTCACCGACCCGTCCCCGCTGTGCCAGTCGTCAGTGACCTCCGCAGAGAGGCTCCGCTCTGACGGGGAGGCACCATCACGACTTGTTGAAAAATTCCTGGCACATGTACTATAAAAAACAGCTGTGATCTGTTTAGTAGGCAGACTCATTCCTGATTCCTATTTGCATGCCACGATCTTTTAAGTTTTTGCTCTGTCCCGTACAATTTCCTTTACAGTAATACACTTCTCGATTTTGCATTTCAAGTGTGGGGAAAATGTTTAAGCCTACCTGACAGAAATCAACGTATTCTTACATAACTTTCAAATATTTTTGACACTCATTTCCCACCTTCTCCTCCCAGTAATAATTGAAAAGTATTATTTAAGGAGCAGCTTCTCCCACAGAGCTTAACATCTCTTGAATAATTCTGCAGTGATCTTGTCGAGGGTGGATCTGCGGCGCTACAATCGCATTCACGGTGCAGCGAGAGACAACTGCCCCAGCTTAGACCTCTCGGCACAAAAGGAAGGTCACACACAACCCCCGGGGACCGCAGAGCACTCACATCTCCAAAGACTGCAGTCTGACAAACGATATTCTGTGAATGCGCATGCAAGTTGCATCAGTAAATGCATTTATTTGGTCACCTAGCTAAAAGAAAAGTTATTAGAGACCTTTACTACCCGTGAAGTAGTGACAGGGGTCAGAGTTGCAAGCCAGAGGTCAGGTCAGAGGATCCAAAGCAAAAAATCCCAACTACTGCCGGAAAGTCCTCACCCAACGACCAAGAACTTACTTTCACGACGCTGGATGAGACTTTGCAGACATCAACCACAGCTGGCCAGCGATCACATCCCTAATCCCTTGTATGTCAACTGACTCCTTGTGTGAGCATAGTTTGTGCAGTCCAGATCGCTGATTTTGTGTTTGGAGAGGGTGAAGGGAGGCCAATCCACGCGGACGGCTGGCTCCCAGCCTCGCCTGCTGATCCTGGCACGGATTCGCGTTTCCACCAAAAGAAACCCAACCCAACCAAAGTACATTCAAAAGCAAAATAAAACAGAAAAACACACTTACCACTAAGCTGGTATTAAATTTATAAAACCGCTGAACTGTTCTGTCACTGAAGCTGTTGCAGAGGTTTTTCTTGACGAAGTTTGGGTGGTTTAGAATGTCATTTGCTACCAGAGGCTCCTAAGTGAAAAACGGAGGATTTTATGTTGTTAAAACCAGACACAAATAGCAGCTTCTCTACAGTCCTTACAACCTCAGAAATCATAAAAGGAAAAACCAAGGAAACCAAGAAAAAAGGAGCCAGACCTTGTGCGTAATGTGCTGTTGCTCCACCGGCGCATGTCCTTTGGGATCGATGAGGGTTGGGTGTGCCACAAGGTACCCTCTGTCCTCCATGATGAAGCACCTGCCCACAACAAACAAAGCAAAGAGACTCCCATTAGACTTCCTCGGGCTTTAGAAAAATACGGTGAAATAAAACACGATCTTAAATTTACAGCTAGAGGAAGAATTTTTAAAGGTTTCCATTTATTAAAATAACAGGGCCATTAAGCAAATGTCTCTGAAGAGTATGTTGGGTATTTCCCTGAAGCTTTTAAATCTGTTACTGTTACAGCAAGTCTGGACTATAGAGACCTTGAAAATGGAACCAATTAGAAACAGAACGGAAAACTGATCAGTGCGTTGTCTCGTCTGATTGTGGCAGATCCAAAAATAAATTAAGCATAGTCAACTTGGAAGGCTTTAATGGTTTATTAATCTACTATGCTGCTAATTAAACAGAGATTTCACACTCTCATTAAATGACCTCCTGCCTTAGAATTCAATTTTAATGGGGAGATAAATCACCCCTCTTTCATTCTCAGCCTTCCCAACCTTTCCTCTCCCTTTTCAGCTCTTCCCATTAGTTTCCCGTGTGATCTCAGAGAAATGATGTTGGATCTGTGCCCCTATCTGGAAACCAGTGTGCTGCGAGGTTTTAATCTGTAATGTTTTCGGCCTCTCCCGTTTCCATAGCCGCAGACAGCCACGCTGGGGAAGGCGGAGGAGCAAGCGGCACTGGGGACCAGCACAGCCTGCGCCAAGATCAAGAGAATCGGTGGCCACAGAAGGGAGACGGGAGGAGGTTAATGCGACCACTCAATGCTCCCAAAGAGCTCAGCGGGGAAGCAGCCACGTCCCCCGGCACAGCGGGGCTTTGGCTGGGCCCCGCAGCTGCGCCGCTGCCCCGGCCTCCTGCCTGGGGCCGGCGGACACTTCGGGCGGCTTTAAACTCTGCGATTCCCATGGCAGTCTGCAATGTAAAGCTCTACCTACATCGGCTCACGGAGGGAGAGAGCAGACATAATTAAAAGCAATCGGTGCAGAATAGATGGGACTATACGCTTTAGGTATACAAAGGAGTCACGCAACTTTTTAGTTGGATTTTTGTTACTGCCCCAAACTGTTTTGGGGTTTGTATTAGAAATTCCTGTTGCCATGTTGCATTTTCTCTTTTTTTCTGAAAGATGCTACAGGGAACAGGAGAACGAGTAGGCTTGTGATTACCCCAGAATGACAGCAGAGAGAAAAAGCTTAGTAGAGATACATTAAAAAACCCCAAATGCCTGCCAGACAGAACAGTCGTCTCAGTACCTGCGGGCATTTACACAGAGGCTGTAAGCATTAGATCTGGCTTCTACATCAGAATGGTCTAACAAAGCATTTAACAATATGCTTGAAATTCCTCATTTGGGAAACACAGAAACAGAATAAAGCATCTGACCCCGTTGATTATTAATAGTTTTTAACTTGGGGGGGGGGGGGGGGGGGGAAAATGCCAAACCAGAAATCCTGATTTTTTTTTAATACACCATAAAATACTTAAAAAAATACCCAAACTAAACCAGAAAAGAACTGGGAGGATGACAGAAAACCACTTCCCTTCTCAATTTAAGGTTTAAAAACAAAGAAAGAAACAACAATGCCCAAACCATGTTATCAAGTTACTCCAGATGCAAACCAGAGTCTAACCCTGTCCCCTCCACGATTTTTTAAAAAGGGTAAAGAGGAACAATTAAGATACACATAGCTCTAAATAAAATTAGATACTCCAGATGAATACAGACTTCTTCTGACTAGTGCTGTGCTCTGCATATCTGAGAAAAATGTAACAAAAGTATATTTTAATAATCATAATTAAAATAACTAGAGATAATACATCATGCTCACAGTAACTAAATAGGTAAAATGAAAACAGAAGAGAATGGGAAGTGTGTTCATTTAATACAGAATGTTTTTTTTTTTCCTCAGGATTTCAATGAAGTCTAAGTACAACTGAAAAAAAAATCAGTTATCTTCTGCTTTTGTATTCCTGCAGACTGTTTACTTAGCTGATGACAGTTTAATCTTGAATAACAAAAAACGTCCACATAATCTTTATGAGAAGAACAAGCACAAGTTTTAGTGGAAACCAGAGAACACACATTGAAAAGTAAGAGAATCCTAGAATAAATTAAGTTGGAAAGTACCTTGGGTCATCTGGTTAAAGGGGAGGGAGAAAAAGGCTTTAGATATTTATTGCCTGGAAGGAAGGGCTTACCTTATTTTGTTTCCTCCGTCTTGGTTACAAACTGGCAGCAGGTCCATGAGAACTTTGTAGAAGTATCGCAGGGTGAAGTCAATGCCCATTACTGCCACTGAATGTCCTGAAGACATCTGTGCACTGCAAAGAAGGGAGGAAAAAAAAGGAAAAAGGCTTTCATGGCTGTATTAATAATCAGTATTTTAATTACTCAGTTCCCTACTTGAAAAGGGGACCAGCTTCCCTGGCATGTAAATGGCCAGCTCAACTCCACACCTCCACACTGCAGCTCAGCATTAGGACTCGAACCTCTGCTGGGCAGACAGGCTGGGAGAGTTGGGGGGTTCAGCCTGGAGAAGAGAAGGCTCCGGAGACACCTCAGAGCCCCTTCCAGTGCCTAAAGGGGCTCCAGGAGAGCTGGGGGGGGACTCTGGATCAGGGAGGGGAGCCATAGGAGGAGGGGGAATGGTTTTAAACTGGAAGAGGGGAGATTTAGGTTAGATATGAGGAAGAAATTGTTGCCTGTGGGGGTGGTGAGTCCCTGGCGCAGGGTGCCCCGAGAAGCTGTGGCTGCCCCATCCCTGGAGGTGTTCAAGGCCGGGTTGGACGGGGCTCGGAGCAACCTGGGCTGGGGGGTGGTGGCCCTGCCCAGGGCAGGGGGGTGGAACCAGGTGGTCTCTTCCAACCCAAACTGTTCTATGATTCTGTGATATGAACCTGCCGTAGAAATTTTGCTAAATCCCTAAAATTCCGAAGTGTAGGCGTGATTATGAATTTCAGCCCGAAAAAACAGCTGGCCCAAGCTACAGGCATGAATCCAGTTACCTTGCATCGGGGAACGAGGTGGCACTTAGGTGCTGGTTAATAAGCACCGTATTAAATGCTTCATATCACATCTTACCACCAGGCCAGTGGTCCCTGCTCACTGGAATTAAACAGGAGTAATTCATGTTAACCTGACACTGCCTCCCACCGCCTACAGAGTGCCAAGTGACATTTAAAACCATTTCACTTAAATGTTCTGATTCAGTATCTTTCCCTCATGTAGGGCAACCATAAAATAAACGTTTAGGGAAAGGGCAGAACCCGGAGTCTCTGTGGATGCTCACCAGCATCACTGCAGTATTTCACCCGTGCTGGAAATGTGCTTGTGTTCCTATTTTTACACACCAGTTCAGGAATATACACAGTTGCCTTAGCAACTAATACATCAACGACCGACAAAACAGTCTCAGTCTGATGTATGGAAGTGTATATTCTTACAGCTCTATACAGGTAAAAAAGCACTACTTTCGCTTAGTTGTATCGTTTTAACTGTCCTCACCACCCACAAAGCAATCGCAAGCGCTCTCCTGGCAGAAGCACAGTCTTGACATTTGGCTGAGACCATTTGGATGCTGGAAGCTCCAAATAGAAATTATATTCTATTTATGTTGTTATTTTTCCAAAACTTCCTATCCTGGCAAATTCCCACCTTTCCCTCAGGAGAAACATCCAGATACACAAAACCTTCTGAATCAAAGCACTTGAACTAAGGTGCAAATCCCCACTGGGCAGCAGAGCAGCGAGGTTCTAGAACAAAACACTTCTAATATAATGATAGAGTAAAATAACTAATGTTTATTATCACGGGTTAAGAAAATGATTACACGATGCGGCGGCATGCAGCAGCCTGAGGCTGGACTGAATGACCAGGGGATCCCCGTCTCTCCTGCTTCTCAGAGATTGCTTCCTGCAGCACAGGGGTGGCATGGCCAGACCGGGCTACCTCTCACCCCAAGGGACACAAAACCATCGGCTCAGCCTCAAATCACGGGGCGTGCTATTTTGCATTTATGCGGGCTTTACGCTGACGACAAAGGAGACGTGTTTGACTTGCTACTTTTTAAAATTTACTCTTCTAAATAGGAATAAAAACATTTAGAAAAAGAAGGTAACTGAAGGGCGCAGCTGGACTGTACCCAAGTAGAGGCTGCTGGCAACCCCCTGTCCATACAAAACCAACTCGGCTTACTGGGCTGAAGTTTGTCTGCTTTTAAAGAGGTACAGTGAAGATGTAGTCACATCTAATTTATAGATTTATAAATACAGATTCTGGAAACCCGCGTTTAATTTATTTTTAACATTACTCATTTCATGCAGAAGGAAGGGGAGAAAGCCTGACAGTGAAGCAGCCCAGGTACATTTAGCTGTATGTGACACGGCAGCAAGCTGTGAAGTTACTGCTCTCTCCTAACTGACAAAAAGCCATTAGGAATGCTGTAAATGTTTTAGCTTCCTTTTTAAGCATTAAATCCTTCTGGTTTGCCAGTGCAAGCTGTAATAAATATCCTCTTGCATGAATCTTCTATTCCCAGCCTCCAAAAAAAGAAGACAGACGTACATAAAATGGGAATGAGAGATAGGTAAGCGTCGGTTCCAGATAAACTAAAGTTATTTAAACCCACACAGCAGTTCCTAACGCAAGTATGCCTATTAACTCTACTGATTCCTCCCCCACCCCTCTGTTTTGTTGTGGTTTTTTTTTTTTTTTTTAAACTAAGACCTCTTCGGGGATTATAAGCGCATGTGACTATGAGCTTTAGAGGTCATATTTACCCAGGAATCACACTCACATCTGCCAAACTTTGTTTAACGGTTCTTTAATCATGTTCTAATAACCCACGCGAGCTTTAACTTCTTAAAGCTAACTGAACCGTCGCTTGCTAGATAAAAATCAGCATTTGTAAGAAGAGAAGTGCAATTAATCAAAAAGTGCTTATTTCCCTTAAGTGAATTCCTCTGTGAGAGAAGCACCACGCAGGCATTAGGCCTGATAATACTCCTGCCAAAAAAGACAGGCAGATGTCCTGCGGTGGGAAATCCCAAACAAAGCTGAGAAGCCTCTGAGAAAAGCAGAAAAGCAGTGTCCCAAGTTCTGGTGGCTTTGTGATCCCTATTTACCAGCACAACGTTAGAAGTTACCTTTGTACTGGTGGGGTCTTAGATGGAGTGTGTGCAGAAGCCACATGCACAGTGAAAATCTTGGAAGAGACTCCATGTGAGGAAAAAACCCGAGTAACTACCATTTCTGAAACTTGGGAGAGCTTATGCTAGAAAGGTTTATTACGTATTCTATAAACTGACCTCCTTAAAGAGCCTACACCTCAAACCAAACGTCAGCCTTAGGCTGGGGGCCTGGCCAGGAGGGAGCTGAAACAAAGAAAGTCTGCTCCTCCAGGAAAGGGTCATTCCAGTACGGACAAGACGCTCATAGAGAGACTGACTCCACTTCTCCTGGTGGCAATATTCACTGTACTGAGAATAAAGGAAACCCCGAGATTCTCTTGGTCAACTTTGAACGAAGAAACATTAGAATGTCCTCTTTCCTTTTTTCAAGCCACAGAAGACTAATTAACAAAGAAAATGCTTCTTCCTATGTGCCTATAACGTTCATTTTGGTTTTGATCCCAAAGGCACAGGCTGCTGTTTCTACCCTGATTTGTCTCCTGCCATCCTGTAAGGGCAGCTGAAGGTTTACAGGCCTTGTTCTTAGTCCTGAAAGCCCCTGTCCAGAAGTGCTGAATTTAAACAGCCCAGGAGAGGAGCCCCCCCAATTCCTGGAGTACAGAGAGAGCTTTAATTAAAACAATCTCGCGGACTGACTTCCATTTGCAGTTAGGTAGATCTGCTTTCACCACTTATTCCCTTCCAGACATCACCCTGGTGCGTACAACTTCAGAAGTGTGAGTAACGTCAGGAAATTTAGAGATTAGCTGTCTTGGTGAAAAAGTCTTTGACTACCAGCAGAGAGAGAACAGATCCCAAACCGCTTAATGAAAGCGATCCCTCTCCTCCTCCTAGGTCCTTGTCTTGCATACCTGACATCTCACATTCATCCAGGAGCGCATTCTCCATTCAATTTTTTTTTCTACATGCTCTGATTATTCGCTTATCAATAAAGCTACAGAATGTAAACTTATTCACGTGACATGGATTTTTTTTACACGAGGTTCTATTACATTTCACCCAAAGCACTTTAAAAACAGGTTTGGTTTTCAGTTCTTGAACACACAGGAGTCACTCAGCATACTTCTCTCCCAGCCAAAGCACATCTTGATAATTAAGAGTATTCTTGCTTGACACAAGCCTCAAAACACAATTTACCTGGAAGAATGGACCGTGTGACTGATCGTAACGACGTAGCCTGCCCCTCCAACATCTAAGTAGGGACCAGTGAAGGTAATTAGTCCCGGATTAGCCACTGCATGCAAGTACCTAAGGACAGCCAAAAGAAACACTCATAATTAGTGAAAAAGGGTCACCGTAAACTTTAAGACAGTATCCTTGATTTTTGCAGAAACACACACAAACCGTGAATTCTGCGCGCTGTGATCAATGTGCTACCAAATTAACGTTTCTTAATATTAAACAAGTACCTACGTATGGTTAGGACCCAGACCTAAAACAGACTTGCTCAATAAATAGTTCCTCAGGACGTACAACTGCATTAAAAAAGCTCAATTTACTTCTGCAGAGGATACATTTAAGGTCATTGTAGACACTTTTCCCCAGAAAAACATTATGACTTAGTGCCAGCGGAGTCTCAAACTCAAAGCAAACACTGGCAAAATTATGATGTTGCAAACGCAGGAGAAAGGACGTCCTACAGGCAGAATTCACATGTGAAAATCTGGAAGGATGTCAGAAAGTGGTTACAAATTACAATCTCTTTCAAAACTTACTGTCAACGTGTCAAATATCTTCCTACGGTCATAAGAAGGTTTATAAAACATTCCAACTGTTGGAAACACTGCTGTGTATGAAAATCTGTCACTTTGCTTTCCCCCACCCCAGTATACTACCCCACGAGTCTGGAGTGCATGGTGCAAGTGACGGAATTCTGCTTTTCGACTCATGCTTTGCTTGCATCTTCTTTCCAAAACGCTGCCATTTGGCTTTATATAAAAAACAAGACACCATGGCATGCTGCACATGTGCACACGGAGGCTTTTTCAAAACCACAGTTTGAGAAAATCAGTGAAGTGTAAAAGCAAAAAAACCCAACCCTCCCAAAACCAATAATGAAAATAATTTGAGAGCTTTTAAAATGGAGACGAGGGAGTGTAAAAGTGCATTCCTTTAATTTACAACATGAACGCACCCTGTTTATCTCACTACAAAAAAAAAAAAAAAAAAAAAAAAGAGAGCAAAATTCCATCATCTCATCTGTCAGCAAAACCATAAGTAACAACAAAAAGGAAGAAAGCCTGAAGAAAAGCTTATCAGTAGCTACGGTAATGATTTTTTCAGGGAAAGTATGGGTCAGGAGAGCTACAGCATGGCCACGGAGCAATTCAGAGCCTTCCCCGTACAGCGGGAGGGTTGGGACCCGGCGCTGGCTCCCGCCTTTCCCAGCGTCGCTGTGCGGCAGCACCTGGCTGGCTCCTTTCAACAAAGCACGCGCGTCAAAACACACTCCAGAGCGCTCTCGTGTCTCAGGCTCTCATTTGTGATGTATACAAATATTTTCCTAAATCAGATGTTAGCGCGTAATTAGCGGCGCACAGTCAAGCCAGCAAATTCCCACTCTAATTTAGCGAGGAAACCCACTGTAAACAAACAAACAAAAAGACTAAAATATTAACAACCAAAAATGGCACAAGGAGCTGAAAACACTCCCAAATTAGCTAATCCCTAAAGGGGATGCTCATTTTCTGAATATTTATATTCCCATCTGCCATAGCAGGGATACGAAACAGAAACTATCACTTCAAAAAGGGTTGAAATTAGAACCAAAAAAGGTCTTAACGAGCTGTATTTAAGCACCGAGCCTTTTACCCACAATCAAAACGTTCCTCTTTAAATAGTTTATAGCTGACCGTAAGAAGCCCCGGGCTATGAAATCGATACCAAATATTTTCCTTATTGCCCTCCAAGATTATCCAAAGCTTTGATAACGGGACCCTAAAAACTCACCATTGTCTCCTGGTGGGATCAAATGCTTTGTCCATGAGGGAACCGGGGTAAATTCGGAGCACCCCATTGGGGGTTGCTATGTAACGGCGCACAATATAACTGTTCAGGCTACTCATTTCCATTTGTGTCATCCATTCATCTGTGACGTGACTGGAAGCCATTACTTCATTTCTGACAGAGAACTGCAAAACAAAGGCGGACCTAGCAGGGTTCCTCTAAGACTGGCATGAAAAGATAATAAGCTGCTCGCGGGGATTCCTAAAGAGCGATCAGAGATCATCTAAACTCAATTACTTGTTTAAAGTCTTCTCACACCAGACGGATCTGGCACATTCCAAGCAAAGGAACAGCTTATTATAATGAAATATTGTCGTCGTTATCTCCGCAGCTTTTACTTCACATAAATATAAATATTGCTCCGCTCGCACACCCACTAGAAACTTCTCACTTATATGCCCAAGAACACAAAGGTATTTCTGTGAAGAATTTACCGCAGCTTTAATTTTTCTGGTGTTTATTTCAAACTTTTCCCCTCCCTCTTGGGGAGGAAGTCCTCACCCTCCTCTCTCCACTCTTCTGGGCCTTGAAGCCCAGCGCCATCTCTCCAGGCATGGGACTACCACTGCAAACCGCCACTCCAGAACCCTACGAGCGTCAGGAGGTCAATGTTTCAGGTAGTCTCCTCCTGGATGAAGGTGTGGGATGCGAGGAAACCAGAGTCTCCAGGGCTGAGCAGAGCGGTCAGCAGCGAGGACATACCTTAAGGCCAGGATTGGCAATCAGGCGTGTGTTGTCGCTCAGGTACGCTGTGTAGTGCTCCACCATGCGCTTCGTCTCGGGCTGGCTGAGATGCTCGTACGGAGAAGAGAAGCTGCCCGCAGAAAGCATTACCGTAGGGCTTTCTGAAAATAGCAAAATATGAGAAATTTAAGGACAATGAATTGCACATATTGCAGAGTAAACACATTCATCCCACGAAAGGGTATCCTCCGCCTGTTCCTCCACTCCCCCACACTTCAGTATGCAAAGCGCGCAGCTCCTTCAGGTCATGGGTAGACTGTGGGCAAGGGCAGGAGACGTGAAGTTCCCCATCCAAACCAGAGCGCTTACCGGCACAGCTTGCCTCCCCAGGCACTGACAAAACTCAGGTTGCGCATGAACGCCCTTTCTTGCTTCAAAATACAGAAGTCACAAAGTAAGTCCACTGACTCTGACCTCCACGTGTTATTTGGTAGACTTTACTGCCCTTGTTCTCAAAGTCTGAACAATTTCTGAATTACTACTTTTCGAAAGATTACAGAAGCTGTTTTCCCTTAAGAAAAGATTTTGTCCTAAAGAAGAAGAAATTAATTATCCACGTTTAGGTTAGATATGGTGGGAGAAAATGAGAACGAGGCACTTTCAGTTACAGATAATGAACAAACGGAGAATTACAAGCGCAGAAGAGGGAGCTTACCTATAAAAGTGTAGCTGTCTGGGGTGATTTTCAGACCAGACTAGAAAGTAAATTTTCATTTGGCAAAAACTGCAATACCCGACAGCTTTTTATTTTAAAAAGAAAACCGATTATGATGATGCAGGGCTGAAGGTTGAGAAGAACGCCTTTTCTGAATATTTGACCCATAGAACCCTATTTCCCCATGCGTAATGGTCTCCAGAAGAAAAAAATCACCAGAGTATGTGAAGTGTTCTGCTTTTATTCACATTCCTCTAAAACACATCACCATACATCCAGCAACCAGATGTACTGCAGTCATCGCTTACGAACTTCTATTATAGTCCTTCATCTGCTTCCCAGACCAAATACTCTGATGCGATTGCATTTTGCTTTGCATGAAGTTTTTCCACTTGTCAGCTTAGGTTTTTTGGATATTTTCCATTTATATCTTGTCTTTCTGGATATAAGATAATCAAGACTAGGCACCACATTAAAGAACGAAAAAAACCTGTATTTCAAACAATTGGCAAAGCAATTTCCATAGGGTTTGTCAAGTTCCTCCAGTCTAATCTCACTTAGCTATTTGTGGCACTGCAATATAGCTAAGAAAATATCACAACTGTGCTGCTAATCCAGCACGAGACCGTCAAACCTTGCTACAAACAAAAGCACTTAATTTAGAACTTTTTATAATATAGCACAGATTTTAGCAAAACCCCCAAGATTAATACTTACACATGAAAGCTTGCAATTTACGATGCTTATATAAGAAAACCTCTGTGTTCTTCGGATATATTACATTTTTAACGTTCTCTATCCTTTCCAAACACTAGAACTTATACTGCCATGGAGACTCTCCCTCTTTCAACTACTGAAATTAGTCAGGTGGAGCAGAATCAGTTTAGCTTATCAAAAGCAGGAATGCGTTAGCGACCCGAGAATTTTTAAGCAGGTAAGGAAAGGTCTGGAAACCATCACACCACAGGAGTTCTCGGCTTCACCCAACAGACATAACTTCTGAGTTCACATGGATCGATGGTATTAAATGCTTATGGCAGTGAAAAGCTTGCATAAATCCAAAGTCAAAAAGCAGTCCTGCACGACTGGCCGGGACTTCATCCTACTTATGTTCTTTGTCAATAAGCTGCTTTACAGCCAAGAGAACAGAATTTTAAGCTTGGTGAGACATCTCTCACTCTGTCCCCGCTCCACTTGCTGGGAACTTGATCAAGCAAGACTCACGGTGCGTTTATCCCGTGCTCTGACGAGCAGTCCCAGCGCATTCAGCCATGCAAGAGCTCGCCCTTGAGCAGGGCAGCTATGATTAGTGAAGAGCTATAACAAGGTAAGAGCTGATTAGAAAAATCAGGCCTGGCAATAAAAGCCTCTCAGGAGGAGAGTATTTCCACTGTTTTGTAAAAAGAGATTTAGTTTCTGCTGCCACACTCTACGGAAACGTGCAGGAGGTGGTGAAGAGGAATGGTAAGAAGGCTTTACCCAGGGTAGCCAGCTGCTTGAAGTGCAGGCAGGCGTTCGGCTGGCCCAGCAGATCCAGTCGATGATACAGGAGCTTGCTGCTGGGGACAGTGTTGAGATTCTTCAGCTGTTTAACAGGTATTTCCGGCTGTATTACCACGACACACAGAATAAAGGATGTGTCCTGGACCTGAAAAACATGGGCAAGTCATCAAACAGAAACAAAAGGGTGGACTTACAGAACTTATTTTGTATTTAGCATCCCTGGAGGCGTTCAAGGCCAGGTTGGACGGGGCCTTGAGCAACCTGGGCCGGGGGGAGGTGTCCCTGCCCAGGGCAGGGGGGATGGAACGAGATGATCTTTAAGGTCCCTTCCAACCCAAACCATTCTGTGATTCTATGATTCATTCTCTTTCAATTGCTCATCTTGTCTAGCTGTGGAAGGCAGCACCGCACTTTGCCACGGTCTCAAAAGGATCACAATTCCCACTCTCTCTGAAAACAGACAACTCCTTTTCAAGGAAGCTAATACGGACTTGATCCTACAGAAAACAGAGAGGAGGACCGTGCAGATAAACCTTCTGAGCCATATTGGTCTCCGTGCAGGGTAGAGACTTGATTACAGCAACTCGGCTCCACACAGCCACGTTCCACTCTGTAACTACCCTGTATGTACCCAAGCCACTAAGTTGTAAAAAACATACTTTTCCACAGTTTACGCACAAAATAAAAATATTTAGTTTTCAGGAAAAAAGACTGCATTAAAACCTTTATTTTGTTCCTCCATTTGCAGTAATTTCTAACACCGTTTTGTGGATAGTTTTTGAGGTGTCATTAACAGAGGAGAGGCTTCAGGTTCACAGTTGATGGAAAACGCAGACAAATCAACTCTCGAAACCAAGATTTTATCATTGCCGCTCTTAATTGTGTGCTGTATGTGTCACATGGTTTACTGGTTTGTGTATTTTAAGGATCCTACAGTACATCAGACTCGCAAACCCTGGAGTTGCCCAGCTGCTCTGCAAGAGCGTTTGCATTACAACACTAGAAAATTAGCTCCAGACACCCTCCTATGTGAATTCCTGTTACACAATGACAGATTTAATCTCTTAAAACTGCTCAGCTTAATCTTTTAGGTTGGATTTAACTTAATACTGTGAAATGATCCACAAGTACACTCCTAAGTTTGTTGGCGCAAAAAAGTAGCCAATTATTTCTGGCATCAGTGAAATTCACCTGGATTATATTTAACCTTAGATTCCATTTTAAACCCTGGGTCAAGATTAGTGTTCAGATATGTTCAGAAGTTAAAACTGAAGAATGGAAGACTGCTGCTAGAAGCTCTCTAGAGCTCTTACAACTGGCAATATAGCCTGTTGCATATACACCCTATGCAGTTTCAATGAAAGCTTCAATGTAACTAATGTTTGCAAGAAAAGCGTTCAATTACAGCAAACATCATTACTGGCTACTGATACCACTCTGAAACAAGATAGTATCAGAATGAGAAGCTGAAATTTTCCCAATTACATTAATTAATGGATCGTATTACTCTGCCCCAAACATAACAACAGTATTAAGCAAAAGAATGACTTCATGCTCACCACTGCCTCAGCACCGTATTCAGATACCTACAGCTGGTAGGTATTTACGTGTCACCTGGCTTGCAGTATGACATCCAGACCAGTACAGATGTACTTCCATTGGGAAAGCACAAGTATAATCCCTGTGTGACCCTACATTACATACATCTTATGAAATTAATGCCTTCATGAAGAAAGAGCACACACGTATCCATACAGACGCGTCTCTGAAGATGACATGGTAACAAACCTGAAATGGTAATTTCATTGGTACTTCACTGTAACAAAAAACCTCCACATTTATGCAGTTTCTGAGTAATTCAAACCTTTCACACTTCAGTATATAGCAACGCTTCATGCTTCACTATATTCAAAACATTAACACACTCTTCAATATATGAACTTACTCTGCCATCCTGCAACAGCATTGCTTTTATTCCTTACCATTTTCCAGGCATAGCTGACGTTGTAGGCTTCTTTCCCAACTTCTCTCAGTTTGTTTAGATGCCAAGACAGCGAGGAGTTCACAGGAACCGTAATGATCTGGCTGCCCAGCGGAATGCTATGTTGGCAAATATAACATACAGCATTTTATTAAACACTGAGAAAGCTCTTAAGCAAAACCCATCTACAGTACATTTATAGAAACATCACGAGATACGAAGAGACTAAATGTTTTCTGTCTTAGGTGATGGAAGAGTTTATGTACGCTGAAAGTGCACTCAGGTACCACCATTTTGAGTTAAAACACATACTCCTGTAAGACAAATGATAAAGAATATCCCAGACCAAATAGCAGAAAATCTTCCTGACGTGGAAGAGAGACATTAGAAAGAGCATCTCCCAGATCAGCTGTGGAAACCACTGCTTAGCACACCAAACGATAAAATGAAGAAAGCTGGAGGAAAAACCCAACCAGAACTGTTCTGCATTTGTGGGGGCAGGGGGGAAGGGAGGGGAATTCCATCTGAGTATCCAGATATTGTAGGAAAAGGAACTTTACCATATATTGTCTTAAAACTCCTCTAGAAATACTCCTAGTGCCCTAAGGACTGCTAATGTTTGGACTTGCAACTCGGATTCCTTACCTAAGGATGTTCTGTCGCACCAGCTCAAATTTAGGAATGTTCTCATAATGGATAATATCTGTGTGAAGCGGCGGCTCAGACAGCAGGTAGGGCCTGGTGAGGGATGGGTGCATAAGAGTGTATCCTAAAAAATAAAGACACAAATCCATACGTTGAACGAATTATAACAACTGAGCCCAGGATGAACATTTGTAGGGGGGAAAAAAGAAAAGAATACAGTGACTACATACAGTTTTTGCAAGGGCTTAACAAATGTCAGTAAGCAAGCAGTATTATCATCAGAGAAGTCGCAAATGGGTAAGCTGCAAACGGAAGACAGCTCACAGAACCAAGCAAGAAAAAGAGGCCGAGATCAGAGGAAAAGAGCTGAGCACACATATACCCCAGTTTTGCCTTTTGCCCTGCACATCCAGAACACCTCGGATGTTGCACGCGTCGAAAATCTCAACAGCAAGTAAGCATTTCCACATCAAAACTCCAGTACAGACATTTCAAGTCATGAATCCACCTACAGTCTCCAGCAACTCTTAGGCAAAACTAACCAAACAGCACGCAATTAATCTTTTAATAAATGTTACCATTCATTACTATAGACTATTTGGAGACATGATAATTAAGAGCTTCCTTTTGATGGTTAATGACCTCAGTGGGACTAGAAGAGATTATCCGAGCCAAAAAGTTACCTTTATTATCAATGAGGAAAGTGTAGGAGCCCAAGGAGTCTTGATAATAGGTGACATCTTCCAAGATATATGCGAGATTAACATCTACTCCAACAATCCCGAGCAGCAGGTTTCCAAAGTAACACGGTTTACTTACAGTCATTATCAGGCCTTAGAGTGAGAGAAATAACATACACCCATCAGCAATAATATCTAGTTAATTATTTTTAGGGAAAAGAGAGCATGCGCTTTGTCATTTCAAAGTGTTATACCGTTAAATTTTACACAGTATTCCTTGCTGGAATATGGACAAAAACTGGCACGCCTGTAGGGAAGCTGAGCAGGTTATCTGTCACGTCCGGCTGTTTTTAGCTACTCTCCCCAATTAGTTAATTTCTATGTTTCTGATAGTGACCTAAGGTACATTTAATCAATTGATTAAGATACACACCACAATTGGTGTTTTGGGGGTTTTGTCAGTCTACAAGTGGGTGCCTTACAGATAAGAAACGCATTTGCATGAAAAGCCAAGATAGTATTTTGTTCCTTTAACATCATTTAAGACAACTTAAAAAATAGGGGGAGGAAGGAGGAAGAGAATTTGTACTTGTAAAGCAACAACAGGGATGAACTGTTGCTCATCTAATCACATACTCAGAATATTAAACCTCCTCTGCTTAACTAAATCCCAGTATGGTCACTTGTACTGGGAATCATACCCGTAATTACACAATGGTTTGAGACACATTTTGTGCCTGAGGTAAGAACTCTCAGTAATACCTTATTTCTCTTACTTTCTACACCACTATTTGGAAATTCAGTGGCTTTTTTCCCCTCAAACCAATATAACATTCATTTGCACGTAGAAGCTTTTAAGTACACTTTGATATTTATGTGAGACAAACCTCCCCTGTTGCACCATTTCTAATCCTTCCGTTGCTCACACTTTCCATTACGCTGGGATATGGCTTTGTGAGAGGGTAATAATACAGCTTAATTCCTGAGGTTAGGAAACACAGAAGTAGCAAGGGTTCTGACTCAGAAGAGATTTGCTCAGGAGTAGTCTTAAATTTGTTTTGGGACTCAACTCACAAGGCAAATGTGCAACCTGAACTCGGCAACCCTTGAAAACCATTCAGCGTTAACGCTCAACTACTCCTACGTCCTAACTGAGACTAAGGACGTGCAAAGTCCTGACTGAAGAACTACAGAATTTGCTCAATTGTCAAAGCAATATAACAGCACTGTGATGGTCACGTCTCTTTTACGGAGCACCGGAGCAGCAGTAGGGAGGTGTCAGGTGAGCTGCCCGAGACCTGGCAGGGGCAGCCCTACAGCTCCAACCTTCCAAGCGGGTACCCTGAGCTTTAGGGAGGGCACCAGACCCCAAAGGTAAAAGGAGCAGCAGCACTGCAGTCTACAACTGGTGACGCTTAAGCAAGTCGTAGCTCGGGCAGTGGGAGCGTGTCCAGCCGGGGAAGCTCTGCCGGCACCGTGGGAGCAGCCCGAGCCCAATCTCTTCCTCCTGGACCTGCCCCTGGCCAGAACTCAAACAGCATCGCCCTGCAGTGCCTGCTGACCCTGAGCACAAATTGAACTAATTTCTGCATTTCCTGCACGTGTGTCATCTCACACGCGTGCTGGTACGCTCCCGGAAGTCTCCATCGGTACCTACACATTCAGTCTTTCCATTACTGGATGTAGCGGTGAGATCAGATCAAGTTGAACGCACAGTGTTTGGTAACGTGGCATCTAATTTTAAGGTGAAAGTGCAGATCCACGCACCTCCCCACCCCAACTCCGTAAATTAGAAACTGATGAGAGAACCGGACCGCGGACATCTGCTGCGTTAAGATACTCTTCAGGACGCATTCACAGCCTGTGGAAACACCGTCACCAGGCTTCCACTGAATTCAGCGTCTCTCTCACTCCAGCCGGGCCGGGCCATCACCGGCCAGCTCAGGCTGCCGCTTCCGCCCAGCGCTGGGGGCAGACCAAGCGCGCGGAAGCTAAATGAAGAGCTAAGGATAGCAAGTTTTGGACAACAATTAATAGACTGTCTTTGTGCCATTCGCTGAGCTGGTTGCTTTCCCCCTCTTAGAGGTCTGACTGCCAGGGTCCGGCATCCCCGTCTTTGCAGCCCGGCGGCGGGGACGGGATGCCGAACTCGTTCTGAAGAGCCACTGCTTGGGGTGCAAAGACAGAATAAAGGCAACTCCAGCAGGAAGGATGACTCCAAAGTCATGTCCACGGCACAGGAGAAAAGGGAGGCTCAAACGCTAACAGCTTTTTCCTCTCTTCCACTGTGGGGACCTATGCGGTCCCCTGGGCCTACCTGTGAGATGTCAAGACGTACAGAAGTACTGCAAGAATGAACGCTGCAATGGCACAGCACGGTCACCACTGTCATTTCAACACGACAAGATTGCTTCCCTCATGTACAAAGGACTTCCCTTCACAAATTAAATTATGGGTGCTGTATACATACACAAGAATGTATACAATATCCTGAGAATCCAACCTAAATCTACCTACTCCATAACTTACTACCACTTTTTTTTTTCTTTTCCACAGACTCCCAGACTGGTGGGGGTTGGAATGGCCCTCTGGAGCTCCCCCAGTCCCACCCCCCGCCAGAGCAGGGGCACCTCCAGCAGTGGCACAGGACATGTCCAGGCGGGTTTGGAATGGCTCCAGAGGGGGAGACTCCCCCCCTCTCTGGGCAGCTGTGCCAGTGCTGTGCCGCCCCCACAGGAGAGAAGTCCCTCCTCAGGGTTAGATGGAACTTCCTATGGTCAAGTTTGTGCCCTGTTCCCTCTTGTCCTGTCACTGGGCACCACAGAAAAAATCCTGTTCCCACCCCCCGGCACCCTCCCTTTGGGGATTGGTAAGCGTTGATGAGATCCCCCCTCAGCCTTCTCCTCTCCAGACTGAAGAGCCCCACGGCCCTCAGCCTCTCCTCAGCAGAGAGATGCTCCAGTCCCCTCATCATAACCAGGTCTTCTGCAGACAAAAAACCTACTGGCATGAAAGGCGAATTTTATACTTGCCTCGGGAATACACCTAAAAGCATCACCTGATAAGACTACCGTATATTTGAGAATATGTAAGCAAAGGGCACCTAATACCTTACATTTTTATATCTAAATTCAATGTAAGCACTTACCATCTCCCATTTCATCCGAGAAAGGCAGACTGAAGACTGCCTCGTCGATCATTCGGTTGGGGAGGTTTGTATAGAATCGGCCAACTGTAGTTTCCAGGTTACTCAGCTGGTTGAGGACCATCATGCTTCCCTTGATCACAGGTAGGGCTGTCCGGTCCGGCACCCCGTACTTCACCGAGTTCTGCTCTGCCAGGTCCCGCAGAAAGGCCAGTTCCTTCAAACCCGTCACTCCCTCTGAAACAGGGATGCGAGAAAGACAAGGAAGGAGATAGAAGCAGCTTACTTTCCATCAAGACTTGTGTATCTTACTCCAAAGAACCGTCAATAAAGGCAAAATAACACATACGCTATACTGTGGGACCAAATATACTTATTTAAGTGAGAGGGTAAAGTGCTCAAAGACTAGTCTGGTTTAGGAAAAGTAATTAGCTAGTACAAAATTTACTCTCCCATACTGTTGCACGGTGCAAACATGCGACATGCTGTTCACATCACCACTTTAAACAAAGATCTTCTAACAGAGACTTATGTGACCCATAAATCCACAGGACAGCTCTTTGTTCTCCACCGGTGGCTCGTCCACATAAAGGACCGGGAGCATATTATACGCCCTTGGAGATAACGGGCTTTGTTCTTTAGCTTAAACATTAAAGTTTCACATTTTACGTAAGTCTCGGGCTCAATTCCCGCAGACAAATCAAAGCCTTCTGTACACATTAGGTCTCAAACGAGTATTTAAATTTACAGGCAAATGATACATTAGCTTAAGCACTAGCTTCCTTGGCCAGAGTCCGTGCGCAATTTTTAGTAATACAACATCTAGCCTTCTTACCGAAAATGCTTTGCTGGAAAAAGCACAGAATGCCAAACTACTGCGTGTATGATCTTCATAGTTAAATTCAGTCTTAAGTTGGGTCCTAAGTTATCAAAGCATTTCAGATTACTTTTGATGTTACATTCACGCTCCTCGGCTAATGACCGAAAGAGAAGTCGCATACACATACTCTCCTTTTGCTGCACCAGGAAACACGAAGGTTTACGGTTGCAATAGTTATCAAATTTAATTCAGTCTGGTTGCCATTAGACAATTTAGGCAACTATACTTGATATCCTGAGCAGCTGCACTGTGATATATAAGCCTGTAGTGGCACACGGTTTTATACACCACAGAGGTAACATCTGGATGCAGCCTCTGGATTACACGGGCCAAAAATCCATTAACAAGCTGCTCCCAATAAGGCGTGGAATTACATTTGGATGAGCTTAATAAACTAGCTGTACAATGAAAGGGAACTTTCATCCACTGGAAATACAAAAACAATTCTCACCATTCATAAGCGCGTAAGTGAGAATCATTACTGAGTTATTGAGGAAACTGTTTTCTTCATTGATGACACGTAGAGTAGCTTTTTTATCATCTTCCGAGGAATCTTTTGACGTAATCCCAGCCGAGAGATAAATTATGACCATATCGGTATCTAAAAAGAATTATATACATATAGCAGAAAGTGCATTAGATTTTTAACTCGGGAAAGTCACGCGGTGAGAGCCCTTACGTCTGCTTACAACCGCGGACTGCCAACAGTTTCATCTGTGAGCTTCACAGCAATCTACAACGGAAAAAACACACCGCCGTCTTATGAATTATACCCTTCGTTATTAAACTTCCGATTCACGGCATTTAACAAACACCGGTTTGCCTCGGTGCCTCTCCGCCACCCAGAAGCGCCGGGGCTGGTTTCTCCCGCGCAGACCCCACAGGCACCTTCTGGCCTGGCTGCAGCCAGGCAGGAGCGCGCGAGGCCAGCGTGCTGCAGAACCGCTCCAACTCCCGGGAGAGGGCTTAACAGGGGCAAAAAACCCGCAAGTTTTGTCTCCTGACCCACTGTTCTTCTCCCGTCCTGCGATTCTGCAGAGTGGAAAAAGCCACGTGAAAAGTGGACGGTGCTTTCCCAGCCGTTGCTTCCGCAGGAGCCGTGCGGGGGGCTCAGCATCGCTGCCCCTGCTGACCACGGGGCCCTCCTCAGCCTCCCTTCCAGTAGGGTTTGGCCGTGCGAGCAGGTCAGCCCCCGCAGAAGCACGGTGGCGGGCACCCCAAATTCCGGCCAAAGACCTTTTTCACCCACTACTGCTCCTTTGCGCCTGCAATAGCACTGCTGCAACGTAGTCCCCGACCTGCAGCGCGACAGCTGGAGGACGCCGCAGGGCGAAGGGCACCCGAGGCTTTCGTACGGTGTAGCTTACTTAGAGCGTGACGCTTGAGCAATGCCACACAGCACAGCGCCGTTCGTCATCGGCTCGTTTCGCCTGAAGCCGAACACGTTTTTCAAGCTGAGTATGTTCTCGGTGAAGGCCTTTGCGCAGGTAAATCACTGCTCACACACCATCCTCTTTCATCACATCATATCTCAGTATTAAAAGTATTCTATGCATATAATTAAGACACTTGTAGGGATCATACACCACCATATAACCTGAAGCACATGGGGATAGTTGGTTATATACCAACTTTGTTGTCTCATCTGGGTTTTTTTGTGGTTTTGCTGTTTTTTTTTTTTTTTTTTCTTTTTTTTAAATAGGTATGAATGCTCTGACTTGTACGTTTTGTAATTGTGACTTGAAAAGAATTTCAGCCAGAATTGGCTTTTGATGCAAACAAGTTAGGAGGAGCTGTTAATTTGGGGGTATTTCTCTGCCTTTTTTTATTTGGAAGCTAAAACGAAGAAAAAAAAAGCACAGCCAGGTAATAGTATAGCTATGGCTGTAGTTTAAGGAAAATTGTTATTGTGTTTCCTAGGCTATAGCATAGCTACTATATACTGCAGCCAGACTTGATGTTGTAGCCTAAAAGCTTTGCGAGCAGGAATAACATAAGACACACCTAAGTCTGCGTTAGGGACCAGTGCTAAACAGGGCATCTTTTCATTCAGCAGCTGATCATCCTACGCTATGCGATACCCGACCTGATAGCTGGAAAAGGCCCTTATATTCAGCGTACCATTACTGCATCTATCGATAGTGTGCATGTGTGTATGTAACATATACATACACTGCAATTTTTTATATATATATACACACGCATACTCAACCTACCTATCGAACTAGAGTTTTTTCAGGGAATGGTGGTGGCAGAGCATTTTCTTACGCTTTGGGATGAGGGTCTGCTGAGCAGGACTGCAATAGGAACAGGCATAAGGCAGGAAATTCAGACGTGTTCAACGGCACAATTCTTCCATCTCATACCAGTAGTTCCCTTCTAACTGTTCCAGGGCGAATTCGGGAGCCAGGCTGTATCTCAACAGCTTCCCCGACACACCCACACATTGTTCTCCAGGAACAGGATGTTAGAAAATTAACAGTGAAATGAATGATATTTTTTTTTTCTAGGTTTATTTTTCCTTTTTAAAAAGATGAAAAGATTATTTACATGAAAGTGAGCCACGTTTTATAAACATCCTCTTCTCAAACCTATTGTGTCTCACCCTATGAATTCTGAAATTTGCTACATACACGTTAGGTCTTCAAAATCTTTCATGCTTAGAGAAAACCTAAATCCAAAGCATTTGCCTCTTCTTTTAACTTTCTGTACTTGTGCCCCAAAATAATTGTTTTGTATGAAACCCAGCAAAAGTATGCGTTTTCACGTTAACGAAGAATATGTCAAAACCTTCTAACCCTATTATACAAACAGTGCCAAACATACAAGATCCGTAGGAGGATGCTGCAAGATCCTACAGCTGATGTTCTTGGAATAACTACTGATGACTAATGCATCCTATCTCAGCCAGCTTAAGCAACGTTGGATATTTATTTTTTTTATTTTTTATTTTCTAGAAAGTTGCACCGCTTTCACCATTTTGCCAGAGGATGGCAAAACCCCCCGCCCCCGACAACCCGATCTTTCAGCTAAGCAGTGTACAGTCGGATAAATGCCTCACTCTATCTATGGCCTAAAGTTCAGACGTTGGCTGAACCTTTAATAGCAAAAGCACCATTTTATAAACCGAAGGAGTCACATGAAGTAGGAACACACCTCCTTAGTCTTTCCAAACCACTCTCATTCCCGGACTTTTCTTTTTTGATTTCTTCTGTTCTGAGCTGGTGCCCTTCAGGACAATGAAGAATTTGCACGCGTTGGAGCGGGCACAGAACCAAACTATGGGATCCGCGGTACATAAATTGACTAAACCGATCGACATCGGTCTGCTTTCTCCACCCTGCCACAATTTTGGCAATGTCACTCGACTCCAACGAGCACTCAGAGCACAGCTTCAAGAATTTGCTTTCCACGGCTTCCTGGCAAGCAAGCGTGCCACTCAATTTCACATCCATCTTTTTCCACATCTTTCACCACATCCTCATTACAAAAAACACACAAAAAACCCCCAATCTTGAAATGGGAAGGAGAAAGCCCATAACGCATACAGCAAAATTCAGGAGGATATTCTTAGATGAAGGAAAAATTAGCCAGGCCAACCTCACATTCCATAAAATGTCACCCATAATTGGTATTCTCAAAAACCCCTTTTTCCTAAGAAACAGGCCACTTCCGTAGGATTCCAGTTAGGCGGGTTACCCATACACGTATGTTTTAGCAATAAGTCAATGAACCTGCAGCAACAGTAATTTTCATTAAAAGGACCCCTCCGCACACGTTTGGGAAATAATTCAATTATTAGACAATTTAATTCTGCAATTTTATAGTTCAAGAGAAAGTCAGCAAGTGAAATAAAATAAAAGGGAATGGCCATATTCGACGGTCACTCATAGATTCCAGACAGCCTTGCTGAGAAGGGCTTGGGGGCGTTGGGGGATGAGGAGCTCCCCAGGAGCCGGCGATGTGCGCCGGCAGCCCAGAGAGCCCCCCGCCCCCCGGGCTGCACCCCCCCAGCGTGGCCAGCAGGGCCGGGGGGGGATTGGGCCCCTCTGCTGCGCTCTGCTCTGGGGAGACCCCCCCGCAGTGCTGCCTCCAGCTCGGGGGGTCCCCACAGCAGAAGGCCCCGGAGCTGTTGGAGCGGGGCCAGAGGAGGCCCCGGAGCTGCTGGGAGGGCTGGAGCCCCTCTGCTGGGAGGAGAGGCTGGGAGAGGTGGGGGGGGTCAGCCTGGAGAAGAGAAGGCTCCGTGGAGACCTTATAGTGGCCTTCTGGTACCTAAATGGGCTACAGGAACGCTGGGGACAAGCTTTTTGGCAGGGCCTTTTTAGCAGGGGGTTAATGGCTTTAAACTAAAAGAGGGGAGATTCAGACTAAGGTATAAAGGAAGAAATTTTTCACACTGAGGGTGGTGAAACCCTGGCCCAGGTTGACAAGAGAGGTGGGAGATGCCCCATCCCTGGAAGCATTCCAGGCCAGGCTGGATGGGGCTCTGAGCAACCTGGTCTGGTTGAAGATGTCCCTGCTTATCGCAGGGGAGGTGGACTTGAAGGCCTTTGAAGGTCCCTTCCAACCCAAACCATCCTATGATTCTGTAGTCAAGGAAATGCTACTTAATGAAAACATGTACTTCTATTTTATTTTTTTATATATATAATATATATAATATATATTATTAATATATATAATTAATATATATTATTATGTATACATTATTAATAATAATATAATTAATATAATATAATATATAATAATATAATATATAATAATATATATATATATATTCAAGACACTCCTACACTCCTTTGGCCTCTGTCAAAGTGAGAATGTCAAGTAGGAAAACATTTGCAAGCCTCAGAAATAATCAGGATTGCACAACAAGGGACTTACTTCCTTGGAGTTTCGTGCCATTGTTTGTATTTCGTATCAGCTGGAAAGCCTTTTGAAATCCCACTGCATGCTGCGTAGGGCTGTCAGATGACTTTATACTGCTAACGAAGGTGGACATCTTCCTTTTTGTCTCACTAGTAGCAGGAGACAGAAACGTCTTATAGCACTGATCCAGCGAGCAGGTTCTTACTGTGTCTGCCACGGTTAACACAGAGATCTTGAAAGAGAAGAAACTATATTGGATTACCTTACCATTTATAATTCCTTACGCACCGATACAGAAAACACAATGATAAGCCAACTGAAGAGATTCCGTGGATTTAAAATCCAATTGTTCAAAAATAAATGCTTGAGGCATAAATCCATCAAATTTGAAAAGGATTAGACTTCGGGTGATTTCAAGAAAAAGAGACTTCGGTCTTTGTTTCTCAGATGAAGTCAGCTTCACTCTGCTCGTACATAATAGTTAATACACTGTTCTGGGCAGAAGCCTAAGAGAACTAGAGATAACCAAAACCAAAATCAGCAGAGAGCATTTTCAGGAGAGCCTTGAGTGCCCGCAGAAAAGTGGAGTGCATAGAGAAAATAAAACAAAAAACCCAAACACAAAACCTCTAAGAACTTTTCACAAGCAAAGCATTATGTTTTAATATTTCGGTCAAAGCGAGCCAAACCTACCATCAATTTTTATCCTGTAAATAAGTTAAGGCATGTAGTGGTACCGCGTGCATTAATATAAACATAATATACCAGTCTTATTAAATGAGTGTCATACTTTATTATGAATTATGACTGATGCAAGACAGTCATAGAATTAAGCAGTAATTATATACCCGTATAACAGGTTTCATAATCACTGGGCTACTGACCAAGTAACATATGTCTTAAATTTATTTTCTTCATTATAGGTCTATATTTAGACAAATACTTTTGACACTTAAAGTACTATTAATGCTGCTAAACTATAAGGATTACTTTACAGTATTAAAACTCTCTAAAAGCACAGGACTGTTTTTCCCGTACTATTAATGACAAGGCAAAGATTATTATCAGTTATTCTTCAACCTGATTTGACTGAAACTCCCTTCCTATTAAAAAAAAACCAACACGCCAAGCGGAAAGAACGATCAAGGTCCTACTAACAGAGAACTACTGAAAGTGAAGACCGAACTGGGGACTGCTGCTTGTCCTACAGAAGCATTTTATGGGCACCTGGTTGTAACCCCTACTTACAAAAATTACCGGTTTGTCAACTACAGTATCTGTGGCAGAGCAAGAAATAAAATCCAGATTTCTTGACCCTTTGCTTTATCTCTTCCTTGCTGGTATCATGGTTGTCTGGGAATCTTCCAAACACTAATTAAGTTTCAGCTCACTCCAGTATAGCAGCAGAATAAATAATTTCCATCTTCACAAGCCAAAAAGACAGCCTCAGAGGTAAAATGAGTTGCTCAAAGCAATCCCGTACTTCAGAAGTTGTCAGGCTGGAAGCACGGTTCTGCTGGTTGCACACTGTATCACACTGCTGACCATCACCTACAGTCTCTGCCAAGATGAAGGAGTCTTTAAAGATTACTCAGAAACAAAATTTTGCCTTAGATTGGTGGTTTTTCCCTTTTTGTCAGCCTGCGGATCCCCAAATTTTACCCCTGCAGTAACACAGGCTTCCAAAAGTGAGTTTAAGTCTTCATCGCCCATTAGAGGTAGACCACAGATCCCCATGAGTTCATGGACCACACGTCAAAAACACCGCTTTGGATGAGAACTGAAAACACTGAGCTAGTTGAAACCAATGAAAATATACTCATTGCGTGCAGAAAGCTTACCTTATCGTGTTCAAGCTTACCTTATCGTGTTCAAGCTTACCTTATCGTGTTCAAGCTTACCTTATCGTGTTCAAGCTTACCTTATCGTGTTCATCTATGGAGCTCAGAATAACCTGAGCAGCATCTTTGGCAATCTGAAGCTGCGTCTCTGTGACCGAAGCCCCATGGTCCACAATGACGACGATATGCTTGGACTGAGGTCGAACAGTAGAAACGTAGACAGGCCTGAAGGAGAACAAAACCCAAACTACCGTCTTGAGTCATGTTGTAATTTCCTCTAAAAGATTTACAAGCGAAACTAGATGCGAATTAAAAACAAAACCACCCCACCAAGAAACAACGAATTATAACAGGAATTTTTGCCTTTATGAAAACTTCCGCTAGGAAAGATGAAGTGAAATTCTGAGCATACAGAGAAGGCCCTCGCTTTTGCTCTCTTTCTGACTTTTTTTTTTTTTTTTTTTTTTTTAACCAAAATCCGGCGTTGGATCCTTCCCCCCCTGTCACAGCAACCACTTGCAGCTAGGAATAAACAATTCTGCTGACGCAGCAGCAGCGTTTGGGATTACTGCTTGCAGCGGCTCACATCAAGTTTTGGGTTAAGCGTTGACAAGCAAGAAATGCCTCGTGCTCCACGTTGGGTGCCGGGAACCTTACTCGCGTGTACAAGTAAGTGCAACAGTGGGTATTTGCTGGTTACGTGACAAGTAAAAACCTGTGCAACTGTGCAGAGTTGCGTTAGCGTGGGGTGTTGGGTTTATTTTAACAAGGGAAGGCTTCTGGCCAAGGAAGGGTTTTCTCTCGGTGCCCCGGCGTGCATTTCACACGGCTCGCACTCCACAACCCGTTGGGTCTGCGCAGTTTTAAACCCCGTGGTCAATCTGAGTTAGCTCTGGGGAAGGCTCTTGGTGCTGCCGTGAGTCTATTTGTGTTAACATTAAAAAAAAACCCTACGTATTTTCAGCGAAGCTGTGCTCAGATCCAGTTTAATATTGTGAGAGACGTGTGAAAGATCGCACAAGCTCTCACGCCAAGGTTTCAACCTGGAACAAATTAGGAAGATGTTCAGCAAGGAGGAGGAATTAAAGAGAGACAGGACTCTCTTCCCTTTTTTAGTCCAGACCCAGAAGTAGTTAAGAGTCAAGTGTGAGTTTTATGATGTGATTTTTTTTTTATATCAAAGGCAGCCAGAGAAATCTTAATAAGAGTGAAGGAAATGCAGAAGACTTTAGACAAGGCACTGCAATAAACAACTGGCACAAATCAGTTCTTGATTGTAAACCAGCCTGCAGCTCTACCCTGGTATTAATACCTAGAACTTAAATAGGGCCTTTGATCTTCAAAGCACTGAAGTATTCACTAATTAATCCATCCAAACTACCCTCTGAAGTAAATACTAGCAAAGAGATAGCCCTTATTTAGCCATGGAGAAACTGTGACCAAGACTTAGTGATTCGGATGAAATTACCAATGAGTTTAATGTCAAAATTCTGATCAAACAGGGGTACCCCTGGCGTTCAGGTCTTCAGACCACCCCTTTCCACGACCGCAGAAAACTTAGTCAAGGCCAGATGCTTCAAGCTTTGATGACACATAGAAGATAACATCTGTAAATACTCGATTGCTCAAGGGGGACAAGTAATCAAAACCCTTTTTAGTCTCTGTACACTCAGCCACTGTCCTGGTTTCAGCTGGGACACAGTTAATTTCCTTTCTAGTGGTTGTTGTGTTTCACATTCGGTATGAAAGGAACGTCAATAATGCATACCGGTTTAGTTGTTGCCAGGTGATGTTTATAGTTTCAAGGATTTTTTTTCAGCTTCCCATAGAAGCTGAGAAGAAGCCTAGACAGAACGATGGAATGGCCAACGGAATACTCTATGCCATAGACGTCACGCTCGGTATATAAACGGGGTTAGCCAGGGCGTGGGTACTCGCCATCACTGCTCGGGAGGGTGCCAATTCACCAGGCGGCGAGAGTGACTTCGGTCATTTTTATTATTATTATTGTAATTTTCCGTTTTTATTATTGTTCTATTAAACTGTCTTTATCTCAACTGACGAGATCTATTTCCTTTCCCCTCCTTTTCTCCCTCTTCTCTCTACCCTTCCTGGGTGGGAAGGGGGCCGAGGGAATGGCTGCGGGGTCCAAGCTGCCGGCTGGGGTTAAACCACTACAGCTACGCAGAAACGTGCCCCGATGTGCTGACGTTTCCTCTGCATAGATTGATTAACCGGTACAATGAGCTAGCGTGTGACCAGAGATACTTTCTCAGAAGATTCCACCCTTGAGTCTTGATCAGTCCCATGATATTGACAGCAAAAGCTAGGGAAAAAAATACCGACGGCAACTGCTCTGCTTCGTGCCTACAGAATAGGAATATTCCCCTGAGAAAAAAAAAACCTATGTCACCATTAGATTCTTTTTTATACAGTTTTCTTAGGAGAAACTAAGTTTCCACTATTGCTGCTTCCCTCCTATCCACAATGTGCCACTTGAACGTCGGGTGGAGACTGGAAAAATACTCCCACCTATGCCCTTTTCAGCCTCTCAGCCTTCCCCCCCTCCCCAAAGCGATTCACCTGCCACATCAGTAGAATACACATTCACTACTTTATTACTGGGGGTCAAGTATGAGTCTGACCTACAATTTACAAGTTACTGCTGTTTACAGCTTATTTGCTTTGGGAGAGGCGAGCAACCTGTATGTAATTCCATTTTACTTCGAAATGTCTTAGAAGTGAAAACCGGTGCTTTAAAAAACAAACCGAAGAAAACCCAAGGGACCCCACTGAAAGTTACTCGTGAATGTTGTCATCTTGGCAAAGCCTAATGCTGAAATGAAATCAGTGCTTGAGGAATCCAATTGTAGTGCTTCGCCCACTAAATTGTAAGGAGACAAACCATACCTGCTGCGGTGCTCATAGCTGCCTTTGCACCGGAACTTGTGGGCTGGGAAAACGGTGAAAATGCCTTCTTCCGAGCTGAAATATTGCCATTTAATTCCTGGGTTAGACTTCAGATTATCAGCGAGAACTGAAGGTTGGAGAGGAAAAACGAGAAATGAAGTAGAGTTACAAAGGGAGGTCAAACTCAGAGGGACGTTTATTCAAGGCCTCTCTCTGGGCTTGGAGAAGAATATCCTGGGTCCCAACAGCAACTACCAGCAGCTCTATTTGAGAATTGATAGAGCTTCCTGTCTGATTTGCAAACAGTTAAAGGCTTTTGGAAACTTAACACTGGACTTGACAGATTTTTTTTTTGTTTTTAATATGTGATGACAATTCCTGAATCTCTAAACTCTTAACTGGGGCCCAAGAAGCCAAGGCAGGAGCAAGGAAGGAAAAGATTAAAGGCAATTATATGTGATATGCATACATACATACATTTACATGTAATGATCAAGACATTGTTCACATGGGGTTTTCATAAAGAAAAAACGCTAATGTTAAAATAGTTGTGTGTTCTTTACACCAAAATAAAACTATAATATTAAGCAGGTTTGCTACTTACAGCCCTGAAACCCAATCAGTTAACATCACTTATTTAATAAAAATAGTTTTACACACAACCGTGTGTCAAGGAAAAACTCACCGCACAGAAATAGCTGAAAAGGTTAAAAAAAAAAAAAAAAAAGGGGAGAATCTTTCTTCTTTGTCCCTCTTTTTCTCCTGTTTGTGTTAGGGTAGCTAGGTACAGCTCACACCCTTGGGACTCAAGAGTTCCTCCAAGTTTCTCATTATCCTTGAGCCTTAATTAGCGAACTGTGGGCCCCTCAAGTACTGCTTGTTAGGAGAAACAGTCACTTTTTAGGGAAAACACAGCACCTTCCTTCAAAGGGTTATGCAGTGGTCACACTCTCCAAGCGCTACCCGGGCGGGCGCTGGCTCCGTGCTGGTTCCACCCATCCGCACCAGGAGCATCTCCATCAGGTTCCCATTTTCAAGATCATAAAATTCAGGAAGAATGATAATAACAGTCCTTAGCAGCTACATAGCAACTTTCCTCCAGGTCACTCGGAAGCTCCTCCGTGGCAGGTGATTATTAGCAGCTCATCGCATGGGCAAAAAGTGAAGAACAGAGAAGGTGAACTATGTGTTCCCAAGTGGTGAAGTCAGGCAGGAACTGAGGTCAGAATAAAACTGCAGGGTGCAGACCTCAAACCCACTTGTAGTTTATAGATCACGTTCATTCTGTTTAAAATGTGCTTGTTTCCCTATTAAAATAATCTTTAAGGAAGCGCTGCTTAGCGCCAACAGTAAGAGGAATTCAAAAGCTATAGCTCAGCAATGTTAACAAAACCGACCGCATCAGTAAAAACACAAAACACCACTAAACCCAACAATTAAACAAAGCAGCTACCCCAGGGTGCTAATAACTTCGAAAGATATTTAATACAGCAAGCTAAACCAACAGAGTGTAGCGGCACGGGAAATCCCGAGCGCTCGCAGCCCAGGTGGGGACGATGGGGTTTGAATCACCGGAGGCAGAGGTGGCACTGGGATTTCTGCAGCAAACTGAAAACCCAAACGTTTGAATTCTTTAGTTTTTACCTAAGAGTTAAAATGGATCATATCAGCTTAAAATGCATTTTTAACCCACCCCCACCCCCTCCACCCCCAAAAAGCAAGCAAGCAACCAAAAGTATTTTCTTGCCGCTTCTCCCTTCATGTTCTTTGCTGATAAAACTTGCCCGAACTGGCAGAGGGGGCTCCGATTTAGAGTGCCTCACCTTTTGCTGAGGCATTTCCCTTCGGATTGGCGCTGAAAATAGGCCAGACAGTTTCATCTCCCCGATCTCGGTCGTTATCAAATACACCACTGTTTGGGTTGGAAATCACCGCATGGCACATCTCAAACCGTGGCCAGTCATCCCACGACAAAATACCCACGTAGAGTACAGTTTAAGTTCAACATGCTCAGCAGTTTAGCACTTTCTCGAGTTTCCCAGTCTGGCTGCAGCCACCATGTTCTCTCCACATTCAGCTCAGCGTAATTACCCTGTAAAAACCACAGTCTTGGGGGTTCCTCCCCCTCCTTTTGCCACAGTTTTTTTTTCTATTTCCACAGTGCCTAACCGTGCTGCCAGTGGAAATCCTGGTTGCGCCACGCTGGACTCCGTACAAAGAGGCAGCTTTGCACGACTGGAGCTTTGGAGAATTTGGCGCCTCAATGGACGAGATGAGGAGGAGGACGGAGGAAGGAACAAGAACAAGACGCGAAATGGTTGATGAGATTTTTCCCAGTGGGTTAATGATTGAGTCGGGAACCAGAACTACACTCTGCTCACACCTCTCGCTTTCTCACCCTTCTCCAAAAGACCAATTCAACCCCAACAAGGATGCCAAAGCTTGTTTCTCCCTCTCCCCTGTGCCTTGGTGATGCTTTTGGGAGCAGGAATCTTTTTTTCTCATGAATTTTCACGCTTCCAAAGAAACCACCCATGATCTTGCAACCAAAAGTCAAACAAATTTAGAATCATCGAATCATAGAATTGTCTAGGTTGGAAGAAACCCTTGGGATCGTCGAGTCCAACCATCTACCCTACTCTACAAAGTTCTCCCCTACACCATATCCCCCCCCCCCCCCCCATCTAAACGTCTCTTAAACACATCCAGGGATGGTGACTCAACCACCTCCCTGGGCAGTCTATTCCAATGCCCGACCACTCTTTCTGTGAAAAATTCTTTCCTAATGTTCAGTCTAAATCTACCCTGGTGGAGCTTGAAGCCATTCCCTCTTGCTCTGTCATTAATTACCCGTGAGAAGAGACCAGCACCAACCTCCCTACAGTGTCCTTTCAAATAGTTGTAGAGAGCGATGAGGTCTCCCCTCAGCCTCCTCCTCCTCAAACTAAACAGTCCCATTTGTGACTATTGTTTGTTTCACTCAAGGTCCTCCTTGGTTTTACACCTGGTACGATACCAGTTCAGTAGCACCATTTCTGATTTGTACAAAGAGTAGGTTTCTTGGTCAAGGACAATGGTTTCTGTGTAGCAGGGACACAAAGCAACGTGAAATTTTAATACTGCCCAATTTAGGCACTACAGAAAACTTTAGGCAATAATCAGTTCCAATTAAAAGCAAAATAAATCTAACCCACACAGTTTCTAGCTTTTCTAGCTAGGACTACCAGAAATTCCTCTCCTCATCCCCTCCCAAAGCACCCATCCTCTTTTCCCCTCTGAAACCTTTTCTGGGAAAACCCAGACTCATTTCTGAACTCACGGAGGGTTTGGCAGCCCGACCCTTCGGAGGCGGCGCAGCACCGGTGCTCACAGCCCACACAACCGCTCCTGCGCAGGAGCGCATTGCACGGCCAAAGCTGTGGGAATCCAGGAAAGAATCTCATAACCCTTTAGTAAGCTGCAAAGAAAAGGTTGGCAAAAATTCCTTTAAAAGCATCAACATTTTGGAAGAAAAAACAATTAAAAAATCATAATTATTTCTACATTTGTTGTTTTTTAAACAACGCTGTCTTTCCGCAGTATATGACAATCAACATAATCCATTCTACTGCGATACAAAAAACTTAGAAAAAACTAATACAATTTACACTTTGACGTAAATAAGGCCACCAAAGTCCAGGCACACCACCGCTACGGCTGAACTGCTGCTCCATGTGACTGCGCTGCCTCACAGAGAAGGAGGGAGAAGAGAGTATCGAACATTTAAATCCTTCTTTTTACGTCTAGCCACCAGGACTTCATAGTCCTGGGGGTGAAGGATGGAGGCTGTTTTGCTTTGTATAAAGCAAGCTATGCTTCTGGTATTAAAGTTGTTGTTATGGGTTTCAGAACTTGGGGAAAAAAAAAAAAAAAAAAAGTATTTTCAAATCAGGTATTTGAACACTCATTGAAAGCCTGGCTGAAACAACTCCTCCAGTTTAATTTCACCAACAGCATTAAAATAAAGGAGTTTATAATTATAAAGTTTTGTGGATTTTTTGTAAATCACTGCTATATTAATGATAAACTTCTCATTCCCACAAGGCCATGATTTGTATTTATTTCCCCACGAGAATATCGGGATTTAAAAGTGTTTGTTTTCCCTGTAAAACAATTGTTTCTGAACCTCAAACGAACTCCTCACACCCTCGGTGCCTCTTTCTGCTCTTCCTCCTTTTCACAAAGTTCTGCTCATATTTTCCTTCAGCTAGTATGTTAGTTCAATAATCCCCTCCCCTGAGACTACCGATTTTATCGTAACTCCTTGCCTTTTTTTTTTCTTTTTTCTTTTTTCTTCCTTTTTTCCTTTTTCCTGTGACCACAGCAGCCAATCTCCCAGCAGATAAGCCATGGCTGAAAAAGACATACTTTTTCTTTTTAAGTGCATTTTAATTTCCCATCCACTAAAGCTCTGCAGATATTTCCTCGTTTCTTGGTCCCTGCCAGGACACCCAGCAGATGCTCTTTGTTAGCCTAACCTCACTTTACCCCAAACTTTCCACTCCCTCAGTTGCTTGCCTCTACCTTATTCTCACTCCTCCGTCCAGCAAAGCCAGCCTCTGGACGGGTTACACAGGCAGAAGACCCCAACAAAAAACCATCCCATAAGGCAAGCTGCCCGCCCAGCCTTCAGCTAAAGGCTAAATTTGTCAAAATTACATCCTTGGGAGCACTAGCAGAAACGTGAGCAGGACATCTCACTGGTACTTGCTTTCTAGGCTCCACAGAGAATCACAGAATGGTTTGGGTTGGAAGGGACCTTGAAGATCATCCAGTGCCACCCCCTGCCCCGGGCAGGGACACCTCCCCCCAGCCCAGGTTGCTCCCAGCCCCGTCCAACCCGGCCTTGAACACCTCCAGGGATGGGGCAGCCACAGCTTCTCGGGGCAACCTGGGCCAGTGCCATATGCTCGACCTGTGCTTCCCATTTTAACTCAAAAAGTAATTTATTTTTTCATTTTCTGATCAGGTTTCAAGTTATTCTTGCACGTGTAAGAAGGTACCCATCTCCCCGTTCTAGTACAAATTACAAAGTATTTTGTGTATTACTGAGCACATGCAATGATTTCGTTTGTCTAAAATGAGCATCACCACTAACTGAAGACCCAGTCTTGATACCACGCTACTTGGAGGAAGCCAAGAGTCCAAATCTCACAAATGCAGAAATCTTCGTGGAATGCCTTAATTCCAGACACAGACTGGGGATATAAAGGGCCACCTGGGAGCAGCCCATGAGCTGGCAGTGGCATTGCCTCCGTCCCCTCTGCTTACAACGCAGCACTATCTGACCCCAAATCCTGCTGCAGACAGAAAAAGTTGGAAAGTATTAACAAGTATTTGAAATGATCATTCTCTCGCATTATAAGTATCTCACAAGGCAAAAAGGACTTTTAGAAAGAAAGCCCTATGTGATAGAGTTTATAAAACTTCAAAGGGAATGCGATATGATAACACTTAGCACTTCTAGATACCACTTTACATCTTCAAAGCACAGTCAAATCATTAACTAATTAATCTTCAAAGAACAGCACAAACAGTCAGTGAAAAAAAAAAAAGGAACTACTGAACATAATTGCTCATTATAAAAGAGTTTCTTTCAGTCCTCCTCTTTAGCATTACATCTATTGAGCTGCAGACCTCACGGTTCTCACCCCGCAAAAAAAGAGAGAAGTTTCATTTTCTGCGCAACACATACCGCAGTTCTTCTCGGACACGCAGCTCCGTTCAAAATCACCATCATGAAGACGCTTTAGCGTCCCCCAGAAACAACAGCAGAAAGAGAATGTGTTTATTTTACAAGTAAAGACATTCTCTAACTTTCCACGTCTACAAATCTGCTCCAGGATTTTCTGAGTCAAACTGTATCCTGGCTCATGTGTTTTCACCCAAAATAAAAGGCTCTGCAGCTCCAGCCCAATTAAAATTCTGCTGCTGGCAGGAGCCAGGACGGAGCCCAGCTCGCTCCTCGCGAGCTCTTTTGACTCTGAAGGGCAAAGAAGTAAAAAAACCTTTCATTTTAAGGAATGAGCCCCGCTTCCTCGATTAAAACGATTTGGAGGGGGGGGGTTCTAACTCATCTGCTCAAATACCTCCCAACTATTTTAACTCATCCGAGCCATCAGTTTGAAGTATAGCAACGTAAGGAACATGCCCGAGGCTCTCCACATTTTACACGATCATCACTTTGAATAAGGCACAGACAAAATTTATTGAGCAACTTGGTACCATCTCTGCACACTGCCGGGGAACAGCGCTCTGCTGAAGCTGCCTGACTCGAAACAGACATTTCGGCACTTTGAAGGATGAGAAGAAGAGAGATTTACTGGTTCCTTGTTTATTAAAAAAGAGAAAAAAAAAAAAACCAACAAAACACTCCAAGGAATCTTGATCACATACTGCACTGGCTCTGGGTTAAGATTTTGTCGTCGAATAAATAAAGGACTATTCATACCAGCGAGGACAGATCTCTCAATCTAACTAACCCGAGTCGGCTGTGATTCCATCTGAAGAATAAAGACTCTCTCCTTATCTGTTTTGTAGTAATGGCTAAAAGTAATCCAAATGGAAAACTCAAGCCAAGATCAAAGAAAACCTTTTCAAGACTTTTTTTTTTTTTTTTTTTTAAAAAAAAGTCACCTGGTATCAAGAAACAAAAACCTGGCGAAGCATTACTTTTAAGTGTTGAGAAAAGAGAAACGTATCTATTTCTTTCTTCTTCCTCCCCTCCCCAACATTAATGTTTATTTTCTTTTTGTATTATAAAAATCCAATAGAACACTGCAAAAAAGCGTTCTTTATTTCCGAAAGTTTCACGAGCTCTATTACCCCTCTTAACACATTGCTCCGAGGAGAAGCTGCGGTTGCTGCCTGCGCCGAGGGCTCTCTCAGACTCCGCTCCCGTGGCTCACCCGGAGTCTGCGGTGCAAATTCCGTTCCCTTCCAACACCTACAACTTCGCCACTCTGATCCCACTTTCTTAGGCTGCGCGCAGGGCGGGCCAAGATTAACATTTAAAGAATTGAGAGATCGAGGCCGAACAGAGCGGAGTTTAAATTTATGTTTTGCCCAGAGCTTTTTATAAGACGGATTATTTAAACTGCAAAACTCACGTGGGAAAAGAGAGACACTCATGGGATTATTTTTATTTTTTACAGTAAGAATGAAGCGATAGAGCCATTTGGGAAGACAACCTGGTCGATGGACAGGCCAGGCTGGTTTTGGAAACTGTGGGTAAACTAGAGGGGAGTACAGGAGGTCCTGCTTCTGGGCTGGAGGAGCAGAGGGCTTTCAAACCCTTTCTCGAGGAGGCTGATGCGCTTGGAGTCCCCCCCAACATGCTGCGTCCAGTGGGAAAGCCTGGATAGGGGGATTTGGGGGAAGTTGTGGTCTTCCTATCCTCCCTGGAAGTCTAAACGAGCAAAGCAAGGAAGGCAGGAGAGAAAAAACCACCAAAATACCCAGATGTACTAACAACTCTCAGGCTTTTTAGAGCAGAACAATAATTCAGGCTGAGGGAGAGTCTGAATCCAAAGTGCAACAGATACTCCTCGTCAGCTCTACGTGAGGACACTTACAAGAGACGTAAGAAAAATATGAGATTAGAGGAACTCCTAGTTTGATCTTTATCCTCTTTCAAAGGTGGTTTCAGTTTAGAGTAACGAATACACACACACACACGTAGATCTACAGAGAAACAGCTCCTGTGCAGACCAAGTGCTCCGTCCTAAACGTACCCTCTAAGGTAAGCGGTTTCACAGAACTAGGTCACTGCAGAAATAAGAAAAAATTAAGAGTTTTGAGTGACAGATTAAGTCAGTACTTTTAAAAACCATTTCTAACCTGACAGCCATCTTCCCAGCTGGAAGGACGTTGGTGCACTGACAGCCCTCTGCCCTCCCGACCAAAACTGCTTCCCAGTCTGTTTATATCCGCAGTCTGTCTCAAGCCAACTATTGTCTTAGACCGTGAATTCCTTTGGGCAGAGACTGCTTTTCTGGCAACCAGGTCACGGCCCATGACTACATAAGCAAGCGCTACAGACACCACCAACACAATACCCTCCACCCCCAAAACAAACACCCAGCCTCCTTCCCACATCCAGCTTATTCCAAAACCCAAATATTTCTGCAGCAATGCAGGGACACCACGTTGGACGTGGCCAGCGCCCAGCTCCGCAGCAGCATTATTCTGCTCGACCCTCCTGGCAGCAACCCGCAACCCTCCCCTGAAGCCACAGCAGTCTCCTGTTCTGCGGCCGGGCTGGTGGAGCTCACGTGGTTTAGATGTTCTCAACCGAAGACCAGGGAAGGGAAGGTGGGAACTGTCATCCCACAGACTTTCAAACACCTTCGCCCAAGGAGGTGAGGACCAAGTGTACTCCTTGTAGCTCGCCCGCAGAAAGATCAACTCCTCACGTCACTCGGTGCGTACCCAGTACCAACTTTTGTTTCTCGGACAAACCCGTTTCCATCTCATTTCTCCGCATCAATCCGCTCTTCCCTTTCTATTTCTCTCTTACAGGCATTTTCTCACTAATAAAAAAAGCCCCCCCAACGGCTGTGCTTCTGAGAGCTGCTAACAGGAGAGCCGCAGGAGAGTCTGCTGTCAATAAATCCTGAAGCACTTCCCTGTTCTTACTATCACTCCAACTCCCTCTTCTCTTCTGCTGCCCTTTTCTGCCAATGCCATTTTTTGAAGATAATCCTTTCATCAGGAAGCTTTCAAGCCGGAGGCAAGGGAAGAGGAGGCACTCAAGTCTCACTGTCGAGCCAGGACAGCAAGAAGCTTGCACGTGCGCTCGCTTTGTTTCTGTGAGAATTCAAGCCAGAAATTTAAAAAATGTTTAAGGGAAACTACAGCTTATTTGTTTTCTGCCACTCAAGAAGGAGTATTTCTTTAATATTTTTTTTCCACGTGCATCTCCTGCAGTAGAAAAAAAATAATGTTTTTTTTCTACTTAAATAAAAAACATTAAGTGATTCATTTAACGCTTTGCGTTTGTAACAGTGACAGAAAACTCGCTGTCAAAAAGTATTCTGATTAAGCAAGACTTGCACGTGATTTTAAACACTTCAGTAAGTTATCTGTTTGGATTTTTTAATAAAGAGGTAGCTCATGAGTAAAACAAAGCCCAGCGAATCGTAGTAAGTGAACAAAGACTGCCGATCTTTAGGATGGAAAATACCACACAAATTATGGTGATGAGACGCACGTGAGGAAATTCGCTTGTCTGGCCAGCACCTGCATTCAAGATGCGCTATACAGCGGATGGGATGGAAAGGAACCTATGGGGACTGTTCCTTTAGCTTTTGGCTTTTACTTTTTCTTTTCAGATTTCATTAAGACAGCAATTAAGCAGAAACAATGCAAAACTGTAAGAAGGGACACAGTAACAGAGGCTAGACAGAGATTTGGGGTTCTTTCACCTTATTTGTTGAAAGATACGCAAATGTTCGGTGCACGGTGAAGGGAGAATGGCGGGTCTGCCACTTCATCAGGCAAGTTGAAAAAATAAATCAGTATTTTATTCCAAAAGACACTTGAGAATTAAAATTAAAACCCTACATTCTCTCAAGTCTGCATCACTTGTCAAAAAAACCCAAACCCCAAAACTTAAGTTAAATGAAATTCACAACCAAAATCTATAGTGTTTTCTAATTCAGAGCCCAAAGGCGTCATAAAAAGTTGAAAGGCAAAAAGGAACATCTGGACAAAACTGACTAAAAAAGCTGAAATCTCCATATTATTTCAAGTTGACCAGCATGTAAAAAAAAGAAAGCCTTGCTCCACTGGAGGACCAAAAGCTGAATTTTTAAGGGATAAGTCATACGTATTTTGGTTCTGAGCCTATTTCTAGCTCTTTAAGTGTGTCAGGCAAACGCATCGACTGTCAGATGGAAATGCCCTGACAAGACAAAGAACAGAAATATTTTAGGATGTCCTTATATTTCGTAGCTTTTGCATATCGCTGCAAACACAGCCTCACATTAGCTGAGCTCAGCTAAGAAGATCAGAGAAACTTCTCTGCGCGGCCCCTTCAGCAGCTGCCACTACTGATGCCAAAGCAGACAGGCCTAGGAAGGAAAGTGCCTCGGAAAAAAAAAAAAAGAAGAAATAAAAAGTGCATAAACCACAACAAAATTATCCATGGTAGGCTGGAATAAAATCTTCATGACATTTTTATAAAGTACTTAGACTAAGGCCATTGCTTTAGGTATCATCTTTCAATCACGAAATGTCAAATTAAGAGCACTGTGACAGTTTCAAGGAGAAATAAAAGCTTGTTGCTATGGCAATCAATGTTAATTCTCTATGCCAAGGAAATGTTAAAGTCTAATGGAAAAAAAACAGAAGGAAAATACAGAAAACTATACTACTTACCAGAATTTAAGTCACGTCCAGGATTGAAGGCTCTGCTATTGACAGTGGTAGACAGTCTATCACAGCTAATAGTTCGAGAGACGTTGGTGTTAAAATTTCCATCAAATCTGAAATGACAACAACAGGATTAGCAATCTAACGCCATCTATTAAACCTACACAGCATTCACAATAGAAACGCATCTTTTTGAAATTTCAAGGAAAAAGAATTCTTTTGGAAACTCCAACATTACACATATTTTAAGGGTCCAAGAAAAATTGTGAAATCCAAAAGTAGGGGGGATAAGCTCATCACGGCTGGATTGCACCTGCTCTCTACAATGATACGTTGCATTTTCCTCCACAATATTCCTTGAAAGACAGGATCATAAGAAAGTGTGCTCTTTCATTTAGATTTGCACAGGAGAGGTTGCAGCTTGGGAAACGTGCGGAGCATCCAGGCTTGCCATCAGGACCTGCTTCCTCCTGGTGTCGAACCAAACTTTTTCTTGCCAGAGAGTTTCATCCGTACTATTATTTCACCTTTCACTTTAAAAAAAAAATATTCCACGTGTCTTTCATGAACAGGATGGATCTCCTCTTCACGTCTTTATGAAAAAGATGTACTAGAGCAATTGTAAACCCGTTTTCTGTACCCACACTTGAGGATTTGCATTCCAAATAGCGGAAGGAGCTTGACGGTTTCTAGTTTTGTAACATTTTGGTTAGGTTAAATAATTCAAATACGTTCGTAACGCTTAACGCAGAAAATATTCTAGTGCATAGTTCTAATGACAAGAAACTATAATTAAACCGATGCATTCACAAAATTTAAATAAAAAGGGTTTTAAAGGGTTATAAATAACTGGAAATACTTCTGAAGCTTTCAAGGACTTAAACGCAGCTTTGTATCATTTACGTGGGCCAATTTTATTTCTTAACATTTTTGTGACCTTAGACATTTTGATGACATTTGACTTACGGTGTGGTTACTCTAGTACTTCAAAAAGGTATTTACTTCCCAACAAAGAATTTTTCAACCATCAACCTATTCCTAAGAAATTACAACAAACTGCAAGCGAGGGCTGCGTAACATCCCGTTGTGGACGAAGAGCCTTAACGAGCCTTTCCGGCGTGAAAGCTGATAGGAAACAAGTCTTGGAGAGCAACTGGGCAGAGTAGGGTTTTGCTCAAGACTGTCAAGACTAAATCAGCAAATTACACAAAAAACAGCTGCCTCAAAGTATACTGATCAACTTATTAATATTAATGGGCCATCAATTACCGGCTTACATCTGTACACCACTCCCCCAGTGCCTTCCTAATGCTTTCCATTTAGCTCAACACACATTATATTTGGGCTTAAGGTTCTTTATATAGTTGCTTATTGTCAACTGCACTTAATTGCTCAAATTGATGTCACATTGTTTCATACACACACATATACGTACGCACACCAACACCCCCACATATATACGCTATCACATAGCGGAGGCCCAAAATGTTGCAAGCAAAAGTGGCACGATAAAAAAATCACCGTTCTTCTGGTTGAAGATTTTAATTAAGAAATTGAAATCCAGTAAGTTGTAGCCACTTCAACAAATACGGTGCCCAGTAAGAATGGAAAGACACTGATTTTCTGGTTCTGTCCTTCCAGGGTGCTTGCTGTAAGGGCGGGGGGTCACAGACACAAACACAATAAAAAAAATGCACTTCTAAGGCATCCCCTTAAAACAACAATTAGCAGAACCAAAAACCGCAGACAGATGGAATTGGTTACCACAAGAAAATTTCAAGTTATGACCACAGGAAGCAAGTCTTTTTAAGCAAACTAAACCTCTCCTAATCCAATATATTTTCTTTCAGCCCAATTCAAAATCATTTCATTCCGCAGGGAGGTAGCTGCAGCCCCAAGTCCGGCAGGCGCGGGGTTTGCCGGGAGCCTCCAGGGGCTCCTCACACGTGGGACGTAGGAAAACCTTTTATGAGTTAGAAGCAAAAAGTAAGAAAAAGAAAAATATTTGTTAGTAGGCTTAAGATCACCACCTCTGTACGTGACTGGATCCGCTTTCAGAAATTTTAGCATTACAAAAGCAGACAAACGCTCCCAGGAGGAGCGCAGGAGCTCGCTGCGAGCAGCGCTGCTGTTGCACACACAGGCCACGAGTTTGCCTTTTGTCCACGATTTGTGCCAGAATAACCGTATTTAAGGTTTGGCTGATTTTTTTTTTTTTCTTGCTTAAAGCAGAGGTTTAACTTCTGTTATGAGCGAAGAGTACAGCACAGCCTTCTCGCAAGTTTAGAAATTTGCCCTTCAAGTATAGAAGTCATTTCCCGAGAACTTACTATCAAACCCCTTAATGATTTTCCGAATTACAAATAAGTAAAATAGCCTTTTATGCAAAGGCGTAACAAAACCTCAGACACTGATTTCTTTGGTCTTGACACCAGACTAAACTTTATGATTTCTTGTAGAGTCACAAGAAGTCTCATTTTACATAGCTAGAGCTCATCAGACTACCGGCCCTACTTGGTGAAGCTCTAATCAAACTGAGTTTTTCAATAAGCAAAACCTGATCATTATTGATTACTAACTGCTTAATTTTAATACCTTCACTGCCACGTAGAAATACCAATGAAAACAATGTCTCCTTAAACTGGCATGCTTTAAAATTAGTTGAATCTCTATCCATAATCACTACGCGCATCTTAAACCAACGTCGTTATTCTTGAAGGAGATGAATGAGACTACCAGTGAACAGTTAAGAGTTACTGAGGCACCAACGCTTTTCGATCCCTTCTTAAACACAGACTTAAGGAAAAAACAAAAAGGGAGTCATGTATATTTGGAAATAATTCACTGCCCTCCATACACTTTAAATTTGTGTAGAATAAATGCAGTTTAAACATAGATCTATTAATTTGGGTCAATATTTTTTTCTACACATATCTAAATACTGGGGGGAAATAGATTTTTAAATTGCGAACCTTCCACCAAACAGATGCAAATGTACATGGAGAGTGCGTACACGGAGAGTGCAAGTTTTTGGATCAGGGAGTCCCAGAGCAGCCCGTGCACAAATTCTCTCTATCTCTTTACAAATACTTTACATACCTCAGTCTTTTGACATAGTCGGGTTACCGTACATAAACGGAGACGTTTAACTCTGCTTGCCCTCCTCCGGCCCCACCTAACACAGGCAATTATGAACTTGCTCGTCACTGGAGAAACATCTTTAATTGTGGCAGCTGCTCAACACATCAAAACCGCTCAGCGATGAGCGAAGTGAAAAATGCCGTATACGGCGGGAACAAGAACAGGCAGCTAAATTCCTTGCTCTACAAAAAGTACTGGGGGTCCCTTATTGGATGCAGATGTTTGGGGCTTTTGCATTTTATCCAAAACAGCATAATCAACGGCACTCCACCGGCGCTGGTGTTTTGATTCGAGACTCAGATAGGAGCAAAAAGGTTTTGATGATCTTATGCATTATCCTCGCTCTTCAGGGTCAGGAAGAGAGAGACAAACGGAGGACCGACAGACAGAAAGGTCTCCTGTTCTCCTGATGGGACCCCACACCCATCAGGCTGGAAGATCATGCAGGGATGCTGTCAGACACCGAAAGCAGCCAAACCGTGACGGCATAGCTCTGCATGGGCTCATCTACTCTGCCGGGAGCTGCTTGTTGAAATTATTGGCAACCTGCTCTCTGAAAACTCCCCAAAGTCCTCTCCATGGAGGAAAAGACTTGACATTTCACAGGAACGTCATTCTCAGATCACGGCTGTGGCTCTTCCTATCCCCATTAAAATGTAACCAATTCAAAAAATTACAGCTTCTACCAAGCAAGCAAAAGTGTTGCTGATTTTTCTGTCGGCTAACGAATCTCAAGATTAAGACTGATAGATGAAGGATGGGTTTCACAAAAAGCATGTTTATCTTTGGGCAAAACCAGATGGAGAAAAGCTAGAGAGCGCAAATTAAACATCTCCGTGCTAAAGAAATATTTCCGATGAATACTAAAGAACGAACTCTTAGGGAAAGATAACGACTTTTCAGGATGTTAGCTAATTGTCCCACTGCTCCCATCAAAACCTATTAGTGATGGCAACAGGATACCTTGTTAGCAACTAACATTATTCATGTCTCAGAACACGGGCAGTAAATGACGGGGTTTCATACAAAATCATCTGGAATCTTCCTCTCGATTTTGTTTTAGGCCAAAAGTCACCGCTCACACTCACTCAAAGTGACATGTGCATCCCGACACGCAACTCTCGCACTACTACTTGCTTTAAATTACCCGGCGGCGAAGTTGTACGTATCTCGATTCAAAATGTTGGGTGCATTGCTACATCACTTCTCAGGATACACAAAGCTGCCAAACAATTTCAGGTTTCTCAGTAACAATAGGTATTAACACGGGGTTTCAAGCAGATGAATTCTGCGTGCTTTCTAGGAAGGCAAAAATAAAGTTATCACCCTCACCCGCCCGGTCACGGGCGCTCCTGCCCTCAGACAGACCTCTCGTCCTGCAGCAAGGACTGCTCCAGCCTGCGCTATGTGGGGTATCTTCCTCAGATCTCCTTTCCGGTGCAGTTTGCCTTAAAACTGACTTTTTGCACCTTGCAATGGAGGGCGTTTGTAAAGCGTGACTGGTTCCACGATACAAGGACCCTGAGAAGGGACCAGCTCCCATCGCAAATGTACATCCTCAGAAAACCAAGACCAGAAATCGGACAAAGGCAGTACTGCGGCAAATTTACATTGCAATATTTGCAATAATTTTAACGACACGGGAGAATTTTCCACATGCCTCTTTTGGGTGCCTCTACGTCGTTTCAATCAAGAATACACTATTAACCTCTTTGGCAATCTTCACCGCTAAAGCGACCGTTAAAACTAAAGCCTCAACCCCGCCACGGGGCATTTACAGCAAACGCTTGCAGTCTTGACTGTAATCACTCATTTTACCTCTCCTACGACGTATTTATACCTTTCCACGCTTTCCACACAAGTTTCCAAGCGTACAAACCTTCCCACCCCTTGCTTTGGAAGAAGTTAAAAACCCAAAACCTTTTTTTCAGATTTGCAGACGAGCATCGATCACCGCCCTTCCTCTGCACAAAGGCGGCTTCATTTTTAGGACTGCCTCCCACTTTTGCCAGCAGCGAGCCTACGAGAAGAGCGATGGCGAACCAACGTCTCCTCTGGCCCAAAACGTTCTAGGTGGTAACCCCACAGCCAACACTTAGGAAGGCCTCCGGAAAACCACAGCAAAACCTGTATTCGGACGTAATTAGTTTTTGCGCCGACTTCAACGAGAGGAAAAGACATTGGCCGAAATTCCGTTTGAAGGCAAGGCCCCCTCACCCCATCCCCCTTTTTGCCTGCCTCTCTCTAAAAAGCCCTTCCTTCTGGATTCACTTTAATGAACAGCCCATCGAAACTGCGTCCCGAGGGAGCAAACACAGCCGCGACTCCCACTTTGATCTCCTCCCCACGGAGGACCGCGCTCCCTGCCTAGCTTGCAAGATGTTCGCTTGATTGACGTTTGCTCTGATGTGCAAACTGCTTTGAACTTCAGACATTAAATTCCCATCAGGCTGCACTCATTTTTATTCTCCTTCAACAGGATTTACAAGCAGGAGATCAGCAAGCGGAGGAGATAAAATAAATTTGCAGAAGCTTTGAATCTTACATCAAAACAGCGCTCAAGTGAGCTCCAATTGGATTTTGTTCGGCCTGAATTTACAGTGTAAATCAGCCTCTTTTGTACAGTTTCAGTTTAGGGAAAAATGAGGGAGCTGCATCGAAAAACGGCGCTTGAGCAGCTTCTGAGCGCTTCTCATTGTTTAAGACTCATTTCTCTCCCTCTCTTTCTGTCCATGCAAATTTAAAGTCGATTTTAGTATGCAAATGAAATTACAAAAGCGCACTGAAAATCCAGCAGGTTCTTTGAAAATTCACAACCAGGCGTGTTTTCTTGATCGGAAGGCAAGATTTTCGCTCACGCTTTACATACTTAAATAAATACTTAAATATATGGTTCCCACTGCATCTAAACAGGATGCTGGAAAGCAGGGCTTTACGCAGAAATTCAAGCCCCCTAAAAAAGCTACCGATGATTCATTCAGTTAACCGGTTTCTTCTGGCAAGGCACACAAGTTGTTCCAATTATTTCAACCACTGCTTGAAACGGTCCAAGTACACTTGCTCTCAGATGTAAAGGAAGTGTATTATTGGAAGGAGGGCTGCACCTCGCTAACACAAACTATTCCAACCCCCACCTTTCCATGAGAAACACTCAGCCACGCTTACAAAGTAAAAGCAACAGTCCGAGAGAGCAATTTCCTAAGTACCTGCTAGAGTTGATGGACACGTCAAGGTCACGCCAAGACTAGCGCTAGGCTCGCTCCCCACGTTTTCTAAGAAACCCACATGCGTTACTGCAGGCCGATACTCTGCAAGAACAGCAAATACATCTTAAATTTCATTTAGTGTGGCCCACCCACTTCTCCTTTGGAAGTGCAGCTCTTCAGATATTGCGGCAACTGAAGGAACTGAATGGGATTCCCGTTATCTCCCACTCAACTGCTCCGGAGAGGAAAGATAAACACAGAAAGAGCTGCGATAAAATTGAACTGCATTAGCAAATATTTAACCACCTGTTTAAAAAAGGAAAAAGAAAAACCAGACCACTTCTGAAGGCGGTATCACAGTCAGGGAGTAAATGATTTTCAAAAATAGGTTTGTAAACTCACTTATTCAAACAGCTCTATTAATGTTTGTAACGGAACACTGCCAAGTAGTATGTTTTACCAACAAATATTTCTCCATTCCATCTCCTTTCACAAATTTAGATAAACGCGGTCCCTAAGCTCTTATCAACATAGTTAAATAAAGAACAAAAATAATTTCCAGCCGCCTTGAAACATATATAGATAAGTGTTATATAGGTATTAGGATAGATTTTAGGAAGAAGTTTTTCCCTGTGCGGGCGGTGAGCCCCTGGCGCAGGGTGCCCTGAGAAGCTGTGGCTGCCCCATCCCTGGAGGTGTTCAAGGCCGGGTTGGACGGGGCTGGGAGCAACCTGGGCTGGGGGGGGGTGGCCCTGCCCGGGGCAGGGGGGTGGCACTGGGTGGTCTTCAAGGTCCCTTCCAACATAAACCCTTCTGTGATTCTACGATATGTGAGCAGCAGAAGCAAGAGGACTAATGAATGGCAATGCGCCTCTAAACGTATGTTTTTTGGAGACCTGTGACAACTTTCCATAGAAACCAGCAGTGAAATTCATTTCAGTCCTCCAGGGTAGGAGCAAAGACAACGGGGGATGTCCCCACCAGCACGTGTATACTCATGTGCTGTCTGTGGGCGCAGGGTTATTGGGGGACCACAGTCGGCCCCGCCAGCCCTCGCAGCAGCAGGGCACCATGCGGGGCAGCGTCCCGGCACTGCGCCTCTGCCCTTCTCTCCCCGCTCAGGTCCCAGTCGCGGGCAACAGGGAAACCGTTTCCTACCTTCTCTCACAGACCCATGAGCACATGAAACGCTGTAGCACAGCGGAGCGTGATGGGTCTTAAAAGAGGGCAGGAGAGGAGGGGGATGGAGATCGGGTTAGGGAAGATTTTTTTTGTCTCCCTTTAAAAACATCGTCTCTGGGGTTTTTTTAATGGAAAAGCTGCGCAGGCAGCTGTGTGTTTCCTCACAAACGCATCTGAATAAGAAGTTACAGCCCCCTTTTTTTTGGGAGGTAATCTTACTGCAGATATGCAGGGCTTTGCTATGTCAAGAAAACCACTGGAGTGTGCTCTACGGAACCAATTCTGTAAACATACTTGCAACTGCATCTTCACCTGTACTTACCGTGCGAGTGTAACTTTAACTTACCCGGCAAGAGTGGAACTATATAAAGCTACTTCTCAAAGTCTCCTACAAGAGCCAGCTAGCATCAATCACAGCTGGTCCTGAAAAAGGCACTTTGAATACTCAGCTATTACACACATTCATTATCAGACTTACTCTTTCTTTTTGTGTGGAAAGACTTCGATTTTCTTTCATCTGCAAATATTCAATATAAACCACCTATCTGACCTACACGTTGTCAGCCAGTCCAACACTATCTTTACGAAGACAGCTATTTCAGTTGTCGTTCACAAGTCAGACAAGTTACAACCCCATGCAAAACTAACGCTTCCAAACCCGTTTCCCAAAACTCATTTCTTAAGTCCCTATTTAGGGGACTTTGCACAACCGACACGTATCCCGTAACTTCCCACTGGACACACAGGGAAGCTTCGTGTGCTCAGTACTTCTGATAAATCAACACTGTTTATTCTTTCCCTTACCCTCTTGCTGCCACTCTGCTATAGCCCCATCTGCATCCCGCACACACGAGGCCGCTTCAGTTTCAAGACTTCCTAACGACCTACCAAGGGCTTTCTCAGGAACGAAGCACGTCAGGCATGACAAACAGGAGACACTGTCTTGTACACAAAGGTATTTATGCTCTTAAGAAGGAAAACGCTTTATTTAAAACACTGTCTGGTAAATAACCACCCAGTTCAATCCTGATAGGGAATGCCTGGAGACAGCATGAAATCTGTTTCTCATGGCTCCTCCAGCAGCCTTTACTAGTGAGGAAACACAAAGTCTTATTTTTCCAGGAGGGCTTTCTTCGAGGATTAGAAGATGCATGTCACTTGACATCCATTTTCCTTATCTCCCATCAGTTTACTCATCCATTTTGCTGAGAGCCCAGAGCACTTTAATAGTAACTCTGTCCGTCTGGTTGGAGCGATGCCATGGGCTGCCTCTTCTCAACTGCTTTGGGCGCTTCCTCGATGCGGCACAGAGCTCTGGGAAAAGGAGGAAGGCTCCAGGCTCCCGGCTCTGACCCCACAGACACAAATATCACCCGGATGGTAGCACAGATACCAGACTTCGTACCATCCACTTCTGAGCTTGTCCGAAAGCTATGCTCTCTGCTGGCTCTTCTCAACTGTTGACTCCCCCTCTATTGCTGTCATAGTTTTCTCCATTCCCAAGGCTTGATTAAGTAAGAACTGAAGATGCAAACAGCTCTATCTGAAGCAAGGAACAGCAAAAACTAAAGAAAACCGTATAGCCCCTCCTCTGTTGCTCCAATTTAGCAGTCCGCCTCTACTTATAAGTACTGGCATATATACTTAAGCGTATGATTAATGTCCATTTACACGAGCACATGTTTAAACACTTTGGTAAACCAGATGAGCATAAGCATATGATTAAATGCTTGTTGAATTAAGAAAGCCCCTTGGAAAAGTCCTTTGCCAAAACCACTCAATAGCCACCAGCTGCACTGCCTCATCAAGCTGATTTTGCATATTCTAATTTATTTATTCTCACCACATTCCAAAACGAGGTAGTTCCATTGCATAAACCTACCGAAAGCACAGCCAGGCTGTTGATGTGAATTCAGAACTAGTCACCGCGGACTGGAATCACAGTCGTGTGGAAACTTACTCATTTGGGCCCTTCGCTGTAAAAGCCAACACCACATAACGGTAATAAATATTGTTTTCCTTGTCCTATCTCATGACTTAATTTAAATGCAGAGTTCATTTTCTATGCCAGTTTATGCTTTGTTAGTCCTATTCAATATCAATTATTTATAGTCACCAGGTGTGGTATTCCGAGTTTATCTCAAGCAACACAGTAAACTCTCTTCTAAGCCAATGCTCAGATTTTCAAGATAAATACAAGGAAATACAAGGCCACACGTGGCTAATTTTGTTAATGCTAACAACAAATATAAACTAAATAAAGATACCAAGCCATTAAAAACCCCTCAAAACAAATCCTCTCCCTACACAATAGTTCATCACCCTTACTTTACACACATAGCGCAAATACCTTCCCACGTAATTTTTCCAAAACAAACCCAAACTTGTTGCATCCCTAAAGCAACGTCACTAAGTTAGGCAGTGGTGTAAAAGGCTGACGGAGGAATCGCCTGACGACGTGAAGTGCCCTCATCTAGAAATGTCATCGGGCGTTTAGAGGCTGAACGCCGTGTGATAAACAACCTTAAATATTATGGGACAAGCCTTCAAATCTACCTTAAAAATATACCCTGAAGAGAATGGGCTTCTGACGCTGTTCTTGCACCAAATGTTTACGCAAGTACAGAGGCCGCGCGCGGAAACACCTCCCTACACCAAGAAAAAGAATACACAGAGTTAAGCCGTTGGAACACAAATATTTCATAACCCTCCCGAAAGAAAAACCACAGCCCTAAGGACACACACATTTCCCAGGTACAATCTAAAGCAAAGTATCTCCTGCAAACAGCAAATAACCAGGCCTAGAAGTAACCAAGGAAGAGAAATGGGGATTCTAACAAGCAAGTAACCTTTTAGTTTTTATGGAAAGCTTCTGCTTATAAAGAAAGTTATCTCATTTTGGCATTTCTATTAAAAATGAATCTCTTTCCTAGAGAGGTAGAGAGACAAGGACAGGTTTTGAGGCAGCTGTGGAAGCTGAGCAGGGGAATGGCACGAGGTGCCCTCCTGGCACATCAGGAATAACCACCTACTGCCCCTGTGAACCATTTTGCTGCCCCCTTTAGCAGGCTCGCATCAAATGTAAGACCTAATAACACCACCTTGCATGTCTACATTAGATCCCCCCCCCCCCCCCCAACATTTTTAACCAAAATGGGGAATCTCCCTGAAGGGTGAGGCCACAGAGAAGAAAAGAATCATAGAGAGTATAAAATCATAGAATTGTTTAGGTTGGAAGGGACCTTGGAGATCATCCAGTGCCCCCCCCTGCCCTGGGCAGGGCCACCTCCCCCCAGCCCAGGTTGCTCCCAGCCCCGTCCAACCCGGCCTTGAACACCTCCAGGGATGGGGCAGCCACAGCTTCTCGGGGCACACTGCGCCAGGGGCTCACCGCCCGCACAGGGAAACATTTCTTCCTAATATCTAATGAAAATCTCCCTTCCAGTTTGAAGCCATTCCCCCTCATCCTGTCACTCCATGCCCTTGTAAAAAGCCCCCCCCCCCAGCTCTCCTGGAGCCCCTTCAGATACTGCAAGGCCACAATAAGGTCTCTCCGGAGCCTTCTCTTCTCCAGGCTGAACAACCCCAACTCTTTCAGCCGCTCCTCATAGGAGAGGTGCTCCAGCCCTCGGATCATCTTCGTGGCCCTCCATGAAGGAGAGCAGCAGACAGGCGGGGCAGAAGGGGAAGAAACAACTGACATGATGGCAGAAGCATTTAGACAATTGGGCAATTAACAGAGCATAGCACCAATAACAACTTTGAAGTTGAGTTTCACAGAAAAACATGTTTTTACGTTCTCTCTTTGTATGACTTGCAGACAATTTCCTAAAGACACCCGTGGGTACATTCCCAGCGGTCTGACAAGCCACCGTTCTTCAACCATAAATACTCGACCGTGTCTTGCCGAAGGGCTGTCTGGAAGGTCCTGCAGACTGATCGACTGGTCTGCTAACCACTTCAGCAGATTTAATATTATCAAGCCACGTAACTAAATCACGAGAATCACACCGTACAGCCTGAATGAGGAGCTCTGCAAATAGAATATTCACCTCTCTGCCTTGCCAGTTGTGACCTCCGGTTTGTTTTTTAAGCCACTTACTGTGAAGGACCCTTATTCATGTCCACCACAGGTCAAGAAATTTCTAAAGGACTTGCAAGCTAAGTAATTCGGAGGACAAAATTCGTGGAAGTTTCCAGACTAAGAGCAGATCTCTTTTTTCATTTAAAAAAAAAAAAAAAAATAAAAAAATTACGTTATACTGAGAAAGGGGTGCTAAATCTCCTCATTCCTCCGTCTCTTCACCCCTTGCTTGGAAGGTGTTCCTGCTGGCTGGTGGTTCCTGCACAGAGAGATCAGAGGGCAGAAAGGTTTTCATCCTCAACTAGTTCTTGACCTTTACACTAACACTGCCAACAGTGGCTATTTGGCACCAGATGTGCCCGCGTTGTACGTAGGCACCTTGTCCAGCAGGAACTGCACTGAGACCACTAAATCTACGTGCAACCCATCAGCGAGGTACCCCTTTCTTTGGAGCCACCTGAGGTTTACCCCTATCGAGATTTCTTAATTTCGTGCCAATCAAAATAAACACAAAAGAAGCAAGCGGCTCTTCTCTCCGGACGCAGATTCATGCCATATATTTGAATGCAGAGCGTATTTTAAATCTTTATAGAAACACAAGTTAATTCCATACTTCAGAAAAGATGAACGCTGTCATGAAGAGCTGTATTACAGTTAGATTGCAGAAAATGTTTTTAATATTTATCATCCACATTGCCTTCCTCTCTCTAAAATGTTTTTAAATCAGACTGAGATATAAACAATGAAAATATACTCTGTAATAAAGGTTTGCATTGTACAAAAAGCTGAGAGACAGTTACTCTTGTTCTTCTCTAGCACATATGGAAGTGTTTAACCTGTTGATTGTTTAAAAGAAATTATTACGCTGTTATTGGAAAAATCAGACCTTTTATCACACTTTCGTACACTTAGGAAACTCAAAGAAGTTTCTGCAAATACACAGCGCAATACAACATGATTAAAGGCAACGAGGCTGTATTTAGACCATTCAAAACTCCTGTATTTAAAACCCAAACAAATGAAAAATGAACAAATTCAGTTTCCAAGCAATGTACTCAATTTCTGTAAATCTCTCTGCGTATCAAACAGCAGCACGGCAACTTGATCAAACTGCAACGCAGTATTTTTAGCATGTGATGTACTGACCAACTCGTGATTTTGGTTCCTGCACTTCAAAGGGGAAAAAAAAACCCAAGTCCCATGACCAGCTTCAGAAGAGTTATTCAAGGCAAGCAGTGTCTCAATGAGAAAATGCTGTCTTGGACATAGACAGGCTCATTTTGTATAGATGACCGTTCAATGCAATTAAGGGTTGCACAAACTTTTTTTCTGTTTTGTTTAATTTTACAGTCCAGCAGAGCTGAGTCCACATCCTTGTTTAGAGCTCCTCATTAAAGATGTGTGTAGTAGAAATGTAAACGAATACGATGACAAGATAAGGAGCACCTTTGGAGTGCTGTCTTCCCCCCTTTTTCACAGTTATCAAGTGGCAGAAAGTACAGGTTATTTTGCAAAGAAAAAAACTTTCACCTTTTTTCTTCACGTACTAAATGACAGCATAAGTAATTGCAAAATTAGTACTTACTCCATCATAGATGGCGGGATTGTACAGCAGTCTTGGATCGCAGTCAAGGGCGACGTGAGATGAGCAGTATACGATGCTTCCACTACTTGCTTGTTGCGATTCACAACATCCAAGTAACGGTTAAACTTCTCACGAATTTTTTTTGCCAACTGAAAGAAAAAGAAAGAAAAAAAGATGAAAGATGAAAATTAGGCCAGTTTCTCTGTATTACCGTGTTCCTTACTAACAAACTCGAATGGAAAGTAAAAACTGCATGTGTTTAAGATAACTGTTGTCTGCTTTGCTCGCTGTACTTCTATTTCGGTGGCTGAAGCACCGTGAAGTCAAGTAATTAACAACACTGGCCACGGAAAGAAGTCTATACAAAAAGATAAATTACATTTACCATCTAGCAGTGGGTACTTGAACATCAAGTTTTGCATGAATGAACAGCGAATTCTCCATTCTATCAAATTTCCCGTAATGAATTAAGATGCGACACCTGGACGTGACTCTGCGTACGCTACTGGCGTACCACCGAAGCTCTCCAGTACGATGCTCTTGCAAGGCCTGACAAGGGCGCGCTGGAGCCTGAAACACGCAGGCCACAAGTCCATTTACAGAACCTCTAGAAATGGATGCTTAAGGAAAGCCCAAATAATTGTATGACAGAAGACCTCACCTACAGAGAAATCTCTTACTGGTTGTGGAGCAAACAGCCAACACTGCATCTGCCGGTGCACTGAATCTACCGAAGGGAACACGCTCAGGATCCAGGCAACCCCAAAAACTGCCACGTGTATTTCTCTGTTCAGCAGCAGCCGCCTCAGTCAGGTGGAACTGCGCAGAAGCATTTCACAACTCCTTTCACGTAGTTCTCCTCATTGCAATTTGGGCAAAATAAGCCATCCCAGTTCTTGCTTTTCTCTTTGTATCTCCTGCTGCTTTCCTGGGGGGCACCACGGGCTCTTAGCTGAGCATCGTCTAAGCGATTTTCTAAATCGATCTAGCAGCTCACTGTGGCTAGTCACAAGCTACAACAGCTTAGCTACACACTTCGAATAACAATAAAACAAAAAATCTGTAATTGACACTGTATTATAATAGAACAAAAATAATGACAGCTGTCTCGCACCAGTGAAATTCTCCCACAAGCTTTTTGCTGTCAGAGATGCCTCTGGTGAAGGCGGCCACTAATAAATCAGGACAAAGTTTAGAGGTTAGACTATTACTTGTAAGAGCAGACGACCGTATTTCTCTCCTTTCAGAAAGTGAAAACAAGACTGTCATCCATCCCCAGCAGTTCTCAGCCCTTTAAAAAAAAAAATGAGAGTGCCTAGCTTTAGAAATAGCAAATCGGGCACTTTAGCCCTTCTCTTTAAATGGTTCTTAAAAATAAAATTAAAAAAAAAAAAAAAAAAAGAAGTGTCAACAAACTTTTGCAAACAAATACCTCTGAGCTCTGCGTTGGGGCTTGCTGGTGTGCCATTCGAAGGCATGGCCGCGGCCGTGCCTTCCGCAGGCAGAGCCCCCTGCTCCCTCCGGGCAGGGCAGAGGCACGGCGGCCCGAAGGCACAGAGCGTTCACAGGGGCAGAGCCTGCCGGGACACACCACGGGCCAACTGAAGCTCCTGTGCCGCCGGATAAGAGCTCGCTTGTGTCTAGTTCATTAGGCACTTCACAACGAGCCTGGCTAACGACTTCGCAGAGGAAAGGTGGAAGGGAAAAATTGCGGCTGTCACTTGAGCAAACGTGACAGTAAACACAGTTACTAGGAAGCATCAGGTTTTACAAGAAACATTTACTGAAACTTTTGCTCCTGGTCTTTCATTCAAAGTGAGAAATTAATTAAGTGGATCAGGCACGCACAAAATTTTCTCTGGCACATTCAGTATCCTTTCCGCACCAACCATTACACTTCATCATCCGCCAGACGCATCCTAAGTGAAAGAGAATAATTTCTAGGCAATATACTGCAGCGTCGGATACTCGGAAATACCGCATTTTCCATTTCTGCAAACTTTTTTCAGAGCTGAATCGCCTGTTAATTCATAACACTCATCCCTCCTGCTCCCTGTACACTCCAAACTCTCCGGGGGCGATTTAACGGTGTCGCTACATTTATGCGCTGAAAAACACAGTTGGTTGTTCCAGATCCCCTGGACTGACAAATGTCTTCCCTAACTATTATTAACAGGACATTTCATCATGATTTACTTTGTTATGCGAATAACGAGGCCCACACGGATAAGAGCAGCGCCTTTGCCTCCATTGTTCCCAGCAAATGCTGCAGCTCAACGACAGGTCTCCTAGGAGCACAGGTTCTAATAGGACCTTGCTCAAATGACTTGCAGAATTATACCTAATTAGTTTCGTAGAATGATTTATTGCCAAGGCACCAGAGGACTACTAATGGTCTCCTCCGTGTTAGGCATCCAACACAATTAAATTGCTCCCAGTTGTTAGATAATAAGCTGCTGGGTAGTTCCTTTTCTATTTCCTGGTAAACTTTCTTTTTGTCTGACTCTATGCCTCAAAAGTGTCCTTGAGAAGTGTATTCTTCTGGAGGGTCTCAAACATACACAAGCCAAATTTCCTAAGTCAAAGTATTTAAGTTTCATGGTTGCAAAGTTCCTCTCTCGGTTTGGGCAAATAAAATACCTGTGCTTAATTAAGCACTACGTAAAGCAGATACTTGAATCTACACACTTCTTTCTTGGTTCCCCTACCTGAAATCACAAAAAGGGGAGAGAGCTTAAGTTCACTGAAAAAAAGGACCACACGACCATCGTTAGAGGTAACAAAACTAACACGGAGCAACAGAGCAAAAGCACTCTCGTTTGGAATCACCGCTTCGCTTTGATAAATGAATGCTGTACAAGATGAGGTTTCGGTGTTGATGAGTTTTCACCTTCCAGGTTGAATGATAAAAGCACCCCACAGCCTTTGAATTTTACCCTGCTGCGTGGAGTCTGAAGATCTGACAAACCTGTTTTTCGGAAGAGCCCGTACCTCAGAAGCTGATAAAAAGCAAACGCTTAGTACCTAAACTGTATCTCCTGTCAAAACCCCTTTGAAGGGCTCAAAGTCATTGCATTACTTTTATTAAATGGCATCCACCACTTCAGATGGGGCAGAGAGTCAAGTGCGTGTCAGCAACAAGGGACCTGAAGCCTCCCAGAGCTCCAGAGGCATCTATCTGTTCCCTGCCCACGGACAGAGGCACGGTTGGAAGAACTGAGCTTGTCTAATCTGAAGAACCCTAAAAATTCTGCCCTCTGATAGCAAGAGAACACTCCCGACAATCAAAACCACTTTAAAAAGAGCTAACCCCCAAAAGTCACCAATGCCAAGATGATCCAAAAGCAATTTTCCATTGAAAATTTATTAAAATAAATAAATGACGTTAAGAACCTAAGGGTAACACATCAATCAGCTGAAAAATTACTAAAAACAAAGGGTTCTAATTCATCAAACTGAAAAGTATAACGCAGAAGTTGTCTAACAAAACTAACTTAATTTTTCTTCCATGGCTGGGCTTCACTGGAGCATAAAAATCCACCACAGCGAGCAGACATTCCAGCTCTCAGTGATTAAAACAACGGCAAAAAATAATACATACTTCCCAGCTCCTCATCGATGCCTTGCGCGCCCACGCATGCGTGCACACTCGCATCGTTAGCTCCGAAACATTATTCGGTTTGCAAAGTGATGCAGGCGGTTGCTGGAGCCTGTCAGAACCAAAGCTGCGGGCTGAAATCAGCCTCGCATTTTTCGAAATAAAACCCTAAAATCTTTAACCAGAAGATCGCTGTTTTTTTCCCAACAGATACTCCACTTTTTTTCGCCTGCCCAGAGCTGAACAGCCGTTGCGCACTGATGGACGCGAGAGCCACACCACACCCGTTACAAAACCTCAAAGGCACAGAAAGAAAGAGATTGCAACTAATGAAAGGACGGAGCTTTGAACTATAAAGTCATCCTAATATAATTGTTTAAACCATTTTTAAGGCAAAATGGAAAACCGTATGCCGACTCGGGCACATAAAAGGGGCTGGGAGCTGCCATCCCGCGCTCGGGTATCCCCTCGGGTAGGTACCAAGTGTGACAGACATCTCCTGCTCCCACAGAAATGCTCAAATTCACCCATTTTAATGGAGACTAAAATAAATCCGGATACCTCGAGATTGACACAAAACGCTCTTATCCTCGGGTCAATTCTCAAAGTGCTCTTCGCCTCATTTTAAAAGCAAAGCGTGTAGGGGGAGCCTTACTTAGCATTCCTCTTGCCTTTTTTTTTTTTTTTTTTTTTTTCAGATTGCTGCATTTTCTCCTTAATTTTAAGGAACCGAATAATAAGAAACGAGCGCTCGCTGCAAACAATGCAGCCGTTAGCTCTTTTTTTTTTTTTTTATTTATTTTTTTGGCAGCTGGCATGCAGCCAAAGCCTTTCAGTTTGCAGACAGGTTGGACGGTACCACCTGTTTCTATTACGGCGGCACCCATGGGTAATGCACTTCAATTGTCACCAGCCCCACTGACAACCTTTCATCACAACATCAGTGAGTTTCTCTAATTTTCCCAGAGACGTTTTCCTCATTTGCATAGATCCCTCGAGCATTTTTTTTTTTTTTTTTAAAGCTTCGTTTCCCTCAAAGCTCCGCAGCTCTGAAGTCTTCCCCTTTCAGGGAACGCCGAGGGAAAGCAGAGCTCCAAGGTTCGGTTTTATTTCTGGCTGTATCTTGAAAGCCAAGGTATTTTTAATGTTTTCAAGACTGTATATAAAATATGTATCAGTGAAGTTGACAGGCACGGATGCCGTAACGGACTCACAGCCAGGGATGCAACGTTACCAGGCTCCTCAAAAAGTATTGCTTACGCATTGAAGAGTTGAGTTAGTATTTTTATTTTTAAAGCCCCTCTGTGAACCAGAAGAACCTGGAACAAAGGTACCTCTTCTCCAACATCCACCAGGCAATCCTTCCGCTGTGTCACACCTTAACGCTACTGTGCGCCTGCAGATTCCTATTCTAGAAAGTTTTTAACATATTTATTCCTAACCTGCTTGAGTCTTGAAGAAAGCACCGCTTCTGTACGAACGCAGAAGAGCGCAGAGGTCACCAGACTGATCGTAGAATCGCCATTAGCTTCTTCCTACACCTCTGCTTCTAACAGATTCAAACCATTTCTACTCCTCTGAATGAGGCCAAAAATATACTCTTGAGCATTCAATCAGGATGCAGGAAATTACTTTCCAATGTGCATTTCTTCAAAGAGACCAGCACTCATTTGAGGGTTTCCACCGGCCAGTAACTTTGGCAAGGCTTCCCAAGACTTGCCCCAAGGAAGATGTCCAACACAGTGCCCAGCAAAAACTAGAGAAAGAGTGACAGTTCCTGAAAGTCATTCTGGAAATACATTAACCACAGCATGCACTGCCTTTTATCATGAGGCTCACAATTAATCAACATAAAATCCAACAGCGTGTGAGCGTATCACTTTTCATAGCCGGGGAGATGTGACGCTCAACAGCAAAATCTCTATTTTTCAGCACGCTGATACGTTTCCTCTCAAAAGGAGTTCAGAAGCTCTTCGCCCAGTCCAAAACCAACCAAACAAAAAAACCAACCCAACCTAAAGCACAGCACACAGATCTTACCACCCTGCACCTCGCTGGCCAAGAGGAGAGCGATTATGGCAACTGCAGCGCTTCCTCTTACTGCTTCTACAAAACCTGAGTGGGCAGAGCTCCGGGGCAGAGCTCCCAGGGCAGACATATCAGGACCCTGTTTCTGCTAAGGACATTGCTCAGGAGAACAACATTTGGTTCCTCCAAGGCTGCTGCGGTGGTTTTGCAGGAGGCTGGTGCTGGACTGGTGGGACTGTCACAGCTATCAGCCATAGGGACTGACCGCTGACGCCTGACACGGCGAGGCAGCGGGACGGCAGCCAAAAGCATCCTTCCTCCCACCATGGGGGAGACGCTTTCTTCTAGTTTGGGGACAGAGGGAGCAAATGCATTCATCTGTCTCACAGGTACCGGCGCTGTAAAGCCAGGCGGGCTTTTGATGGCCCGTGTCCTCCACCAGCAGAAGCATGAATGCAGTGAGCCTGTCCTTCCAGGCTGAGGCATAGCTTACTTTTAGAAAGATATCCCGTTTTGGTAAAAAATAAATAACTAAATCAGGTGATGAGGAGTCCTTTTATTAACACAAATGCAAAGGAGCTCCTTAAAATCATGTATCATTAATTATTTTTATAACAAATACACTCCCTGAAGATACAGAGAACATCTTGTGCGTAGCTGGTGTCTGACGTGATGCTGGGCCTTAGCAAGGAACCCGTAAGGAACAAAACACAGTAGAGAGACCTGCGTCCTGTCCCACAGCTTATCAAAACCCCCACAACTAACAGAACACAAATTGATTGGCAAAGAGAAACAAGGAAGAAGAACGGGTAAGGCTCTGAACGCAATCCCACCACCTGGCAGTTGGTAACTGAAGAAGCAAAAGCCAAAACCCAAACCAAGAGAGGTCTGGCTTGGAAAGTAAGACTTACAAAAAGCGGTGCCTTACCTAACAAGTTTCACACGGGCTGTGCGGAAGTCCTCCAGAAACCCAGAAGATGACAGCAGCCCAACAGCATACGGATCCAAGGAAAGAACCCCACAGTAGTAATACCAGCTGGGATTTTTATTCGCCTTAGTCTATTGCTCTCCATGTGCCACAAAGTCACCAGAGTTTGCAAACCAGCTATTTGATCTTTAGAGAGCTCTCCCTAATTTAGTGAGCGCCTGCGTCCCCTTCAGGTTAGAGGTCACAACTTCCATCCTTTACTGTATTTTCAGAACTAAAGCTGATGTTGTCTACAAGCGCTACTTCTATAATAGTCATCAGAGAAGAACCCTTCACAAGCAAATGAACACATACCCTCCACTCATACGGTGCTGTATGTTTAAAAGTATCTCAATACTGAGAGTCCTGCCAGGGTGAGAAGTTCTCAGCAGCTGTACTCCACTCGTGCAAAATTCCTAATTATTCTAATTCCAATGAATAACGCACACTTCACTGAACTTGCCCAAGTATGACAGCAAAATCAATGTATGAAATAATTTTTGTGCATCAGGAGCATAAGAGCAACGCAAAGCAAAACTGAACAGTGGATCTTTCAGCGTGTAGTCAGACATGGGAAAAAAAATTCGCAATTTTGGATAAAAAGTTCTCCAGCAGATTTAGATTAGGTAACATCATTTGATTTCTGATTTTTTTTAATCATTTGATTTAGAATCGTAGAGTCATTTAGGTTGGAAAAAACCCTTAAGATCATCAAGTCCTAGCTTTTATAACTTTGAAATATAAGCATTTCTGAATTAAAAATATACTGTATCACAAGAAGAATATTTTGCATTAGTCCAGGACATTTTTGTGGCAGACACAATTTACCCAATTGCAAATCATTTAAGATTTTGGCTTTGGGGGATTTTTTTTTTTTTAATATATATAATATTTCTAAAAAAAAAAAAAAAAAAATTACTTTTAGAAACAAAATTGCATACATGTAAAACCCAGTGTTTTGCCTCCCAATTCTGCACCCGAACCTCCCAACTACCTTCGTTTTTTTAGCAGCTCCTAGCATATTCGTACAAAGCTGATTCTCTCGCTTATTATTGTTATTTTTATGGATGATAATTATACTTGGAATGAGCTAGAAGGAAGAGGAATGACAGCGTTCCAGCTCTAAACACCGGAGTTACATGGATAGAAGGATACATTAAACAGGGAAAAAACTAATGACAAAAGCACATCTCACTACTTGTGCATTCACTTACTCTAAATTAAATTCCTCCCTCTGCCCCTGTCCTTTCCAGCCTCCAAAGGGGAGCGAGTATTCCCAGGAATATTCCAGCAAGGTGATTTTCAGCTGACATATGCACATTTACAACCGACCCTCTCAACTAGTTTATTTCATTACTTTATTTGCTACCACTTCTTTCCCCAGGACGGATGGACAGAGAGACAGAAATAGAAGAAATGATTCCGAATTTCTCTCTGCAGAGGTGTCGATGCTGCTGTGCTCCAATTTCTCTGCCAGAGTTCAATGCAGCACGGCTTTTCTGCACGAAGCTGCTAAACACGCTCCTGCTCAAGACTGTGTCGCCGTCCTCTCTCCTCCTCGGAGCCCAGTTTCATATTCTCTGGACCGCAGAAACCAGATGGCTGGAGGACGCTGAACACACGCCGACTGCCTTGAAAACAGCTAATCCAGATTTCCCCCCAAATAAAACTAATTATTTCCCACTTTATTTATATCACTAGTTCACACCACTAAATTTTCATATTGTATGCAAGTTCTCTTGATACTGAGATAACTCACAGGTAAGGAATCCAAGTTATTTTTGGCAATCGCCATCCAATTTTTGATAACCGGTTCAAAGCAAAACGTTACGTACAATAATAATTCTATAACTGTAGACCTTAAAAGCGTAAGCAGTTTAACGTCAAAAGGTAAACCGCTTCTTGTGAGGCATGAAGAACGCCAAGCGTACTAAAGAGTCAGGCCTGAAGGCCAACAGCTGTAGTTTTTCACTTTCACAACAAACTGAAAGTCATTATTTACCCAGTTTGTTATTAAAAAAAAACAAAACAAAAAAACCCATCCCCCACAACAATTCAGTGGTCTGCCAGCAAAAAAATCCCAGCTGACATAAAACCGTAATTAATTGCCTTCGGGTATCAGTTGCTAAGAAAACGTTAATGAATGACAAAACCAGGAATGAGCGACAGGGGATTTAATTTGCTTACATTTGTTTGCATTTGCTCAAGACGATCCCGTTCGATGTACTACTCTTACTCATAAAACTCCGGTTATATTGCTTGCGATTCATTAGGGCTAAAAGACCTGGTTATTAATGAAACAGAAGTGCTCAATTATTCTTCTATCCACTTCACTGTTGAGCTTTTAACCACAGTAATTATGCTTCACCGGGGCCTCGTTTTTCTCCTCTGACAGCTCCGAATTCATCTCACTACCTACAGTGTTTAGACAGTTATTTATATCTTCTTAGGGTGAATACGTACATCTGCAGCTGGGAAACAAGCAGCGTCTTTTCCTAAGTGGAGAATCGATAGCTGAGACTTCAAAGAAGTTTTAATCCAGTTTCTTGGTTTCCCCAACACACTTTTAGCTTTCAAAAGCCATCTGATACGTATAATGGAGCCCACATGGCCTCGCGGCGTGCGCAGACCACCCAGAAACACTCGAGAAAAATGTTACCGTAGCGCGACGGCGAAGCCAGCGAACCCATCTTTTAAGATTTTGCGATGGTTTCAGATTTAAACTTTTAAACTCGGGCAACAATTCCCCTTTTGTGGTCCCTTTGCACACAAGCACCCACCTGTGCCTGCTCAGAGGGACGCGGAAGCCTCCCGAGGGTGGACAGTGAGCTCCAGCACGTGTCTCCCGTCTGCACCGCCGCACCATCGCCGTTCGTGCACATCCAAACTGGGGCATCACATGAACCAACCCTCTAGCAATTACCAACAGCGTGATGCCTTTCCAAGCAGCAAATTTCTTCTATGGGATTGCAACTTGGGCATCCAATTTCTTTTTTTTATTTCTTACAATATTTCACCGACACATCAACAAAAAATAAAAATGTATGCCTGAAACTGAAAGAGGGGAGATTTAGATGAGATATGAGGAAGAAATTTTTCCCTGTGCGGGCGGTGAGCCCCTGGGGCAGGTTGCCCCGAGAAGCTGTGGCTGCCCCATCCCTGGAGGTGTTCAAGGCCGGGTTGGACGGGGCTGGGAGCAACCTGGGCTGGGGGGAGGTGGCCCTGCCCGGGGCAGGGGGGTGGCACTGGATGGTCTTCAAGGTCCCTTCCAACCCAAACCATTCTGTGATTCTGTGATTCCAACAGCAACACACATCAGAATTGTACATTTTGTATCATTGTTACTAATTTGAACTACTCAAGTACACAGCCATATGTATCTGGACCTCCAGGGGAAAAAAGGCACTACTTACATCAAGAGAACAGGATGTCGTTATACTCAGTTCTGTACAACCTCTTCTTAATTATGTGTTGTCCAATTAGAGGTTGTCAAAAAAGAAAAAAATCATTTGGGGGGGCTTCTTGGAAGAGAGGACATTTAAAAAGCAATTGAAGGGTTCTAACACAACATGAACAGCACATCTGCTGTCCCCCACGTCACGATGTCATTCATACTGGTGACTGCTTAACAACAAAAGAAAAAAAATAGGGGAAAAAAAAAAAAAGCAGAAGCTGAACACACCCAGGAGGAAATAAGGATAAATATTAGGGGTATGTAAAGTCTTCTGCACAACTCGTTTGAGAAGCAAATGGGAAAGGCGGCATAACAAAGACAGGCAGTGGAATCAAAACTGGAGGAGGGAATGTCCCCCTGGCTTTTTAGTGCCTCCCCTCCCCCCCTCCCTATTTTTTTTTACTCTTGTATTACAGGTGATGATCTCACAGAATCATAGAATGGTTTGGGTTGGAAGGGACCTTGAAGATCATCATTTCCAACCCCCTGCCGTGGGCAGGGACACCTCCCCCCAGCCCAGGTTGCTCCCAGCCCCATCCAACCTGGCCTTGAACACCTCCAGGGATGGGGCAGCCACAGCTTCTCTGGGCAATTTGTCCCAGTGTCTCACCACCCTCATAGTGAAAAATTTCTTCCTAAGATCTATTCTAAATCTACCCTCTTCCAGTTTGAAGCCATCTCAACTGTGGTGATTGAAAATCAGAAACGTGTTTCTACAGCCAAGTTGAATGTGTAGGTCAGACTCCCACAAAATGATCAAGCCTCAGGAAAAACTTGCATGAGTTCTCTCCTAACTAACTAGAGCTGGGAAAAACCTTCTGCAAAGCATAACAACTATTACTAGGGTTAAGACACTATTATCTGCAGGGTCAAGCAATCGTTAATACCAGAATTAGTGTAATTTACCGAGATTAACACCTTGCTCTGGTTTCTTCTGTTGTTTCCCACCCCCATCCCTACCTCACCAAACAAACATCTAATACAGACACAAGCAGTACCAAAGGTGAACTTTGTTGGTTTTTTTCTAAACATAAACCTTGCCATTGTTATGACAGCACTCACAGGAGAATAATTTTAAAGTTTGTGTTATGTCAATCTAATTTAAATATGAGTTCATTAATCACATGCTCTAATGTTTATCAGTTATCTGTTAATATAGTTACACACTTCAATTTAATGCCAGTACAGGACAAGACTTCTACACGAAAGACTTGGGTTTTGTTTAATAGAAATCTGGTGGTGTTGGAACTTTTCCTGAACTATTCCCATTTCCTGCAAATTATTTTAGTTCCTACATTGACCAGAATCCCATCAAAAGCCATCACAGGTCTTCTGAAAGAGAAGAGGAGCTGAGCCCTGCTCTCCAATGCAAACTCTCCCAAAGTTTAAATACAGTGTACAGGGACTCAAAACCCCATTTGATCCAGCTCTGCTTTGACTTTTTCCTTGGGGAAAAACCCAAACAACTGGGAATTTTACTATTTACAGTAAACACAATTTGTGAGTGTTCATTTGTTTATATTACATGACCAGTTTTAATGCACACGAGCATGGAATGTACCGATACGCTCTTGGAAACCAGCAACAGCAACTCCTGTGCAAATCAGGCTACCTGCGCGGCTGGAGAGCAATTCCCTTTTCCCTGGGAAAAGCTCTTCTGAGGCACTGTTGCTTTTACTGGTTTGATAGGGGTCTAGGAAGGTCAGGTTACTCACTGAAGGTTGTGCAACTGAGTCCATGCTTAAACTGGAAGCACAAACTGGTTCTTTGGTTGGGCGCCCAGGCTGCCCACCCAGGGCAGCGGCTGCCTCTCCTACCAAGACTCATCACATTTAGCACGAAGGAGCAGTTGTGAGCATACAGAATCGGTACCTTAATTCCTTCAAGAAGAAAACGAGATCTATTTCATCTGTTTTAAAGCTGACCCAAAATTAATTTCCCAAATGTATGCATGCATTAAAAGGCAAACAGCCCATGTGTTGAGATACATCATCTCAATGTGAAATTGAAGAGTTAAATGGTCAAATGCGTTCCTGTAAGAAAAACCCACACAAAATGACAAAAAACCTCAACCACAACTGTTATGCATAAGGCTGTAGCTGTCCCATATTTACACAAAGCAATTGACACCATTTCCACATTCATAAACTATATTAGTGTTTCTGCCTTGAATTAAAACAATTTTAAGAGAAACACTTTGAACATGAAAATTAGTCAATTAACGTGAGATATTCCACGAGGGCTCCAGCTCTGCTCTTGTTCCTAAGGGATGAGCCCACACAACGTAGATGGAGAGCCTTTTCATGGCAACGCAAAACTCTCAAATGCGTAATCAGCCCGTATAACAATAAACGGAATAGAATATAAATGGAGGTGGGTTATCTGATGTGCTGGACACTAGGGAGGTGGCCACAATAAATCCAGATAAATCGTAATTTCTAAGTTGCCTCTGCCTTCGTAATGCTGCCAGTGGGCAGCAGGAGGTGGGAAAGGGCTTTCGGACTCACCTGTTGAACTTCACTTTCTCCGTTTGATATTTTCTCTGTGTACACAAAGGAGTTGAATATCCTCTGCAAGAAAAATGAGAAAGGATGCGTAAGAGACCTTTTGTCATAAATATCCCATTAAAGCAGCTCCAAAAGGCGCATGGGTGAGGAAACCTGTGTCAGAAACGGACCCATTTCACCTGGCCGAGTCTATCGCCAGGCTGACCCAAGGGGAACCACGTCTCCATAGACCTGGCTCTGGATCTGCGCGACAAGGCTGATTTCGATTTTGAAGACAAAACATGTAACAGTGTTTTTTTTCAAAACATCTGTTAATTTACCAAACTGACATAAGGTGCTAAAAAACATATTTCGCATTTGAAAGCTACTGCCGGCACAAACTATGACTGTTCTCTAGCACCAAATGTTTAACCAAACATAACTATTTTTAAAAGTACTTGTTGTTTCTACTAACACACAAGAGGCTGCGAGCTGAATTTAGACATATTTGGTATCTGGAAAAGAGGAAAATGAGACCTACTTTTGAACACAACCAAATTGGGCTCATTAATGGCAAAAAAGGATGTATCAGAAGACAGAAGTGAGAGCGCCATGTCCCCCCTGGGAAAGCTTCCCATCTGCTCCCAGAAGGACACAAGTCCCTCCATCCGCTGTGCCTCCGCAGGTGAGGGTCCCACTGCTGTTGCCATTTACTTACAGTGGTTACATGGAGGAGAAACACGCAACACCTTGTTAATATTCTGCTTCCAGACTGAAAAATACGCTTGGGAGTATTTTGGGGGTTACACCAATGGCATTCCTGAAAAGTTTCCTTGATACACCTAAGTTTCTCTATCAAGATTTCTCAATTCCAAGGGCATCTTTCCCCTTAGTGACAGTAGGGCCATCTCCACTGGAAAACCTACAAGCGTCCCTAAAATACTGCTTTGCTATCTGTCTTAATAGCAATACGCGGTGGCAGCATAACGCAATGGAGGTTTGAAAGAACAGTATCACGCAAAACAAGAATAGTGTTGGTTATTCATTATCAATAAACATACTAGTAATAACGCTGAGGTTATTCAGGTCATTATACGTTGGAATACAAGAAAAAAATGCTCAGCACTTTATGAAGAACCTTCTAACATTCTCCTGCCCCCCCGCTCAGGTGCATGCCAACCCTTGCCAGCTTGGGGGTAACCAAAGGGCAGGGAGGGTTTGCGGATTTCGTAAGAAAATAAGTGGCCAGTTCCCCACTGTATATCAAACATAGAATCATAGAATGGTTTAGGCTGGAAAGGACCTTGAAGATCATCCAGTTCCAACCCCCTGCCATAGGCAGGGACACCTCCCCCCAGCCCAGGTTGCCCACAGCCACGTCCAGCCCGGCCTTGAACCCCTCCAGGGATGGGGCCTCAACAGCCTCTCTGGGCAACCTGTCCCAGTGCCGCACCACCCTCACAGGGAAAAACTTCTTCCTGATGTTCAATCTGAACCCGCCCTCTTCCAGTTTAAAGCCATTCCCCCTCGTCCTATCGCTACGTGCCCCAGTAAAAAGCCCTTCCCCAGCTCTCCTGTCGGCCCCCTTTAGGGACTGGAAGGCCGCAATAAGATCTCCCCGGAGCCTTCTCTTCTCCAGGCTGAACAGCCCCAACCCTTTCAGCCTCTCCTCATAGGAGAGGTGCTCCAGCCCTCGGGTCATCCTCGTGGCTCTCCTCTGGAGACGCTCCAGCAGGTCCATGTCCTTCTTATGTCGGGGACTCCAGAGCGGGAGGCAGTACTGCAGGTGGGGTCTCACGAGAGTGGAGTAGAGGGGCAGAATCCCCTCCTTTGACCTGCTGGCCACACTCCTTCTGGTGCAGCCCAGGATCCAGTTGGCCTTCTGGGCTGTGAGCGCACGCTGCTGGCTCATGTTGAGCTTCTCCTCAATCAGCACCCCCAGGGCCTTCTCCTCAGGGCTGCTCTCCAGCCATTCCCTGCCCAGCCTGGATTTGGGCTTGGGATTGCCCCAACCCAGATGTAGGACCTTGCACTTGGCCTTGTTGAACTGCATGAGGTTGGCTTGTGCCCACCTCTCCAGCCTGTCCAGGTCCCTCTGAATGGCATTCCTCCCTTCCAGCGCGTCTACCTCGCCAAAGAGCTTGGTATCATCGGCCAACTTGCTGAGGGTGCACTCGACCCCACTGTCCATGTCGCCGACAAAGATGTTGAATAGTACAGGTCCCAGTACCGACCCCTGAGGAACGCCACTCGTCACTGCTCTCCACTTGGACATGGAGCCGTTGACCGCAACTCTTTGAGTGCGACCGTCCAGCCAGTTCTTTATCCACCGAGCGGTCCATTTGTCGAATCCATGTCTCTTCAATTTAGAGACCAGGGTATCGTGTGGGACACTGTCAAACGCTTTTCACTAATCCAAGTAGATGACATCATCTACGAACACCCTCTATGAAAGCAAGATATCCAGTATAGAACCTGAAATAATTTCTCAAGCAGATCCTTCTTAAAACACTGCTGCTCCCTTGCAAACACGGGTGTTTGCAACCAGAAACGCACTATGCACTTTTTACAAAAAGGCAGCCCAAACCCGAGTGCTGCTGTTAGCGTCTGCCACAGAAACTACGGCACGGGGAGCCCGTCTCCGTCGGAAAGCAGCTGCGCTGGCAGCTCCACGGGAGCGGGTGGACGAGGGGGCATTTTAACGTTGCACCCTGTGTGACGTTTACTGGAGCTTCCGCGCATCGTGGGGGGAAGAGAGCGAACTACTGGGAAATACATCGTACGACTTCAAATACGTCAAAAATCAGTGACATAAGCAGAAAGAACACGGAGGGTAAACTCCTTCCTAGATTGTGGAGGAGGCATAATAAATAAATAAATCAATCACTGGTATTTTTCTCTACCAGCCTCAAGGGGAGCTGGGATTTCACTGACAGAGTGGGTTCCATGTCTATCAGTGTTATGTCAAACACATGACAATGCATCAGCAAGAACATCTGTAGGCGCAGCCACATCTGGCGTAGGACAGTGATTCATACAGACCCTGTTGCGTCCCTCCCTTAACGTGATAGTTGTGAAATGACAAAGACTCATGTTTACAGCAAGACAATAAGCCAGAGTCAGCTCTCCAAATTATTAGCAATAACAACTGCAATTACTAAATAAGTCTAAATTTCATCCAAACCCCATGTAATCATTGCTCCACGACTCCAAGAGTTTTCTTGATGCAGGTTTAGCTGATTTCCTCCTAGTAAGGCTATACGCAGCTGTAAGCGGCAAAACCAGTCTGGAAAACCCTTTGGTGTGCTCTGCTCCACTTATGATCATCACTTTCACTTACGCCTCTCCCTCCTGAGGGCTTCAGGAATTTAAAAAATTTGAACTCTTAATTCTAAAGGAGCATTTGGAAGGGCAGCAATAAATCTCCCTGGTTTACAATCTCAGAGTGAAGGGGGGGGGGGGGGGGAGAAGAAGAAGAAAAAAAAAAAAAAAAAGGTATCTACTCTTAAAAGCCGTCTGTACATCGAGACTTCCCCTTCTTCCAGACCTTTGTTTAAAGTTCTGGTTGGGTACTTTAACAACAAACATGTTGGTTCCCCCCCCTCCCCCTTCATGAGATGAAAAGATAATTTAAACATCAGAAGAAAATACATTAAAGCATGTCATTTTGATGCAAAATGTTTTAAATGAATTGAATTTTTCTCTCCAAGCAGCATTTAGTCTCCAGACATCAAAAGCAGCGAGAAGGAAATAGACTGTCAGCTACGGAGAATGGAGCTTTCTGTCCTCAACACAGAGCTGACCCCTTCCTCCACCCCTTTAACACGTAGCCGTGTTTATGAACTTTCAAAATAATGCCAGAGAACATTATACACGGTTGTGTAAGAGCCACAGTGCCAGCAGGAATTTATTTGGCCACTGAGCTAGGTTTTCAACCTATTTTTGCTTGATTTATAATTTAACCAAGTTCTTGAAAACGTTATAGTGTCTTCTACTTTTTTAATTAAGAGCTCTATGCATGTCAGAGAGGGGGTCGCGGGAGCCTGTTAGTCAAACTGCCATCACAGACACTGAGCCGAAATCAGCAGTAAAAACCAAATAAGGATTGAGAAACCACCCAGGAACACGCGAGCCGTCGCACACGGAGCTCCCCGAGGCGACGTGTTAACTGCTCGGCCCCTGCGTGGGTACAGTCCTGTTACTCGGGATATCTGCTCCCTATTCAAGAACTCCTATGCAGAATTTCACCGGAAGCCAAAAACATCTCCCAGTTGTATTTAAGCTAATTTCACTAACTTCAAAAGTGATCTAACTTTAAGTAGAAAAACAGAGCTAAGTGGCAACCTCCAAATGAAGCTAAGGGAACTTCACAGACCCAAGAGTAAGTCAGTCAGCTCCACAAACTTAGAAAAATAGTCTAAATATTTAGGAGAACTTGCTCGTCGTAGTTTATACAGCGCATCAGCATCTGTACTTTTTTCTTCCCACCCCTCACTGTTGAATGGAATCTGCTGAGCAGATGGCAGCAGGCTAAGTTCGCTCCAACAGGAACAATTACACACGTGTTTAATGAGATGCTCACCCGGGATTATTTGCCGTAAGCCATCACCACTCGCTCTCACAATGCACGAAGGCTGCAACCGCCACACTGGTTCGGCCTCCAGCCTTTCCCCCCGCCGAGCTGGTGCTCCACCAGACATGGAGCTATCTGCATCCCCACCACCGCTCCCAACGCCACCTCCTCACACACCGCCTCAAGCCCTAAAACAGCATTTTATTGTATTTTTCTCCATTTGCCCCCCTCTTTTTGCTATCATCAGCTATTCTAAGCTTATTATTATCTTCATAGATAAACAGGTTCTTGCTGGTACCTCAACCGACACCTTGACATTGGTCAACTACACGAAAAAGATTCATCTTCTCAGGAATATTGAATTCCTTTAAACCTGACATCTTTCAAAGACAATAGCTTTGTTCTTGTGGCACACAGCAGAGGGAAAAACTCGCAGATTTAGCCAGGTCTAAATTGGAAAGTCAGCGAAGCTGCAATTCTCTTTCCAAATGACTCAGAAGTCGGAGATGCTCAGAGAGAACCGAGGCTTGGCTGCCTGGATCTGTCACCTGCTGCTTTATACTCACGTTTAAACTCCGTGGGGCAGGCGGGGGCTGAGCACACAGCCCCGCGCCATCCCCGGAGCCCCCGCGCCTCCGGCAACACCTGAATCCTGCAGCACAGCGCTCGGCACATCACTCACGCTCTCAATCCTCCCCTTCCCTGATTGAACACGCCGCTCACATTTAGCTACACAAACAGAAGCCTGGAAAGAGACCGTCACGGTACGTGCAGGGACGGCTGCAGGATTTCTGGCGATCCGCGACAGCTCCGAGACACGCAGACTTCAAGAGAGCCAAGCCAGGTATCCCTATGAACCTGCAGAGGACGACCGCAGCCTGGAGGGAGCCCTGAGAAACCTGGGGTTTGCTTTAAAAATACACTTTTTCAACACATTAAGGAGCTTAGGAAAGCAGGAGTCTCTAATTACCCGTCTGGGTCAAAGCATTGCAGCTTCCTAGAAAATATTCTTCCGTGTTATCTAGATACATCCTTTAATGACTTTAACTGCAACCAAGCGCTTCTCGGTGCCACCAGCCTGCCTCACTTTTGCCTTTAAAGAACAGGACAAATATTTGATAAGCGAGATAAACTGGGAAGCGCCGAGAGGACACCAGGGGGTCCTCAGGGCCGGGACAGGGAAGATTTGGGCCACCACCGGCTAATGCCTCCCACAGGAGGGGTCTGACATTGATGAATGGGCACAGCACCCAAAGCCGCGGCTCCGGGTAGGATGGAGTCACGTTTCCCACCAAGCCAGAGATAAGGGGTAGCTCGGGTTTAGCTTCGTGGTGTGCCAAAACAAGGCTTAGGAGACTTTTATTCATAATTTGAAGCTAAAGGCAACTCAGTTTTAAATCTGAGAGGTGACTCTAAACCAAGCTTAGCGTAAGAAGTAAAATATTAACTGGCTTGTTCCCTCAGCTCCTTGAGATTAAAATAAACTCAGCAGCAATGCACCGCAGTGAGAAAATAACTTCAAAAGGCCCCAGTTTGACTGTCAGCACTGCATCAAAATAAACAAAAAAAGCCTCCACCCCCAAAACCTCCAAAGTCCCCAACCAAATACAAGCACCAACTGCTCTGCAGAGCAGTCAACTATTTGCACATCACTTTCTTGCTAGATGAGATACGAATCCATCTCCCTACCGACAAAAATAACATTTTTCAGGACAAAGAGAATCAGGAAAAACAAATACAGGATTAGTAAAATATCCACTGAGCTGTAAACATACTGAAGCTGTTTTAGCATCTATACCGCAAGTCTTTAAAAAGAAAAAAGGCCACAACTTTCAGCAGGTTTAGGACGTAGACTGCTGTTACCTGCCATATTTGGGTAATGACAGTATGAAAAAACTCTACAATATTAAAAAAGGATACAAAACAGCAGTAGCAAAACGTACATGTGTCGAATATACACAGTATTAGCTCAGCAGGGCTGCGATACTTTTGAAACTCCAAGCAGCTACTAACCAGGGTCTGTCTCTTATTTTAAAGGTTAATGTTTTAAAAAAGTGGTGAGCAAACAAATACATAACAAATCCTTTTTCTGATGAAACTCACCGAGTGAGACTGTTTTGAGGGAAACCTGTGGCTTCTGCCTGGAGTTTATTTTTGCAGTGTCTGAAGCCATATCACGTTATGTTTTGTTACCATTTTCTAAAACCCAGAAACACTAAATAGTGGGTTCCCATGAGATCAAGGACATGCTTTGTGTTTTTCTCTAAGAATTTACAATATACATACGAGAAGCTAAAGTAAATTGGAGGAAAACACAGCGAAAGGCAAAGCCGGTGGGATGAGAGCCATGACGGCGGCAGCCTGATATTACAGGCACTGCTCAGCCCAGGGACAGACGCGGCAGCTACACGACTAAAAGGAATATCGCAATATCACACTGCAAATGCTTTTCTCTTTCTGCGAATTTCAAAAAAGAACAAGTTTTCAGAAAGATTTTAACTAATTCATGTTTTTTTCATTATGTTATTTGTCAAGCAGCAACAGATATCTTTATGAGACAGGCAGACAAAGAGCTCACAAGCTCCGGATCGGTGCTTTCGGGGGGGTCAGGCACAGGCAGCCTCTCCTCGGAGCAGGCACCACGAGCAGCATCTTCAATTAAAAAACAGGGAAACGCAAAGACTCCTACAGCTTGTGATTCTGCTGTCCTGGCCCACTTCATCTCCTCCCATTGACATTTTGCTCAGAGAAGCTCTCCGTGTCACTAATGTGCAAAGTTGGTCTGTGCTCAATTATCTCCATCGCTGAAGTGTCGTTAAACCACGTCATCATTTCAAAGACTCCTTCGGCAGCTTCATTTAAATGATTTCACTTATTTTACAGATAAAAGTTATGCAAGACTACTTGAAATGAGGAGGAATTTGGGGGGGGGGGGGGAGAGGGGAAGAGTTGTTAGAGAAAGCTGAGACTATCAGCGATAGCTTTCCCACAAGCAAAGGTAACACAGAACCTCCTGGCACTCAGGATGCAAGTGTCCGTGCCTTTGCAGATGCGTATTTTCATGTGCTCACATGCACACCTTCATGGATGCATACGTCCCCCAACATTCGAGAAGGTTTTAAGCAGGAAAACATCATCTCTCTCCCTGATGTTTATCTTATGAAGATTGCTCACCAATTCATGATTTATGAATCAAGCTACCATTACCTTCTGCCTCGTGCTGAGTTGGCCCATTGCATCTCTGCTCCCCGCTCCGCGGCCAGCACCGAAGCAAAACTTCTTGCGCCACAAAGAGGACAACAAAAGAACTGGTATTCAGGTTCGATCTTAATTTTGATGGTAGAAAGCATCACAGTTAGCATTTGTAATTCATCTACTACCATTAGCCTGCGGGAAATAAAAGCAGTGGGGATGTTTCAAGAGTCATATTCAGAAGGAGAGATAAGTAGGTACAACATTGCTTGAAAAGAGTCAAAGTAGGGCACAATTCTTATAAACGCGTTTCCTTGGAAAACTTCAGGCATTTACAAGGAGAGAAAACTATGGAAAACTGACTAACTGCCAAAAATGCAATCAAGAACCAGCAGATTTTTTGTCTTCTTTTTCAAGGGACCAGAGAGGAGGGAGGAAAAAAGAGCGAGAAGGGAAAATACCCTAAGAAAATTAGTTCCACATGTTAAAAAGATTATTCATTTAGCCAATGTAACTTGACTAAGGTTATGCTCATGACAATGTATACGGCAGTATTTCAGAAAAAGGAAAGTCATGCTACCCAACCTTAAAATATAAAGCAGATGGTCTTCTCAATAGGATTGGATTTTTTTCTCCCCACACTTATTCCTCATTCCAGCCTCTGGGATGTGAAACTTAAAATATTTATATGCTTTTTTCAGGTTGAGAACTTTTTGATTACTGGACAGTTTTCAACTCGCTGCATTCTGTTGGTCCTCTTCCCTTTACAGAGAACATAAATTTGAGCATTTCTCAGGAGCAAAATCGACCTGAAAATTCATTCTAGTGGGAGAATTCTGGGTTTCGTTTTTCTGGTTTGTTTTCAAGCTCATGTCAAAATGACTAACAAAAATGGGGAAACATTTAAGCAGCAAACCAATACATGTAAATAGATGCAATCTTATAGCTTGATAGCATTTTAGTCTAATTACTGTGCTTATCCAATTTGGTCATGAATTCAATATACAGCAAGTATGCAGAAGAAACATGGTTCAATTTATGTGACATTCCAGCTAGGACTGTGTAATTTTACAGCAAGGTCAAAAAAAAAAAAAAAACCCCAAACCAAAAACCAAAAAATAAAGGGACATACAGACACACACTGAGAGCACGTGAGTTTGTTTCCTGATCTGTTTAATGCACTCAAGGCAGAAACTGTTGGGTTTTATTTGGAGAAAAGCTGAAGCGCAGGAACACTAAGGCTGGAGTGAGGCATTAAGAGAGATCTACTTGAATAGGGAAAAAATAATAATCCAAGAACGACAAGCTTAAACATAGGAATTTATAGATCATAAATCACGACACTAAACTTCTGTGCATAAAATGAATGGGCTGATGCTAACATAATTACAGAACTGTTTTCTTTAAATGTCCAAGAGTATCATTTTTCAGGCTCTCCCAGCAGGAACCATCAACATACACACGATAAATATCATGATAACAGCCTTCCCCTGCAACTGCTGCTGCAGCGCTTCTTAACAATAACTGCCTAGTACTGCCTGCACTCAGAAAGACACAGAAGTTTAATACTTTTAACACACGCTGCAGTCAGTTCTCAGCTGCTTCCACGCAAGGCACTGACACTTTTTCCAAGAGAAAAATAATAGATGGGTAACAACTTGAAAGAGACTGTCTGTAGGTAAGAACCTTCCTGTATGAGTTAGTGTCGGCGATACAAAGTAGAAGAGTACTCTCATATGGTAATATTATTTGTATTAATAAAGAGTTGTAAGGTCACCTGCTTACGTACCTCATTTGCATTGCTTTTCTTTGATACAACGCATGCCCCTCCTTTTTCGAGCGGAAGGGAGCAGGAACAATTCTTTACACTCCTACATTCTTAGGAGGTTTAATTTCTCAAATTTTTAACGTAGTTAAAAAATGAACTCAAGAAGATAAACACTTTGCATCAATTATTATCTTAATCATTCCCTCCAACCTGGATGTAAAGTTATTTGAAAATAACTTATATTTCAAACTGACCGAGGCCTTAAAATTGACTCAAACTTGACTCCCTCATGCTGCCCGTGCAGAGGCGAGTTCAGGCACACCAACTCTCAGCTCTGGGACCTCACCAAACCCGACGAAGCGCTTTGAGACCTGCACACGCGACGACGGCGCGTGGCCCGGAGCAGCGATGGCGGCAGAGGGCGATACCTCCGGCTGCTGAGCCGCGCAGGTTAACTCCTTTCCCATTTTCACATGGCTGGTTTTGCCACGCCGGCTCGTATAGGGGCTGTGGCTAGAAAACTGAGCTCTTGACAGAGATTTACAGAACAGCAATATATATATATTAAAAAAATCTTCCAGTTCAACATCAGCATATTTTACAGGTTAGAAAGAAGTAATTGCTGCATATACTGGGGCGATATCCCACCTGCAGACGTAGCCTCCCAAAACGCTGCTCAAACCAAACCTGCTTTATGCAGCGGCTGTGGGAGCCAAAGGAGTACAGACGGGGAAAGGACCCGCGTTTGCCTACGAGCAGTAAGCGGACACGGCGCCCGGGGCAGCGGCAGCCAGAGCCCCCGTGCAGAACAGGCTCTCGTAGCAGCACAGGTTACGCGTGCGAAGCTCTCCCTACGCCTCCACACTCTCATGCTGGGGAACACCGTGTGCCCCTGGAAGAGCTGCCCAGAGGCTTGGGGAGTCCCATCCTCAGAGGTACCCAAAGCCAAGGGGACAGGTGCCCCAGACCAGCAGGGCACGAGGACCTCAGGAGGTCCCGTCCCACCACAACTGGTCTCCGATTGTCTGAGGACATGGTGCCAGTCCCAGAGCTGTGACCCCCACACTAAAACGGTGGGTCCCTCACCAGATGCTTACAAAAGCTGAGAAGATTTAGCTTGCAGTCTTTGTGACCTTGAAATTTGAAATCCCCTGGTGCTCTCTGTGAGCTTTATGAAACTGCATTTCACTATATTTAGCTGCTAAAGAAAAGAGAATTACTCATCAACCAGCACTGGGAAATAGGATATTTTCTCCTCTTCCTTCCAAAACAGGGGTGGAATGAACTCAGGGAGCAAGCACACTAACAGAATAATTATCTGACAGCTTCTCCCCGTTATGTTTTGCGAGCCAGAAGACCATCTGACACCACCAGGATGATTAAACAGATCTACAACAGAAGTAAATGCTTATCCTGGACCCCAAAAAATAACATACAGATGCAAAGTAGCAAATAATTGCTAGGTCAGTAAAGCAAAGAAGATGATCTCCAGAAGAAACTGCTAAACCACTTTTCCAAGTGAACTGCCAGTGCTCATCCAAGGCGATAACCCCCACGTTCTGCAGGACAACGGGCCAGAGAAGCAGAGTTGCCCCATGGCATCCAGCAACGCACCTTCAGCTGGCTCCTGCTGGACGAAGGTCAGTTAGTCCCTAGGACTATTTTTCCCTCATTCTTCCATAGAGCTGTGGTCCAGCATGAGTCACCCCTCCACAAAACAAAACCTCGCAGAACGCTCAATGGGAACCGGCCGATTAACTGTTCTTCCTCATGTTTAACTCGTTATCTCAAGGCACAGAAGGAGGTAGAGCAACCCGCAGCAAACAAATGTAATCTTCTGGAAAGAGCAGAGCCATTAGATTTTATCGGTTCACAAAAAAAAAAAAAAAAAAAAAGATTGAAACTAAGGGGAGGCTCATGAATTGAATTCCTACAGCACTTCAAAGCAATTTGTGCATGAATGCAAGCATTTATTCTTCTAATTAAAAAAGAAAAAAAGCAAGCAAAATAGCAAGACATCATTTACATGAAAGAGGGGGGAGTAAAAAAAAAAAAAAAAAAGAATCCCCCAAAATCCAACAACTAAAACTCAAACAAAAGGTCCAGTGTTAATCAAGAGCAGAGTCGAGTCCAACCCAGAAAAGGGAGAGAAGGCTCCAGATTTAATGAGGGAAGGCGCTGAAGAAGAGCAAAACTCGCCTCAGCATTTTCTGCAGCGCTCCTGCCAAGCCATCCCACGAGAATTTCTACATCCAGCCTTCGGGAGCAAAAAATCATCAGATGTTTTGCAAAGAAGAGTCCTTTATCTTGCACCCTCATTGTTTTACAAACGGCAGAGGCGGCAAGGCAAGGCTGCAGGGTCCTTGACTGCGGGTCCCAGAAGATGGGACGGTCCCACCAAGGCAGCTGCTGTGATGGAGAGGGCTCAGGCCACGGGGACCTGCACCAGACTAAGGTGTCCTCGGCACCAAGCGGAAGAGCTTTCTCATATTTTGCTTTTTAGTGGTCTCACTTTGTTTTTACAAAGAAAGTCTTCCTAATAAAAAAAAGGAGAGAGGTGGCTCTCTGGCATACCTCCCTTTTCCATGTCTACACCAGGTTTCCCCAATACGGACATCCTACGTACAAACTACGTGTCTGTTTCTCCATTGGAAGACCAGTTTGAGTTTGCTTGACATTAGCAGCATTCAGGTGGGGGCTATTTAGGTATGCGCAATTATTTCAGTTAAACAGAGCCCGTAATTTGACATTTAAGCCCAAATTTTTGGAGCTACTATATTGGTCTCCAAGACTCCCTGACAAATGCTGTCATTATTCAGGGTGTCAGTCGAGCAGGGCTTCCAAACATAAAAACAACCTCAGCTCTGCTTGTTTTTCTTGCCACAACAGCAACTTTAGCATAAATCATATTTCAAGAAAAGAAGACTAAGTACATTAAAAGGCTGATGAAAAAAATCAGAACACAAAACAGAATTTCTAATCTGCTGCTCTAATTATTTGCATATCGACAAACCAGTATTTAGCACCTTAAAATAAATATAATAAATACACACCGTGAAAACAGTAGTGTCATTCACTATTGTTGAATGAACAGCCTACTGTATTTCCTAACTAAAAATAATCATTTCAGCCCTCTAAAAATTAGTTTTGCTGAAATTATTATAAATATATGTATCTTTCAAATACTAAGTAGTAAGAAATTAGGTTGAACCTCACTTTAAAAATCAGAGTATGCACTCTTCTGGTGAGCTGCTGATTAACAATACTGAGATGAACAACATCTGAATGGTTTCTGTGTTTGAAAATGGATGCTACAAATCAGCAGTTGAAATTTGTAAGAATTCCCCCCCCCAACATCTCTAATCTTTCACCTGTCCGAAGACAACACCTCAGATTACGATGCAGGATTCTTTTTCTAGTTTCCACATAGGCACCTTTTCCTTCGTCAGTGGAGTATCTTGTTGCAGCTATTCCATCGAATGGGCTACTCTTCGCCATGTGGTCAGATTCCTGTGGTTTCACATTAAAGCCATACATCCTCAGAGTCGCTGCGGGAGGAGTTTTCTGCTGGGGCTGTCCCAGATCTCCCGCTGTTTACCCTGGAGTTTTCAACAGACACGCGCTACTTCCAGCTCCAGCAGACCTGCACTACTATAAGCTTCTAAAATCTGTTATTTTTAAGAAGCCTTTGCAAAATAGACTCGCTATAGGATAACGAAGGTTGATCATTTAATGAGAGCACCGAATACACGCACGCATAGCATTGAACAAAAATACTATACAGATATTGAAGCTAAATCAAATATTTATTTTTCTCAGTCTGATTCCTCTTCGCATACTGAAGAGAGATGTAATTATAATAAGATGTATAAAGACTAATTCTTCTAATTTATCCCTGAGTTTGCAGACACACGCTGTAGATTGAGTAGCATCCCCTGTTCTTCATTTCCTGAATTCCTCCTCTAATCTGAAAGGTATGACAGTATTCAACAACTGTGTTCCTTTGGTCCTTTGAAAACAATCTTATTTCTGTATTTCAATTTCTTTGTGAAAACACTGAGAAAAAGAGCAAGAGCACTTCAGGTTGCAAAGGGTTTTGTGGGGGGTTTTTTTAGGTTGGTTGGGTTGTTGTTTTTTTTTTAAGAGATTACCAAATGAGAAGAAAGCATGTTCTTTTTCTAAGAAAACCCAGGATCCTTTACTAGATAATAATAATAAATATATTGAAATAATTGAATATTCATCCACTTCTGCAAATTATTAAAAAACAAACCTGACCAACAGAGCACCTGACAAACCTGACGACTCCCCCCCCCCCCCCCCCCAGCTCTGGGGGACAGAAGAGCCAAAGAGGCCCCAGAAGATGCTGTGCAAGAGACCCTCACATTTCCTCCCACCACGCTGCCCTGTGCCAACACTCTGCAGACAAATATCCTTAATGTTACACTTAATTATTTGTCAGAACATGGAAATAAACCATCTATCTTCCGGAGGGACTCTGCTCAATAACCTGCTGCAAGGAGTCACCTTTTGTAACTCACTGGTTTGGGCGGTCCAGATGGAAAAGCACAAGGTTAAAGGGCCAAAACTATAAAGCACCTTGACATGCAGATCATTAGCGATACAAAAAGGATTGTTGCCATACCTAGTCACGAAATGAGTCCGCGATCATCCTTGTCTGAACTGTCCTTTTACACTCCCAGAGACGCAGGAGAACATACACCCCCCATCAAGCGCTTTACCCTTGTTATCCTCCACTGCCAGGACTGGATAGCCATTCCACACTAGTTAAGGTGGAAGTTTACAGAATCATAGAATCCTTACGGCTGGCAAAGACCTTTAACATCATCAAGTCACAGAATCCCAGACTGGTGGGGGCTGGAAGGGCCCTCCAGAGCTCCCCCAGTGCCACCCCCCACCAGAGCAGGGGCACCTCCAGCAGTGGCACAGGACACGTCCAGGCGGGTTTTGGAGTGGCTCCAGAGGGGGAGACTCCCCCCCCTCTCTGGGCAGCCGTTACCTAACTCTACCGGGCCCACTTCTAAACCACGTCCCTGAGCACCATATCTAAATGGCTTTTAAATACATCCAAGGATGGCGATTCAACCACTTCCCTGGGCAGCCTCTTCCAGTCCTTCATAACGCTTTCTGTGTAGAAGTTTTTCCTAATGTCTAACCTAAACCTGCCCTGGAGCAACTTGACGCCATTTCCTCTTGTCCTATTGGCTGTAACTTGTGAGTAAAGACCAACGCCAACCTCTCTACTCCCTCCTTTCAGGTAGTTGTAGAGAGCGATAAGGTCTCCCTCAGCCTCCTCTTCTTCAGACTAAACAACCCCAAATCCCTCACCCACTCCTCTTAAGATTTATTCTCAAACCCTTCACCAGCTCCGTTGCCCTTCTCTGGACCCTCTCCCACACCTCAATGCCCCTCTTATACTGGATATAATTTCCGGATGTTAGAAAAAAGTTGAATTTTTTAAGGGTCTATATCAGTATGTAATCTTGGCCTATGATTCTCAGCCAAGCCTCCATCCCTGGTTGGAAACACCGCGTGTTTCTCAGACTGAACTTTTAATGTGGCCAATGTCATTACTGGAAAATATAGGAAAACAAGCAAGAAAAATCACAATGCAAAGGAGCTGCAAAGAAATGAGCAATGAGTAAAGAAAACAGCTTTCAGGATGTTTAGAAACAGCCTCGATTTTTTTTCTGAAGACAGGTTTTTCCTCTGTTTTGAGTTGGTTTTACCTCCGACACAACCTTCCAAGCGCAGAGAAGAAGAGAGCAGATTGGACTGGGAACGGCACTATCCCAGTTGTAGAGGACAGAACTAAAATCTAGACTCAACTGACATCAGATTTATGTTTTGCAACCTAAAAAAACTTATAGAAAACACACAAGATAATTGCTACAAACCTACAAGCACAGTCCCGGGACCCTGAACATCCGCACAATCTTGTAATTTATGGTCAACGTCGCACAACACCGTGAGGACAGGAGGAACAGAGCAGACAAGAGAATTTGGGAGCAGATTTCCACTGTAAGAAAGGAATATAAACTGTAGGGAACCGATATTTCAGAAAAAAAGAAACCCAACCCAGGAAATTTATAATGGTAGTATTAATTCCTTTTATGACATGATGTCATTGCCAGTGGGGTTGTACCTATTAAAAAGATCAAAAAGGACTCATGCGTACACACATTGTTAAAATTAAAACAATGACAGAGGCAATTACTATTTTTCATTCCTTCTGTAAATATTATTACAGGCTGCTTTTTCCAAAACATTTACAGACTATGAAGTGAGCTCCACTGCTCCTGGTAAATGAACCCAATTAAAACAATTTCTTTTTTAAATCTCAATTCACATTTAACTTTGTCCAAATAAAATATATTGGAACCTCTGGAGAAAAGGCTGCTTATTTACTCAAAATAAGTCTCTGCTGTGATTTCCTTCAGAGGATACTACTTATATGAACTCTCTTATTTAAGAAGAGCTCATGCTGAGGTCTACAGTGTCATCTTCATTAAAAATAATCAAGAATCCCTAGGCAGACATTGGCACTTGAAATTATAACATCTCAATGTTTCATAGTACTGCAAGGTTTCCCACCATTCATTCATATTTAATTTTTGAGGATGCTTCAGTGCACATAAAATATTTATCAGTCAAAGGGCTTTTCAAATTAGAATGTTTAATATCAACTTCTTCCTCAAAATAGTTTTTATTTCATTTTCGAAAAATCATCCAAGCTTTCATTTGCTAAATTTTCTCAATTTCAGAAGTAGAAGATGTCAATGAAAAGCCTACACTTGCTACGTGCTGCTGCATTAGAACAAACAGTATTTTACTAAAACCTGGAATTCTTTTAAAGCATTATATAATAATCGCGCTCTTCATGAATACACGATGAATTGTGCTGAACGGGCATCAAAATATTAACTCTGGTGGAAGCACCGCTTCCAATGCTAAAACGGAGCATGAAGGAAGGCCACCACCTTGCTGAGCCTCATTCGGCGCGGGAGCCCAACAGGACTGACTGGCAAACCCAAAATTGAATTAAGGATTTAAGGCTATATAGAGACCACCTCCAGCTCAGCAACCTAAATAAATTCCCTTTCTTTCGCTTTTCTGTGCAATTATCTGTGTGTTGCACATCTGTCTGAACACGCGGAGATGACACTGTAATCCACTTTGGTATCAGGATTAGCGAGTTCAGACACCGAGGAGAAATAAAGGCATTAACGTTACTTTGAATGTAGACAGAATTGAAGTAGATTAATGCTACTCAGGGAATAAATACTCCTGTTGTCAAACACACTTACTACTACACTGGTATCAGTATTTGACAGTCAGGAAGTGGGGAGGCGGGGGGAGGGGGGGGGGAATTTATTGGACAGAAAAATTTTCATTATGCCGATACTGAAAATTTATCTTAACAAATTAATTAATGAATAAATTTTAAGCTTAATAAATTAATAAATTGCTGATAGCCACAAATTAACTCTACCTCCCTGTTTCAGCTTGTAATCTGTGTTTTAATTTCCAAAAGCTTTCCATGGCACAATTTAAAGTGTGGTTTTTTCACAATACAGTTTTCGCTACACGGAGACACCGAGAACAGACAGACCTACCCTGAAAACAGCTTATCACTTCTGTCTCACCTCTCCAGCTTGACTTTAATTCTTTCTATGTCTTTTCACTCTTAAATATAACAAGGATACAAACACAGGGCTAAGGTTACAAAATCAAAAGCATCAGGCAATATAAAGGTTCAAAAGATGCCAAAAAGTGATGTCCACCCTAAAATAGATATGATAAAGCACTGTAAGATGAAGTAATGGCATGAATTTCAGGGTTAGGAAGAAGTCACAGAATATCTGATTTCTTAAAAAGGAACATGAAATCATCTGAAAATTCTGAAAGCCCTATCTCCATGCAAGACCAAGTCCTTTCTCTAGTGTCTCATAACACATCCAGTCAGGGTTTTAAACAACATGGTGTGCTCCTGCTTCTCCCTACACTTGCGAACGAATGAATAATAAGTGGCAATATGAAGCAGCTGTATTTTATGGTGGAGGATTTACAGACTATCATGCTATATACATATATTTGGGGTTTTAAGTAAAATTTATGATGTGGCAATCGTAACAACATCACTAAGCGCGAAGAAAATGCCACCAACTCACACCTGCGGCTTCTACATTTCCAGGTGGCATCCCTGTCTTTGCAGCATCCCTCGCCCCCGCGTGCCAGACTTGGCTCCTGCCTGCTCCCTCCTCCGCTGCGCTTCCACTCTCATCCACAAAGTGAAGTTTCCAGTACGAGTATTATCTAATAAAAACATAAATTATGCGGACAAAAACCATACTGCAGTATGCGCTCTGTTCCACATGTTAAGAATTACGAGGTGGTGACCTTCGCATCAAACTACAAAAAAGTGGAACGCTAACCAAATCCTCCCCGAGCACGCAGCAGACGGCCAAGAAATATCCGAGCGTATCATCTGAAGACGAATGATAATTACAGACGTTTAAAACAATTTAAGAAGACATTCTATTCGATAAACATAGCAATCACTAGCTGCTTGTGTTAATTCAATATTTTTTCGTATATTTGCATCCAATTTCCACCTATTCACAACCCCAACCACATATTATTCACATAAAAGTGATCTGAAGAGCTGATGCCTTGCTGCAAGCTGCTCCTCTCTTCAACCAAAGCAGCAAGGACACAGAGGTTTTCTTCAAAGAATGAAAATCAGAGCAAAACCTTTACAATCCATTTCAAAGTCTAGAATGCATTTGCATGACAAAATTTAACAATTATAAGGAATTGGATTTTTTTATTATTTATTTATTCCATTATACTAGTAACACAGAGAACGAAGCAGGGAATCATTTCCAGATGGTGTCCTGGTATGGCTTGGTTTGGTTTGGGTTGTCAGCTCTGCAGGGTTTGGGAAGGTTTAGTTACTTGATCCTGGGGTGCTAACAATTCAGAGACCCTTTTTTCCAAACCAATATTAAATACGCACCTTCCTCCTGCCCTCCCTAACCTTCTACCACCTCACTCTACACACCCCTTCTTGCTCGGCCCCCCCAAAAGTGATCAGGAAAGTTTCTGGTTTAGTTTTGCTTGTACAAAGCGCAGCCCCCTGCAAAGCAATGAAAAAAGAAGCCATAACATGAACAACCTATTGTACCTTTGGTTTTTATTTGCAAAGAGATACAGTCATCTTTAATCTGGATAATGAAAAAGGTAATTTCAGATGTAACACCTGCCCCTTATTCCAATCTGTAATTTTATAGGGGAAATTTCAGCGCTTCTCTAACTTAAAACAAATGAAAAACCCCAAAAGGTAGAAGACTCATACAATAAAGCTTTCAAACGTATAGCGTAGAAGAAACCCGAGGAAAGAAGGTTCCTGAACTAGTTTTCTATGTTTCTTTGTTAAAAGAGTGGACAAGAGCCGAGCATTTCCTATCATGCCAATGCCATTTTAAGTTTACAACTTGCAAAGTTAGTTTTACTTGAAGAGTTTGGCATGTCCTGTTCTAGCACCAAAACAGACCTGAAAGATGGATGGAGGAAAACAAACAAAACCCAAACAAAACAACAACCAAAACCAAACCCCCCAACCCTGCAAGGTTCAACCGCTGACAAAGCCCTAATGTAAATATATAGGTTAATAAAAAAAAACCCAAAGTGTTCTGAGTGTTTATTCCATCTCACTGGGAGAGAAGGCACACACTAACCTCGGGCACAGTAGGCATTTGCAACACAAGTTTGAAGAAGACCTTCCAGCTGCTTGAAACATAGCTTTCAGCTGCAGGAATATTTGGTGGGTGGAAGCTCTCTCTTCCACAGGAACCTGCCTCTTCTGAGGACCAGAACTGAGCCCCAGCCCTGGTTAGGTTTCCACGATGTTCTCCTCGACCTCTGTAGACCAGTCTCAATCGAAATGCCGGCAGATCTAAGGAGTACTTTTCAGAAACACAAGCCTTGGGCACAAAGAAAATTCCAAGGTCCACTTTTTCACTCGTTAACCTCTTTCTGGATGAAAATAAATGGAAAGATGTTCTTCAAACACTAACCCAGTGCGTGTTCAGTCCACGGGATCAGGCTAGATTTAGTTCACAACCCACGCATAGGAGATGGGGTCCCCAGCACCAACTATTTTGCACCACCGACTTGCCCCTGCCGTGCTGCAATAAGACATACCCATCCAGTAAAAGGCCTGGAGGAAGCGCTATAGCTGTGTTGAGGCTCGCACTTCAAGCAGGGTTGAAATGTCTTTTTTCTCTCGCTGTGAAGTCTGAATTCAGTCTTTAAGCCTGGGATAATAACCATTCATAAAGCGGTATTTCTTTATGATTTAACAAAACGAAGTTCTGCCCGGAAAACATTTCATAGGGTTATTTAAATAATTACCCCGTTGTTTTGTGTCTTTTGTGTCTTTGTCACAAACCCTCACACATCTTTTTTTCCTGATAACATCGCAGACATAAGCGTTTTACAAATTCTGAAAGTCACTAGTCAATCCAAGCTGTGCCAAAATACTACAAAATACTATTTTTAGCTGTTTCATGAGCTGCACTTGGTCCTGAAAGACCAAGATGGCTTGTTCCCGGTGCGTGCATGCCGGCGAGACACCAAAACTCCCCGGATGGAAAAGCATGGCTTGAAACCCTCTCCCAGCATTAGCACAGCGTGCAGCCAAGGGACTCCCCGCAATTTAGCTCGGCTCTCACCTCGCTTCCCCCTGGGAGCACATGGCAGGGTTACAGGATGCTAAGCATATGCTGAATGAAGGTAAATTCCAGATGAAAAGCTATAGATGGGTCAAAGTCTTCCCAGTTTTGGGAAGGATGCGCAAGCAAAGCATTTGGCAACATTTAAAAATAACTTTCTAATTGACAAGAGCTCTATATTCCCACGAAGTTAACTAGGGCATCCCTAAGATGCACTGAGGGTACTCAATATCGGGTGTATTTTCCAAATTATGTATTTATGACATGTCCACCAACAGTCTACCTAAAAATAAATCTCTGCTATCAGGCTTGAGGGTCTTTTTACATCTCTCTTTGTGTATTAAATGCTAATAAGCAAACCCTCCAATTCGTGTTTTGTGAATACGAATAGCTAAATATCAATTTTAGAGCTGTTTTGTCACCGTACACGTGTCACTTTGGTATAAGCAGGCCCACTCGATTACTGCTGAAGTGCGACCCCAGCAGCTCAGCCAGCTGCTCCAGCAGCGGTAGGGCAAGAAGGCACCTCTTGGCAACGCGCTACTCATACCAAACCAAATGAGAATGAGCCTCTGAAGGACGTATTCTTTGCACTAACACAACTACTAGTGAGGCAAACGGCCACGGGAGGAACCTCTGAAGTTCTTCAGCTGCAACCCCAAACCCACGTGGTCCGTGCCAACACTGTTAGTCCCCGAGGGATGTCAAGCATTCAGTACGGAATGGACCACTGTATATTCAGCAGTAATCACCCAGTTACTACGACTGAGCTGCCAGCATTGTGGAAAGTGGCGGGTTCCACCCCGAATTTGCTAAGTGAGGAGATGCACTGCCATGCAATAGGGGTGGCACGGTGCAAACTGACCTCCCGACACCAGCATCACGCAGCTGGACATGCAGAAATTCAGAAATCGTCACATGTCATGTCGCAAGCGAGATGACTGCTGAAACCAATACTTACCAAGTGGTACAGCTGATGAAATATAAAACCCATCAGGTGGTTTTTAAGCCTAATGCTCATTTACTCGTTGCTTTGTGCTTCGCTGGAAGCGTACAGGACCCTTCCAACATAAATAAATCACATCTGCAACCCCCTCGAGGCACTTACACCATTACAGTGATGCAGACCAGTACCACTGAAAATGAGACCTGGGCTCCCATTTTTTCTCTCAACTTTATCTTCCCTGTGGCTAAACTGTATCTTGCCTTGTCTCCAATCTATTTGTTCTACAGCCTCTTGAATAGCGGCATTTAAGACAAACACCCTTATTAAACAGTTATTGTTCCACCTGTTCCAAAGATAAACCTTAAAAAAGGTGCAAAAAAGATTCCACGTTTCCTGCCTGCTAAACGTTTTCCAAAGTACTCGTGACAATAAATGCATTTTGGCAGGGCTCTGGCAACAGCATCTGTATGAAATACTTGTTTCTTTAGCATTGATTTTCAAAATTATAATTAAATTGCTGCTTCTGGAACATCTTGCTACCATTTTGTGTTTTCAAGTTGATTTCATTTAATCTCAGATAAAACACATCTGTTACGAGAAAGGGACAGGGAAAGAGGGATGATCGCTGGGGTGGCAGAAGCCATAGCACTGTCACAGCTGCACGGGAACACACCACCCTCTGCCCCCCATGTACAACAGCGGATTGACTTTATTTTATTTCAGCCTCTCACAATGCATTTGTAATGACTATTTTCTGAGCAACATAGTTAAATATATACTCTGGGATCAATATTAAAATTTCAGCCTTTAAAGAAAAATAAAGGAGTGCCGTAAGAAAGCTCCGTACTGACAGCACAAGCACGAGATCGGATTTCAAAATTTGGAAGTGCACAGAAATTTCTGCCAGCTGCAGAGACTGTTCCTGGGAAATGACACTCTTGACACAGCACCGTGACACAGGAACAGCAGCACACGCCATGCTGTGTTCATGAATAAGGACTTTTTTTCCAGTTTCTGAAGGCAGAGAACACTTACCTATTTCTCAGAATTCTCACAAAATACTCACCAAAATTCTCACATAAACCACAACATTAAAGGCTCTATCAGCGGAGAGAGCTGGAAAGAGTTGGGGAAAACCCACCGGGATTATTATAGCAGAAAATACTGAAATTGCAGAGAGCAGCCAGCCTCCTGCGAGGAGCACGATTAGCACGTTAGTTTAATTCCCGCGCATCGCTCCAGCCCACCTGCATTCCCGCAGTGTCAGACCGCGGCCTTTTCTTCGAGTATTAATTTTACATGCTCCTCTCTCGCAGGCAGGCAGGGAGCTAACGAGCAGTCCCCCAGGCTTAGTCTGCAGAGGAAAACCGGCAGCGGGACCAGAGCTGTTGCCTAATAAGATCTTCATATGAGAAGGCAGAGGACCTGCCCAACACCAGCAGTCAAGCTGGTTTTAGAGGGTTTTATTTATTTACGTTGCAGCAGTCCTTTCGGACACTAAGCTGCTTCCTTACCTAATTGCAGAAGTTATGAGCGCGTGATGGTGTAGCGAAAAGGTCTTACATCAATAAGCCAGAGCTGTGCCAAATTCCTCCAGACCCATCTCCTCTTGGTTGTTTACCGATGGCGCAGCAGATTTTTGGGTTCATGAACCATTGAAGTCTTTGTGAAAGACTAGCAACTGTTGGCTTAGACAGCTTTCCTCGGGTAGATCCTAATCTCCTGCATTCAAAAAAGGCTTGCTTTGATATTCAGGAGATAAAACCCAGACTATTTCACTTAGTTTGAAGTACGCCGACCTAGATGGCATATTCTGCATGAAAAGTCCAGAAAAAGAAAACAATGTACGGAAATAGCACTAAGCAGCTGGAAACGCTTCCAGGACCAACAGGGTACTACATGGCCACGGAGACCACACAAGGTCTTAAGATGACAGTGACCTCAAAACATTCCTACAACAACTTTACCTTCCAGGTATTCAAAACTTCATGGGAAAACAAAGGTAACCCACACACAGTGGCAAGAAACACATTAGATAAGGCAATTATCTCCTCCACCTGGACAGAAAAACACCACCTGAAGAAGGAGCGAGCCATGATAACCCATCCAACTAATCCATCAAACTGTTCATGAAAGCCCAGGCCAATCTCGGTGGGGGAAAGGAGTCATGTTTTACTGCGCGGGTGGGTGCAGCCAACTCAGAAAGCCCAAGGGATGGACCATGGGCCTGGTGGCAGCAGAGGGGCAAGCAAAACCCTCGCCTCTCAGCAGGCAGGAGCAGCTCAACCACTTTTGCAACCCTCCTGAATACATGGTTTGCTATTAGAACTAAACCACTAGGCTGCAGGATGAGTCAGTTTGGCAGATCGTCGCTGGAAACGAAGCAGGTTCTCATCAGCTTGCTCTGCAACCCTACAAACTCTAGACCTGACAGGGCAGGAGCATGGGCCCAGAGAATGACCTCCTCCTCCTTCTGCAGTAGCTAGCCACGAGGCTGGATGTGCCACCATCCACCAACCCATCTAACCACAGCCCGTGTCTGAATCCACAACTCCCAGTTACTTGCTCCCTGGAGTAAATCTGAAATTGTGTTCAATGTGTCCTTTGCACCTTCTATTTTCATGAAATTAAAACAAGAACTTTGAAAACCTGGTATCTCACTTCAATATCTGGATAGGACAATTTTATGAACAGCTTATAAACACAAAAAAGTCATCAATTGTAGCACACTACCTATGTTTTAAGAGATATAAAATACAACCGCACTGTAACACCTCCAGATGCTGTAGGAGAAGCAAACACTACCACTTTACATCTCGCTCTACAACTCAACTTTGTAGGATTCCTTCAGGACTTGTTCCTCAAATCAAAAATAGACGCCAGATACCAATCAGTAACAGGTTTATAAGTTTATCAACTTAAGACACCCACTTTTGGAGGAGAAATCATTTGTTCAGACATCTGGAGTTCCCAAACTCAGTGGGATGGCAGAAGGAAAAGTGTACGAGGCAGGACCGTATCATCTGTACTCTCTTTTTCTATCCAGTTATATGGATATAGAGAACCTGCACTCACTTCATACTGTGTAAAGTCCCAGAAAGAAAAATAAACTTCATTTAAAACTGTCTGAATATCTAGCATTTAATCTACTTTATTACCCGAGATTCAAACCATTTATCAAAAAGGTCCTTGTGCTAAGTATTTCTACTCTATTTTAAATATTTATCACCTTTGCCATGTCTTGGAAGGTTTTGTCCACTGTAGAGATTAGATGTACCCCGATCAGCATCCCCGTTATCAGCAGAAGAGATTCCTCATATTTAAACTGATGTTCCAAAAAGACAAATTTCTACATTCTACTTTTGCACGGTGACATTTTTAACCCACACTATTAGAGGAGAAGCAAAAGCAATGATGAAAAGTGAGGAAGTCCACGAACTACCCTGAGATGAGCTGCAGTAACAGCAGAGCTGGCTGCACGCTGCTCTCGCCACGCGGCTTTCCGGGGAGGAACATACTGAGCAAAGGAAAGAGCAAAAAGTCCTGAGCACATTGCCATTTTTTTGGAATCTGCCTAGACAGAAACAAAAAACAACACCACATTTTGCACGGAGCAAGAGGCTCTGTTCTGATTTTGCAAATCCACTATTTATTAACACATTTGTTCCAGTTCATTTTTATTTTAAATACGAGCTCCTCCAAAAAAGCCACATGTATGCTTTCAAAGATTCTTATTTTTCCTTTTACCAAGGCACTACTATAGTTCCTTGTCCTTGGAGAGTTTTATCTGGGATTATACATATGTACCAAAACACAGCTGTTCCACTTCTTTTCTCCTTTATTTTTTTCGCATAGAAAAACCTGCCTCTATCAGCCACCCAATTAGCTGCTCACTATCAAAAGACTGCTTTGGCCTTTCATCTTCTCGAAAACTGGATTCAAGTGAGAGGGTGTCATGGAAACCGTGTCTCAGGTCACTTCCTGTTTCAGCTTTTAGTCACCAAAAATAAAATAGTAATAACAATAATACTGGGCTTTTTTCTGATTTAAAAAAAAAAAAAAAAGAATAGTTATTATCCCAGTCTGCAAAGCATGTAGTAGCTATTAAAAAAAAATAAATTATTCTTCATAAGAAATCTTCATCTGACAAACTGGGAACCTGATTTTCAATTCAACGTTCAACCAACTCTCCCCTAAAGAAACTGAAAATCAAATATGAAGAACACAAAACCTGCAGCAAATAGGCAATGAATTTTTTTTTTTTTTTTTTTTTCAAAAAAAGAAAATATCTTTCAGAACATGTATGCTTTTTACAGTTCACAGTACTACTGTACAGGATACATGGTGTGTGTTTCTCTAGGTGTTTTGTTAATCAAGTAGGACAGAAAAGGGTTAGATAATTATATAGGGGATTGCTATCAAACCACAGAAGTTTCAGGTGCTTTATCTACCCCAAATACCTCCTTTTAGCAACTAACAATCTCAATTACCTCTTGCTTTTGCGAAAACAGTTCAAAGCTTGCTAAATTTCATTATTACAAAAGAGTTGCACTTGACTGGTAAAGCCAAAAAAAACCCCAAAACAACTATGACAGACACCAAATTCACAAACATGACAAATTTCAACCAGCTGCTTGAGGTTACAGCTAACATCGCGTTTGCGCAACAAGCCCGCGCGCATGGGGAGCCCAGCGCAAGGTGAGATTCGCAGCGATGCAGCACGTATTTTTGTTTACTCATCTGAAACTAGCAAGATGTTAACGCGAACCTTCATCCTGAGCCCCCGTGTAACATGCGAAAATAAAGACTGCTTGGGAGATCGCTGGGAAGTCCCTGCTCCTGGCGGAATTCCTGCCAATATTAATCAGAAATGACTTAATTCCCACAAATTCTGAAAGTAAAATTTTCACACCACCTTGCAATGTACACTTCTTATCTATGAGATCAATCTCAATCCAACTGATCGTTTTAATAACGGCATGGGTTTGAGGAACTGCAATCAGGAGGAATTAGGAGCGGGGACACTCTATGGTAGAAAACTGCCAATTTATCTATATCCAGATGATTGGAGAAACGGCTAATTTCTGATTCTAGTAACCGGTGCTGCCATCTCCAGTTTCTGAACCTCACAGAACACAACTCCTCGTTTCTTTTTTAAATTAACACGCTACAACCACAGGCTCTTAGAAATGCCAGGTTCATTCTATCTAACGAAGCAAGGACAGTACTCAAAACTAAAAGAAAATATGGGAAGGCTCACAAACTAATGGAGCTTTTATCGTTAATATGGGTGGTAAACAAAGGTAATAATAATAAAAAATAAATCACTCAATGACTTAAGAACATCTTAGTACTTTGCCAGATTTTCTTCTGTGTTGATGGAAACAGAGGGAGACCATAAGGTTGCGCGTATACCCACGTAATGCATTTCATCACAGCGAGTTAAATGGGGGGCTAACGGGGAAAGACAGACAGCCGCTTCTCAGAGGAGGAATTAAATCAAGGGTATCACTTATGTGAGAGCTTTTCTTTGCTGAGAGGAGATCGAGGAAAGTGCGCAGTGCCTTGAATGCATCCATTTACAAGCACACCTAGAAAGGGATTATGCCTTCATTCAAAAATTAACAGGTTGGTTGTTCATTTGGTTTTATACAGAGAAATGCTACGCGCTCATGCTGGGGCTGCTGGCAAGAAGGTCTGGAGTGATTTGTCTCAAAAAGCTTTTTTCAATTCTTAAGATGAAATTCTCATTCAGAACAATGACATCAACGCATAATACCTCGGTTTATGCTGAGACAAGAAGTGCTTTCAAGTCACACAGGAACACGGAGAAAGCCCAGGCCACTGTCCTTCACCCCTCATTCACTTTAACTTTGGCCACGCGTGTTCCTCTTGCAACAGTTTAATACCTCCGTAGCTCTTTGACGGTACCTGGGTGTAACCCAGTCCTCAGCTCGCGCTCTCAGCCACCGCACAGCCAACTGCTTCACCCTTCGGGGGAACCTGCAGACGCTCAAGCCAGGCACAGCCCTAACTTTTGCTCTTTCTTGACACTGTGGAGTCTCCAGCTGTGACCGCAGCTGAAAAACCACCAGCAAATACAAGGAATCGGATGGAGACGGGTAGCTGGCATCCAAGGCAAGCAGCAGTGGTGAGGTACACCGCAAGGGTTACTGCTATCAACACACATCTGTTTGGAGGTACCAACGCACATCTGTTTGGAGGTACCCAACCACCAGCAGCCCCTGGTTCCTCCTCATCCGGCTGTTTTGTTAGAAATACGTGAGCAGCACACCCACAGCAACAAATAACTCCAGACACAGAGTACACCCGCCTTTCCCACTGGGAAGACCATCTGACCAAAGTAGAAACCCTGCTCCAAAGAACCCCAATCACATCTGTCCAGCTTTATCATCCTAATTAAAACTGTGTGGCTTGTTTGTTGGGGTTTATTTGCCGTCCCCCCCCCCCCTTTTTTTTTTTAAATAATCTTAATCTTCACTCAGATGGTTCCAAACTGGAATGCATTTTCTGGGGTCTTTGCAACCGGACTAAGATGGAGCGCTCTCTGCTTGCAACCCCCCAGAGCACGGGAATTACCAGCAACTGCAAAAGGAAACGCTTTGTCAGAGAACTTCAGGATTATTATTTTTTTTTTGTGAAGTTTAGTTCTTTTTTGCGAGTGGAAACTTAATTAGATGTCCGCTAGATTCTTGTTGTCATGAAGACGTTGACCATGTCAAACTGAACATATCTGTGACCTTGCAGCATTATTTTTTGAGAAGAAAACCTTTTTCCTCGCCAAGAATCTGCAGTGCACCACAGATAGAAAAAAAAATACCAAAATCCAGCTGAGGGACTAAATAAAAGATGAAAGATAACATCAGATCTCAATAAAAAAAAAAAAAAAATCGAATGATATTGTGGTAAGTGGCCATTACAGACAAATGTGATCCGTGGACCAAAGCAGAAATGAAGGGACAACCTGGACTGAGAAAAGTTGTCTCAATTTCACCAGGCCGGGGAGCCGCTATTGTTGCCGCAGACCCGGTTGTGCTGCCAGGGTAGCACAGAGCTCATTGCAAATGCAAAGCCCCAGCTGGGGGTAGGAAGAACTAAACGTGTTAAATGCTCGGCTGGTGAGTGCCCATACCAATCGCCCCCGCGTCGGGGAGCGGGGTTCCCTCCCCCACTCCCATCTCGCTCCCCATTATTCTCCATTCAAGCTGAAAGCGAGAAGGTCTTTTCCTCTGCCGCTCGGTGTCAGCCAGACTTGGGAAGCTCCGCAGGAATTGCTGAGAGATCCAGAAACAGACAAAAGCCTCCTTCCACAAAGCGCCCTTTCATCTAGGCAGTGTGTCTATTAAATACGTCCTGTTAATGTGCATACATTTTTATAAAGAGATTATAAAGTGAAGACTCAGTCACTAACTCAACTGCACAATAACATTTTTAAGTCTATTACTAGAAAACTGGGGTTTAAAATGAGTAGCCGGGAATGCTTCACAACTCCTCTGCAGTAATACTCAAATAGGTCCGGTACCCACAACGACAGATGAAGGTGTACTTTGTATGTTTTACGGCTTTCATTTCTTTATTTGGTGACAGGCAGGCACCTCAGACCACGACCGCTCTGCATCCAGCACCATTCAGGGATAAAACGGCCAGGATGATTCAAGCCCTGACACTGCACCTGCACCAAACAGGATGCTCGGAGGACAGCAGCATCTCCGCTTCGGCGGGCTGGCAATAGGGAAGTTTAAAAAATTAATTAAATAAATTTTGATCAGTCCTGCTCTTTCATTGTGGTGTCAGGATAAACCGGGAGCTGCCATTCCTGAGCAACTGCTCCTGCTCTCATCAAAACCAAAGCAATAAACAGCCACTTTACCTGCTTTCTCCATTATACCCCTTCCTACATCTTTTTTCCTTCCTTTCCTTTGCCTACAGGGGCTCAGCATCTCCCAAGATTTTGAATAACTAAGTCAGGTAGATTCCCGCCAGCCCGGTGAGAAAGCAAGTTCTTTTCTGTCCACTGAAAGGGGGGGAGGAAAAAAAAAAAAAAAAAAAAAAGAAGAAGAATCTGCCTTTTTTTCTTTCTGCATCAAAGCAAGGCCACAAGTTGACAATCTTCACCAGCGTGGGTATGGCTGCACGCCAGCTTCGCGTACCGGCCTCTGCAGCATCCGCAGCTGGCCACACCGCCAGCCCACAGACTTGCTATAGCAAGGTTTGAATATTTTAAATATATTTTTGGACGTGCAGGCAATCAGACCTAGGGCTCAATGCTAGCACTGGCTCTAACCTTATTGCAGAATCCCAAAAAGGCCATGAATCTGGTTTTGGCAATAAAACGAAGTGTTGCCTCCTAGCAGCAGTGGCAAAGCCCCAGCCCAGCTCCGCGTTGTGGACCCAGAGCAAGAGCGGGTGGTTGCAAAGCGGCCGGGGTTTGTCGCGCAGAGAGTGCTCTGCAGACCTCCGGGTCTATGCGTTCGCAGCACCAGGCGTCCATCCAGCTCCCTGCCAGTCCCTCGGGGATATCTTTCATCACGCGCAAAATTTCAGGGAATCTCCTACAATTGTGTTAGTTCTCGTGCTGACCGGAGAGGTGCGTCCGTCTGTCATACCCACGCTGCGAACCCACCACCTCAGCCCCACGCATGTCACGCGGAGAAGGGCTCAGTGCTCGCACGACTCTGATGGGCAGGGAAATTGCTTCCACTACACTGGTGGTACGGGAAAGCAAGGAGACAGGGAACGGCAAAACCAACACAAAACAAGCAAACAAGAGCTCAGGGAATGGTGGAGCAATGCTGGAAGGCAGCAGAAACCCAGCTCTGCCGCACCTGCAGGCTGCCCGAGAGAGCCTAAAGCACAACTTCATGGGAGCCCTCCACGCCTCCCAACAGGTCAAGTTTGGGGTCAAAGGCCTTGAACGCACAATAATATTTTTTTTGTGTCAAAGCTGCACCAAGATGTGGATTAATAAAAAGCAGGTAAGAGCCTGGAATAAGCCCGACCTACGCTATACGCACTTCTAGCAAAGCAGCTCTCAGCCAACCTGGCTCAGAGGGGACAACAGCTTTCATCACATTTCCAGAGTCCCCAAACAATGCGCTTCTCTACTAACATTTTTAATGACTGTATTATCCCTTTCTAGAGACTTATTTTTTCTCTTCCCCTTTCGCATGAATTTTCAGGCTCTAATAAATCATCCAGATGACACACTCAAAGCAGAGGGCACACTCAGCAGGTCTGACTTTTCAAATGGAGCCTTCACATACCAGGTCTGCGTTCATTTCCTCCTGACTCCAAGTCTTCTTCCCTTCCCAAAATAGCTGCCGCACCTCTGCTCCTCGAAGAGAAATCCTCCATTTCAAACACTGAAAACCATGGAGATGTATGTTGGGTTTCACTTATTTTTGGAGGCTGACTTTCTATTCTTGGACACACATGAAAAAGCGGTGTTTGAAAGTCTGAGGTTGCAATTACCAGAACGTATTTTTTTAAATGTATTTCTAGACTTACAGTCAACAACTTACTGAATAAATACATAAATATGAAGGGGGAGGTAAAAATAAATTTACGTGACATCACAGTGAATCAGTATTTTAAAATTTATTAGATTCAATTTCTTACCAAACAGAAATAAATGACTACCCATTTCTATAGCTAGGTATCTACTATTATGGTTACATTGGGGTTATTTTAATTTTGGCTTTGCATCCAATAGTTCTAATGGAAATACAGTATCATCAGCATGTCAATATCTAAAACATTAAAAAACAAACACAACTTTTGGAACACAATCCCGCAGTCCCGCAGCAAGCTCTGCACAGCACGGGTACCTCTGCCAAGAACAGCTGCATCTTCAGCTAATTTTTAACAACTTCAAAACCAACAAGCATATCCCTTCGAGCAGCTACCAAAATCATCTAGGGCTATGGAAAATACAACAGCAGCAGAATTCAAAAGGAAGAGCCAGAACATTATAATTTAAAATGATAGTTTCGTTTGAGTCAAAAATAAAAATAGACTTTGTATTTTCCCAAATCACGCTACTGAGCAGTAACTTACAGGAGTAGGTAGGTTACCTACGTGACGGTAGCTTTATATTTGAGAACTTGACATTGGTGAAGCTAATGCAAAGTCTGCAATTTTCATCCTCCTCCTGCAATGTATTTGAATATTAACTTTAAAAAAATAAAATAATCATGACCTCCTACACGCAAGACACAAGAGACTGTGTATCCAGGAATAACATTTTCTAATTTTAATCTAACAGATCAAAGACTTTGAAATTTACAGTTAAAAAACAGATGCCTGACCACTGCTGGATAATGTGACGAATGAGCCATCCTCAGTGCTTATTCCTGTCTTCCTGCCTGCATCAGAAAGTGCATTTTTCCCTGTAAAATATTTTCTGTAGCTGAACTCCACCAAGCCAGACCAAGGGAATAAATCCCACATCACACCTGGCAGGCCTGGATAGCCACAGGTAAAATAAGCAAAAGACAACTAAGAAATTCACATTACACACGATTCTCAGGGGAAACAACATGCCCGAGGAAGTCTAACTACCTAGACCGCAGTTGTAGCATATTTAAATTAAATATCCTTTCATTGTTAAATGTATTATCCTCAAATTAAATATCCTTTTATTTTACCCTTCGTATGCCTTTCATACAACACAAAAATTCTGTCTCTAAAATGTTGGTTTCAACTGGGAGCTGAACCTACAGACCACGCACTCACTTCAGCCTCCGCCGCTAACAAAATACTGAACTGCCATTTAGGATCCACCGAGCTAAGACGGCCTTTCCTCCTCCATTTTACACTCCTTGCAACAATGAGAGATCCCGCTTCCTTCTTTTCCTCCAAATGGTGTTCGGGTATCCAAAATCAAATCAGAAACCCCATGACTTCTGCATCGCAAAAAACAAGGGAAAATAACGTGCTAGTTCACCAGCCACGAACAAAACAACTAAAATACCCTGAAAACGAGCTGCTTCTGTACCAATCTTCCATCAGCATTTGCCCATGTGTTGACTTGCAATCGATGGGCTATCGCTGAAAGAAAACACTTCAGGCAAACTTCATGTTGCTCCCACAAAGCGCACGCCTCTGCAGCCATAACGCCAAGGCGGCTGTTGTAGAGTATTCCCAAAAAGCGCCCTTCACCCGATGCTTGCCAAAGCACACATCATCTCAGCATCTACTTCGCCCTGAAAAGCATCGCACGACTGGTTTTTCCCTTCCTTGCTGTTTCGAGGCAAAACAGCACTAGTGCAACTCAAACACAACCGGTCTCTGCCAAGGACTTGGGCTTTCTCCTGTTCCCAAAGCAGCAGCCAGGTTTGGGATGATGCCTCAGCCAGCCGAACCCGTCCCACGCCGTAGCACACGACCTGATACGCGGCAGGCACGGTGGAATGGTCCCTGGCCAGGAACAGCTCTGCTGTCACCGCGGGCCACACCGTCACCCGGATGCTGCTGAACGCCTCTCCCTGCGGCCGTAGCACTATTTGACCGGTGTCACACCCAGCTGCCACCAGGCGGGAAGGGGGAAGGAGAGGAAACGACCACAAGCACGTAGGGATCACACAGCTGATCTTCCTTGTGCCAGCACGGCTTCTGGGAAAGAACTGGTGAAGATCACTGCTTATTTGGTTAAAGCCAAGGTACTTTGCTACCTCGCCATTCATTTTCGTACCCAAAGATACCCTCACACAAAAGGAAAGTCTGCTATGACAAAATCTTACACGCACAACTTGGGGTTCCTTTATTTTCCAACAAATTAAAAGGCAAAGAGCCCTCCTGGCTCTCCGGGCGATCTTCCCAAGGGCTGGTGAGCCCTTTCCAGCCTTGGCTCAGAGCCTGGACTCGCTCCAGGCGAACAGGCTCCCACTGTAGCTATTTCTGGGAGTCTGTCCCTTCTCCCCTCCCGCCCCACCACCGCAAACACCTCCCCGGGCTTTGTTCGGTATTACTTCTGAGGCGAACGTATGGCCCAAGAGGAAATATTTCTAATACTTCCTTTGCTGAAAGCGAGAAAGCGGGGACTGAACCAGAGACCGGGAGGTCGTGGGAGTACCCCAGCCCTTTGGGGTGGTACCATCTTATCATCACCGTTGAGCTGAACTCACCTGCAGACGCAAATCTGGCCTGAAAACCACAAAAACTGGCACGGAAACACTCTCATAACCCTACCAGGGCGAAGGCACAAGAAACTGCTTAAGGCATTCCAGCTTCTAGAAGCCTTTATGGCAACTTCCAGATGTGTCCATTTTAAAGCTTTTTTCCTCTGGCCTCGTTCCCACTTGTGACGATCAGAAGTATAGCCAAAAATTCCTGTTGCATCACAGGAGTATGTGCAAAAGATGGCCAAAACCGGACAGCGAGCACCAGCTAGAGAGCTCCGCGGAAATGCCAAAAGTAAAATTACAGCCTTTCTCAGAAAGCCGCTACGGCTTTTCTGCTCTTCTCATACAGCGGTTGTTGCAGCTTCAAATCACGTAGTCAACGCTGGGCAAAACCGTGTGCTCAAAGGGAAATGGCACTCGTGAAAAAGCCAGTTTGACCAGCTGCTTCTGGCTGAGAAGCTGGTAAAGGGAGATGTAATGGTTTGTTTTGACTAATGATTGTAACTGTGCGAATATACTTTTGCAAAATCACTTGGGAGACTCTACTGAGACCTTACAGGCAGTTGATAAAAGCGACTCCGTTAAAACTTTCCATGGGATTGGAAATGAGTATTATCGACTTACGCTACCATGATTATTGCAAAAGTCAATTCAGATTTTCTCTGCTAAATTAGACATATAGTATCATATGGAAATCTGCACCAGGGAAGAACACACATAATGCAAAATTCAAGCAACGACTGAGCACGCGCTCTGTGTTATATGAGAAAAGGCATGCCTTCACAGGAGACACCGGGGCAGCCTCAATGTTAGCAAACTTCGTTTTCCATGGGAAAGAGAGCACGAGGATAACCTTTCAGATTTCATTAACGTTGGGTGTTATTGAACAATAAACTACAGAAAAGCGGTGACTGCAGAATGCAGTCCCTGCATACTTTGTCATTTTATACTTCATTCTGCATTAAGCCTACAGTACAAGGAGAGGTAGCAGAGCCATTAGTCAAAACCACAGCAGAATTTTTGACATACAAACCAAAGGTTGACGCATCAAATAAGTTACTTAAATTTCAGTTTTTAAGCTATAGTCTTCACGTACAGGGGGGGAGGAAAAGGAAAAAAAAGTTAACTCAACTACATACAAATATATATCATTCCTGGGAAAGGAATTCCCCAGCAAAGCCCCCAAAAGCTCAGACCTGTGAAGCGTGGCCATTAATAGGCTTCACGGAGAGCCAGGCTCGCACGCAGGTAGCCCTGTATCCCAGCCCTGAGCAGTTCAAACTGTGCAGCATCCTGACAACAAACATACAGAAATCTGGGATAATTCTTTATAGCTGGGCACTTCCACACATGACAGGCTCCAGTCATTTGGGGATTTGATGGGGCTTGGAGCAACCTGGGCTGGGGGGAGGTGTCCCTGCCCAGGGCAGGGGGGCTGGAACTAAGATGATCTTTAAGGTCGCTTCCAACCCAAACCATTCTGTGATTCTAGGATTTCTTTGCCAATTTTTCACCAATAATTGATGAACAGAAAACAATAATTGTTAAACAAAAAAATACCTGTTAATACTTAACACTTCCTTTTATCCTCGGACATAAAATCATAACTGGATAACACACAAAACAAAAATATCTTTTAATACTTCACGTTCCCTTCCAGTCTCAAACACATCTTGCCTTTCTGCCTTAAAGAAAGTGAAGCACTCAATGTTATTTGACAATAAGCATCACATTTTTCCTCACCGGTGCCTGGCCAAGCTACCAGTAGCAGAGCAGCTTCCCTGCTACGTTCAGACCACCAGGCACAAACCGCTCTTCCTCTGCCGAATTAAGCCAAGAAAAAAAAGTGGGCTAGCACATGCGGTATTCACTTTTGCGCCTTTTTAACATACGCATTATCAGCCCTGCCACAGCTCAGATTCCCAATCGCTTTACGCTGTACTTGGATTTCTCGCTGTTAATAACCCCTCCGGTCCCCACCACGACTGGCAGGGTCCTTCGTCGCAGCAGTGCAGGGGACAGCTAATTATCTAGCAACCCACCTTGCCGCACCGCACTCCGCAACTTTTATCTGCACAGGACAGCTGCATTCTCCCTGTTTGAAGTGAAACGTCAGTCTTCGCTAATGCAACAAGACTTACATCACTAACGATGTCCCGACACTTTGAAGAAACAACTCAAAGCCTAATTAAAAATTCAGATTCGGTCTCCTATGCGCAGCCATTTCACTGCCCTTCCACCAGGACCTCTCTCTATCTTTTTGAAATGTTTCATGCCGGAAAAAAAAGAATCCGTGTGGAACAGGATGAAAAACTGCTGCAGTCTTGGGCTTTCAGAAAGCCTTGAAAAAGGCTGCTGTAGCTGGATTCAAACCAAGACATAATCATGTAAAACAGATGAGGTTTTACTCCACTGGTTTCTACCCTGTAATTATTACTGAAGTGTGCACTACTGCTGAATAACAATTAAAAAAAAATAAATAGTCAAACATTTATCAGCCTTCCTTACTTACATTTTTCTATTGTATTTCAGCTTCACGAGCTGGAAACAACCTGAAAATAAAAGGGAAAAGAAAAAACAACAACAACAACAAAAGTGAAGTGGGTTTTTTTCTGTGGTGTCATTTGGTTGAGGGTCCACAGAGGTCCAGGTTTCAGACCTGGTGCTGGAGGACTTGTGGTGTTTTACCTCACTTGCAGCACAAAGACCTCACAGTCACCAACAGATTTATTTGTAAATACCTGTAGAAAGAAGTGGGGAAATGCGCGAAACCCCCATTTTCAGAGATGGAGAATTACAGTTCTGGTATTTCAACTGGTCTGCAGCACAGCTCAAAATAGCATTTATCTCCTTCTAGGTCGTAAATCCACTGTCATTAGCCAGAAGACCATCCCATTATATATATATAAAAAAAAAATACTGTATTGTGTCAGTGCTCATTTTCAAAGAGATTAAATAAATGGACAGTTCTGGTGACTGCAACTCTTTGCCATCACCCAGAAATCTTTAAGGAACGTGGATTTTTCAGAACAACGGTGTCAGGGCATCCTCCTCGTAGAAACTCCCAGATGTCTCACCGTCTCAGTGTCATTCTGGTCTGCACACAGTCTGTTCTTCTTGAAAAACACATGGCCGGGCAAGTTATCAGTAAAATAAATAAGTAAATAATATGCTCGTCAATCAACCTGGAAAAGCTCGTATTATGCCGTTTATTATTTTACACATCACTATGTTAACTGAGCAAGTATTAATATAAAAAGGAAAAAAAAAAAACAACACAGGAAAAAAATGACCAGCAAACTACTGTTTTCAGAATCAAAATGCACTTTTTCTCTTCCAACCTCCAAGATCAGTAACAGACAATAAGAAAGGGCTGTGCTTCCTTCACAGAGTAAGTGCAAAGGATTAAGATGGCAGAGCTGCCTTCAAAAATATTCAAGGCCCTCTGGGCCTATAACTTTTGTTACTATCTGGCTAGAAACACCAACATATATTTTGAAAGTTATAGAAGCATTTAACAATGTTTTTCATCTTCAAAGCATAGCTTCATCCTTTCAACTCTCACTGCAAGTAGTGTAGCCCCATTTTAGAGGCGGAGTCGTTACCTTGCCCCACACTATCAAAAACCAGTCCTCACCTTGGACGCCCCGTGCAGATTTAGAGGGTTGAACCTTGCCAAAACCAAACAAAATGCTCACAAAAGTTCTGATTTATTCTATTCCCCGCCTTCACCTCCCAACTGAAGAATTTCAGTTGTTTCAACCAACAACCTACTCTGTAATTTCAACCGCACCAGACAAGCCAGGCTCAGACAAGACAGGTAACAGGGATGGTGAAACTCCATCAGCAGACCAGCACATGCCACAACCACCAATTTAGTTATAATTTCAGTATAAAGGGGCGCTTAGCTTTTAATTACTGCTGAGTGTCAGCTCTGCCCAGGAGAGTATATTACAGGACTGTCACGTGAGCTGCTCATCCACCAAGCTCCAGCCCTCTGCGAATTATGACATTAGGCTGTTTAAGATATAGTCTACTGAGTAATGACAAGTAATACGGCTGCTCAGACTGGCAAGCGTAATGCGACTGCACACCGTCTTCCAAGGATGCAGCCTGCTGCCAAAAGCTGCTCCCTGTAACAATACAGACGGTGTCAACATGCGCTCTACCTAACAAAAAAAGAAGATAGCCGTTACAGGTGACCGTAGGTACAGTACCCGCATCCTGCTGCAGGCACAGCACCCCCGCGCGAACCAGCGGCTTCTCCTCCTGCCACTGTCACAGCGCGGCACCCTCCATCCCATGGGAAGGAGAGGGAAGAGTAAGAGATCGCAGTGGGGCTGCTTCTGGTTTCTTTTGAAGAAGCATCGACGAACTTTGGGAAGAATTGCTCAGGGCAAAAAAAGGTGCAAGCATGCACACGCACACACCACCCCATACCCCGACGCATAAAAGGAAACACATGCGATACTAAAATACAGCAATGCCATTAACTGTGGGTTCGGCAGAACTGTCAAACAGAGTGGCAACATTAATTAATTGGTGCAACAGAAGACATCAAGACAATTGATGAACTTTCTATATTTAAGCACTCCCGGAGGAATAACACCCAGGAGGGTAACGCACCCACACATCCTTCTGCACTGCAGTGCACAAGACGTGTTCTCACTAAGTGAATACCTCATATGATACAAATGTGTACATTTTAATCTGAAACTTAAATAAGAAACTGTTAAACTGCTGTTCCATACCCTCAGTAAATAATACATCTTAGGAGCTGTCACCTAGGATACATTATCCGCTGCTGCTCTACGCAGTACCCTTCAAGGAATAAATTTATGTATGAAACCCGAGCATTTACACGAGCGAGAAAACAAAGCACTACTTAAAGGTAACAGTGCACTGATGCACTCATGCAAGGGTCTATAAACAGAAAGCTGTGGCGTGAGTGCCAAAAACAATTGTCAGACTGATGCTAACATCAGAAATCTCTCTCATCCTCATTCTTCGTGTAGCTTCAGCCTTTATTACAATGCAGACATACATGTCCCTCATTCCTCTCAACAGTGCAAAATAACGCGACTTCATTAAAAACACTAAGTCCTTATTGCTGTTGGACTAATTACGTGAAATACCGGTAGAAGAAGAATGTATTGCAGGAAGTCAATACTGCACGGAGGAGATGGACCTCATTTATAGCACTGGTGGCTGCTCCAACAGAAATCAAACTTATTTTCTCTCAAAAATTCCATATTCATTACACAGGCAGTTAAGGCTCAGAAATTTCGTGGTTCTCCTCTTACCTCTTCCATTGCTCCTCTAGTGTCCGCTCTGGAGGCTCCACCTCATCCTCCCTTCCTGCCTTTATGGAGGCTCCGTCTACCATTTCCTCTTTTCCAGACTCAAACACACCCAAACCAACCTCTCACCTTCACTCTAAGCATTTCCACCTGCTCCTTCATCACTCATTGGATGCTTCCTCCCCACCTCCAGCTCAGATCTATCCTTCCTCCAAAGCCCTCTCCCACAATCGCGTCCCGCTCCAGCGGCGGGTGACACCACCTCCTGCCTGTTACCAGGATGCGCAGATGCAGGAGCCACAACTGGTAAGGCCCAAAACATGAAGGGAGAGCGCAAGGGAAGCATAAAACCCTGCCGCTTCCTCCTCTACAACTGATGAGACTAAATAAAACCGCAGCTCCCAAATGGTTGGATATTAAACCTTCCTCTCGCGACCGCAACTTCCTCCCACTAGGTCCCAATTTGGGGCCTGCCTCCACATCACCCTCTAAACAGCAAGATGAAACCCCTAGATTTATTATCCAATTAAAGCCCAAAAGCGCTCTCGCTCTTCTTCCGAAATCCCCCACTCCTCCTTTCTGCCTGGGCACAGCCTTGCCATGACAAGCACCTGTCCGCATTGCCCCGAGCATCCCTGCTGTGCCGCCCACAGTCCCACAGCCCGGGCAACCCACCGTCCGGCACCAGTTGCCCGCCGGTCCACCGCCGCTCGCCAACAGCCCTGCACAAGCAGAGAAAAGGGTAATTCCACGCCAGCTACACCCAGCCCTGCCTGAGCAGGCTTGGGAAATTTCTGCCCTACAATCGAGTGAGAAGTACGGGCTGCAGTGACACATGTCATAACATTTTTTGTTCTACTGTAGGAGGTCAGCAAAGAAGCTTCTAAAATCAGGGGAGGTTTGTTCCCACCGGTTTTTAATCTTAAACAGCTGTAATAATGTTACAGGGGAGAGCAAAGGACAGGCTGCGCGCTAGCTTGATGGGAGTTAAGGCAGCCAAAATATTAAGCATATAAAAATAGAGCTCAGTATGAAAAGGGTTTTCAGGGTTTAACTGCCAGTTTCACCGCATTAAATTACTTCGGGGCCTTAAATATCCAACTAATAGTAAACACAGTTTTAACGTTATTTGCATCCTTGTGCACCAGCATTCAGATTGTTCCCGAGTTCGTATAATCGGTACAATTCTTGGAAAGAAAACCTGGCTTATCCTACGGTCAGCTAGTGTTTCGCAGCAAGGTAACCACGTATATTTTTATGAGTTGCTTTTTTAAAGACAATACGTGTTGAGATGATAGTATTAGATTATTCTTTTTAACACCAGAAACAGACTTAGCAATACAATTATACTGACTTAATTTGCATTAACCAGAGACTCCACCATTTATAGGATTATGCTTGTATTTTTTGAGGAGAAATACATACATGCGTATGCACGATATAGGAAAAAAAGTGACTTCCTTGAATTCAGTACATCAATAATCTACCTTGTTAAGTGAAGTCATTTAAATCCAAGTCTCCTTAGCATCAAGGACAAGAGACAGCTCAGTGTTTTCCCGGACAAAACGCAGCCCTAGGAGGGCGGCCAACACAATGATGTTTCAGAGGTGAGAGAATGAAGCCAGTTTAGAGAAGATAAAAGGCCATTTGGGTAGAGACCCCTGCTGATCCTATGAAAGTGTCTCCTTTTCAATTTGGGAGGCTTTTAAAACTGCATTTGCTACTGACCATACCTTCCCCTGAAAGCCGCGGGGGATCTGATTTCGCTTTTTCCCCCCCGAGGGAGGGTCGGTAGCCGATAGCTGTATCGCAGGTACCAGCACACCCCGCCAGTCCGACCAGTCCCTACACAAAACACCCCATCAAGATGCAGCCTCTACGGCCGAGAAGCAAATAACTCCTCACCACCGCCTTCACCCAAACCCCGATATGAATTACAACATCTGAATAAACTTGCCCAAACGCACGCTCGGGCCGGGAAGCATTTCTTTACCCCGACCTGAGCGTTTTCGGGCAGGACTCGACTCATTACAGCTCCCTGCCAGCAAAGAGGGATGCTCGGGCCGGGGAGGGGTCAGCACCCAGCCGCAAGGCCGGGCTGGGACCCCTCTGCAAAAACTGGCCCTGGGGACTTCAGCCGGGGCGTTTTCTGGCCGCTTTTATTGTGTGAATCACAAATAAACCAGGAGTTCCTCCGTGACCACCACCACCCCCCCCCGCTCCCTTCTGCCGCTGAGCCGCCCGGGGGGCTGAGGGGAGAGGGGCCGGGGGGGAGGGGGACAGGGGCAGAGGAGCTGGGGGGGACGACGAGGGGGGAAAGAGCGGAACGGGGCCAGGGGGGAACGAGGGGAGCGGGGCCGGGGGGGGGGAAGAGAGGGAGAGGAGGGGAGCGGGGCCGGGGGGCGCTGAGGGGAGCGGGGCCGAGAGAGCCGTGCGGCCCCTGCAAGGGGGAGGGAAAGTTTGCAAAGAAGAAAAGAACCGGGGAGGGGGAAGGAAAGACAGACGGGAATGAAGAAAGAAAGGGCAAAAACAGGAATCGGGAAGAGCGTTGAGGAGGAGGGAGGGAGGGAAGGAGGGAAAACCAGGCGAGGCGCCGGCCGGGCCGGGCCGTACCTGCATGGTGACGACCCCCAGCTCCTCGGTGGCGAGTTTCCTCATCTGGGTGGCCAGAACTTGCGCCTCGTCCAGGATGGAGAACTCCGCCTCGGCTGCTCCCAGCCCGCACACCAAGGCCAGGCAGAGGAGGCCGAGCGGCCCCCGGCCCCGCGGGCGGCGGCCCCGGGCTGTGGCGGTGGCTGTGGCGGCAGCGGCCTCCCGCCTCCTCCCGCCGCCCCGCGCCATGCTGCCGCGGCGGGAGAACCGCGGCCACCGCCTCCGGCCAACTTCCCGCACCGCCTTCCCCCCTCCCCTCCCCTCCCCTCCCTTCCCGACCCCGACCCCGGGGTCCCGGGGGGCCGGTTAGGGCTGCGGAGCGACCGCCATGCAGGAGGGGGGAAGACGGGCGGCCGCTGAGGCGCCCGTCTTGAGGGGGGTACACTGCGCGCCGCGGCCCCGCCGCTGACTGGGAGAACGGCGGCGGCGAGACGCAAAGTGCGGAGCTGGAGGAGGAGCGGGAACGGCGGGGACGGGATCGGAGTCGCCGACGGGGAAAGGGAGGCGGCGGGCGGGGGCAGGGCGGGGCCGGGCCGGGCCGGCCCTCCCCCCCCCCCCGATCCCTCCCCTCCCGCCCCGAACGGGGCGGGAGGGGAGGGATCGGGGGGGGGGGGGGGGGGGGGGGAAACGGGCTGGAGACTCCCTGGAGACCCCTATAGAGTCATAGAATGGTTTGGGTTGGAAGGGACCTTGAAGACCATCCAGTGCCCCCCCCTGCCCCGGGCAGGGACACCTCCCACCAGCCCAGGTTGCTCCCAGCCCCGTCCAACCCGGCCTTGATCACCTCCAGGGATGGGGCAGCCACAGCTTCTCGGGGCACCCTGCGCCAGGGGCTCACCACCCTCACAGGCAACAATTTCTTTCTCATATCTAACCTAAATCTCCCCTCTTCCAGTGTAAAACTGTTCCCCCTCCTCCTGTGGCTCCCCTTCCTGATCCAGAGTCCCTCCCCAGCTCTCCTGGAGCCCCTTTAGGCACTGGAAGGGGCTCTAAGGTCTCCCCGGAGCCTTCTCTTCTCCAGGCTGACCCCCCCACCTCTCCCAGCCTCTCCTCCCAGCAGAGGGGCTCCAGCCCTCCCAGCATCTCCGGGGCCTCCTCTGGCCCCGCTCCAACAGGCCCACGTCCTCCTTGTGCTGAGGACTCCAAAGCTGGACGCAGTACTCCAGGTGGGGTCTCGCTCATCTTCCTCACACATTACACCTTCCCTTCTTTAAAGTTGGACCAGATGATCCTTGAGGTCCCTTCCAACCTGGGATTCTATGATTCTCGTCACGCACCTTGTTCGAAACACCTCAGAAGCCTTGCGTGCACATTGGGTTGTATTGAGTTTTTCCGAAACTCATGCAAGGGAATAAAATTTGCCTTTTATGCAGCACCTGGCAGTAGTTCCTGCCCAGCCATCAGCGAGCCCAAGAAGCCAAACACTAGGCACGTACAAAATACATACCCTCTAGATTTACTCTTCATCAATTAACACTTTATGTAATGTTATAACGCCTCAGGTGAATATACTTTTTAAATAAATCTGAGCTGTAGTGACTAGATAGCTTCGATACCCACTTCGCTAGTTAATTTCAACAGAGTCCTACCAGAGTCACTCATGTCCCATGGCAGAAAATTCCACAAGTTAACAGCTCATCCAAGAATTAATATAAAGACATACTATTTTCTAGAATCATATTCTATTTTCTTGAAATGTGGTTTCTACCTGCTTTAACAGCCGATCTTTGGACTTCTCCCAGGCGCTGGGTGCCAGCAGCGATTCCCCGTCCCGCTTGGTTGAGAGTGGGAGCTGGGTCAGACCCGAAACCCTTCTCCCATGGGAGAGGGCTGCAGCCAGGCAGCATCCACTGGCGTCTCTCAGGGTCAGGCTTTTACCCGCCGCTGTTCTTGTAAGGGACGTCAGCAAAACTCTCTTTCATTTGGTTTTAATAAATGAAATTTAATTCTTACTATGCAAAAGCCATATGAGTTTATCCTTGGCTTTTGTTCATTTAGGTGATTTATGGGTCTAACATAATATAATTTTTTTCAGTTTTCCTGAATTCTGGTTTAGCAAAAACAATCTAAACCAAAACAACATCTCCCAAAGCTGCCATAATCGGTATGTTGTATTTCTGTTGCTGAAGTAGCATTTGCTACCTGAAAGACAAGGAATTTTCTTTCCATCATGCTGAAGCTTTTTCGGACTCCTGTTTGAGTATTTTCCCTGGGCCCAACAGAGAGAGAAAGAGGCAAAACTGAGCCAAATTCGCTCTTAGCACTAGTCATTTCTGTATTACATTTTATGGGTTTTTTTATTAGATTCACTAGCATACGACACAAAGGTTTTAAATTATAGTGAAAAGCCGAATGGCTTTCAAACATCTTGGCTAAACTACCTGTATTTTTTTTTATTTTATTTCTGACTTTAGCTGCATGTTTGAAAAGATAACTCCATAACTTTGTTACATAAAAGAGTTGTCAAATCAAGGTCACATCTGGAGCTAAGTCAGTAGCTGCCTGCATTCACAACACCACAGAGTTTCCAGCAACCCAAGTCATCCAATTCATGCACCCCATCATGAAATCACCGGGTGAATACTACAAGTAGTCTGCCTTTTTCTTTTTTCTTTTTTTTTTTTTTTGACAAACTAACCTCAGGAAACGAATGAGGCAATTGTCCTTCTGGTTCCAAAGCCCCGGGATCCTGCTCATGGCAAAGGAACCGACTGAACAGGTTTAACATTTTCATGTACAATCTAAACTCATTTACTCTACAGCCCTGGAGGCAAACCCAGGCTCCTCCTGGAGTTCCCATATGCTCCGTGCCTACACCGCTGCCTCCCCAGACAGCAGCAGTTCACAACCCTTCCTTCCAGCCTGCAGCCTCGTTGCCTCCTGTATTTACGGAGGTGATGTGGAAAGCAGACCCGATGCCGAATTGCAACCGAGGTAACCCTCAGTGGTGCCATTTCTAAACCAGCTGTACTCACGCTCACTTTCACACGTCAGAATAGTTAAAGAAAAATAGGAAACATCCCTCACCAAAATGCCACGGGGGAAAAATAGAATAGGAAATCTAAAAAAAAAAAAAAAAAACTAAAAAAAAATAAGAATGTATGATCTTTGGAGTCACAACACAATAGTTAAAACCTGATGTTTACCTCCTTCTCAAACCAGGCTGGTCTTTGACACACTTAGATTTCAGGTTGACGCAGTTGTGGATTAAATCTGGCCAAGCACCGGGTCCTGCACTTGAGTCACAACAACCCCATGCAGTGCTACATGCTTGGGGCAGAGTGGCTTGAAAGCTGCCCGGCAGAAAAGGACCTGGGGGTATTGGTGGATGGCCGGCTGAATAGGAGCCGGCAGTGTGCCCAGGTGGCCAAGAAGGCCAACAGCATCCCGGCCTGTATCAGGAATAGTGGTGAGCAGGACTAGGGAAGTGATCATCCCCCTGTACTCGGCACTGGTGAGGCCCCACCTCAAGTACTGCATTCAGTTTTGGGCCTCTCGCTACAAGAAGGACATTGAGGTGTTGGAGCGTGTCCAGAGAAGGGCTACAAAGCTGGTGAAGGGTCTGGAGGGCACATGAGGAATGACTGAGGGAACTGGGGTTGTTTAGCCTGCAGAAGAGGAGGCTGAGGGGAGACCTTATCACAACTACCTGAAAGGAGGTTGTAGAGAGGTGGGGGCTGACCTCTTCTCCCTGATGACAAGTGATAGGATGAGAGGAAAAGGGTTCAAGTTATGTCAGGGCAGGTTTAGATTGGATATTAGGAAAAAATTTTTCACCGAAAGGGTTATTAAACATTGGAATAGGCTGCCCAGGGAGGTGGTGGATTTGCCATCCCTGGGGGCGTTTAAAAAAAAGGTAGATGTGGCACTTGAGGACATGGTTTAGAAGTGGTTTTGTCAGGGTAGGTTAATGGTTGGACTTGATGATCTTAAGGTCCCTTCCACCCTCAGCAATTCTATGATTCTATGATTCTATCCAACCTCAGAGATTCTATAATTCTCCTCTTGCTTTAGAATAAGCCTTGGAGAAGAGGAGGATTGCCCTTGCTTGGTGCAGTAGGGTTGTGGCATCCTCAGAAGCGGAGGGTGTACGCACTGCAGGCTGGAGAGGGAAAGGACCAGTAAGATGTAAAGAAGAGAAGAGAGGTAGCCTCTGCTGTGCTAACAGATTCAGGCATAAATAATGCAGCTATTAAGATTTACAAAAATGAGACCACAGTAGAAATACATCTCTTTTTTTTTAAAGAGCAAGAAAAGAATGAGTCTGGAGTTTAAGTGGTAGAGCATGGGAAGGAGAGGAACATATGTCAGATATAAATCCCAACATCACGGTGGGAGTAAACACGCTGTTGACAGCAGCATACACAGATGCCGAATAGGTCAGTATATGGCAACGCTGGGAAACAGAACAAGTGAGATGTCTCCAGAATAGCTGGCACATGTGACGGCACCAAAGAAAAGCCCTATTTCTGTAGCATATGATTCAACATGGTTTATTAATTGCATATATCCCTCTGCAGAGATCGTGACATTATTGATATATCTTCTAAAGTTCCCTTACAGGTAAATGTTTAATTTATATTTTGAAAACTGTAATCTAGCTCTGTATACAGGTAGAGATCCATATGAATATAGAGGTCTCGTCTGTGGTAGCCCTAGGCTGCTGCGCCTGCTTCGCTTCGTAGCAAGTCCCTGCACTCTCCTAGCACATCAGGAGCATAATATGTTGAAAAAGCATGGCCTGACCTTTGGAAAATCTGCTTGAAAGTGGCACTTCTTTTATGATACTAATCTTCGTGCCTGCAAGCAATACAATATACACACCAAAAAATTATAAGGTAGGTAGAACATTTGTTTGGCAGCCTCATACTTTCCGCCTGATGCTCTCTCCTGGTCCATAGCCCTTTCACTAACTGGTCACGTGCAGACTGTGCATCCAGCAACCCCCGTACAGGCAGAGTGATACTCAGTCACTCACCAAGAAAGGAACCAAGAAACTCTTTGTGGCTCTCATTTCTAACCTCAAAGCGAAGACTAAATTTAATCTTTTGGTGTAAATGAAGATTAAAAATAGAGAAAATGGAAGTTTGCGTGAGGCTACTACTTTTTGCTTTTCTGCAGTCTCCCTCTTATATCTCCCCATTTATGTGCTTTGTTTTTACTTTCTTACCCGACTCCTTTTCTATTTGTCTTCATTTTGGTTGTGGCCATCAGTAAGCCGAAGCACACAGGCTAAGTCTGAAGGGCTTCATTTCCCCGTGTTCATTTCTGAGTTTAGTTTCCTATCCCTCCCATTATATTTTTAAATGTTTTCTCTGGAAGTTACATCTTTGTGTTAGTTTTGGCTACAGTTCTTGCTTTTTCAATAAGTTTGATCTTTGCTCACTCGCGAGAGCGATGTGTTGAACACACTGACATGTTAGGATTAAGCCAAGGGTAGCATCTCTAATTCTTTGCTTTAGCATGGAATATTTCAAGTAGCAATTGATTAATGCATCTGGGAACTGCTTCTCTAAACCTTGTTTCCTCGTATGTGGATTACAAACTGTGTTATACGTCAGAAATAACTGTCCCTTGAACACCTGTCATTAATTGCTGACGGGGAGAGCGTTTGTATAAACCTGTTCTGAAGTCTGTACTCCCTATATGTGCCCATTTTCACACGTATCACATGGCAGCGCCTATAAGACTCTAAACTCCAAGTTTTATCTCATAGTCAGTGCAATGTCTGCCCACCTAATCAGTCACTCCCCTGCAGATTACAACCAGTAATGAAAATGGAAAAAATGCCTTGGTCTCCTCCCTCCCCAGCCCGGGTCTGTAAGTGTGCCTATGAGAGCGTTCTTTCCATAGCACCATCATCACCAGATAATATTTTTAATGAAAGCCATCACGTGTGTGGTGTGGGATTTCAAAGTGAGCATTGTGCCCAGCTGTACAGCTCGGCGCTGAAAAAGCCTGATGCTAGCAGCATAGCTATAGCACAGCATTATTGGTGCGGTCTCCTTTCAGGCCAGCTAATTTCATATCGAATTGTAACTAAAAGATGGTGTAAGAAAGGAAACAAACTCACGGGCTTCAAACTATCATCATTGCAGGGCTGAAATTTTTAAGCAAGTGCAAAGAAATGCCTAAAAATGCATGGCAGCAGTGGGGCAGAAGCCAGATCAGTACAGGTCTTGTAAAGTGATATCAAAGGTGAATGATGGCGGGTAGAGGTAACTCAGCCCACTCGGGCAATGATGCCAAACAGGGGGAGAGGCAGAGGCATCTCCCACAGGAGAGAGACGGCCATGGGAAGGGGTGGATTGGGCACTGGAAGCCAATGGAAGGACCTGAGGAGCTCGGTTTGCTGCTCCTGCTGGCCCCAGAGAGAGAAAATGAGAGACAAAGCCAGAAACTTCCCCCTGTGGAGCTTTCATGCATTTTCTTACCCTTCACTAGAAAGAGTTATTTGGGGTCTGGACACAAGGGCATCTCAGCACATCTTGTTTCTCCTGAAACAAAACCACTGCGGGAGCATGATGTTACAACACAAGTTCATGATATAGGAAAAATAATAGACATGGTTTGTCACAATGTAGAAGAGAGTGAAGACAGTATAGGAAAGCTGCAGTCAAACCATTTGGGATTAATATAACCATAAAAGCAGATGGCATGGCTTTTTTTTTAACCAGTTGTCCAGCAGCCCATGGCAATTTATATGTCATGACCTCTATACAGTCACGTAATTACCTGCAAGAGAACCAGCCTGTTGGGACATGAATAGTTCATCAGCCATGGTAGACATCAGAGTATTCATCCTCTTGCCATACCGCACCCGAACATTACCAAGGTTTCTGCTGTGCTTTCCCATACAGACTAATTCAGGGCAGCAGGCCATTGTGCTGGAGGCTCCTCCAGAAATCGTGGTCCCATACGCTCACAACCTCATCCTGACTCTAGGCTGATGAGCTTTCCTTACTCCAGCAACCTCACACCTTTGACATACCTCCTTCGCCCGTATCACACCTGGGATAACCTCCTCTAGCAGTATGGCACCCAGTTCAGTGGAGAACTCCATTAAGGACTGATGTGGTTCACCAGGTGGTATTCCTAGCAAATTGTGAATGAGAGGCAAGCTACACTTGAAACAAGTTTAAGGAATTCTTTGAATATCCGTGGTTCTCCCTTGAATCAAGACCATATGATTTATTATGCATTTTTCATGCTTATGGATAAAAGGATGTGCCCGTGCTGTGAAGCAAAGGATACAAAGTTCTAATTCACATTTCTTGATCTCTTCATTCTTCCATGGTTCTTCTCTTTCTGTATTATATTTTAGCTACACACAGCTAATGGAAGAATCAAACGTGATGAAGAAGATACTATCTGTGAGATTATTGAGAAAATCAAAATATTGTGTTACTTGCACTTTTCCTATAGTTTTCCTATAGTTTCCTATAATATGATTTATTGATTTATTTTTTCTAAAAGTAGCATCAGATACCTGGTAGTTTTTTTAAACTTGTTTCCGCTTTCAATATTGTCTTTCATCAGCAGTACCCCGCACCGCAGCGAGCGCACGTTTGCCTCAGCAGCAGATGCCAGATTAGACCCACGGGAACCACACACGAACCCTCACAAGGCCCGAACAGCTGTTGACATCATGTATCTCGGGTGTCAAAGAGTACAGGATTGGACCTCTCATTACATTCAGCATCAAACTTTTTACCAATCATGTGAAAAATATATACCTCTACCTTAGTTACGAGAATCCCTGGCTTTTTTGCAGCGCGCTTCTGCCCTTGGAGCTGCTGGACTCAGACTGAAAGACTCACTGATTATATGCAAGCCATAGTTTTTTTTGAGACTTCTAATTTGGCTAGATTTGGCTGGATTTTCATAGGTGTATCAAAGGGCAGAGTCTTGGCCAGTGTGGCAAAACTTAAACAACCTCAGCTTTTCTCTTTTCTCAACAAAACAACTTTGTTTATAGTTTTCTGTAACCTCGTTTGTAGAAATGGCTGAACCCTTCAGTATGAATGTCTTGGAGTCTAAAGCAAAAAAATAGCTAGGAGCTTTCCAGCACAAATAGAAAAAAAACCCCAAACCTGAAAACCTGGATCTTATCGTTGAGAAATGGCAGGCAGCCTTGGGAACAGGCACTGCTACCGGCAATATTTGTAATAATTCTGATACTCTAATCTCTTTATCTTCCTTCTGCATCTCTTCTTTTATCTTCGTGATGATGCCATGGAATTCACGGCACTAAAACATGGTGGTTTCTTTTCTTTTTCCTTTGGCTTCATTCTCATAATTAAAATCGCCTAATTTTTATTATTCGAAAAAAGCAAAAGTTCCAGTGTACCTTCCACGCACTCCCAGACTCCTAGACAAGATTGTGACAAGGTGCCATTATCCTCTCTCTTGGCTGGGGGACCCTGTCTTGCCACAGGATTGAACATAAACATAGCAGCGAGCCCTACGTGGTCGTTCCCTGACTCGCAATGAACCTGCCATGTCACAGGGGGTGCCGGTTTCTCAGTGATGTGAACAGTGATTTTTTAGGGTGTGAGAGGATGATCACCCATGGGACCGAAAGAGTGTCACTTTGTCACAGCCAGATTGGTTGGATGGAAGTATTTGTAGTGGTAACAGGGAGAACGTGAGAGCCACCCATATCTCTCCTGCCTCTTGGGAAACAGTATATATCTCAGCTGTCTCTGTCATGGGGATTCCTTGAGGTCCCTAATCTGAATCTCCCTCTAAATGCTGAGCAGACACTTCAAACACGGTATTGCACTGCTATTAATATCACGGTCACCTAGGGCCGGGCCACACGCGAGGCAAGGCTTGTAGGGTGAAGTAATAACTTCTGCTAGACCTCCTGATATGGTTTGTGGAAGACTTTGTAAACAGGCTGACAAGATCTTTGTCTCCAAGAACATGCCCTCTAATTAGGCAAAGGATGCAGCGTGCTCCTGGGAGCGGAGCGGTGTGCCCCGAGAGCCGCCTGCCAACACGGCCATCCCCACGCACAGGAAATTTAAATCTCTCAACTTCGGCACGTAAACAAAGCTCAAGAAGAGTTGTAAGCAAGCAGGAGGAGAGCCACGCAGTGAGAATGTGCTGTCTAACAGGTTTCACCAGCCCATCTGGACGAGGGATGAGGCCAGTCATGCAGGAGGTCGCGGAGAAGCATTTTTGGGATTTGGGATTGCATGTTCAGCAGGACCCAGGTCTCTCTTTCTCCATCTCCTGCTGTTCTGGGAAGCCCTTTCTGAAGTTACAGCAGGGTGGAGCTCCACTCACCACGCTGGGTGATAGTCATCTCCACGGTGTGTCATCACGTTCTCAAGAGACAGCGCAGTGATGTCCACCTCAGTCAACAGCTTTGTCTACTGGGCACATCACTCAGCAGCCAAGTTTCCAAGCCCAGGCGCCGGGTACTGCTCCTCTCTTCTGCATTTTACATTCAACAGACATCAATTAAAATACAGTCCCAAGAACAAAGGCCAAAATCCAGGGCTCTTTCCTGCCTCATGAACACCCTCCTCCGTGCCTGGAGTCATACCCTCCCCGTCCTCCTCCTCTACCCCAGCACATCTGGAATTCTTTAGCCTTTAACAGTTGGGCTGCAATGGGATCCTCCCTGTAGCCTGTGCTCCGGGAACACCTTGAGCTGGTTATGGTCTCTGAAATTAGGCAGTCAATAAGTGGAATTTTCTTTTATTACATTTTTAGGAATACCTAATGTGCACCTAAATAAATGCTTAAATAACACCATCTGCAGGTAGTTACATTTTCAGCATATCCAGCTCAATGGTCTGGAATTTGGCAACTCATTAGGACCTACAGAAGTAAAGGCAACGCGTATTCTAATAGCCGAAAAATATTGGTTTGAATATCTCTATCTTGTGAGATATGAATGAAAAGGTAGAATTTGCCTTCTGGGGAACGCTATCAGAGCAAATCAGCATCACACTGTAAACAAGTACCAAAATTAAGAAAATCAATATATCTGTCTGGTTTTTTGTCCTGATTTTTTCAGAGTACATTGCTATCTTTTGTTTTGCTACAGCTCTTACTACATTTTTATCATCTATCCCTTTTCTTTAAAGCCCTCCAAAAAGTATCCCCTATAATCTCATCACATCACTGGGGCTATACGTGACATCTCCTTTTTTTAGTAGAATTTATTCCTGCAAAATCATAGACCTGTGTTGTCACTGCAATTTGCAGGTATCCCGTGGGCACGATCATCAACTCTACAGTCAGGATCACATTTAAGCTTAGTAATTAATTTTGCTACCTGTAACAGTTAGAGAAATACAGGTCTGCCAATAGAAAGGTTGGAATGCACCTGCCTCAATAATTTTTGTAATGTTACAAGATTAAAAAACCAATCAAATTCTTAGAGATTTTCCAGTTTGATGAAAAATAGCAGGTAATGACACGCTCACTTTAGATTTCACATTTTTTGACTGATCAGCTAAATCAGTATGCCTGAATTCAAAAAAATAAAGAAGCCATTGAAGAGAGCAGGTTTTAAGTCTGCTTTGGGAATATCATTGTATATTCTAAACTACTTAGTCTACCTGTTAATTAAACCGCTTATTTATAGGCTAGTGAAATAACAGTGAAAACACGCACCTGTGGTATGAATCCAGAGGATCCAGTCACTTAACCTGCTTTATAAAGATTTTTCTTGAAAAAACAGTAAATGTCACTGTCAGCTTTGATGACAGATCACACCTGCAGACACGCTCCTCCAAAATTTGACTTTTGTGATTGTGATTACAGGAAGTGTTGTTTTAAGTACTGCAGCTAACAAAGAATGAGGAGTGATCTCTGCATATCTGATTAACATTATGCCATGCTCCGTGCCTCCACAGGTTTTTTTGGCTTGCTCTTTGTCCATTGCTATTTCGCCTTTGTTATGGCAAGTACCAACAGAAAACTCCTATCCTGCCGCTATTTTACTATATTTAGAGTACACAGATACTCATCTGAAATTCTCCTCTAACCCAGACACATACATAAGTCATCACAGATTTGAAACCTCAGTTATTTTATTAAGGATAGGCTTTTAAAAGAAAATATATAGGAATAGATTGAAACTGTGTACAATCTGTGAAGACTAAACCCTCAAACTACAGATCATGAAAGTCTGTAGCTGCTTTTTTCTTATACTATTTGAGATTTGCTGAAGAAATCCTTTTGAAGGCTGAAACGGTTATTCTATTTTTTAAATGGAAAGCCAAGAGGGCAAGAAGCGAAATCTTCTCATCCACATCACTTCTCTGGTGTTAGTGATGTAAAATTCTAGTTTCATGGGAACCAGAAGTGCTGGCTAGAATAAATTTTACAAACCGGGAAGAAAAAACATTTCTGTCTTTGAAGTTCAGTGATGTTCTGTTAAGCAATGTGGATCTGCAAATCCGGTATTTCTTTTCATTCCTAAATCCATTCCCTGCTCATTCTTTTAATTTGATTATTGACATCATAATCAGAATGCAATTTGATGAATATTTCCAGATATTTCCAAGCTGCGCAACACATATAGTCTAGACTTAATTAGAGAAACAAAGAGTGAAAAATCCCAGCTGGTTTTCCTTTTCTTCTTCCATCAACAGGATTAGACTACTTATCAGTTTGGCTCTGCCTTCCGATTCTTATCACAGATTTCAGCTCCACCACCTAATGAACAGCTGAGATGTAGTAAAGAAACAGACCTTTATTTTCCAGCTATTCATGCCCTTAATCGTGAAGGTTGAGTCTAACACATACGAAATGGCTCTTGCTAGGGGATTGCATTTCAATGTCGCGGGGCATTATTTGCAGTCCTTCTCGGGAGTGAAGACAAAAGTAGGGTCAGAGAGCAGAGAAGAACGATAATAACATTTTAAAAGGTTCATTTAGTAGATTGGCCGGTGACAGCACATGCAATACATAATGTAATCATAGCTTGACTTTGCTTATAATTTCTCCTTATGCTGGCAGATTTTGTAAGTGCGGTCAAGAGAGCACGTTCACTCCCTAGGCGTTTGAGGGCCCTGGAGAATATCCTATTCAAGAAGAATATGGGAGTTCACCATTAAAGACCAAAAACCTAGTAAAAATATAAAGGCCCTCCATGGTGTTAGGGAGAAAACCAAACATTTGCAATGAATCCTTCGTTAAGATGTGACTGAACTTGTGTAAAGTTTTTCCATGTCTTTATTGCAGCAGGAGGAAGTTCAAAGGAATGTGGTACAACAATAGCTACGTACTAATGAGATCACAACTCCACGGGAAATATTACAGTGATTTGGCTAGCGTGTACAAGCACCATTAGCCCTCCTGCCAAGGAACCCATATGTATATATAGGCTCAGTGTGGCCAGCAGTCAGCAGAGCATCCTCTTTGACACAAGTGGCAAGACTCTGTATTTTGCAGTCCAGAGGGTCCGTTTTGTAGAGTGCTGCCACCATGGATGTTGAGTTGCCTTATGGCAACCATGAAGTCTAGATCAGTTGTGGGTTTGTCACAATCCCCACTTGAAAAACTGCCTTGTTTCATGATGGGAATGTTTGATTAATTCTAAATGCAGTGCTCTCCATGCATTGATGGAGATGATCTTTACCCTAATCAGAATGAAATGTCTAAGGCATGTGATTGCTTTAATATGAGTCATTACAGAGTGGGCAGTTTCCAGGTGCGTACCTCTACCTACTAACGAATGAATAGTAAATGAATGTTACTGCATTGTGGAAATTGGTGGGGACTTTCCACTAAGCCTCTTGCAAATTTACTGCTAATGAATCATCAAAGACAGAGGAATACTTATCATTTATAAAATGCTCCTGATACCCTTGGAGGTTGATTATCCACTCAACAGCACTGCACAGCTAGTATATATATTCTGCAGAATATGTTTGTACCCAACAGTCTTATCGGAAATGACTGTATATTTAAAATGAGAGAAAAGTAAAATAATCCATTCATCGTACTGCATACATACAGCTTGTTGGACTCAAGTGGTTGCAAGGAGTCTGCATTCTTTTGATCATCTCCTCACCAACGGCCCTTTAAAATATGACAGACATGTGCAGCCATACCTCCTGCTGTTATAAACAAGGCAGAGACAAATGGCATGCAAAGAAAATGGTCTTTTTTAACAGCAGCAATGAAAAGAGCTCCCAGCAGACCCTTTAGCTGCTTTCCAGTGTGAATGAGAAATTAAGATGGGGCCATGGATACAGCAGCCTCCGACATATCAGAGCAAAGCCAGCGATAACAGTCCATCTTTTAGCTGGCACTCGTTTGGGCCTGAGTCCATAAAGGCATTAATTCTTTCACTTCTCTCATGTATTATTTAGCAATTAAGCAAATTTAAATTGCATTTCTCTTATAGGAGGAGTATCTGTAAAAACAGAACATTGAGTCAAAGCTGCCCAGATAGCAACATTAAAACCATAGAATCGTAGAATCACAGAATGGTTTGGGTTGGAAGGGACATTAAAGATCATCCAGTTCCACCCCCCTGCCCCAGGCAGGGACACCTCCCCCCAGCCCAGGGTGCTCCCAGCCCCGTCCAACCCGGCCTTGAACACCTCCAGGGATGGGGCAGCCACAGCTCCTCGGGGCACCCTGCGCCAGGGGCTCACCGCCCCCACAGGCAACAATTTCTTCCTACTATCTCATCTAAATCTCCCCTCTTCCAGTTTGAAGCTGTTCCCCCTCATCCTATCAGCACAGGCCCTTGTAAAAAGGCCCTCTCCAGCCTTCTTGTAGGTGCCCTTCGGATACTGGAAGGTTGCTATAAGGTCTCCCCTGAATGTTTTCTTCTCCAGGCTGAATATTTTCCTTAACTACAAACAGACCCAAATTATCCCACATTAGGAAGGCATTTCTATAGCAGAAAATCTTATCTTGCGCAAAATAAGTATATTTTAAAAAACTATCAAAAAAAAGAAGACAGTTCAAATGCATCGTCACCTAGTGTAACTAGCTCCATATAAAAAATTTGCCATGGTGATATCAAGTTTAAATTGTTCAAATTATGCCTTTGCAAACTTATCAATATTCATAAATAACAGGAGTCAGACCAGATTCTTCCTCCTTGCATATCATTAATCTCAAAAAACCCTCACGAGCCTGTGGACCAGATTAACTATTCAACAGTATCTTTGCACGCACTTTGAAATTATAGTAAATTACCCCAGTATTATGATTTCCTTGAATTAGTTTTGAGTTATCAGCCAAATTAGTTTGAACTTATCAGCAGAGCAGTTTCTCTCCTTTTTTTTGTGTTGGAGATGTTAGAATAATTTGCTTACTTTTCATTTCCCTTTTGGATTGTCCATGGAAAATAAATTAAAAAAAAAAAACAAACAAAACACAAAGCAGAAGTGTTGAGACCAAATCCAGCATAATCTGTTAAATTAAGTGACTGTGGTTGTATGGGACCATAGCCTGGCATTTGGAGGTGCTGAGAAATGACACTAAAAACGTACCATCAGTACCTCAAATACTCTTCATCAGCCGGTGTAGCTTTGATTTATTCCTACATGCAGACTATCCTTAGCTTCACCTCAAAAGATAAAAGTATGCAGAGATGACATTGGAAATATCGAAAACCTGCATAAAAACGCTCAAAAGGGTCATCACAAATTTTTCTTCTATCCATTGAAGATGAGAAATAACAAATTGGAACAAATCATAAAAATGATTTTTGCTCTAAAGTAGACGGCGTTGGGAGACAGAGGTGTATCTATGCAATTAAACGCTGTCCTGACTTGCTAAGTAGAAACAATTTAGAAATTTAAAGTGTACTTTTTGGCACAAGCAGCAGTACACAACTGCAGGAGTCAACCTGGAAGAGAGGTTGGGTGTACATGCAAACAGATGATTCACTTAAAAGGGATGCTTAACAGAAGTATCTACCAAAATTTATATGACAGTGGTGGTTTCAGTCCAGCCCTCCTGGGCGGCTGCAGAGGTTTAGGGGATGGGAATTCGTCCCCCTGATTTCAAAGAGACACTTTATGTAACTGGGATGACAGACAACAGGATATCACATCCGTCTGCTTTTACTTTTAAGGTTGAAATAAGGGTTTGTAGAAGGAATAGACACAACAGGGCAGGTGGACACATGCCAGCCTGGGTCAAGGAGGATATTGTGTCTGAAGAAGGAAAGAATGTGATACAATATATAGTTTGGCAAGAAGCGCAGAAATTGTTTGGATTGAAATAAAAGATAAAAAGACCAAGGAAAGAAGATAGGAAACTATTGTAGCCCATCTGGAGCAAATAAAAAAGCAGCCTGGAACACTGATGCAGATAAAGACCCAATGGAAAAGCCTCATGTTGGCAAACTTCTTGCCCGGGATGTGGCGAGGAGAGCAGGGATACTGCACAATGCAGGATGGGAGCCTGCACAGGGCTCTCTCACCTGCTGGGTTTCAGTTATTTCACTTTTTTAAAGTCTTTTTGCCCTGCAGCCAACATTTCTCCTGCTTTATGCAGCTCTAGAGGCCATCAGCCCAGAGAACATCAGTCCACACGCCTTCTCTTCGCCCTCCAGGTCCCTGCCGTGGCCACCCCACCCTAAGCTGCAGCTGCAGAGGTCATGTCCGTGATCCAGGTCCAACTTAAAACAACCCATCTGGGTTAAACTTAAACCACTGGAGGGGAAAAAAAGTGATTTAAATCATGATCGGTTCCCCAAGATGGTTCAAAGGACACAGAAAGGGAAAGAGCAGCCACAGATGGAGGCAGTGGGATCTTTCTGACAGGGGCTGTGGATGATGCTCTTTTAAACTAACTTAAAATAGACCATGAGCGAGGGGGAGCAGGGGCTTTGCCAGCCGAGCCGGGCGGTGAGGAGCTCAGGGGGAACGCTCGCCCTGCTCCCTCCTGGACATCTGGAGGCAATATGGTAGGGGAGGTCAGTGGCTCCAACACAGGGGGGGAAATGAATTTTAAAAGACATCAGTAAAGACGGAACATTTGAAGGTACGTAGCAAAGAAGATGATATTATTTTATTAAAATGAAGACTGTGTTTTGAGCTTTGGCAGCTTCAAAGTCCGTCCCCTTGGCTCTATTTGGTGGAGAGCGAAGGCCCCCGCTATGCTGGAGCATCCTGCTGACTGCCACGATGCGGTCAGGCTGGCCAGACCTCTGCTGCAGCAGGTACCAGAGGTTTCCACACATTTCTGCCTCATCTGGTTTGACTGGAGTAGACTGGTTGGGGATATTTCTCAGTCCCGGAGCAAATAAGGCTGTGGGACTGAGCAAGCCAAAGGCCATGAGCTGGGATTAGGGACGGGGGTGGACTCAGGGCTCTCCCACTGATGGCAACAGATGTTTTACCCATCTGCTGTGCACTATCTCTGCAAAAAGCCACTGCGCCAGAGCTTGGGAGTATAACAAATTATACAGGCAGTCGGGAAGAAGGAGGAGGCAAGAAGCTACAGGCAGCTGGCAGAGGGGATTCTGCCTGGAAGAAGAGGAGAGGGGTTGTGCTGGCCCCGAGGACCCCGCGAGCAGCCAGCCTGGGCTTCCCAGGGCCGTCCTGCGGGACCCTGCGGGGGCTCGGTGCTGAGCCATGGTGCTGAGCCGCAGCTCTGCCCAGGGGCTGAGCCAGGCTTCAAAGGAACCCAGGGGAGAGGCTGTGCTCCACCTCGCTCCTCGCTGCAGGGAAACCCCGTGTGACAGCTAGAACAAGGGATGATTGCAAAGTGCTTTCTAGTTTTCTTTTTTTTTTTTTTAACTTTCTATGGTTTATTCTTAATATAATTTCTGATCTTGTAATCAAGGCTTTAACCCTTTGCTCTACTGAAATAAATTGGCTACTTTTATTTTTAAAATTGGCTTGGCATTTGAAGCAAACTCAGCAAGATCTAACAAATCTAGGGTGTTTCTACTTCTCTGGATGAAACCAATCCAGCTGAATCAATCTCCCCTACACCTCATACACACACACTGTGGGTTTCCTATAAGACAAGACTGTCTTGGGTACGCTTCCCAGGCTGAAAGGCAGAGTTTGGGCTGGGCAAGTGGCAGCATCCGTAGCAAGTACCTGCCACTGGGCGCTCTGCAGTGCTCGCTGCAACCACTGTCAACAAAACCAGGTCTCATGGGTTTGTTGACCCAGGTAAGGTTTCATGACTCCCTGAAGTCATCCTTATAATCACAGAATCATAGAATCATAGAATCATTTCGTTTGGAAAAGACCCTTAAGATCATCAAGTCCAACCATAAACCTAACGCTGCCAAGTCCACCACTAAACCACATCCCTCAGCACTACATCTACAAGTACCTCCAGGGGTGGTGACTCAACCCCTTCCCTGGGCAGCCTGTTCCAATGCTTGACAACACTTTTAGTGAAGAAATTTTTCCTAATATCCAATCTAAACCTCCTCTGGTGCCACTTGAGGCCATTTCCTCTCATCCTGTCACTTGCTATGAAAAGAGACCAACACCCACGTTGCTATGACCTCCTTTCAGGTCATTGTGAAGAGTAAGAAGGTCTCCCCTCAGCCTCCTTTTCTTCAGACAACCCCAGTTCCCGCAGCCGCTCCTCATAAGAATTCCTTATAATCATCTTTATAGTTATGGAACAATACATCCTCCAGAGACCATGGAAATGGGCAGGATCAAAAAAAAAGGTGCCTGGTTCACCCGCAGCACATTTACTGACTGAGACAGCAATGCCGCAATGAGATTGCGAGCTGCAGTAAGACAGCAACACTGCAATGAGATGGCAATGATGGAAGGAAATGGAAATGCTGCAATGAAATGCCAAAAAAAAGAAACAGCACAAACTTTAGAGTAAACGATGGAAATAAACTGAATGGTGCTTGGAGAAGCGTTGGATAGGACAGTGCTCGTAACCGTCACTGTCAGACCTCTGGACACAGATGCAACCGTGTGAAGACAGCAAAGCTGCAAGCGTGCTTCACAGGGGGCATAATGCCAGGCCTTCTCCAAAAAGGCCTAGAAGTTCCCAAAACATCATGAGTAGCTACTGTAAATGCATCAAAAATACTCAGCTCTAACTCGCAGAAGGTCAACAGATAAAAATAGGAAGAGCATCCGGAAGGTCACACCCGAGGAAGGGAGCAGGAGCAGGAGAGAAGATTTGTTTGTGTTCGGAAACAACGCCGGCACAAAGAACATATGGGCAAAAATTGACCAAAGACATTTGGGCAGGAGGTTAGACCATCTCTAGCCACCAGGACATGGTATTTTGGAACATCTACTCAAAACAAAGAATAGTGGGAGTAAACTCTGCTCTCCGGTGTTTTGATGGTCCTAGCAACAAATAGCAGGACAAATAAAAAAACGACACCCCACCGCAAGACAACCGCAGCGCAGAGCTGGTATGTGATGCGTGGGGGCACTTGGGGGACTTTGGGGAAGTGGAACCAAAGCCTCTGTGTGGAGGGCAACCAACTGCTGGGGCAGAGCAGTGGTTGGGGTGGGTTTTGGTACAGTTGGTGATTATGGGCGAGGAGTAGGGATTTTATTTCTGTTTTGTTTTCGCTATGTTTGGCGTTCTATATTTCAGACCATCTTATTATAGAGAGCTACAAACTGCTTATTTGGGGTTTTGTAAGCTGGGGCGACACCTTCTTTAAGAAATATCTTTGAAAAGCAAAGTCAGTCCTTATTAGTATGGCACAGGGCCTGAATCTGAATTGAGCACCATGAAGCCAGTACTGCTCCATAATAATCAGGGTCGTTCTCCCAGAGCAATGAGGAAAGGTCTGGCGGAGGTTTCCAAACTGAAGCTCAGCACAAGCACCTGTGGTTCGCAGAGCCACGGCAGGGAGAGTCCCCAGGCTCTCAGCCACCCCTCGAGTTCACCTATCTCAGGCACACAGTGGGATGAGCAGAGCCAGCTCCTCTGTGCAAACAGTAAAAATAACAGTTTTCCTTACGACAGGCAGCTGAAGCTGTGAGCCCTCCTCTGGGGTTGGGAGATGCCACGCTGCTGCCTTTTTAGTTTCTTCTTTTGAGCTAGGGGAAAAAAAATAGCGGGGCGAATGTGACTTCAAAGATGTCCCAAAGCCACATGCCAGAGACCACCTGATAAATCTCAACAGGGGTAATCCCATGCAGCTCTCATAAACTCCATCTTCAGGAATTTACATTTCCCACTGTGTTAGCCACCCCACTCCATTCCCTTCCCCAAGCTGCCATTTCCCGGCTGGCAGCGGCATTTGCGTGCCGGCCAAAGCATGGCACTCTTCCAGTGCCGGGGGGAGTTTGCCGCTGACTTATCCCTTCATCTACCTATCTGACGGGTGTGTTGTCATATGTAATTAGCTAATGTTTTAAAAATACTTTAAGATCTTCAGACGAGAGATGCCATAAAACTGCAAAATGTTATTACTAGCTGGCAAAAAGCTCGCGATTCCCATTTCATGGAGGAAGCATTCTAAATAATGAGCGAAAAGTCCACTTTTATCAAAGGCACTAAAAAAACCCAACTAAAGTGTTTCAAATTTTGGTGGGCTCATCAGTCTTGTCAATTCTTGTTTGTTATTACCTGTCTGAATCTTGGAGCGTTACAAGCCCTCTGCGGTGCACGGTACGCCAGTGATGCATGACCCTTCATTTCTGGCTAATAAGGGACTTGTAGTTGGTGACATGGAAAGATTATATTTGCACTAGAAAATGCTGATTTGGCGTTGGAAAAGAAGAGGTCATTGTGCTGGACATTTCTGTAGTCATTTCCCATGGGGGGAGTTTACATACAAGCATAGCATGGTGACGAAGAGCGATGGCGTGTGCGGTGGGAGGCAGGGACATTGCTTTCAGCGCAGGTAACCCCCTTCCAACCTGGCTTTCACCGAGCTAACACACTTACCCGCCCTACAATTACAGCTTGCTTTGGTGTGCAAATACACCCCAACTTTCTCTGCTGAGGATGCAGCCCATCCTTGCCATTCCTGTTCCAACTGCATGTGTCAGGGCAACAGTAGATCAAATGTACAGCAACAGTAGATCAAACTGGTTGCATTTTTGAGGTTCTCCGTGTAAGACAGAGGACAGCAATATGGCGAGTTCAGACGTGAGAAGGACATGGGGATTGTCCTGCAGGGTTCCTGGGAGAACTGTATTTGCTCAATAGCATCTGTCTTGCTATGGGAAAAAGTGTTTAGAGATGTGTTTCCATCATTTGGGTATAAGAAAAGATAAAGCATCCGTGGTGCAAACTGCATTCAGTGTCTTGGCTTTTTTTGAGCTCTCCTGGGGCAGGCGAGGACAGGGGCGTTGGCAGCGTGTTCTTGCTTGTCCTAAGGACTCACTTCTTGGTTTACGCTAAATCCCCTTTTGTTCAATGCCAAAGGTGGAACAAGTTGTTGTTTATTTTAAATCATCTCCATTCAAAGGAATGCAGCTTCAAAACCAGGGAGGAGAAAACTTTCACTGCCTGGTGAAGTGTTTCCCTGTGTTTAACTGGGTCCCTGCAGAAGAAGTCTTCAGCTTCTTGATGCTTGACTGCACATGGAAGGGAAGAGCTGGACTCGACTTCCCAACCTCCAGCTGCTCCAGCCTTGCCAAGATACTGCACCAACAAGGAAAGACTTGAGCTGCAATGCACAAATGGGTCTTGCCGTAGTCTATAGCCGGGTGTTTCATGTTATAGCACGTCTGCTTTTTCCAAAGCATCAGCTTGAGAAGCTATCCAGCCAGGCCACTTGTTATCTTAACTCTCCATTAAAAGGAACGGTCAAAGTTCACACATATCCCGCTGCTAATTTAGCTCGTAGCCTGCACCTTAACCAGGAAGCATCTCAAGGGTGTAAGGGGCTCCTGTCAATGTAGGCAAACTCCAGGATTATTTTATTTGATTATCCAAAGTCTCTTTTCATTTGCACCAGCAGATAATTTCACTGACGTGTGCCACTATATTCACAGGATGATCCAGGTCTCTTTACATTTCACGGTGTTCTAGTAGTAACTGATTTGCCTCTACCAAACATTTTCTTTTTCAGTTCAGGGGTTGTTTGCCTTGGTAAGTAATACAGTACAAGTTTCTGCCAGGCTCACCATCACTGCACATATGTGGAAAAAGCAACCCTGAGCACTCTTTCTAGTACTTGCTTGTTTCCAGTTGAGAGCCTGAACTCTATTGCTGCAAGTACTTCTCTGGGAGGAATGTATCCAAAACCTGAAATTACTTCCTGGCCTCTAGGAGAAGTTCAAAAAATCTCTTTCTGTCCCTCAGGCTCACCTCTGCTCCCAGCTTGCTCTACAAAGTGCACCGCTTTGACACGTAATAAGAACCTGCCCTGTCACCAGGCTGTTCTCCAAAGGCTGAATTTTGCAATTCTTGCTCAAGCAGCACTATCAGAGGTCAAAGACAATATTGGCCCATTAAGCACTGATTAAACATTGATGAGGGACCTCCGCTCCTCTGACTGTTTCCAAGTATCAGCAAAGCAAATATTTCAATCAACATTCACATGGGTGACATTGGGTGACAGCCACCATCTGGTCATGTGTACAGCTCCAGCTTTGTTTTATAAAGTAAAACTTTGGTGGCGCAAGAATAAAAAGCAATTAATGCGTTTCAATGCAAATCGTCTCTTAACCCTGTTTTAAAAAGGAGATCTGCACCCCCTCTGCTGGGCTGCTTCTGATATGCAAAGATTTACCCAAAAGCAAACGCTGCTGCGTGAGGAGACCAGAAGTGACCATGAGTGTCTTGGCAGAGGAGGAGGGAGCTTTGCAGCAGAGATCAGCTGCTCGTTAGTCCTGCTTCTGAGCCAGGCACGAGCAGAGTACTGCTGTGATATTTAGGGAAGAGCTTGGCCCGCCAAGCATTAGGAGGAACGGCGTATCTGTATTGATATAGTTATTCTGCACCCACACAACAGACAGGCGAAAAAAGGTTCAGAGAAATGATAATAGGTTTTTAAAATAAGATGTATGAGGAACGCTGGGAAGTATTGACTTTGCTTTGTACAAAAAACTGCAGACAGATAAACCACAATAAACAATCCTCATAGGTTATTTTACACAGGACAATTATCAACTGTTTTCCATGTCCACCAACAATAAAACTGGAAGAAATCCGTTCAATTCACAGCAAGAGGAATTTATGTTAGATACTAGAAAACTCATACTAAATATAATAAAACCGAAGTACAACAGTAGATAATACGGAGCTTGTGGATCCCATCATGGGTAGTTAAGATTGGGTGAGACAGACATATATTAAAGATGCTCAACAGATATCAATAGGTGTACCACTATTATTTTTTTTCACTCAATAAAAAAGAAAAGTGGGGGAGGAGAACAGCCAGACATACTGACTCACTCCCCTCCTCGGTGTAATGATTAACTGGGCCAATTTCTAGAACTATGAAACACTATGAAAATGCTGATTGGTCTATACGTTCATGAATCCATACACAGTTCACTCCTGCACACATATGAACATATGCACATTCCAGATACATGCAACATATATTGAACGGAGACTGTAAAAAAAAATATTCAAAATGAAAGAAATGTCAGAACTGAGGCTGTGTGCACTCTCAGCTGAGCCCCGCTGGAGGCAGCGACTATGGCACTTACTTTACATGACACTATAATTTATATTTTCTCCTCAAAATACCATTGACTCATTCATTACCTAATTTAGTGCTCATTTAACAACAAGCCATTTAATATGAGCACTGGCACAGGCTGCCCAGGGAGGTTGTGGAGTCTCCTTCTCTGGAGACATTCAAAACTCGCCTGGACACCTTCCTGTGCAACCTCGTCTAGGTGTTCCTGCTCCGACAGGGGGATTGGACTAGATGATCTTTTGAGGTCCCTTCCAATCCCTAGCATACTGTGATACTGTGATACTGTGATACTGTGAATATTTTATTCTTGTCAATCCACACTTACAGCCCCAGACTCAACATTTTTCTGGTGTGAGAAGAAAGATTTTCTCCATGGATTTTCATGTTGTGCTTGCCATTTTCATGTTGTGCTTGCTCCTCTCTGGAAAGCCACCAGTGCGGGATGGGGGAGACCAAACCAGGAGTCTGGCCGGTGGATGAGGATGGACACAGGGAAGACGGCAGTTCCAGCTCCCAGGAGGGTTTGGGGCAGTGTTTCCTTGTCCTGGTTTGAGGTAAAACAGGACCTAAACCATGACATTCCCAAACAAATCTTTCCCATTTTAATTGAAATTCAAACCCAAATTTTTATTTTGCTTTCAAAAACTAAGAATTACCAATACATAGAAATCAGGTTTGGCTGCATTGCTTACACAAGCAAAAATCTAATTTCCACAGGAAAATATTTTGGTTGATTGACTTCGCCAACTGTAGTAAAAAAAAATCACATCAATCCCATCCAGCAAGTCACACTCTACTCCCACCTACAATTAATTTCAATAAGAATAAAATTTAAATTCAGGCAACACTAGCAGTCCCTTGAGCACGTGAAAAAAGTCCTTATATGTGACCCAACCTATAGTACGCTGTAGGGCAAACCCTGCCCTGAGAGGCAGACGGGTGGGATGCAGCAACCCAGCTCGGTTTTTGCTCCGCTGGTTCCATGCAGCTCATTTGCACAATGTCAAATTAATGTCCCCAGGGTGCCAGTGGCATCGCCCTGGCGCAACCCGCGCGGGACCCTGCTGCTCCCACCCCAACACAGACCCAGCATTTACTTGCTGGTGCCTCGTTACTGACTTTACTCTGATTTATTCAAGCCACGACACTTTATTTAAAGAGAAACTGTCAACCTAATGGTGAATAAATTTGTAACCCCCAGTTTATTTGTCATTATTTTTGCTCTTTGGCTGTATTCTACATTTTGGTTCAGACGATCGGAACCTTTGAAGTCAGCCTCATGTCAGATTCACTGGGCTGCAAGAGTTGGGTTTTAAACAATGCAAGGGAGAGAAGTTACTATTTTATAAGCTGTATTTTTACTGTAATATTAAAAGAAAAGAAGGTACTGTAAGAATATAGCTCCTGATCACTGACTTCATTTTCTAGGAATTTGGAATGAAGCTAATGGACAACTGATGATTTGTATAATCTATGTCTGTTGAGCACAACGGTGTTTTTAAGTGAGAAATTTAAAGAAAGGAGAAATGAAAAATAACTGTGTTACATTACTTATTGTTGCAACATGGTGCTGGTGTTCCCAGAATATACAAATATCCAGATGTAAAGGGGCAGGCACCAGTGAAAAGGCTCTAGCAAAAGCCTGAATCCAAACCGGGCACTTTATTGCAGCCAAAGAGCTTCACGATCTGTAACAGCAGCGATGACGTTGCCATTTATGCAGAGGTGAAAGACAAATGATGTTTGTGTTTGTACCTAAGCAGAGTGTTTCATGTCTTTTGAATATTTATGCTTTACCCTTTCTTGCTACAATATCATGTTTAAATCCAATTACTGTTTGGGGGTCTTCCCCCCAGTCTCCGCATATTCAATTTTCCAAACCGTGCGCCTGAGGATACGCACCGAGGCTTGAGCGCTGTGCCATGCGCTGGAGCAGAACCGTGCCGCGAACCATCCCAAAGATGTGCTAGAGGAGAGAAGAGCTGCTCAGACTTGGCTCTGCCTGTCCTGAGACCTCAGCACACACAGGGAAGGGACGTGGCGTTAGCTGAAAACAACGTGGACTTGGCCAGGCAGGCTTTCATGAAGTCCAGCTCATATAAAACAGCCCAGGCAACACACTGCGCTCTTTTACGTCATTTATTTTCTGCCTTAAAATGTTTACTATTTATCTGAGTATGTATACAGCAATTATACTCAAGCTAAAATAGTTTGACTTCTAAAGTGTGCTAAGAACAATTAGCCTATGCACCCATGAAGGGCTTTGATGCTATTATTTGCTCCTTTCATGGCACATGCAGCTTGTATTTCAATCCAGTTCTCCAGTATAGATCATAATGACGGAAATATTTGTGAGGCATATAAAGATCACACAGCAACGCGACTCATTCTAAATATTTACAGCACATTTTAGAAAATGTCTTTGTTAGTAAGAATAAATGAAGTTATTTTGTTTACTTGGATAAGGAACCATGGTTTGCTGACAGATGTGCAGCTGAAGTATATTTCTGCTCCATAGAAGTTATTAAGTGCAAGAAAATAAAACTAGATGATGAATCACAACTGTCATTGACGATGACAAAGATAATTGAGATCACATTTTGGGTTGGGTGCATCTGCAGAAAAGCTGGGGAAAATAAATACAGTGCAACGCCCTCAGATGTTTCCCTACACTCAGGCAGCGAAGCTGAGAGACAGCCCACTGGGCAGGACGCGACCCAGCTGATGTGCCGTGTCGGAGCAAGGATCAATGAGGCTTCCTTACTGGAAACCGGATTTCCCCACAAGGAGGGAATAATGGCAATCTGCAGCCCATGATCACAGCTATCAACAGCGAGACAATGCCTGTAGGATCAAATCAAACAACTTCCACCGGTATTTAGCTTTAACAATGCAGATATTCTGCTGGTGTAAAATAAAACAAAAGGAGCTTGGCTTACATGCACTAAGGACACAGCCCCCGAGCCACACTGCACAGCTGGAACACACTCCCCAGTGTCAATCCACAGTGAGGGCAGAGGAATGCCACGTGCGCCAGCAAACCCTCGTGTGAGCGCACTTGAAACGCAGACTGTGAAATCAGGGTGTCCCACCAGGCTGCAGGTCAGCCAGGGGCACCGCGCCAGGCTGGAGCCGAAGGGAAGCAGCACTCAAAGTTTAGCAATTGAAGAAAAAGAGGAAAAGATTAATTCATCATGGATATAAGCTGAAAGCTACACTGGGATAACTGTATTCTTAGGGGAAAGAAAACAGCAGAGGACTTACAAACATCCCAGATCAGGTTGGACGGGGCTTTGAGCAACCTGCTCTAGTTGAAGATGTCCCTGCTCATGGCAGGGGGATTGGACTAGATGGCCTTTGAAGGTCCCTTCCAACCCAAACTATTCTATGATTCTATGACTTACTGGCACAGATAATCCCCTCATTTGAGAGTTAGCATTGTTCTACCCCGTGTGCAGATGAAAGGGCTCATCCTGCCCTGTCTGGGTGGCGTGTTGGGAACCCGGGCAGCCTCTCAACTCCTGGGACAGCCCTTCTGCTGGCAGAGGTGATGAGCAAGACAAGGCGGGATGTGGCAGCAGGAAACTTCGGGAGTTTTATTTTGCTGGGGCCAAGCCCGAGAGGTGTGGAGCTGAAGAACCCGCTGCTACACAGAGCTCTCCTTTTCCCATGTCCCTTTGCTGTCTGCTCGCTGCCTGGGCCAGCTGTATAAGAACTAGTGTTAGATATACAGCACGGTTATGGTTTGTATATATAAACCATATGTAAGTATATGTGTGTGTACGCGCATACATGCGATACATAAGTATAGATGTACTAGTCTATAATATCAGAGAATACATTAATACAAAACCAATGTATTACATAATCAGCTACATACGCATGCCTATATAATTCGATTTTCATAATTTATGAATACTGCCTTTTGTTCTAGCAACTGCTTCTGCGTATGTTTTTAAAAAAACATAAATAAGCGCAATAATAAGATTGACTCTGATTCCGACCTTTCCTGTTAAATCCTCACCAGGACCCGAAGCCCAACAGCAGGTTTCTGAGCAGCTTAGGAGGCACATACAAAGTAAGCTTCCACTTTAACATCTACAAGAGCAGTCCAAAATTAGGGGGCAATTTTAACATTACACTACTGCACGTGTACTGTCCAACCTGCTCAGAACATGCCAGCCAGTGCTGCTGTGCTAAGCAGCTGCATAAACCTCGGGTTATTATTTCTTCCAGATGCTCCCCTTGTGCAGAGACCGTCTCGATGTCTTTGAACCATTAAACTCCCAGCTCAGGCTGTGGCTGTGGGCTGAATCTCTTCCCTTTAGTGTTCAATTCACTGTCAACATCCATTATGCAAACTCGGAGACACCAGGGCTCTTCTGACCATAGGCACCATCTTAAACACAGCAGCAGGATGAAAGGGTTGATGAATGCAAAGGACAGGAGACAAGGAAACTGGAAAGAATGGGAAAGCATATGGGAAAAGTTAAGTTTTCATTCATCGTGACTACTGCCTGCTGACAACAGCTGTATTTCTGACCCGTGTTCAGCTTTTCCCTTCCCAGGAACAACCATTGCTGAGAGGTTGCCTTTGGAAATAGCGTTAATAGATGGACGTAGCCTGGATCAGCCACGGCTGGCAAAGTCACCAGGGCAACAGCAAAGGGAGGGATGAGAAAAGCACCGTGGCTGTAGTGCTGAACAACATTATTATTAATAATGATGGACTCCTACTGGATTCAGGCGTTACAAACGATGCCCCATGTCCCATGCAATCAATATGGCAAATGCATCACTTGTTTCTCTCTGGGGAGGTGGGAAGAGGAGTTGCTTGAAGGAATAAAAGAAAGATGCGAGACTCCTGTCCGCAGGAGACACTGGTGTTTTACTCCTGATGCTCAGATTTCCATTGCAAGCCGTTCTCTTCCAGTATTTCTGTGCTTGGAGGGAAGCGTTCCCCAGATTCCTGGTGAATAGAATTGCAACGTGTATGTACTCAGCAATGGAGCACTTTAATTCAGCTGCATGTCTCATGCTCTTTTCATAAGACCTACTGACATAGTTGCTTTTGCTAATTACTCTGCAAAGTCAATATAAAATGCTCACTCTGCTCCAAGCCCCATCCCACTGCCGGGCTGCAGGAGACTTTGTGCTGATAAAATAGCCCGGAGAAAGCTTGGGGAAGGTGAGGGGCAGCAGTCTGCTGTGCAGACTGAGCGTGCCTGCGAGCGCAATGGTGTTTGCAAAGCCATTTTTCCAGGTATTTTGTTAACCCAAGACAAAGCAAGAAGATTTACTGGATCTTAAGCAGCCAGTTCCTTCAGATATTTTCTGAAAACAAGTAGCGTTTAAAATTTAAAGTTCATAATTAGCAGAGACTGCTGGATGGCGGCTAGCTGTGAGCTTCAGAAACTGCTTAAATGACTGGAAAGTGTCTTTCTGGGGAAGAATCAAAAGATGAGAGAAAAATATTTCTCAGCCTAGTTAGATTCCACAGGGGGATTATAAATAATACAGACATTTTTGCTATCTTTGTGCTCACAAAGAATTCATTGATAAAGCAAATCACTTATCTGACTGTGCCCAAGCACATTCTCTATGTCTGGCTTTTCCTATGAATGTTCGGGAATGACCTTTAAGATTTCAGGCTGCATTTCCTTGACCTAGAAAAATCAAAGTTATAGGAGAGAATTGGCATATTTGCTCTTTGCAGTGGGTTGAAACACTCTGGTCATTTTGCGTTGGGTACTACAAGATTCATCCATAAATACACATTTATGCAGGACTGTCCTTTTTTCTTCCCAAACTTAACAAAAAACCCCTCAGACTCTGTGGATGGTTTATAGGGGTATATTTGAATTCCATGCATCATGTCCATCAGATCAGGATGTTATCAGCAGCTGTCAGAGGAAACGGGAAAGATGCAACCCCTGTCCTGCATCCCCCTGTGCCTCCCACGTGTGCTCTTGTGCCCCAGCCACGCAATAACCTGCAAGCGCTGGGGGAAGACCTGAACAGCCTGACTGGTCCTTCCTTGAGCTTTGAGTTTCTTCTATCTGAGGATAAAGGACTAGTTGTTTCTCTTGGGTCAAACTTTCCGCTGAACTCTCCCATCCAGCAAACATCCCTGCTCACCCCTCTCTCACATTAACTCTTTCACTGGGGCGTCTTCATTGCACAGTGGGTCAGCCCAGCTCCGTAGGTAGGTTGGCAGGAACTTGGTTTCTCACAAAATATCTATGGTGCATCTTTCCAGGCTTGGTTCCGTGCTTTTATAATCTGTTTGCTTGGGATAAACACACACAGTCTTATTTAGAGCCTGCACGAAGATCCACAGGGTTTCCCTGCGCGGGAAGCCTGTTATAGAATCATAGAATCACAGAATGGTTTGGGTTGGAAGGGACATTAAAGATCATCCAGTTCCACCCCCCCTGCCCTGGGCAGGGACACCTCCCCCCAGCCCAGGTTGCTCCCAGCCCCGTCCAACCCGGCCTTGAACACCTCCAGGGATGGGGCAGCCACAGCTTCTCGGGGCACCCTGCGCCAGGGGCTCACCGCCCTCAGAGTGAAAAATTTCTTCATGAACTCGAGTCTAAATCTCCCCTCTTTCAGTTTGAAGCCATTACCCCTCATCCCATCACTACATGCCCTAGTAAAAAGCCCCTCTCCAGCTTTCTTGTAGTCCCCCTTCAGATACTGCAAGGCCACTATAAGGTCTCCCCGGAGTTTGCTCTTCTCCAGGCTGAACCCCCCCAACTCTCCCAGCCTGTCCCTCCAGCAGAGGGGCTCCAGCCCCCAGCATCTCCATGGCCTCCTCTAGACACACTCCAACAGGTCCATGTCCTTCTTGTGCCGAGAACTCCAAAGCTGGACACGGTACTCCAGATGGGGTCTCACCAGAGTGGAGTAGAAGGGGAGAATCGCCTCCCTCGACCTGCTGGCCACATTTTCACGTGGGGTCAGTGCAGACTGGTTTACTTCAGCATAGATGCCAGAGCTTTTAATTTTAAGATCTAATTGAAAGAATCTTTGCATTTTGCTTTCTTCCTCTGCTTCCTGTGAAAATTATGAAGAGAAGCTCATAGACCTCACTGCCAGGCTGTGCCTTTGTCTCCTAATGATGAACCTAACCTGTGCATTTCCAGCTCTGATATTTCTGACTATTTACATTCCTACAGCCTCCAAAATGGGTTCCTTGCCCTCTTGAGTGCACAAACTCTGGCAGCATTTCAGGTTGTAATTATACTGGTAAGAAGAGATGGTGGGGAAGCTGGTTAATGTCAAGGTCTGCTGGAGGGCAGAGTCCCAATTTCGAGCCATCCCACTAAATTAAAGTTTGTGGGTTTTTATTCAGAGCTCAAGCCAAGATCCTTAAGCTTTCAGAAAATGAACATGCTTCTGTAATGTAAACTGATTTCCAGGCAAATTCCTCTGACACCGATGCTGGATACAGAATAGATCCCAATTTATCTTCAAGTCAGTTGTGCCTGTAAAGAGCCGGAGCTCCCAGCTGTGCTTGGCGGTGGGTGTCACGCTGCACAGCAGCCCAGAGACCCACGTGAGCACTTTCTGCTCCACATCCAGCCTCTCCTGCTCTGATATAATAACGAAATCCTGCCGGCAGAGGATATTATGAACAACAGCTCTCGCTGCCCTGCTCTATACCTGTTGCCACTTTCCAGCTGGTAACACAAAGAAACTGTATTTTCCCCTCCTGGGATGCAAGTAGTATATTCAGAAATTCTTGTTCTGCTGAAGATGGGAATGCACAGATCTGTTTTCCAAATATTAGCCAAATTAAATATGTGACTCCTGGTTGCAGGCTGATTGATTAGAGGCACATGATATCAGGAAAGGAAGCGATGCTACTGACAGCGAGGAGTTAGGGAGGGTTTGGAAGACGACTCTCAGGGGAAAAGACTTCATTGTATTTCAGAGTGCAACTGAACACATGATAGATTTAATATATGATTATTACAAATTAACCATAAATTGAAACCCAGACAGTTTCCTGTTCATGGGGGCGGAGATGGAATATTAAGTACTTCATGCAATTATGAGGAATTGTTTCCATTTGGCATAAATCATTCTCCAGTCTCCATTATCTGCCCGTAAAAAGCACAAGTGTCTTGGCTTCTCCATATAAATAACTTCCTTTAAAATTATTCTTGCAGGGTCTATGAGTGATGGGCTAATCCTGTTATGAGATTTTAATGCCAAATTACATATTCAGACTGGAATGATACTATTTAAACTACTTTACAGATGAAGAGCATAATCATAGTTTTTCATTTCATACATTTTTTCCCTGTTAGTGCCTAATATCATTTACATAGACAAGGCTGTCAGTAACAGACAATGTCATCAGTAATCCGTGTACAATGCTTGAGCTCCTGTAGTATCAAACTTTCCTCAGATATGCCAGATTATATTTTGATATCTATGCCCATATGGAATATGAACTGAAGTAGTGAGTACCATGTGAGATATGCCACTAACAAGAGGATCAGCTGCAAAACCAGCCAGTTTGTTGCACAGAGGCAAACTATCAACAGGCATATTTCTCCTGACCCTCACCACTATTTTTCAGCTTATAAAAGCAGACCACAAAGTAAAGGTGTCCCATGAAGACGTGCTGGGCAGAAAAATGCACGAGTGCTCAGGAGAAGAGAAAAGCTGTGATATACAGTCAGAGGGAGGGATATCCCTCTGATATTTTTATGCGAAGGAGCAAAGATGATAGCATCAGGGCCAAACAGCAGAAGAGATGTCTCACCTGCCCTCTCCACACGTGGAGTGAAAAGCTCAAGCACTGCACTTCGTTTAAGCTGGCCTTAATGGGCAGCTGTTCCTCCAGCTGCTGCGGGATACCATGACAACAGGCGATGGCACCAGTTGTGGTCCCCCCTTTCACCGGGACACTCAGCTTTGTTAGATGGGTTTGTATTTGGTCCGAACATTGTGATGGAGCCAAGTCAATCTGCTGACAAAATGTGAATTATTTACGAAGAGTGACCGGATCATTTATGTAGTAGGTGTACAATTACAGCTGGGATCAGCCTGGAAGCCACTGGCATGTTAAGAAATACAGAAGCAAGCTTGTATTCATTAGCTACCCTTCATTATCTAATTTTTGGAAGGAGAGAGCATTCAAAAATAAAATGCGATATCAAATTTTGCAGTTAATACTCATCTCTAATAATGATTTTTCTGTTGTTACAGCCATGCTGTTTGTGTATTTCAAGTAGTCCTGAAGTAAAGGAGTGTCTTCATTAAAGTGTATTTGTCTAGATTTATTTTGAAAAAGCAAAATCACTCTTCAATTTTCTGTCATACAGACACACTCGGGAAATAAAATTACTCAGAGCTAGAAACCTAAAAAAAAAAGGAAGATAGCTACTCTTGGCCCATCTATTATGGCATAACCTAGTGTGCCTTTACATTAGCTGCTAGCAAATTATTTTTGTCATACTTGAATATTTATCAAAACAAACTTTGATTTACAAGCGATAGAAAACCTACAGAAGTCAGTTTGTTCTACAGATAGATGTAACTAGTGTACTAACATGCTTACAAAAGAGCCACTTAACTATCAGAATTGATATCTTTTATAAATCTATAATTTAAAATAGAGCACATAAAAATGTATAAAATGCTATATAGATTTCTCTATCTGTAGCTTTATAATTAGTCTGAATAGCTAGTTTTAAACCTATTTCTAAACGGTGTTAGCTAGTACAAGATGAATGGGAATTTCTCAGCTCCCTGGCTTTCCATGCATTTCACCGAATGGCAATGCAAAGCTCACATTTCACTTTTCACAGTAGACTATAAATCTCTTCACCAAATATGAAATGCTTTCAGATCTATGAGTGAAAGGTATAGCTAGATAAATCTAAGGGGTCTGTGAGATAACGGGTGATAGACCATGACAAAGGCTTTTCTTTTCAAGGCTTTGGGTCCCAGACAGATGGAAACCAGTGGAAATTCTTCCTCTGATTGCTTTGCAAATTCCTGTTTCAGGAGAGAGGAGGAGAGGACTGCTGGCAACATGCGGTTTTAATCAAGACACTAAGGCGGCCACGGCAAACTTGATCAAAACATGTAGATATTGAACCCAGATCTCAGCAATGCACAGAGGAGGCTTCAGGTTTACCACCTCCACACCAGCTCCAGCAAAATCGCTCCCGGTTTCTGCCGATGCAAGTTTCTGGCTTCCAAACTAATATTTTACTTTGCAAAGGTGGTTTGGGTGGTAAAAAGCTGGTGTTTTTAGAGCTTGTTGTCCTCTGATTGGTTTAAGTGTTAAGAATTGCTCTCATGGGTCTGGCAACCAGTACCTCAGGGTTTGAGGTTTCCAAATGTAGGTGCCAGTCCTGGCATGTCCTCACCAGTGAACATTTTGCTTGCCTGAACCTTCTACTCTTCTACACTACAACCCATGATTGTCCCTGCTGTTCTCCCAAAAATATGAAAGCAGTAAACATATGGCAAAACTCAGTTCATGAATCACGGCAGTGGTAAAAGATGATTTTAGCAGAGGCAGCTGCGCTCAGCAGCGTTGTGCTATGAATAGACTGGCTTTAGAGGGGTGTCCCGCGGGCGCAGTGCAATCTGCACCAGAGAAGTCCGTATAACGGCTTGTTTCCTTTCCCCGGTGCAGGTCTTGCAAGCTCTTACAAAAGCCAGCAGGCAACAAAAGGGGATTATTTCTGGTAGCAATGCAGACTGCATTATTTTGTTGTCTACTTTTCAGAAAACATGAACTTTTACAAGTGATCTGGAAGGAAGCTCATCCTCTAAACTCATCTCACAATCAGGCTGTCATGCAATGGTTTCAAAACTTCTTCCTCCTTGTTCCCTCTAACTGAATCACAGATGTACTAGTTCAACAGGTCTAAAAAAATACAATCCAAGTTCTTCAGTCTTAATGTTAGGCTTTACGTCAGTGAACTTTCCCAATACATCAGAAAAATAAGTGTATTTTCAACTCACTGCTCTCATTCCAAGGCAAAGGAGTAAAAGCCGTTTACACTGCTGTCCTTTGAATGTATCACAGAGGTGCAAAAAGCATTTGAAGCAAAGTGACCAAAATCAGTATATTAAAAACTTGTACTGACTATCTTATCTTCATTATGGAAGGAATGAAAGAACTGGACAAAATTAGATTATATTCTTTAAAATGTTAAGAAAGTGCTTTATGCTTTTGAAAGTTGGTCATGAGCCTTTTTCTTGCAAGAGCTGGATCCACATCCTGACAGAGAAGCCTGCCTCTCTGATTTAGCGTCTCCGAGCACTCCCCTGAGCTTGTTTCAGTCTTTTCTCTCCTGTCACTTGCAGATCCTTCTCCTTTATTGCCTCATGTACTCCCCACTTCATCTCAAAGGGCGATGCCCCCATCTACCTTCTTCCTACTGCCCTTGCACCAATTCCGTGCTCGCCAATCCTCCATTGGCCCTTCAGTTCACTACTGGGACAAAAATCTTGCTCTCAGAAGAAAAGCAGTCTGGGTTTGATGGGTTTTTTTGCTGTTGATACGATTAATTTTCTACCAAATTAATGACCTCTGAGGTCAGATAAGCACCTGTGTTGGTACAAGAGAAGGGACGGGAGCAAGCAGCCTGATAGAGGAGAAGGAGAGCAAAACCGGTCCTTGTGATGGCACTCAGTGATTAAACCAGCCCAGCTGAGTCAGCGCACTGTACCCTCACGCACACAGATGCAGGGTAGCAAGGAAATACCTTCATCTCCAGACAGAAACACAACTACAGACTGATACAGAACAACTGACGGTCAAAATGGCAGCTGCCGTGTGCTGACATGAGAACGAATTGCATGTATGTGAAAGATATCAAGAGGTCTTAGCAATTGCCCGAGGCAGAAAGATTGCTCTTATTTGAAAAAAAAAAAAAAAAAAGAAAGAACACTGATGGACCAAGTTCCTCCCACAAGTTAAAAACAAGAGATGAAAAAGAGCATGAACTCACATCACCAGCTAAGTGTTCAGGACTGCTCACCTCCAGCACCACACAATCCCTGTGAGCATCCCTATGATAATTCCTGTCTTCCAGGGGAATAGGAATAAGCTGCCTTGCATTTGGCAGGGGAGGGAGGGAGGAGTGCAGACAGGAGAAATCCATCCTCAAGCTTTTACATGCTAACTTGCTCATGTGAAATGTCTCCAATCCATGCAGATTCCTACGCTGGAGGTATAACGAAAGCTAGACCACAGATTTCCCTTCTCTAGATAAGTTTTCCTTTTGTATGATTTAAAGTAATGCAACATATAGGGGATGAGATTGAACATCATCTTATTATATCCCCAGGACTGACATTTTTACATTTACGTATATGGAAGACAAGATAAGGAGCAAATAATCAAATATTAAAACACCAGCAAAATGTGGACTAGCTCATTCAGTTTTTTCTCTGCAAGCCCGTGATTGAGGGATCACACTGGAAGAGTAGGGGAAAAAAAACCCCAAACCACGAGAGATGTTATTACAGCAAACCATTCAGGCAGCTCCAGACATGTATGCAGTGCTTTACAAACGTAGGATGGGGCACCTCTCCCCTGCAGTTCTCATCACCCGACAGACACCGCAACCACAGGGTATGAAAAACAGAGTGGGGAAAGAGTAAGGGGAAAAAAAAAAAAGCATGGAAAAATGAATAGCAAGGAAAAGGAAAAGGAACTACTGTTGAAAGAATGGGCTGTTGGAGAAAGTTTTGAAGGGGAGAGAAAGTTTAGTGGAGGAAAGACTAAGCCAGGCTAAAACCTGTATTGACATGGGAATATTGCACAGCTGACACAAGAATTGCAGTGAATTGCTCTATTCTCAACCATATTAATACAGTTCCCTTCAGTTCCCTTCTCTCTCTCCTTCCTGTGTTATAAACCAGGCACCCGAAAGATGATTCCAGGAAATCACAGTCTCTTCTTTGTGACCAAATACCTTTTTATTCAGGAAGAGACAGAGGTCCTTGGTGGAGATTTGGGATATTTCCTCTATTTTGTGGCTGAAGCTTTAGCTGTTTGGTTGGGATATTTTTGTAAAGACTTTTTAATGATCTTATAATACCTGGCTGCAAACACCTAGTAGTTTGTTTCATTATATATGATGTACTTTGAAATAGCAGCTCACCCTAATAGTTCTACCAAACACAAAGGAGACTGTAAGGCTTTCCATACCAAAAAAAAAAAAAGAAAACCAAACGCACACCGTGCAAACACCACAGACATTGCTGAATCCAAGCAAGGTGTTTTACATACGGAACAAGAGCCTAAACACTGGCTTGGATAACACCCTTCCCAATCCCACAGCAGGGCCAAAAAGGTACAGTCAAGTCTATATGATGCCTTTTAAGAAAATAGTGACCACATAAAGGGGCCATAATTGATTAGACCAAACAGAAATGTTCTCTCAGCTTCATGTGCATGCTTTCCCCACTTCATTTTCCTGCTAATTTCCCTCCTATATCTGCTAACACCTGTAAGCAGAGCCTGAAGACACTCAAAATTCAATTAGTCTCCCTAGAATGCAGAGATGAGCATATGGGCTCCTGGGAGTAGAGTTTGCTACCAGCCTGCCAGTCATGTGTTATCACTGCAGCTCAGTGAACCTTCTCTGCTTCCTCAGGTCTGTACTCAAAAACCAATCAGTGGCCATTAGCGTAATACTGTCCTAAAGAAGAACTGGGCCCACTGACTTTGCTGTAAGCCGTCGCAGACGTAAGGATGCTGGGGACATTTTTATATGATCCTTCATCTGTGTAAGGTATGGGCAGATCCTATCGGTTGGTTCCCACGTGGGCGAGCGACTGCCTGCCCCCGTAGCCACCGCAAACAGTCTGGCAGATCTCCAGATCCTCGGAATCAACAGCTGAACTGAGATTTATGCTTAATGAAACAACTTCTAAAATCCAAAGCGCTTCTGGCCAGCTCTGCTCTCCCCAGCTCCGCGTCAGCTCTTCCGCAGCCCTTGCAGCTGCTGCAGACAGCCATCCTTCCCCTCGGGAGGGGTTAATTATTTAACAACAGCCTTGGCTGACATCACCTGAGCTGTTATTTTGCCCGCAGCTCTCCTTCCCACTTTTTCGTGCTAGCCGACTCCTTGCTGTGGTGCTCTAGAAAAAGCAGCTGGCTTCATTACTTCTTAAACCTTATTTTGACAAAGTGGCACAGAAATGTCTCATTTATGCACCTTCCCTCTTCTCCAAGCAGTGTGTTTTTCCCTCTGACTCTTGCTTTAACGCTGCCTCTGATAACGGCAATTACAGCCATCTAACCACCTAGGTGGCTACAGATCATCTGGATCAAAAGCCCTATCAGCACAACTGACTTTGAAGCAAACGTAGCAAAATACCAGCCTCTCCTTCCTGGCGGGGACCGGCAAGGGCGAGAACCCAGCTGTGGCAGTGAGGGGTGTGCCGAGCGAGCATCCCGCTGCCGCCAGGCACGGGGGCCGACGAGCCAAGGGCTGCCTGCCAAATTCTGCTGCAGATGGGCAAGAAGGAGAGCTCACTCCACCCGATGAGCCCCAGAGAGCTCTGGTGTTCAGTTCACAGGACACCTCTCCTCCCTGCCATGCAGTAGTGATGTGGAGGGTGACTAAAGAGACCCTCTCCATCTCCAGTTCTCAATGTACAGCTGGGCGCAGTCTGGCTCTCATTTAACTCAATCAGACTTCAGCTGCTGATTTCAAAAAGAAAAGGTCTGGGCTTTGTCCTTTACTTTTGAGCACAAGAGGATGTTCTGTTCTACTTAAGAGACAAAGGTGCGTCTTTTGAAACATGGGGCCTGAACTGGCACTGCTCCATCCGGCTAATGCAAATACATCCATTTACACCAATTAGGATCCGGTTACTGCAATACTATACATCAATGCATTTTAAAAATATCATACCATTAGGCAGAGTCTAAGTTTGCATATGTTAGTACCAGGGCACAGCAAAGGAGACGGAAAGCTTTAAATATTTAATTGCCCCATTTTTTTAGCCTTATTCAGGAAGGGAAAAGATACTGTGAGACTGAGGTTTTCTTCTTTAATAAATTAAGCTGTCATGGTAAATCCAAAACACGTACATCAATTCACTTTTAAAATTTAACAAGTTCATTCAGTTATTTCAAAAGTATTTGAAAGAAATGCCTAATAAAACCAAGTTGTACTGTGAACAGCTGCAGAACTAATGGTACATTTCTAACAGGTTATTGCCTATGGCCCCGGTCTTCCACCCAACGCACCAGCCCGAGCTCTCTTCCCGTGGTCTTCCGCAATACCAGCAGTTCCCTTCCTGCATCCTTTAACCCTGCTTGGCTTCATTTCTGCAGCTAAATTAATGGATAAGGAGAGGGAGTCTGCGAAAGATTTCATGAATGTTATCAAGTCAGACCAGAGATGTTTAGGTATGGATAGCAATACAGAGCTCTTCAGTTGCATTTTTCAGCCATAGCTTTTAAAGACCTCTTACTGCCCTGCTTACATTTGGGGAAAGCACAGTGAAGAGAAGCAGGGCACCTTGCATGATACTCCTGGCCTCTAGCAGAAACAAGAAAACAGCTTTCATCTTCCCAACGCCTCCAAAACTTTTCTTTACACAGAAGAGAATGATTTTTTTTTTTCATTTTCTCCACCCATGTTACTCCTTGACATGGAGGTAGTGTTGCGTATTGTCAGGAGGTTTTATATCAAGAGCTTCTTTCTTGGCTTAGTGGATCTTTTCTTTACACTCAATCTAAGCCACGCTGTCTCTAAAGCCAGTTCAGTCCTGGTGCTGGGAGGGCCGAGAGACCCTCCCAGGAGGCAGAGCACACGCAGAGCACGGTGAAAAAAGACACGGAGCAGTGGGGATGGAGCTGGTTTGCAATTAACAGCCCTGATGGACCTGAATGGTTCTGTGCAGCACCATACTACCCCATTTATCTGCATTCTTCTACTAACTGGAGTATGGCAACCTCTCAACATTGTAACAGAAAACTGACCGCATTCACAGAAATTTATGCAGATTTGCTGACAGTTTGGGCTAAGTTTAAATTGCTTTTTTCAGCAAATAAATTGGTTGTATTTGCATTTTCCTTCACCTTTCTTTTTGCTGTAGGCAAAATCATCTTCTGTAAATAGCAATCACATTTTAAATGTTTTCAAACTATGTGCGAGGCTCTGTGAGGAACACTGATCCCCTTGCTGTTAGCACTCAGCGGCAACTCTACACAGAACTCTTTTTTCACTGCCAGACACGTACTCCTTAGAGAGAGGGGAAAATGTCTGCCAAATTGGTCTCTACTCTTGTTTTATCCAGCACGTTGTTTGTTTTATATTTAGGGTCACAGCCTGGCAGCTATTACCCTCCACATTCCGTTACACAAAAACTTGAAAAAATTCTGTTACTCTGAGGGATTCCTTTGGGTTTTGCTTGGGGTACGATACCGTCACTGGTGTTAGAAGCAGCAGTGTTGGTGGATGCTGCAGTTTGTCCCTGCAGGATTTAGGTAACGGTTTCTATTTCTTCCAGTGACCGTGAGTAAGTTAATTCACGTCTTCTGGCTTTGGCTTTGGAGATGATGCTTTCCTCAGTGGAGCGTACGATGTTTTTCTATGTATTGTCATTGGAAATTGCAGCTTTCGCTTTAGTGTGAGACTTGCAAGAATTAATAGAGTTTTACTTAAAATCAATTTGGAATGGTGGGCAAGGACAAAACCATGCTGGATTCAGCACGGCACAAAGAATACCTGCCCCGAGGAGATGCTTTTGCTTGTCTTCACTCCTGCATTTTTCTTTTTATTTCACTAATCAATCACCAATGGCCATTATGTCAGCTTGGCTTCTTCTGACATACATACACTGGTATAATTCCCAGTATGAATGGATGATTGGCTGAGGAGGGGATCTGGGTGTTGTCTCTGGAGCCTGGCCTTTCTTTCCCATTGTGTGTGCCTTCCTCTCTCGCCGACAGCTGATCAGACAGTGGTGTGGAATGTGCTATTTAATTTCTCTGCAATGAATCCACCAGCTCTGCCCTGTCATTGCAATTAGTCATACCCTCTCAGCGCATTATAATCCTCACATATCACATCTCACCAAGTCGTTCCTATAGTGTTAGAACAAAGCTCGCTCACGAACGTCACGAAAGAGAAGCATCCAGAGGAAGTGACTGCCAGGCGCTGTGTTTGGCGAGAAGCACCAGAAATAGGCAATTTCACCGAACGTTAACCTATAGTTAAAAATTTAGAATGTGGTGGTGTCTTTTGTAAATGCAGGACTACGCCTCTTGAGGCTGGGATAAAACCTTCCTCTGCCTGCTCCAAGCTGAGCACGAGGTATGACTTATAAACAAGTAAAAACAGTGGGAGAGATGCTCTTGCACCTCATTCCAGTCAGAGAGAAGGCAACAGTGTAAGTACAAATAAATTCCACACCCGTATATCCCCAGCCATGCTTTACTTGATCCACGCCGCATACCGTTGAACTCAAGGCAAGCACAGTCAAAATCAAAGCTGACCTTAACATGCAGAACCTAGCACTTCTCTTCCTCGAAGGCTGCCATGATAGGTACGTTTAGGGGTGTTTTCTCCCCTTCTCGGTTGTATTTCCAGGACAGTTTGACTCTGCGGTCCTTAACAACATATCAAATGCTACTAGATTATTTAGTCCATGTCTCCACTAAACTTTAATACCTACTCATGTGACCACTTGCAAGCAGGAAAATTGGCATCTGTTAGTTGTGGGAATGTAGATTATGATTCATCACAGAGTTTTAGTCCAGCAAATGACAAGGGTAATAGTTATCACAAACCACCACGCGCACTAATGACAGACAGCTGTTGCGGTAATAAGAGACCAATCAATAATTCATTTGATATTCCTTGGGCAATTAATCATGATAAATTAATGCAGCTTTAATGTGGCACTAACATGCATTTCCTGGGCTCTCCGATGTAATTTAACAATTAATGTGCCATCATTTTAAATTGCAGCTGTCCTTGCTCTGCATACACACGGAAATCATCAGAGCTGCAACATCCAACAGAGATGGGATAATAGTTGGAAAGCTTTCAAAGACTTGGGTTCTGGGAGGCTCATCTGCCCAGCTATGAGCGTTTTGGTTTTGTCCCCCACCCTCTCCCCAGTCTACTTAGGACTATTACTGACTGCAGGGCAGAACAACTTTGCCTGCACCCAAGGAAGGCTGAGTGCGTATTTGCTGATGCTAACTACTTTTTCATTAACCACAAGAAGCGTATGCATTCAGGTTGTTTAAACTACTGTACTCAAATCCATTGAAGAAGCAGCATTAGCTCTATCCAGGGGATGATTAATACAGACAAAAGCTAGAAAAGTTGTAAAGTTGTTCTTAACTCACCCATCCCACTGAAAGACTGGGTTTTTTCATTAATAGCAAGCACTGCAGAGGAAAGCTCTTTAGCACGCTTTGTATTTGGAGATGCGAAACTGGTCAGATTAAAAGGTTCAGAGCCACCTCTTGTAGAAGTGACAGATCTGTGGAGGGTATTTTGGGGTGGGGAGTGGGGAGTAAAAAACAAATCCAAGATGCTATATGGGTCATTTGTATGGTGTTGCTATCAGAAGAACAGGGAATGCTATTCTCAGGAAAACAAATTAAAACATAGTGACTACCTTGCTATTCGTGTTCAAAAACACGGAGGCCGTGTGGCTTCTGTAGATGCTATCTGGCTGTCTCAGAGTGATACCAAGGGTTTCCAAAATCCCTGACTCAGTGGTATAGAATAGCAGCACACAAGGATGGCTGCTCCACCTTCAAAGCAACGCAGCCCCGGCTGCCTTCTGCCCTGCTGGCTGCTCTTCAGAGCAGCTGGGAGAGAGGGCAACGTAGGAACTGGGGTGCTGGCAGAGGTTCCCCACAGGCTGGGCTTCACTTCAAGACAAATCTTGCAACCTTCAGGGCTATTCACAACAGCAACCAACAAAACGGGGGACCTGGTCTCAAGATTTCAAGACTGTTCCTTATTTTATTTTTTATTAAAAAAAAAAAAAAAAGCCACAAAAGAACCAGGCAGCCTAATTTTAGCATAAAGCACTTTGCCTTGGGCATCAATCTAATTAAGAATTTGTTCACACCTCTTTCTTATGCTTAGAGTCAAATGAAAGATTTGTTTGATTTAGCTGCTTTGCAAACAACCCTTATAAACTTTGCCATTCTCTCACCTCCCTTTCAAGTGCTATCTTTTTGTCCTTGGATGCTCTAAATTATTAACATATTTTACAGTGTGCTCAAGATAAAAGAGATCTTTCAACTTTCATTCTCTCACCCCTTGGTTGAGCCAGTCATGTTGTTTCTCACTGGATACCTTTGATCAACCTGCTTGTCGGATGTTAAACCACAGGACACCCCTGGTGAGAAAAGGATCAGGAGGAAGCCTTTCAGCAATCCCTCGCCATCAGAATTTTCTGCTGAGCTAGGGCAGCACTTTGAAGTCACCTAAGCTTATGGCCAGGCTCTGAGAGAGGTCATCCTTAACGTTAGGAAAAGCGTAATTATAAAAAGGAGTACATGTTTGTTATAAACATCTTATGAACCTAAATAGGCAGTGTAATACATATGGGTACAAATGCTCTACCAGTGGAAGTTGCTACGAGGGATAACAAACCATTTATTGTCTTTGACTCCAAGATTGGTCTCACTGTGAACAGTCTTTTGTACTTTACTAACCCTTTCTAAGCTATTTTTCAGCCTGTCCTTAATATGAAACGTCATGGTGATGCAGTAGTACAGAGCAAGTAGTACCTTCTTCTGCATGCAACCCTGCTGGTTTTCTCAGGATTATTTAGAGAATATTACTGAAAATGAGAATAGCACACACTAGTCCAGAGAAAGTACAGCAGACAGGAGACAAAGCCCACTGAGCTCCATGTCAGCATGTCTGTTCACTGAGCTCTAGTATAGACTGAAGACAGCCTACGCTCTTTGCTATACTTCTGTGCTTATTTACAAACACTTATTTGAAGCTGTGTAACAACACAGTCAGATAACCACCCACAAAAATAAGAGATCGTGTTTTCCACTGCCCCGTTTATGTCCTCTTCAGTGCAGCTGCAGGAACTCACGTATTTTCTCTCCGTGATCCCTTACAGAGCTGAGCAGCACAGTACCCCGTTTCTTCAGGCACAGTATTTTCCGAGGGGCTGCACAGTGTATATAGATGTAATACTTATAAGGGATGGTAGTGTTCAGTGTAACTCTTCTGCTGGTGATTGCACAGACTGAAATCTCCCCCAAAAGCAGAGCACGTACACCAAAATCACTGGGATGTGCAAGGAGCCGATTCCTTTGGCAGCGTCCGAGACATTCCAAAGACAGTCTTTTGGAGGGGGTTCTCCGACTCCACATTGAAAAGCCGAGGAGCTTTCCTAGACTGTTAGAAGCAGAACTCTGCCTTGTGGCAGCTGGCACTCCAAGAAGGAGCTGCTGAAGGCGGGCAGCAGCCCTTTCCCTGCCCCGGCGAGTCCCAGGCAGGGCCACGGGGCCATCTAGAGGAGAAGGAGCTCCAGCGCCAGCACCGCCCTCGGCCAACCTTGGGGAGCATCTGCAGCAGCTCCAGCCAGGGCAGGCTCACACCTGGGGGCAAACCAGACCCAGCTCCGGAGAGCAGCTGCTGTTGATTAGTTTTTCTACAGGTAATTGATAAAAGCGATCGAACAATCTTCTCTGTTAATGAAACCACCGTGGGAGATAGAGTGCTTTTTCTCAGAGCAGGCACAGGCAGCGTGAGCTACGCTCTGCCTATAATATATTACACAAAGCAAAGGTCACAGATAAGAGCTCATAAAGAAGTGTGAAATTTAAAGGACTGTAATTTGGCATCCCATTACCCCGTGCACAGGAAAATCTGGAGCTGGATTTTCATTAGGAAAGATGCGAAGCATTTGTGGCTGGAGATAATTTTCCACACATGGTCAATAGGATTAAAGTGATATCATCTGTATCCAGACTGAAGTACAAACTACAGCTTCACTCAGTTATATATTGTTTGCATTCCTGGCTGTGAACCGTTTCTAGAAAGGCACCATCAAAGATCAGTGCAGTGACCTTCCTTCCCTTCGGATGCCTGTCTTACAGAGCCAATGCCTGTTCAGACCTAGTCCACGTCCTGTACCGGTTGATTAGAAATACCTCTTCTAGACCAAAAATGTTTGTTAGTTTTTCCAGATACACATGTATAGGTCTATACAGGATCCAGCACTGTCCCCTGTTTACCAAAGCCCTAGTTATATTCCTTGCCCAATATAAGCAGATGTCAGAACTCAACAGAGAGTGTGATACACACAAGATATAATAATTCCTTACATATTACTTGTAACATGAGAATTTTCTTAGAAAAGTGAGCTTATTGATAAGCTTTGAGTCTCCTGCTTTGCTTCAGAAATAGTGTTGTATTTTCAGAGCATGACTGGATTAACTATGAACATTCAAGCACATCACAGAAACAAATTCTGGTCTGAACTTTACTACCCTCATAGATAAGAGATGGATCAAATGAGAAGGTTGTCTCAGAAAGGCGAAATAACCTGGCCATGGTCACATCATAGTGGCCCAGCCGCAGAGGGGTAACAGGTTATCCACCCTCCGGATTCTTAGAGGCTGATGCCTGCAAGAACTGTTACACGTATGTGGCTCTCAGTCTTCAATATTTTAGTCTTTCAGGACTAAATCACATGATACCTATTACTGAGAAGAAATGTCACGTGTGTTACACACACACACGGAGCAAGCCATGGAGTAGGGTTGCTTTATGACGGCTATTCTGTCTGCTGTCACTTAGGAAACAGGTTTCAGAGGTGGGACACTCCTATCTTTTTTTACCTCTAGGTATTTGAATAATAAACATTTGAAGTTTTATTACACAACGGACATTTCTAATGGATTCCTACAGCAAAGCATTTTTCCCTTTCACTATTGTTCTCCACGCCTATGGGCTGATTATTTTATAGAAGACAGTGTGCAAGTATAAAAGACACTTAGATCTCTCTTTGGGCAGTGTACAGACAAGTTAAGAGGCCAGTGACTTGAAGACTGAAAAAATACATTTCTTTTTTAATCTCAGAGATCTTCTGTGAATGTGATTCTGCAAATTTGTAACACTGTGGCTCTTGTTTACTTAATGACAGGGCCTGGCTGGCTCTTGAAACCTGAGCCTGCATCCAAGCTGCGTGAATCTTTAGGGTCCTGTCTACCTACGTGTCATTTGCCTTTTTTATAGACCTCAACACAGCTGTGTGAATTACTTAGTGATGGCTGCAACTGATAAGCCTGGAAGAGAGGAGAGGTGTATGGTTCTTTTAAGAAAACTACAACACACTACATTCAGACATTTCATATCCAATGTAAAGACCAGAAGAACATAGGAAGTTTGAACTGCAACATTAGCATCATTGGGTTTTCAATTCTGAACACAACTGATTTTAATAAAAGCAACAGCATCTTTTCAGCCAATAGATATGCTGCCCTGTGCATTCAAACCCACGTCTTCCTTCGTAGTAGTTCCTATATCTTGTCATTGCTCTGGGCCCAGCAGATGTTAGGAGACCTAAAAATAACACGCTATTTAGACAGTAAGATCCAAAAAATTACACAGCAACAAACCACCAAGGGCAAGAGAAAGGCACAAGTCCTGGTAAAAAGCCACGCTTGCATGCACAAAACTGATTCTTATTCCATTCCTACTCGGCCTCAAACTGAAGCTGGTGGCACCATGCCAGCAAAACAACCAAACAAAACCCAACCAAGTAATAACTAAAGATTTCCCTGGTAGTAATGGTACAAAAATCCTTAAACTGTTTAAAGATAATAAAGTACTTGCTTATCTGTCCATGAAGTCTCCCCGATTCAATCCTATACTCTTCTGTTACAGAGTTTGTCCAAGCTAGTAGATTGTCCGCTTCCTTCTCCCATTGTTCTTTTTGGTTGTCATGTCTATCTTCATCAGCTATTTGCCTTTCTGTCAGGAGCTCAGGGACATCTGTGGTTTGGAAAAAGGAAGAAGATCAATAATGACTGAAAGAAACGAAGTACAGAGGGAAAGAGTGGAAAGGAAGCTTCTAAAACAAGCCAAAATATATTTTTCATTTTAAATGCAGGCCCGAATTTGTCATAATACATGGAACTGCATCTGCTGGGAATACATAGGGAACATGCAGATTCACAGGCACTATAAATAGGGAAGTATTTGTATAACAAGTTGCAGAATAATGTAATAAACTACAGTTTTCATCTATCTGACAGCTCTGCCTGAAATCTGGCCACTAATCCATGTAAACTCAAACTTTATAGATTCTTCCAAACTATTCCGGACAACTGCTTTTTAACCTGTCAAAAATAAAGTTTCTTTCTGAGGCTCTGAAGGACGATGTTGTGTTCTGAATGAGTGAAATATCCTTTCCACCACTCCCAGCATTATCAATATTAAGAATTCTGTCAGCAGGATTCCCATTTGCTCTTTTATAGCTCTAGGACTCTGCTGTGTTAACAGTATTATAATTTGTTTTTGTCAGTTAAGTAAGCCCATATGCCTCTAATACAAACAAGGAACAGATTTATTGAGAAAATGGTGCTATTTTTAAACATTTTTTTCTGACTAATTTGCAGCCAGTTAGTGATGTCATCTACTTTGAATGTTAGAAAATCACAATGCTCCAAACCACTAAACTCTTGCTTTGTATACTATTCTGAGAAAAAAAAAAAAAAAACCAAAAGAGCTTAGGAAACTTCTATTTTTCACATGCAGAACATGTGGCTAAAATGTTTCAGTTTATGAAACAACAGCCCATACACCTACAAAGAACATGTACGGCATTTTCCCTTTAAGGTACTGACAAAATCGTCATTTTCAGTGCGTCATCTATTTTCTTTCTAAGCACAGGCTTGGTAACAAAACCAGGCTTATATGGAGAAAAGAAATCACAAGACAGTGTAATCAAGCTACAGAGTTCACTGCTCAGTTGTGTGTTCTCAATGAACAACTTCCCCTCTCTCTTGGACCGTGAACCTTGAAGTCTTCTTCCTTCTCTTACCAAGTGTGAAAGGTTCAAGCTGCAGTGATTTGCTGTGCAGCATTTTACAGTTTTCGGTCTCTTTTGTCAAAAAAATTGACATTTCAGGAGCAGCTGGCCGCAGCTCCCTGAAGCTAAAGCAAGCAGGGCTTTGGGTGGAGTCAGTGGCTCTGTGGTGGCTACTAGAGTCCTCCAGTTACACCAGTTACATCACAGCTCTGTTGGGGCAGAGATTTTGCTCAGTGCCACAGACATCCCACATGTCTGCCAACAGCTTGGCTTTGGCAAAAAAAGGGAAGCTTTTACTCTTACTGTGTAGACGTTCAAGCCCTCCTCTAGGTCTAACTCTCAATAAGAAAATCTGGTCCAAATATTACCTTTTTAAATCCCCCCCTGATGATTTAGACATTGAGTCATTTGAAACAAACCAACCTAATGCGATACTATTTGGGCCACTGATGATCGGATATTTTAGCAATCTTAGGAAGTGTTAGTTTGGGTCAAAGTAAACTATATCAGAAATACTAGGAAGATTCCCTTCAGCAGACAATGATAAACTTTGGAGAGTCATTAACAGCACTCCCAACTGTACTCCAACAGTATCTCTACATAACAGCTCTACATTTGTTCTTTCTTCTCTTTTGGAAAAAAAATGAAAAAAAAAAAAAAAGAAACCTTATACTAATAAAAGTGACTTTAGATATATAGAACCCAATTCTTCTTTCATTTATATAACTTCTATTTTGGTAAAGCTTCTACATATTTGAGTTGAGCTGATCCCAATTTCCTTTGGTTAGTAGGGAAAAATCAAACCTACAAGCTCCGGCCAAAACATGATCCGTTGCACTGCTTACAGCAGGCTCCTACTCAATTCTCACTAAAGAAATGGTCATATATTGTTAACATTTGCACTTCTGAATAGGTCAAAAAGTAACTTGTGACCATTACTAATATGCTGGGGGTCTGCACATGTATTTGTAATGACATTCATTTTTCTTCCATTGCATCTGGTTCAGTCCATAATTTCCACTGTGATTTTTTTCCCCTGGGTGGAAGCCCATTTAAATCCACAAATGACAACATTAAAATACTTGATTCAAGACTCCCAATAGCAATACATTACAATGAAGTTGTGACAGATTTACACTGGTGAAAGAAAGAGGGGAAAATCATGTCATACGTATTCATAGGAAATATTAATTTATGTAGTACTGACTCTTTACCTGGAGATGGGTAGTTTTCTAGCTCTATTATTTCGCTCATTTCTAACAGTCCTGTAGCTGTTTGTTTCCTTTGCTTTCTGATGAGCAGACAGATGGTAGCGTTGCATCTGTAAGCAAAAATATAACTTGATGGATAAAATCAATTTAGCATACACTTCCTTAAGACAAATTTATAGAATAGACACAATGCCCACTTCAGCTGTTGTTCACTTCAAACAAGTGCTTATAAAAAGCATTTGGAGGCAGAGGTGAGTGGGCGTTTTCTGAACAAATGTATTTGATTTTTGGCTCTGATTTTTATTCATGAACCAAACTCGAAGGGACACACATACACTTGTTTTGACCAGGATGTCATTCCTGTTGGCATCTCTGTATCTTGATCTATCTAAAATGAAAAAGCCTTCCTTCCCCTTCTGTGCCCAGCGTTCTCCCCACCCTTTGGTCTTAGAGTTCAAAGTCAAAGTTGACTCAAAGCAGAGAATTAGACTATCAAATCCTGTATCCTAGGCCACCAATATAGGATGTATACAGGTCTTTTTCTCTGATCTCTTCCTAAGAACACATTTTAAATGAGAAACCTCTGGGAGATGCAAAAACCACTTGACTGAGCATCTGTAGCATATAAAGAGCTCAAAACCCCACAGGATAGAGAGGCTTTATCTTGTAAAGTGCTGAGAGCTTTGACCCAGACTCCATAAAGCACTAATCACACAACTAACTGTACAAGCACTATTAAGGCACTCTGAAATTAATAGCTTGGAGTTAATTGCCAACTTGTCAATTTTGAAGATAATTACATGGTAAGAGCTTTGCTGGTTCACAACTAGATTGCTGAACACCTTTCAGGACTAAGTCTTAGAAGCATATGAAATGGACTGAAACAACTTGCATTCTCTGAAAGATGAGAAACGTGAAAGATAACCATGAGAAAACACACACAAAAAATGTTATGTTGCTTGTATCCTATTTTTTTTATTTAAAAAAGAGAGGTGATACTAATGACATTTGTACACACAGCTTTGTCCTGTCACCGTATGGTTCTTAGCCTTGCCACATCCCTTCCGGTTATAACAAATAAAACAACCTTACTTTCTATTTTACATTTGTTTTAAAAAAACATCACAATTCTGAAAAGCCGTGATGTACTAGGGATGAAACAGTACTAATGAAAGATTAAATAAAATTCTTAAAAATCACTCATGTCCCCCCCTTTCATTCCCCTGGAGTCAAGTATTACTCTTCAGTTTGACTTCTCATCACTTCTCTGCCGTGTCAAAATATAACTGGAACTGGAGAGAAAACTGCTGTAAAGTAAAATATGAGCCAACCAAGTAACTTGTCTAATACCTGTCACTCTGCCTTGGCTTTTCGAGGATATATTTTATGTTCATTCTTCCTGGAACATTTATTTTTGTAGTGGGGGAAAACGGTTCCTAAATATACTGCTGTTAATCAGATGTTTAATTTATCTCTCACAAAACGAAACTAAGGAGTCATCAAAACAGAGCATCTGGTCACTGCGTTCTCTTTCCAGCCACAAGATGGCAAACTAGCTTTTAACATGCAATAAAATCACAGCACCTCTGGTTTTTCAGGAGCTTTGCAAACCACAGTCACTAATTCTAACTGTATATTCTTTGCAATCTTCTCTCAGAAGCAGTGGGTTTAGGGAGCGCTGGGCAGGCGATCTGTACAGTGAGAATGCCTGCTGTATCAGAGAAGGAAAATGAAAAACATCTAAGTACGTTCCTACCGTGCACGTTTTCATTTTGTGGATTTCATGGGTGGTCATTAAGGAGGAGAGCACCCAGGAAGACATAGGCCTGCAGTGGGAGTGCTTAGCTGGGAACTGGAGGCTCTTGCTTGCATTCCTTTCTTGGTCGCTAGAAGGCCTGCCCCGCCGCTGTAAGCATAGCTGCTGCAGAAATAGCCCAGCGAGCTGGAAACTGGCTTGAGCACTGCCTCAGAAACCTGCAGGATAGCATGTGTGGCCACTTGGATAGTCACCTACTTCTCGGATGGATTTTTCAACCTGTATGGAACCTCATGTCATGACAGGCACCCTCCTGAAGGTATTCCTCCTCTGCTGTACACAATTCTGGCACAAACTGTGGCCACCGCAATAGAAACATGCCCACTACCCATTCCCTTGCCAGTCCCCTCCTCTTGTTCAACAAGCTCTCTGAAAACATGCTTTTGGTTTTCTTCTTTTTGTCCCTGCACCACAAGTATCACTTCTGTCCTTCACCATCAAAAAACAAACCTCCAGTCTCTATTGTAGTAGCTTAAATGATACTTCAAGATCCACTCCACTTCTTGTCCTACGATTCTTAAAGCTTACCAAATTATAATCACATTTTTAAACCTTGCACCTCCCCATTTCCCTGTGTTTCAGCATCATTTCTTTAACAATATTCAGTTCTTCCTCAGGATTATGTGCAACGAACTGCTCATTACAGCAGGACAAATCACCGGTCCCTGAAGGCTTACACTGATTTAACGATGTAAAAATTGACTCAGTGCCACTGTAATTAGCGAACATGTAAAAACTCAACAGGGGCAAACTGCTCACAGTAATGCGAACAGCATATTATACAAAAACAAGCTGTATTTCAAATGTCTTTTATAGAAGTAATTGAATTTAGAGATCCAATTTTATGAAGAAAACACGTATAAGTATGAACGTTTGCCTTATTATATAACTGAAATTAAGATTGCTGCTGCTGCACTTATGTCAGCAAATTTTTGGCCTCTTTCCTCTCTAATCCCATGCCAGGAGTTAAGAACAGACTGCAAGCTTTTAAAAAAACAAGCATGTTTTGTGAGCTGTTTGCAATTGAGGGGAAAAAAAAATACAAAATGAGAGGCAACCCTGTGTTTGAACCTGCAGCTGAATGCTTGGACCTGTCTTTGATCTATCAGACCCAGCAGTTCAAAGGCAAGAAGAAATCTGTTAAAAGCCCATTATCTGCTGCCACCAGGTGGCACCGAGATGTCCCCATTCCCCATCACCAGGCGTCTGGCCCTCACCCCCCCCCCCCAAATCAGAAAGTTCACCTTTGCAATTTCCTCTCTAGTTCTTACGGATCTAATGGGGAGAAAAAAATCCCTACAATGGGAGATGAAGACACCACCCTAAAACAACTCCAGGTTGCCTGAGCTGTATGCCCAGAAAGGGACATTCACAGCATTTTGTACAGTCTCGTGGGATGGTGTGCCACTGCATAATGAAACAATTATCAAACATATAAAACAAAGGAGTTCTGTTAAAGGACATAAAACCAAGGAAGCCATGTCAAAGGAATATTAACCCTATATTCTGGGGGCTTCTTGTGAAAGAAAAAATACTCTTAATTGGAAGTCAGGACTTGCTGTCCTTCAAATTCAACGAAGCGGTCCTTTCCTTGCTAATTGATGTTGAAAACAAATGGGATTCAAAGGGAAAAGGGATTTTTTTTAACTATCGTAGAGTTACCACGCAAGAAATAAGAAGGTAGAAAACTCCAGTCACCTCTGAGACACAGGGCAGCATCCTGGCTTTGCAACTTCCCTATATTTTTTCCACTAAATAAGTCACAGGAGAATTCAACAGTAAAATTTAAGAACCTTGATCACATCTTCACCTGACCTTAAGTGTGTGTAACTTCACAGTTGCAACAAGGAATTTCTTCCTGTAAGTCAGAAACGTGTTCGCCAGAGTGAGCCTCCTTTCTGAGGAGTGAAGCTGTTGGTTTGGACAGGTACCCTCCTGGCTACCGTGTGTCCTTCCCTCCCCAACCTGTCCCCTCCATAGGTGCACCTTACAAGGGAACATTTGTCTTAGGAATTGCAATTTAAGGTAAGGTGACAACTGCTGTAACTTAAGGACACACAGGGACAAACATCCAGAATTTGAAAATATCACGATACCCAAATATTGCTGCTGTGCTTACAAAGACCCTGAAGTGTAAATGCTCAGCAATTTAAACTTATGTATTCTCTTCCCCCTCTTCTGTTCTTTCCACATGTTTTGCCTCCCAATCATGGTAATTCCCTGTGAATTCTGGGTCTTCAGAAACTGAAATGCCATAACTACCAAAAATTACGTTGAGAGAGGTTTACTCATCAACAATTAAATTCTCCAAAACTCATGACTGCATAAGTCCTCCTGACATTTGTGGTGCTCATAATAAAATCCCATTTTCATTACACTTTGGTATTCGTATTGTATTTCCTTATAAGTCACTATGAATTTTCCTATACATTTCAATGAGGCTGGTTCAGGACCAAACCGATTTACAGCTGAGTACCGTTATTAAATACAGAGTCCATGCTGCACTGCTGATCTCACATCCACGGGTGGCAAATTCAAAGGCACTCTATCGAAATCACCCTGTCACTTTCCAGGAATCACCCTAATACTTCTTAGCATAATTTAGGATTGAATTTGGCCACTTACACCCACGGGTGTGTACACATATGCAGTGGAAGCACAGTCGGTCTCCTCTGCCTGTGGTGGGATTATTTGGGTTGCCAGAAATTATTCCACGGGTTCAGAGACACTTGTGTTTGCTCTGTGTTGGCCAGAGCAGTCTACACTCCTTAGTCCAGCACCACTCCATGTAAAGGCATCTCTGCTACTTCTAAAGACACCAGGGGATGAGAGGAAGGGCACCTGCCTTTGTTAGAATTGATATCCCTCATCGAGCTCTGCAGGATCTGTGCTTCCACAAGAGTTTGGGCTCTCTCCATTGGTCTTACACAAACAGGCTTCTTCAAAGACCGAATGTGGACACTGACCGAGAGTGTGCAGGGAAAGGAAAGGGATGAACGATCTGGTCCTGTTGGTCTCCACTGTAATTGCACTTGGATATGCTGCTTCTGAACCGCAGAATCCCCTTATCTGTCGGTAAGTCTTCCTGGAACAAAACACATTGGGGACTTCAGCGCTGGAAGCAGCTACCTGGGTCTAGCAGCAGTGGTGCCACTTAGGGGGTTTTGCTTAGTTGTGTGGCTTGGTTTCCTCACTCTGCATCACCCCCAGTCTCCTGAAACACAGAGAACTGGTTAGATTTGTCTTCATGGTACAGTCCAGAAGTAGCGCTGAGTTGCCAGGCAAGAGGAAAGCAGAAAATGGGGACTGCCTGCTATTTGTCTTCCATACAGTACAAAAAATAATACAACCCTCATGCTGCAAACGCAGATTAGTAATGAGCCTTGTAAAACATTACCAGTTACCCAGTTTGGTTAGTAATTTAGGTACGACAAAATTCAGTGTTGGCCTTCACAAAGGCCATAGCTGAGATATACACTTTCCATATCACCTCTCAATGCTATAATACTTGTAATTAATGGCCTCTCAATACAATGGTGCCCAATTAAAATTTAAACTTCCAAGAGTGTCCACAGCCAACAAGGTCATTCTCTGACTGGAAGGCCTTTGTGGCGAGGATCACGCCTTGCGCTGGGTTTGTACAATGCCAGTACACTGCCTGACACCCAAATCAGATGCTGAGGGCTGGATCTCCAGTAGGTGTTAGCTGACGTGGCTGACCTGAGATACGTGAGCTCACATCAACACATCATCTCGACCGCAAGTTTTGGACACCTGGCTAAAACAGCCTGACTACACACACTATCCTAGTTACACCAGATTAATCTGGCACAAGAACAGCATCAAATCCATTATGTTCAATTTTGCTAAACCAGGCGTATCATCTTACATGAATCTTTAAAACACTTTCTTGCTTTTGATATAGCTATTCTAGACCACGTCCTGTGGTAATCTTCACATAAAATGCTTCTAATCCCTCTGAAAACTTAAATACAGAACAAGGGAGGAATTTTTGGCAATTACAGAATTTGTTAGTTAATGCAGGCACTCATGTATAACTTTCACAAAAGAACATAATCAATTAAGTGGAGTTAAGGCCCTTACAGTATTAATGGCTGACAAATGACAGACAGAAATAGGTGCACAAACCTCCAACAAACTGAAGAGGAAAGTCTTCCACAAGAAATCGGTATGTCACTGCTGTTAAAAGCAGAAGCAAAGATTATTTTAATATTCTGAACTTCCCTTCTGCTCCAAGGAAAATAAAATATTGTTCAAAATGGTTTATAAAGCAAATCTTACTAAAGGAAGAAATATTTTTACCATTAGGTAGCATTTTGTAAAACCCATTTGGAATTTTTTCATGAGTTTTCTGCCTTAGTTTCAAAGTTACAACACAAACATTGAAAAGAAATGAAGCAAAGTGCCTATTTAAATGTGGTTCCTTTATGGTTCATCACATCGCTGCATGGGCTATTCACACTGTAGGCCTTGTTCCTGCCTCAGATATACTCTATACCTACCTTGTCTTTTACTGAACAAGTGAGAGAAACCTCAACCTAAGTAAGGTAAGGCGATTTTCAGTTTCCTGACAGCTTAAAAGAGCCCGAGCTGGTGCTGCCATGACCCCACCGTCTCTTGTGCTTTTGTCCACACATTCCTATCCCTCCCCAGGGTTCATCTGATCCTGCTGTGAACTGAGAGGGAAGCCATCAGAAAACCAATAAAATAAAATAAAATAAAAAAAGGATCATTTTCTCCTAGTTTGGCTTCCTGAGCCGGGACACCGCAGGGTCAGGCAGGCACCAGCATGGGGGTTAGGGAGGGGGCAGGACCACAGCCGCTTTAGAGGGGTTTAAACTCCCATGGAAAGTCATCTTTAATCAGAAAGTCTCTGGCAGCAGGCTCTCGTTGCCCTCAGGGCCAGTTCTGGCATCCACGGGATCTTTCTGTCAGCTCATTCAGGCCACAGGCAAAGCAGGGAATGAGCCGCATCCTTCTCTGGGCTTGGGGATGGACGGGTCAGCGAGCAGATGGGGTTCGTGGGAGGCTGCGACTTGTGAGAGAGCTGGTATGGGCACACAGCGGAGCTGCGGAGCTGGGAATGGAAAGGGAAAGGAGCCGTCCTCTTTTTCACAGAAGTCACCTTGGCTCAAGTCATCTTGTTTGGAACAACCCTCCTTTGCCCCCACCCCAGCCCTGGGTGGTTTTATGTCGGTTTTACCATTGACTTCATGAGATGAGATTTTTTGTTAGGTGTGTGTTTCTTCTAGAGTAAGGCAAGAATGAAGTTTTCAAGGCGCACCGTGCCCAGGAGAGCACACGAAGCACTTTTCGGAGGACGCCTACAGCAGTGGGTCTGGTTGAAGATTGTGGCTCTGTGGCCCCATCACCATAAAACTAATAGCTGTCAAGAGCGCTGGAAGCCAGCACTGACCACTTTCCTAAATCCCATCTTAGGACACTTCTTCTGAAACAACTCAGAATACCGAACATTTCTTTAGCGAGATGTTTTTATGGGAAGGAGGAAAGTTAAAAATTGCATCCCCTTTACTGGCCCCCACCAGAAACCTGGCAAACTTGCATGAGACTCTTGTCTACTCGCGCCTAGCCAGCATTGTCTGATTTGGCGCCCTCCTAAAGCTCTGCATTATCTCATTCTTATTACTCCTGCTTCTATAAAAATAGTTGATTGGGGGGGCAGATTAAATTGTAAACAAAACATATCGGGCCAATGCCATTTTATACATAACAAAACACTGAATGACCCACTGTCTGAATTATGAAATCCCCTGTGATCCCACTACTGTCTATTATCTTTCAGGAAGTAACAAAGTGAGAGGAAGACACCAGTTATGAAAAACATGGACTCTTCAGCTCAGTGATCGACATTATTTTTGTCTCTTTGATATCCTTCCAACCTCCCTTGCCATTGTAGTCCTGTAAAACGTCAAAAGCTGCTTGCTAGAGGCCTTTTGCTTTTAGCGATATTTAAAGCTGTGTCCATAAAAGGAAATAATTCTGTTACAGATCTCAATTTCCTTCCATTCCACACCTGGAATTTGTGATGAAACCGGTGGAAGTTGTACCTGAGCATCGAAGGCACAACTAGATCAACCATACTTGGAAGACAAACTGAAGATCTTTCTTTGGGATTTGCAATCAATCTGATTCTGTACCTGGGCAAAAATTCTACAATGAAATCCTATTTCCACCAGCGTGAATTAGAATTTAACTTCAGCAGGGCCAGGATTTTAGCCTTAATGTCCCAGACACATCCTCATTGCTCGGGTCTGGAAATAGAATGAGTTAGGAATCCACCACACTAATGTTACCGGGGCTGAGAACTTCTTGTCCTTAAGAAAACTGTCAGCGGGCCAAGTACTGCCAAATTCTGGAGGGAAGCAAAGGCAACTGAACTGAGAAAAAGAATCTGGCTCCATCTGCTAGTTTGAAAGTTAGCTTCAGAAATATTTCAACAGTGATGCCATGTACAACCCTAGCAGTACAAAAAGAAATACATCACAAAAATGATCCAGGTTTTCTTTTTCTTTACTTCGAGCGAATTCAATGGATTCCCTAGGCTATTTATTAATATAATAAATGACCTTAAAATCTGTATTGCCTGAAATAAATGTCATTGATTAGGTCAAATAAAAATATCACTTGGCCCAACAATGACAAATTTCCTGGCTGTGCTCCTGTAGGCCAAGAACTTGTTTCATTTAGGAACAAGAGTTGCTGGCAGTAGCTGGGAAGGAAACTGCTTGCCAAATGTCTCCATAGGAAATTAAATAATTGAGAATATTCACTAACAGGAAAAAGAAAATAATTGCTCTCTTTAGTATACAGACCCAAACATCCTGGACTTATGTTGCTTTTTCTGAAATATGGCAGTGAAAGCAGAAAGTTCATTGTAATTTGTTACCTGGCAAAGCTGAGAGAAGACCCTTTAGCCGGCTGGTAAAATTTCAGAGGAGAAACACAGTCTTTCTCAATATCAGAAAGTTCTGCAGTGGAAAACACGGTCTTTTCAAACATTTCTCATCTAGATCCTACTCGTATAAAGTGAAGCTGTGCTGACTTTGTCACTGGGGAGGAACTTGCCCTCCTTCCCTATCTTTAATAGTCATGTAGGCAAGGACAGGCTGTGCACGCACAGAGATTGGGCCTGCTTCTTGTTCGCATGCGGTGTCTCTCGCCCCAGCAGAGTAATAAAAGAATAAGGGAAATGGAGGAACACGGAGAGGCAGCTGACCCACGATTCTGATGGCCTTCTGAAAGCACAGCTTTCCTGCCTTCAGGCTAATGGGAATTTCTTTATGATCACCAGACTCTGGACGCTTTCTGCCACTATAATGGGCTAAAGCATCTCACTTGTTGAGTAGAAAAAAACTTACAGACTCTATGCCTGCACCCTCCCTGTCCCTGTTGGCACTTACTGAACAAACTGAGAGTTCTGCCACAAGTTTTACCCTGCAGGCAATCCATTCTGGCAGCTGATTGCTGGAAAACAGAAGCACCGGGCTTCGTCAGCCCCTGTGCCGCGAGTATGACACGTGCATCTTTTAAAAAGCCTGGAGAAGAGCTTGTCCCACTGTTGAGAACCAGCGTGCCACTGCTGGGAATCACCAAGGAACAGGATTCCTGACTAAAGGACTTATTTAAGGGCAAGTCAGGAAGGAAGGGCAGAAATGGGCTTTTCTGGAGCTGGAGGACTTTTAGGCACCTTCCTTTGGGAAAGAAGGTTTTTTCCTCCATTCCAGAAATATCTGAGAAGGGGAGGAGAAAGAGACGCGAATGAGGATTTCACTGGATGGTTTGAATGGACAGAGTCTTGTTTTCTGTTTGTTTCCTTGAAATAAAGCCAATATTTGTTGAGCGGCTGTGCTGTGCTTAGACTGGAGGGTAGAGAAACCAGCTGGTGTGTCAGAGCGAAAATATCAGCACTTCCCGTCCCCCTGTTTTCTCTCAGCTGTGTTCACCAGAACGCATGAATTGCGCTGGGTCTCATTCACCACCACACCATTTGTAAGACCAGGCCACATATTTGCTTTCAAAACTCTACTTCTTGTTCATTAAAATTAAAACTTCTTGTTCATTAGAATTAAATCAACCTTCAAACTTACTTGTTAAGCAGGCTTTAGAATTGTTTAAAAAGTTTTTAAAATTCTTCACATTTATTTATGAATAATAACAACAAAAGAGACAGTGTTGTCTTCTGGGTGCAGGTTCTTTCTAATAACCTGCAAAACCATTTGCCTGTATAAAGATACACAGTTTTTCACCACTTCTGCTGCATCCACGTTCACTGCATTTTCTGTTACTGGATTTGAAAGCATCACCTAAAGAAACATGAACACACACACACACAAGTGTGTAAAGCATAAGCTATGAAAACTCTGATTTCACACTTCATTAGTAAAATGACACAACTCTTCTGTTAAACCAGTTGCTTTGTGGCCAGAAAAATCATAGTTGCCCTTTAATTTTGATATTTGGAAAAAAAAAAGGACACAATCTTCTCACTCCTTTCAATTTTCCCCTTCATTCTTTTATAAATCCCAGCAGACAGCTGTAAATGATACATGTCTTTACCATTTATTTTACTTATAATCAATACAAAGTTGTCTCGAAAATCCAAGCATACACCCGGGGGACATGTTCAGTTATGAGAGGAGAGTACCATATCATTTAAAGTAGTGGCAGGCAGTGAGGGTGGAAATGAGGACAGAAAGAAGGGCAAAGAGTGCTCCGAGAAAAAATCCGTATTAATTTATCTTAAAAAAAGAACCCAAACAAACAACAAAACCAGAGGGGGCAGTAAATCTGAAACACAGAGGCCCATGTGGCAAAATGAAATGACACTTGAAATTATCACTGATCTTAAGACTCATCCCAACACTCTTGATCAAGACTGACAATATGATAGCCTAGAAAACATAAAAGTAAAATTATCAGCTGCTTTAAAGCATTTTTCTGAAGTGCAGAGAGCTGGGTGGGTACATGCCTCTTGAGCAGTTGACTTACACAAGATAAAAGAGTGTAAATCCTAAAGATCAAAGGAACCGGTTAGCCTGGTCTATCTAAAAATTAGCATTGGTAACAACTCCAATGGTAGTCATTCATTTCATCATCTGTTTTCATCGGAGTTAAGGAGCTGCCAAAAGAGGCACTGGTGAAGAAGTACAGAAGTGAAAAGAAATTATTCCTGTTTGCAAAGAGAACAGCCAACAGATCCTCTTTACTCCAGCTCAGGAGTCATCCAGGAGTTTGTATGTTAAAATTCACAACCTTTACATAAAGCATATTTTAATATTTTCTGACAGAGAAGACATATAAACTTCCATCTGTTTCCTTATCCAGATAGCAAGTAAAATGTTACTTTTTTTTCCATTTCTCTGGGTTGTCAGGGAAGTCTATACATGGTCTCCCTGAGTACCAACCCACTGCACAAAGGGAAAACATTGAGATGCCGCATAACTTTAAGATAGGACAGCTTTGTTGCTAGGCACTAAAGGAACTAGAGATCATTACTGTTTACCCTGTATATCTTGTCTTTTTAAACGACCCAAAAATCTATCTACAGGCTTCCTATCTATGGGACTATTTGCAGAGTTTCCCACATACGTTCCCATTTTTCTACCCAGAAAAAAATCTGTCCTGGTAAAAACTGTTAAAACTTCTATATTTCTCCAAGATTTTTGGACATTTAGTGTCCAGGCTAGAACAGCAGCTCAACAGTTCCTACCAGCCTGTCATGTTTCAGCCCTGCAAATTTTGATGACAAATACACTGTTAAAATGAATCACGGTATGCAGCAAGTCCTATCTGGAAGGTGTGCTTGCTTCTTATCCTGGAGAGAGACATGGCAACACTACCCAGGTGACCCATGGCTGTTATCTTCCCCATTCTCCTCTGTTCTTTCTGATTTTTCAGGAATTCACACATTCCTCTCTGAGGTTCTAGTTAACAGCATGTCTACAACTACCTGAAAGGAGGTTGTAGCAAGGTGGGGGTCGGTCTCTTCTCCCAAGTAACAGGCAATAGGGTAAGAGGAAATGGCCTCAAGTTGTGCCAGGGGAGGTTTAGATTGGATATTAGGAGAAATTTCTTCACCAAAAGGGTTGTCAAGCATTGGAACAGGCTGCCCAGCAAAGTGGTGGAGTCACCATCCCTGGAGGTATTTAAAAGATGTGTAGATGTGGTGCTGAGGGCCACGGTTTAGTGGTAACTTGGCAGTTTAGGTTAACGGTTGGACTTGATGATCTCAAAAGTCTCTTCCAACCAAAATGACTCTATGATTCTATATGGGCATTGCTGTAGCAATTTGGTGGGTCTGTCCTCCTCTCCTCCACAGCAAAGAGCTGTTAGATTGACAGCATCCACCTCATTACCGACAGCCTAAGGTACACCATGCAGGATCAAAACAAGAACTGGATGCTACCAACATCTGGGCTCGTGCAACCCTCCACAAGTCAGTTGGAACAGCATCATTTTGAGGAGCTGAACAAACCCTCATGAAGCAGCCAGCAGTGAATAAACACAACTGCCTTACAGTCAGCATGATGAAACACAACAGCATGCGAACCAGGCTCTCCCCATATCCCTGCCAGTTGCTGCAAGAGCAGAATATGGGAGAAACAGCCCACGACCCTTTCTGCACCGGTGTGGAACAATCCAGCATTTGCACCGTTGACAGCTGTTGCACCATGCACAGCAGCAACTTTTGTATGATACAAACCAATAATAGTGTTAAGTCTTGATCATGCTCTGTTAAGTGGTCTGCATATTTTCAGGACTGAGACTAACTACCAGATAAGAAAATAAAAACATAAATTATATTGCAAAGAAGTTGCCTACAAAGCAATGTTTGAAAGGAGTATTATTTATGCTGCAATGCTGAACACTCAGAAATTAGGAAACGTCAGATTTATGGCTTCTTGTGCAATCTTCATGGCTTGGCTGCTCAGGAAGGCTAGCTTCCTTCGACCAGAGATTTTTTCAGCATAAACGAACTTGTGCCCACATAGAAAAGTAATTATAACTTTTTTATCAAATGTCTAATCCACTTGATGCCAGCTATCCTTGGATACAGCTTATGTGAATGTACTTTGGAATAATTATTCAATTTCTGGCACTCTTTCCTGCTATACCATAATAAAGTGTCCAGAGCATCTATTTATTTGTGTCTTCTCTAATGCTCCTAAGTTAGTTTGCCTGGATTTTACCTCTTTGAAATGCTAGCACACAAGACACGTACACCGCTTTACGGCTGGGTCTAACAGTGGTTTTACATTCTCAGCATCCCCCCCCCCCCCCGCCCCGTCTCTCCCCAGCGCGGCAACTCAGTCATGGGCTTTTTGCTGTTCCCACTGGGATCTGCTGCCCTCTGACCAGCCTGAACTCCTAATGGGAGTTACTGGAATCAGCAGGATCTGCAAGCAGCTCTCAGAGCACCAAGGGAGAAGAGGCAATGACCTTCCAAAGGAAGAAGAGCATCTGTTTTTCAGCAAGGAGCCGGCGCTCACATTGCTCCTGTTCACCAGTGAACTCTGTACAGACCTCTAAGAATATGACCTTCCAAATCCACAGTTGGACTTCTGACTGGGGTCCTCACAGTTATGAATGACCCTCTTCCAGAAGTCAGCGTTACTGTGCGGAGTCGTGTTAAAAACCTAATTATTTGGTTTCCTCCTTCTCCTAGTCTAGCGATATCCTTATCACATCAGCACAGATGTTTTTCATGGCAGCCATGGCCATCCAACAAAGTAGCTGCCCAAATGTACAGAAAAGCATATTCACAGTAAACAAGAGTTAGGTTGGCACTACTCAGCAGTTGTCCTCCCATATCTCTTCCATAGAAGCCCAAATGAATCACAGTGTGATGCGAGAGGAATGAAAGCAACACGCTGGGTTTTACCAGTGCCCAGACCCCAGCAGTCCTGGTGTATCCTGTGAGGAAAGGGAGGATTTCTATTCTGCACACTGCCTGAAAACACGTGGAGCCAGGTGAGCCACTGTATGGGAGGAGACGCTAAGGTGAAGTAGCAACGGTTTAGATGCAAACTTGTGGGAAGGTCATACTGGCAGAAACCTAGAGTTCAGCATGGGATACTGAGCAGAGCTTTTACTGAGCCTTTGTATGGCCTAATTTGCCTTTAAAAATAAAATAAAATATCTAAAGCATTCAAATTCTTTGGTGCATATAAGTACTTCAGAGGCAAGAAAATGTTATGAAACATAACAACAGAACAGCAAATACCATTCTAAGGTGACTCCTGAATTTCGGCCTCGTAGCCCCACGCAAGCAAGGCCAGAGTGATGAGGACGAGGGCTGAGCATAATCACAGAATCAATCACAGCATCCCAGACTGGTGGGGGTTGGAAGGGCCCTCTGGAGCCCCCCCAGTGCCACCCCCCGCCAGAGCAGAGGCACCTCCAGCAGTGGCACAGGACACCTCCAGGCGGGTTTGGAATGGCTCCAGAGGGGGAGACTCCCCCCCTCTCTGGGCAGCTGTGCCAGCGCTCTGCCGCCCCCACAGGAGAGAAGTCCCTCCTCGGGTTGAGATGGAACTTCCTATGGTCAAGTTTGTGCCCCATTCCCTCTTGTCCTGTCACTGGGCACCACAGAAAAAATCCTGTTCCCATCCCCCTGGCACCCTCCCTTTTAAGTATTTATAAGCATTGTTAAAATCCCCCCTCAGTCTTCTCTTCTCCAGGCTATAGAGACCCAAGTCCCTCAGCCTTTCTTCATAAGAGAGATACTCCAATCCCTTGATCATGGGGATGCCTTTGGCTGCCGGTCACCTTTCTTGCAGCTCATGATGGAACCGGCATGCAGCCGAGTTTGTTTAATCAATATTGGCTCAGCTTAATGAGTTTGGGTAATACCAATGCAAAACGGAGATGGCAGTCTTTAAAGAAAACAAGCCCTGGCCTTCACAGGCCACCATTTTTTTTGTTTCATTTGCTGGAAAGCTGGGTGTGAGATGGCGAATTTAAGCAGAACAGGGGGAAATGCAGGCCTTGGCTGGGAAGTACTGCACTAACCTCTCAGGAGATCAGTTATGGAGAGCTCTGAAAAGGGCTGGGGAGCTGGCACAGTGGAGGAGAAGTCCTGTACGAGGGCTGTGTGGGATAAATTAGTCGATGTCCTCACGGAAGCCTCCTTGCAGGGCAGCCTCCCTGAGGTAACTGTGGGGTGGCGTCCCTGAGGTAACTGCTAAGGGGGGCTCACAGGGCCATGGCCGCCATGTTCCCTGTGACTGGGCCCAGCAGGGCCCTCCCCCCAGAAGGAGGAGTCCTCACTCCCCTCCTCCGTTGTGGAGGTCCCCCACGTTTCATCTCCCATCTCCTCACCTCTGCCAGGCTGCGGTGTTCATCCCCCCGCAGTGCTCCACCCTGCCTCCTCCACCCTGCCGTCGGCCTCGCCTGCCAGGCAACGCACACCTCGTCAGAGAGCCTAACGAAGCATGGCTCCAGCCACCTGGGACCCGCGGCCGTGCAGTGCACAGCCCTGCTCAGAAGGACATTGCCTGCCTCAAGCAGCGCTTTGGGCCTGCTGGAAGAAGGGCTAAATATGATGTCTGGTGTTAGGAAGTCACTTGCGCTTTTCTGCCTCTTTTGGCCTTAAAATGTGTGTGAAGGCAGGTGAGCTCACATTAAAGCGTGTTTTTTCCGAGGGTGCGATATTTTGCTTGTTCTCCCCACGGCTATGGCCACCTGGGTCCTCATCTGGCTGGTGGCTGAATCCACCCGCAGCCGGGCCGGGAGTGAGCATCCGAACCTGAGCAACCTGTGTCCTGGTTTGAGCGACACAGGACTAATTTCTGTTCTACTGCCTGGGAAACCTGCACTTTTAGAAGGCTCTAGTGTCAGAATTGGTGAAAATATTTACTTTACAGCCAGCTATGGTGTAGGTTTCAAGGTCTCTGTGTTTTCAAGCTTGCCGGGTGCGGGGACGAGGAGGAGCGAGACCCAGGCACTTGACCCAGGCTGGCCAAGGGGATTATTTCATACCATGAATGGCACATTCAATATAAATTAGAAAGTTTTCTGTGAAGTTCTCTCTCCCATGATGGCTGCGATCCTGAGAACTTCTTGCGCTGGTGCCAGACCCCGGATCCCTCCCCTTCCTCCTGAAGCCGCAGCGCTCACAGTGTCCGACATTTGCCATCCCTGCTGGGAGTGCACAGCTTCCACAGATAGAATGGGCTGAGCGTAATCCTTGTATATTCTATATTGGTATCGGGATCAATATTGGTTCTTTAGTATTATTAATCTTAATTATCTAGTCTTGTTCTATTAAATCTATTTATATTCCAATCCTTGGGTTTCTTTGATTTTCCCCGATTCCCCTTCCCGGGTGGGGAGGGGCCATCAGGCAAGAGAATAATTGTCTAAATGACAATAAATTGTTGTGGGTTCCTCACACCTTAACAACCTCGTACTGCTCCTTCTGTAGGGACCCGGACATTACAGATCGCACCATGGAGGCACCACTTCTGCCATCCGCAGTCAGGATCAACCCAAATACACAAGCTTGTGGTTACACTGAGGGTGACTGGAAATAAAGGTTATCCTAGCTTCTGTTTAGCTACTGCTTCAAAACGGTATTGGATTTTTTAAAAAATATGGAAACAGCTACCCCAAAACATTTGAGTGTGTATAGATCCATGTACCCACATATCTAAAACATTTGTCCATTGCACTACAAGCACCAGTTGTGGTTTAAAAATTCATATGCTTCTTATGAATCTAATAGATATTTCTGTTTTGTTTTTCTTCAGGTGAGCAAAAAAGTAACCCAACTTCTTCATCTGGGCTACAGGTTACAGCATTGGAAAAAGTTTCTTTGTGTCTTAATGCCCAAACTCATTAACCACCAGCAGATAAACCACAGGGTTTAGGGTACAAATCAAAAAATTAAGGCAGTCCCAGGTTCCCAGTTAGAAACAGTTAGACACCATTCCAAAATGTGTTGCACTGCTAAATGGAAAATAAAGGACATCACAGATGCTTCTAATAATTCCAGTTTCAAGTCAATTTTCTCTCCTTTGTCTTAAAGAGCTTTTGATGTGTAGTCACAATATTGTCTCTCTCTCTGTTTTTAATAATTTTATATTACCTCAGCAATATAACTGTCCTGAAATATACCGAACTTTAATCTTTGAGAGATCAAACAGGAAGAAATATGATGGGATAGAGAATGACTGACTTGGGGGCAATATTCTCTCCTCCTATAAAAGATAGCCCACAGCAAGATAAAAATTGCTTCTCAGATTCCATGGACATCACATCTTTAAGCGAGGCTTCCAGACCCATGGAGAGAGCAGACGTGGGGGCCACAAAAAAACATCGCCATTGAAGACGCAGCCAAAAGAAAGCATGCTCTCACAAAACTCGAGGATGTGGTTTGGGTGACTACAGGCTTTAAGATTGGTCCCAGCACCCTCAGACCTCCTTGGTTTAGGCATGCCCTGCAAGTCCTGCCCAGCTGAGAATCGTTTGGCTACTGTTTCTTCACTGGAATAAATGTGCTGGTTCCGTCTCAAGAAAAAGAAATACCTGGTGCAAAGGTGCAAGGTTACATACCATGAGGATGTGGTGATACCTGGGGAGGGGAGTTTAGGAATCGGTACGCAGATCTTATGGACACAAAGGAGGTGCTCTTTCAAAACGCAGATAGTGTTTCCTCTCCAGAAGACGTTTGTTCACCATCAGCTTAACCCAGTTTCCTTGTTTTTTCCACTGAGGTTCTCCAGCAGAACCAGAGGCAGTGAAATTCAGCTTAGCACGGCTGCTCATTCCATTCCCTGACCACAGAATGATGACGATGAATTTATATTCTGAAGAAATACTGGTTAAAATATAGTAATATACAGTAAAGATGCTGTAATTTTTTCTGGCAAATAAAAAATTGACCTTTTTTTTGGTTTATTGTAGTACTCTGGAACAAAAGTAATTTTTTGAACAGAATTATCCTTTTGAACCAATGTGTTAACATGTCTCTTTTTGCTGGCTTGGGAACCTGCTTTGTAACACATGCATCAGTACCGGTTGTGGACTTGTGCTGCAAGATCAAGTTTCTCACAGGTACAGACTGAAGGTTCAGGGTTTCATCAAGTTCATTAAAACTCCTAAGGACTCTCCAGAAGGTAGAAAGCCTGGCTCAGACCCCTCTAAAATCAACGCAAAGACTCCTGTGGATTTCAGTGTCTTTTACTGCAAGCCATAAGGAACAATGAGCAGATTATTTTTTTTTCATCAAAAAAAATCATCTCCCTAACTGCAGCTCTATCATGTTTAAAATTTCTAATTAATATACATAATTTATAACGAGTTATTGTATCTTAGGCTTGCATGGGGAGGGTGGATGACAAAGTCATAGCCACCTTGGTGCTTTGGGGTACCTAACACCTAGCGTGACATGGTATGCAAGGACGGAGGGTGGCATAGGCCATCACCCTCATCCCACCAGTACTCCCCTGCATCTCCTGGAAGGCCAGCCTGGCTACGTGGGTCCTCTCTTTAGCCTGAGCTGTGCCTGGCCTACCTTGAGCAAGCTAGGCCCGATGGTATGAAACAGGAGAAAATAGTTATCCTTTGGTCAAATGACTCCACTTTGTGAGGAGGCAAAGACAACGCTCAGACACAGTGAAAGGAGTGAATCCTGCCAACGAGTCAAATACCTCCTGATAAAGGCAGTAACCAGAGCCAATAGATGTTGAAGGTACTCATTCCATAGAACTGGGTCCACAGGGAACAGCACGTGTTTGTACTTTGAGATACAGTTTTTGTATCGCCTGCCTTACCGTCAGGAGTGTTTTGAGTTAGGCGGACATTTTAAAGTTCTCCTGATGAATGTAGGTTACAGAACAGCATTGGAACAACAAGCGAATGTAATAGAGTATTTCCAAGCCTGTGACCTTCTTGGATATCCTTATTCATGCAAAGCAAATAACAGATTTATTTTTGACAATTTCTCATGCTCTGGATAAACACATTCTGGTATTTCTGAGTTTTCCAGTCCCAACTTCTGCACAAGTAGTTCTCTGCTTTACCTTCTGCTTTCAATCCAGTGAATGCAGAAACCCACCGTAATCACTCCTCTGTGGGAACAAAAGATACAAAGCTCCATTTCAGACTCTGCATTTTGGACTTTAAATCAGCAAATATTTATTCTCTTTTACAGAAATATAAGCTAACCTGGAGGAATGAGATTCTCCAGATTGAAGGCTTACTAAAGAGTGTTTATTCAGAGTTTTATTTCCAAACCTCTAGAGCTTCTCAATCCATTACTGCATTTCCAACAGTCTTGGCTGTCCTACCTCTTTGAAGGAAGAAGGGATGATGATTCTAGCATGTAGTATTAGGAATCTGGAGAATTCCCTCTTCCTTCATTTGCTGTGAAAATGACTTTCATCTGTACATCTGCATTCCCACCTGAGGAGTAATTCCTTAATTTCTGGCAACATTTATTTTCCACATTATCTAATTGGGTTTTAGATCTTTTTTTTTTTTTTCCCCTCTAATTTCTCCCTGGTGAATTCCTGCCTCTCTGTGTTAGCATTTGTTCCCCACGCATCAGTTGTGAGCCAGACTCTGATTTCAGCCTCACAGTTCACAAACTTCACCCGCTGAGAGAGGGAGCGAAGGGCAGGAAGAGGTCTTGGCAAGAGTTTTCAGGTGTATTGTTCAGTGCTGGTTTACATCTGTGAGTCTAAAAATATTCCAACCTTAAGGACCCAGCTTACTTTGAAATAAAGGAAAAACCCTAAATTGAGCTGTGAGTGGGCTTGCACTGTAGCTCCTGGTTTTATAACACAAAACCACAAAGTGTGTGAGGTACTATTGCGTCCAGCTCTGCCACCCCCAACAGAAGAAGGACATGGACCTGTTGGAGCGGGGCCAGAGGAGGCCCCGGAGATGCTGGGAGGGCTGGAGCCCCTCTGCTGGGAGGACAGGCTGGGAGAGGGGGGAGGGGTCAGCCTGGAGAAGAGAAGGCTCTGGGGAGACCTTAGAGCTCTTTCCAGTATCTGAAGGGGGTCTACAGGAAAGCTGCAGAGGGACTTCTTACAAGGGCATGTAGTGATAGGATGAGGGGGAATGGCTTCAAACTGGAAGAGGGGAGATTAGATGAGATATTAGGAAGAAATTCTTGACAGTGAGGGTGGTGAGCCCCTGGCGCAGGTTGCCCCGAGAAGCTGTGGCTGCCCCATCCCTGGAGGTGTTCAAGGCCAGGTTGGACGGGGCTGGGAGCAACCTGGGCTGGGGGGAGGTGTCCCTGCCCATGGTAGGGGGGTTGGAACTAGATAGTCTTTAAGGTCCTTTCCAACCCAAACCATTCTGTGATTCTATGACTCCCATTGCTGCTCCATGAAGCATTCGGTTCCTGCTTTCCTGTAAGTGGGATTAAAGCTAAGGATGCAGCTATGTGTGCACGGTACTGATGTGAGGGTGGTTTGACTCAGGTGTGGCTCATGCCTGTCTTTACAGAACTGAACTGAATTATGGCATGATGCCATAACATGTTCAGATTTCACCTGATGGGACATACATCACTTGCCATCCCAAATGGCAGAGCCCATACGGCCAGACATCTCGTGAGCTGGTTCCAGGGCTGTCTTTTCCAGCCTGTGTATATGAAAAGAGAGCCTCCTGAAGACACTTCCATTTGCTTCACACATTCACCCAGCGAAGGCTGTTGCTTGGCAGTGATGAGCAAATACTTTGAAATCATTGATATCTCAATATCTTGTTCAGCCATGTTTTTGCACAAATGTCTGTGTGTCAACTATGGCATAAAAATTCTTATTACTCCATTGACCTCATTTACAGTACATTCTTTACTGAAGATTTTGCAATAACAGCATAACCTAAGGACCACAGACTTGTTTGCCTGCATATAGTTTCTTCTGTTTCTGAAACCAGATACTTATGAAGTGGCAGATTGCCTTTAAACTGTTGAAATTTCAAGCCCTCAATGGCACAAGCTAAGAAATCCCATAGGAAAAACGGGTGGAAAAAAGGCTTCTTCCTTCTCAGTGCGGTTGATGCTTAAGATGCAAAAGAATTGTTAGCAGTCGAAAAAGTATGCAGGAGTAGATGAGAGAAAAGCTGGGTCAAGGACGACAATGCAGTTACTGTCAGAGAAGATGCCAAGCGAGTGCTGCAAAGGTGTGTGTATATGTAAGTGAGGAAGAGCAATCCCCTAGCCTGTGATTATGGTCATAGCTATGGCTCCCAGAAAAACATCTCATCCATTCCTGTAAAACACCTCTGCTCGAAAGTAATTTTTTAGCATTTGAGTCTGCTAACCTGACACAGATACAGAAATTAATAAGATGTAATTATTGTCTGAATCTTCAGTCAAAACTAAATTTTAGCTAACACGTAAGATATTTCCATTACTGATCCAAATGTAAATTCAATCCAGATGGAAGCTGACATCTCAGGTTCATAAAGTATCTCAGAAGTCACAAAAGTGTTTACTATATAATTACTGATTGTTCTTCATCTGCAAGTACAGTTTCAGGCCAGCGCGCTGGAGAGGACGCCTGGCAGCTCCGGATGCTGCAGCAACACAAGGTATCACAAAAGCTCAAAAGACATATCAGGACATAAAACTGAAGCGAGGGGCTGAGAGCTTGGTACGGAGCTGAATGGCACCGATGAGATCACAGCAAAGACTGCATCGTTCTCCCAGGGCAGTTATGCCATCCCGCTTCTTTCGTGTGCTCTGCAAATATTCGCACAGTCCAATATTCACTTAAGCCTCTGTATGTCACCCCTCAGTAATCTGTCTGCAAATATTATTTGCAAAACCCTCATGTCCCATTCAAGCGAGCATTTCAGCAGGATCCCTACCTGAGCGGAGTGAGCAGATTTTAGCTCTCTTCTCAAATATCTTACACCAAGATGGAGGAAATACCAATATGTTTCTGTTAAAACAACATTTTAATAAACAGCAGCATAAAATAATCAGTGTTTAATATCATCTCTGGCATGTGAAATACAAAAATGCACATATCTTAATTATAAAATAGCCTTTCTTATTACATTTTCATGCTTGCCTAATTGAAATGCCCATAATTAATAAATCAATCATCAAGTAATACAGTGATTAAATGCATGCAGTGAAAACAAAGAAAAATATTTGTATAAGGTAGTGGCTGAATATCACCATAATACATTTCAAGAACATCTACATCAGGTTAAAAAGAAAAAGAAACAGACCAAGATATAAAATGCAGAGATGTATTTTCACTTCTGCTGTACAAAACATTATCACGCTTTTGTGCAAAAAGATAAAAATAAAGTCATATTATACAACATTGTCAACTGAGCAAAAGATTGTTTTCGTTCCGTGTACAATAAAAATACTATTCAGTACAAAAAAAGAGTCTGTGAAAAACTGTTAGGTACACAGCACTTGTAACTCATTAAAGTGGTTTCAAATGAATAATCTAGATTGCTTATACCTGAATGAATTTTTAGCAATTATACAAATGTCATATTTCTAAGTTGAAAGTTTACACTAATTCACATTATTAGAACTGATAGGCGAAATTGCTATCAATGGGTTTGCTGCCTGATGGAATGTGAGTTTCCCTTTTTTTCAGGGTTACTGGAGTCATAGTCACTGATATTACACATTGATCGGAAACAATAAATATTCCTGGGAAAATTGATTGTCGTATATAAAATCGTGGTTTGGAGCCTTTCCATTAAACAGTTGCATAGCAACAAAAGGATATAAAATTTCTGCTTTAACTACTATATTATGAAATGTTATCTTTGAATGAGTTAATTCAGGTTCTGAAATTAAAACACTTTAATTTCATTTCCTTTAAGGCAATTTCTTAGAACTCCAGCCATCGTTAGCAGCCAATAGCAGAGGATTTTTGTAGACTGCAAGTTGGTAACTCAAGCTATTGTGCTGTCATATAAATGACTTTTTTTGGTCTGAAACTGAACTCAGACTCCCAACTTAAGGAAAGACTAAAATCTTACCTGAAGTAATTTATTCAGCTCTCAGATCACATATTTGAAACATAATCCTTGACTGCAAAATTTACAAATATTTTAACTAGCTATTGGAACTGAAATTGCACAACCAGTAGATCTCCGAATATTTGCATCTCCTAAAAAAAGAGACAAATATTAAAATATGTTTTCAGTATAAAAAAGTTTCTGTGATTTAAACCACATCAGAGGTTTAAAAAGCTGTGAAAAAGCATATGAGAAAATGTTTTTACTTAAAAAAAAAGTTCCCCTTCCCCTTTCTGAATTGTCGGTGGCACTTAGAGAAACAATGCGTCCATTGACAATGCCGAGTATTCATACCACAATGATCTTTGTCTGGTTGAGTCTGCTCATCCTGCTAAGCAGTTAAACTTCACAGAAGATACTTGCTGCAATGTCTGTTAAACAACCAGAAGAATCTGTAATAAAATATTTGAATATAAATCTTTTCTACCACTTTCTAGTTTGAACTGTAAATAGTTATATTTACAAAGGCCTCGCTTATTTACAACTCAGCTGAAATCATAGATTCATTAGGTCCATGGATGCTGGAGTCTCCTAATAGGGAAGACTGCTTTGAGTCAATTTTGTACGGTTTTTGAGTTTTATTTCCAAAAACTGTAATACCGATCCCCCCTGGATGACTAGGAATTGACATATGAGAAAGCAAAGGAATATTTGCTTCCTGGTTGGATCCCGAAGATGGCAAACTAGTGACATGACCTGTGCTAGTCGATCCACTGGCGCTGCTCGGAGAACGACTCTTTGGTGGAGGACAGTGCTGGATTACCCTGGGCGGACCTTGCGGTTGGTAGTGGGCAGCTGGGAAAGCAGCATATCCTGGTGGAATCGGGTACCCGTTGATGGGGATATATCGCTGGTTTTGAGGTATTGGTGGTCCGATGAAGCCGGCGATTTGGCCTTGTGGTATACCTTGTGCTGGAAACATGTAGTTGGGGTACCTAGGATTACTGAGATTACTAACTGGACTTGCGCTGAGGGAAGTCGTTTGAGTGGTGGCATTCCCACCGGAGGGGGTAGTAGAACTCGTGTGACTCGAAAGACCCTCCCACGAGCGCAGCCTGGCATGGATTTCTTTAAATCGTGGCCTCCGGGATGGCAGATCATGCCAGCACTCTGTCATCAGGCTATACATTCTGGGAGGACAGTCTTCAGAGCACGGCAGCAGTTGTCTTTTCCTGATCATCTCTATGACTTCTTGATTACTAAATCCATAATACGGTTGAAGTCCAAAGCTGAATATTTCCCATAAAACAACTCCAAATGACCAAATATCTGAATCGGAAGAGAACTTGCCGTACATAATTGCCTCAGGTGGCATCCAGCGAATTGGCAAGAGAGACTTGTTTTGAACTCTGTAATAATCTGCCGAGTAGATTTCTCTCGAGAGTCCAAGGTCTGAAATTTTCACGTGAAGTTGTTCTCCAATTAAAATGTTACGAGCGGCGAGATCTTTATGGACAAAAAAATGACTTGATAAGTACTCCATGCCTGCTGCGATCTGGACTGCAATATGCAGGAAATCCCCGTGGTCCAGGCTGGATTTTACAGTCCCATCCTCATCACTGCTGCATCCAACATCCGAATGCGGCGATCGCATGATGAGAAACTCGTGGAGGTCTCCTTGGTTCATGTACTCGAAAAGCATGCAGACAGGCTGCTCCTGGGTCACAACACCTAAGAGGCAAACGATGTTAGGGTGATGGAGCTCGGCCATGAGAGACGCTTCTTGCTGGAACTCTGCCCACTGCTGGGGGTTGTTAAAGTCTTTTAGTGTCTTGATAGCGACGAGCTGAGCGTGGTCCATGCCTGGAAGGTAGAGATGACCCTTGTAGATCTTGCCGAAGGCACATTCACCCAGTTCTTCCATGAAACGAACAGCAGACAGAGGCAACTCCTTAGCCTTACTCTGTTAAAGAAACAACAGCAAAAACATCTCAGAAAAATAGGCCTGAAAACGTATTTTTAAGAAAAACATCTTTTCGCACAGGATGTCTGAAAGCCAAGCAGACGGACACAGGAGCTCCATGGGATGTGTACCCTTTTGGCAACCATCCTGCTGCTGCTGCGACGGCATCAGCGCCAGGCCAGGGACAGCCTGAGGGACACCAGAAGCCCCACACCGGCAAAGCTCAGGGCTGAGTGCCACCTATTCTCTGTGCACCCTCCTCCAAAATTAAATTTAGAATGACTTTTTACCCTCTACAGAAGATCAGATACAAGTAGGAAGTATTAGATCTAAATATATGCAGGAACCATCAACATTTCAGCAAGGGCACTTATATACTTGGGCTTGGCCGTTTATATACTTAAAATTGAACCTGACCGACTTCAGGAATTGAGGCAATTCACATACTTTAAGTAAGTACGTGCTGAAGTGTCTTCTGGGCCAGAAAACTGTTTTTTTAAAACTACGTCCTTGTAGCCAATTCTTCCTGGACTTTGCTATTAACCCTTCAATGTACAGTAGAGACTATTCCCGCTTACACTTGACTGAACGTTCAGGACAGAGTCAGCCAGAAAAATGAGACAGTGGTCAAAGAAAGACGAACTTTTAAAAAGCTCTTGTTATTCTGAGTGTGTATATTCACTTGTAGGCTGTAAAGAAGTTTTATTTTCAGACGTTAATTTCCACATGTGCTTATAACACCTATGCCCAAACCCACTCATTTAAGGTCCTCAGTATAGCCATAGGTAGCAATTTAAGGCTAATGAGTTTGAGATCTATGTTTTGTAAATTAATGTAAACACTAGCATTTGCAGTCCTGAAATAATAAACCGGCAGTTTTACAGTGGCAATGTAGGAAAAGAACTGACATTTAAAAAAATAATCTAAAAAATTACATTTTAGAATTAATGGATTCTAATAATATTGACCACTTATGACTTTTAGAATAATAATAATAATAATAATAATAATAATAATAATAATAATAATAATAATAATAATAATAATAGTAATAATGCCATTGAAGCAGGCAGTCAGTAGACTGTACGGTGATGGCAGGAAATTAGCTATATTGTTGAGGAACAGATGGTTTATATTATACAAATCCTTTAGGCTAAAACTTGTTTAGGTCTGGCATATTGTAAATTATATTTTAGTAATGAAAGTGAAATGACCTCTGTCTGACCTGAGGCTGGGTTTGTCTGTTTGAACCAACATAGTGGAAAACTATGAAAGAAAATGAAGTCATAAAGTTTTGGCAGGAAGGGCTCATTTCGAGTTAAGCGGTTATAAATCTGCTTAGTTTTTGTTTGACAAGTATTTGTCATACATCGGTGTACAAAATGTAAAGAAGTGTAAAATACAGATGCGGCAGCACGCCAAAGTAAACCGAGTACAAAGGGAGAGCAGTAAGAGCGAAGCCCACCGCCTCTATCTCTTTATCGGCTCCTTCCATTAGGTGAGTGACAAGACGAGCTTAGTTTATTATATTTTTTGAAGGCAATTAAGATCCCTTAAAACTGAAACAGGCTTTTGGATGAAACGCCGAAATGCTAACGTTTTCATTTGTACGAGCAAACACACATCTACCTCAGTTGGAGCTTGAAGCCTGAGCGTGTTTTTACCCAAAGTTGACATTAATACGGGATACAGTATTTAAAAATAGGATTCTACTTCCTTTCTTTTAAAATTTTGTTTGAAAGGTAATCAAAACATTCGTGACAGGCCGAGCTGGGTTTCCAAGTGGGAAAATACAGAATTAAGCATAAATATGATGGAAAGCTTTTTGCAGCGTATGACTTTGAACATAAAAAGAAAACAGTGAGGTCTATATTTGCAAACATTTCTGGGCAAGTTGCTTTCCGATGCGGTGTGCGTAAGGCATCAGTGCGTCAGCCGTCCGGGTGGAAACTCTGACCTCCTTAAAATGATACTGACTTTCCTGTTACCTTAAGTTTAGCCAGGATTGTACCCCAAATACCTAGTAGAACAGGCAGCAAGAAGCAACCCCAAATTTAACAAAATATTCCATGCAGGCTGGATGCAAGATGTAGATTTGACGCTTACCCAGTTTAACAGGTTTTGTACTATTTCCAACATTTTGATATACCGCTACTCTAAGTTGTACGTGAAAGCCGAAATTAAGAATTTTAAAGGAAAATCAAGATAAATTCACGGGGCCAGCATGTGTGGGACTGAAGAGTTAAAATATAACAACAGAGCAAACTCTGAGCGACCACCCTGCACAGATATGCCGCACAACAGTCCTGCTGGCATCACGACACCAGCACCCAGTGCCTGCAACGCTATTTTAAACAGGAATTCTCTTGTTAGTGTTATGCTGTGTAAAAACATCTCTGCGTGCTGCCTGTATTACTAACGGGCAAAAGCAGCACTGCATTTTCCAGCAGAGCCACGCAGTGGGTTTACTTTTATCGCTGACTTAAAAGGAGTCTCCTACTCTTTCGGTGAGCTGGAATTTTCCTCTGCAACAGCTTTCTGTGTCTGTCCCTGCTGCACTGAGGCTGCTGCTCCACAGATGCGGGGCAGGACCTCCAAAACAGCGACTGGTACCTGGTTGGCACAGCTCCATCCATCCCTGCCCCTTGTACTGCACTCCCTGTATCCCATTGCATACAGCTACTTAAGTAATTTTCTCCAGGCTGCCACAATTAACTCTTTATAACCTAATTCTATCAACTTGACATTTAAAAGCAAGTGACAGTGTTATCCCGTAGCTGCTTAACTGAACTTAAGAAGAAAACCGCTCCAGAATTTATTCAGAGATGGAGAAGACAGCTCGTGAAGTATGAGCATAACCTTTCCTGATGCTGAGTGATTAGCTCTGCTGAAAGCCCATCTACAGCAGCAATACATGAAGGTTAGAGTTCATATCGCTGCAACTCAACACAATCAGAATTTGGATTCATTTTGCTATGTCATTTTCTAACAAAAATAACAGCTTACCTAAAGGCACGCCTGACTGTTTCGGACACCGGAGCCAACACAGTTTCTATTCTAATGACTTGTAGATACTGATTTTCAGTCTGAAATGCTTCAAAAGAACAATCTCCACCAAGTTGTTGAAGAGAACCGGCGTGGTGTGAAAAAACAGGCAAATACTCTTTCCAGGGCGTTATTCTGCCCGTAGGTGGCAGAAGGCAGTTACAGCCCTGAAGCGGGGGATCCCCACTGGCTTGCAAATGGGCTGCCCTACCAGTAAACAAGGAGTAACCACGCTTAAATCCGAAACGGTTTTAAAAACTGCTTTGTGAACCTGGGACCACAGTGAAGCAAAACAATACCAGCAACAAGAGCCGCTATGCATCAGCTGTGCTGGCCAGAACCGCAGGCAGGTTTTTGAGGCTCTGTTTTGGTAATTTCTCTTTCTAACGGAGAGAATGGGTAAGCCTGAAAAAACACCAAACAAAACTTTCCAAAGTGATTTCAGCTGAGTGAAAGACGACATATGACTACAGCAGACCCATAAAAAAACTCCCTCGAGAAAATGCTGAATCACATCTTTATCTGCACTACTTTCTAACTTATATGAGGCAATTTAGAGATGCTTCAGGTATGGGCTGCTTGCTTTATTGCAAAAAAACCTCCAGCTCCTGTTTATCCAGACACGTGGACACATAGGAATTACCTCCACAGGTCCAGCACACTCACTGTGTTGCTGATAAGAAAAGTCCTGACAAAAATTACAGCTAAAGGCACCAGCAGAAACTGCAAGTTCAAATCAGCTTAGTATTTCAGCGCTGAGTTGATCAAAGCATTTCACTCCCTGCCTTTACGGACAGCAAATGTGGAAGCAGAAATGAGGGATTACCTTTGGTTTATAGGCGTTGAGCATTGACATCTCCACATTTTGTCCTCTTACGTGTTTAGGCTGTCGTTGAACAGGAGGGGAGGATGACTTCTGATTGTTGCGACAGATGCAGATGAAGAAGAAGAGCAAGGCTATGGCCAGGGGAATAGTAACACTTGGCACCAGGATATACAGGATTTCCATTTTATTCTTTTCCTTGGAATCCTTATAATCTGGTTCAGGAAGAAAAACAACCATACCGATGAGTGAAGTATCCCACCGAGTCAAATACATCCCTGGATCAACTAGAAGCGTTAAGAAGAATAAAACATCAAGGTAATACTACTGCAATCCGCCTTAAATGCTGTTTTATTTCCTTAAGATTAACAGAGCAATTAATTTTCTCGAATAACATTTCTGTAGGAACACAGAACGGCCAGGAACAATCTCCCTGCACCACATCAGTTCAAACCTAGTTCTGGTCCTGGAATAGCTGAATACTGTGAGGTGGCTCTTGCTTGGGGTGAAATGAAGTAATGGTCTAACACAGGTCCACAGAAAAGTTAATTTCTAAAATAGCTTATGGAAGAAAGGCTCTGGTGGGATTATGGACTCCTTATTTTAATATGTACATCAGGTTTTGTTGGCAAAGTTTCCCCAATCCAACAGAAAAGTGGTGAACCATTAAAAAGGACAGTTTTATCTCCCTATTTATTTCCAGCCTCCTGTTCTCAACATCTCCTAGCATTGGCCAAAGCATTTGTGTGGCCACCCAGGGCACTGGAACAAACAACATGTGCAGCTGAAAACTTATTTTCTAATTAGCTGTAGGTGCAGGAGCAGGTCAATTAGGGACTCTAGAGCCAAAGAAATGGAGAACACCTGTGAAATGGGAGGAAATGCATGGAAATGGCAAGAAATAGAGAGAACAGTCCTGGGGTTTACCCCGGGAATTCAGGAAAGGGGTTCAAAAAGTCTGAACACAGACAAATGCTGCAGCATAATCTTAAAAAAAATCTTACGTATGGAGGACTTGGTCTTAATAGGATTAACGGGCTAATGGGAAAACCCATCCCTCTACCAACTATACACTAATAGAGTGTCATCTGAGAAGGGTGGCAAATGCTGGCCCAAAGGACACAGCAAGGCTAGTTGAAAAGAAAATTAGAGCGTGGATAAAAAAGACGGATCCAGAAGAGGCTGAGAAGCTGGTTTATTGAATATAGTGCGAATGCTAGCTGCAATATTTGCTCCCTCCGCACACAGCTCTCTTCACAGCTAGGGAACGAGTGATTCATTTTAGAAACATGAAGCTCTCTTCTACCAGTGCCCAGCAAGGCACAGCCGGGACATCCGATGCTCACCTCCCTCCAGCTGGCTCTGGCTTCGCAGGGCACGTTGCTTAGAGGAATGGGGCGGTGGGAGAGGAGAGAGAGCCTTCGGGACGGAGCTCACGTCCTCGCGTTCACGCAGCACCCGCTTGCGTTGACAAGGACATACCTTCCAGCTGGCGTGCCCTGAGCACGAGGACGCTGAAGCCCGCTTTGCTCTGGTACTTCCCAGGAGCATTCATAAATTTTAGGGTATAATTACCCACAGATTAACACACTAACTATAGCGTGCGCTGGGAACTTTGAAGATCACCTTGAGCTGCAGGACTGGTGGCTGTAGCCTGGTTGTTTCCAAGGGAGATGGTGACTGTCTGCGGCAGCATCAGGCTTAGCGCATTCTGGCCAAATGGGGAATGTTTTATTATTCCTACAGGGTCATTTCAGTTTGTTTGTCTGTGTTTTCCAGGCTGGGTTTGCAGAAGTGCTTAGCCGCCCACACAGATATCTTTTATGCACTTAATTAAACATGAACTTGATCTGAAGCTTGGGTTTGACTCAAATTGTGACAGAGGCAAAGTTCAAATGGTTCTGGATGTCACTTTGCATAACCCCTCTCCTCTTACAGGCTCGCGCTGTCCTGCTCCCCCCACACTCCTTTTTGAGCATTCTTTTTAGATTAAGTTGTGCCATCTGGTTTTTAATTGAGAGGAGAGGTAGTCCAAATATTTCTATGGAAAGAGGACTAAAGCATCATCCCCATTACAGTCTCCCTGTGCCCAGCAGAAGGGTGCTGTGTGCTCTCACCCTCTCTTCAGCAAATGTCCAGCTCTACAGCGTGGACCCACTTTGGGTTTCCTTCCTGAGCTGCTGCTCTCTAGCACGGACACACAACCAGTGCCTTTTCCCCCTCCTTCAAAACCTTCTCATGTTTGTCTTTGCTCAGCCTCATGCTTGAATTACTCCATGTTTCACACTTCCCTACATTCAGGTTAACAAACTTTTATGAAATGAATCTATTGCAGCTCCTGAGACAACTGAAAGATACAGTTGAAGAAAGAAAAAGAAAGCATCAGCACGAGGCAGATGGAGACCTGGGCACTAGTTCATCACCTGAGCTAGTCCAGTCAAAGGGAATTATTATTCTTATTAAGTAGCAGCCCCTGCCGTGAAGCCTCATTAGGTTAATAGGTTCCTTGGGAGCCACCCTAATTAAATCCATTTTCCATCTAGGCATGTCCTGGTGAGGCAGAATGCACAATACTTATTAAAATGTGCCTGAAACGGCTCTTTCAGCCAGTGCAGAACCAGCAGAATGCAAGTTCCACATGGTATTTTGGTTTTAAAATGCAGCTTAGCGTTTAACAATTAAATTACTACTCATCTGATATAGCTCTATTTGTCTGTATTTAGAACAATAATGCCATATAACCCAGCCGTACAGAGAGTACCATTTAAGGCAGTGGTGAGAGGTAATTAAAACTCTTGTGAGGAATTCTTCAAGCCAGCGAGCCTAGCTCATTTATTATCTAGTAAAATGTTCAAATCAGAGACTTTTGCTACACATCCAAAAACGTCCTGCTTTCAGCTGTCTCAGATCAAAAGACTGAGCCAGTCCTGGGATCTCAGAGCCCATCTAGAGGGGGCCTGGCAAGCAGCCCCCCCCCCATCAACTCTTAATTACCCAATTATCCCAAAGTTGTGGAAAACACAAAATGCACGTGGCTGAAAGGTCGTGCAGCAACTGTGCAGTGGAGTACAGAAAGCTCAAGAGCATCGCTGGTGGTGGACACGAAGAGACCCCTGAGCTTGCCCAAACGCCCTGGGGCTGAGCCACATCTCCTCACCCGGACCAGCCTAGGCTCCTGCAGCTCCTGAGGTGGAGAGTCAAGCACTGACGGTACTCTAAGGGGAGTCTTGTTGACCACTACTCAGATCCCAATTTTCATACTGAAGGGCTGAAAAAGATCTTTGCAACAGTTTATATAGATTGAACTATTCTTGTGTGCTGTGTCCAGTTCTGGGCTCTCCAGTTCAAGAAAGACAAGGAACTACTGGAAAGAGTCCAGCGGAGGGCCATGGAGATGCTCAGGGGACTGGAGTATCTCTTGATGAGGAAATGCTGAGAGCCCCGGGGCTGTTCAGCCTGGAGAAGAGAAGACTGAGAGGGGATCTCATCAATGCTTATCAATATCTAAAGGGCGGGTGGGAAGAGGATGGGGCCACACTCTTTCCAGTGGTCCCCAGCGACAGGACAAGGGGCAACGGGCACAAACCGAAACACAGGAAATCCCATCTCAACATAAGGAAAAACTTCTTTCCTTTGAGGGTGGCAGAGCACTGGCACAGGCTGCCCAGAGAGGCTGTGGAGTCTCCTTCTCTGGAGATATCCAAAACCCGCCTGGATGCGTTCCTGTCCAACCTGCTCTGGGTGCCCCTGCTCTGGCAGGGGGCGGACTAGATGATCTCCAGAGGTCCCTTCCAACCCTGACCATTCTGTGAGTTTGTGATTCTGTGTAGTCAGTCTATCACTGCGCCTAATTAACAAGAAAAATAACTGAAGTTAAATGCAATGAAATAATAGCAAAAGAGATACAGGACTCTAAAAAGCATATATGAATGTTAGAGAGGGTTTGAGATGCACATGATATAGCCCATACTGTCTGCCTTTGCCCTGATCTACTCTTTCAGTAAGAACATAATTTAGATCCCATTTTGGCATCAACTCCCATCTTTTCGTTAATTGAAAAAGACTTTGGAGTAGGCTCAGAACATGTCTCGCTGCAGGAATGTTCATAACCATAACCAGAAATAATTTAATTTGGTTCTGGCTATCGAACAGTAACATCAAAAGGTATCTCCTTTCCAAGGGGAAAGGTAATGTTACTGTGACAACTTGTAGGCAACATAAAATTTTGTGTGAAACTTTGTACCGTAAATTTCCAGAAAATTTCTGGGCTCATTTCTGGCATGTCCATGTGAATAGCTGTATTTTTTTCTTGGCATGCTATCAATATTGTTATTTCTAAACGCAGATAAAACAATTAGGAAGCGTTTGTCCAGGTTTTCCATCCGTTTCCCCCGGGTCTCAGAAAAACAGAATAAAATGAGAGCTGAATCCCCATTTTTGTTCATTTTGCAAAACCAAAATGCAGCCAGGACAGTTCTGTAAACACAAACTTAAAATACAGCTAAGAGGATCTGGCAAGGTCATCTCTATGTTTTAAACGAGGCCCAAGCTCTGTTAAGCGAGGTTTGCGTTTATTAAAATGGCTCTTAATAAACCGAGTGAAAAGGAAAACGCTTTATAACCGCTTTGTGGATCAGCATCCAGAGCTCAGCTTCTGTGATCTGATTTCATTTGGGACTAAGAAGTTGATCCCAGCAGCAACCTGCAAAGCCTGGGACGCTTGGGCTGGCAACGCGCTGCTGCTTCACCACCTCCTGGCCCGTGCTCAGGTATTCCCTAGTAAAGTATCTTCATGCCACCACTTTGCCAGCTGCGTGGGCAGTGCTCGAAGGTCTCCTCGGGGCAGGGACGTTGCGGCATTAGCTGCAAACGCTGCAGTCAGCCTTTCCTACAGCTCTCTTTTCAGGGATTCAAAAAAGACACTTTGCGCACAGCTCCCCTGTTTTCAGGACAGCGCTACGGACGCAACAAAACGGTTTCCCTTTTTTGTTCCAAAATGAAACATAGAAAAAAGTAAGTAATTACCACATGCTGGGACGTCACAAAGCTCAGACTTAAAGTTCTCATCTAAGGTGAAGCACCACGGGGCGTCCTTCTGGTTCCCGGGGTTGCGGCAGTAGGAGTGGCCCCCGTTGAGCTCGGGGTACCTGATGGCGGTGAAGGTGTGGGTGTGGGGGTACTGCGAGTTCCACGGCTGGCACTGCCGCCCCGACCGGGTCACGCTCACCGTCCCCCGGTAATCTACTCCCGTGCTGTTGTAGCATTTGTGATCTGAAAAAAAAAAAAAAAAGATATATATATTAAAAAGCACAAAAATCCAAAGAGTTGGTGGGGGCAAGGCAGACAAGGCCACAGCGCCCCGGGAGCCTGCGCCGCCGGCAGCCCCCAGCCCCAGCTGGCCCAGGGCCGGGAAACCCAGTTTGGGAGCACGGGCTCCCAATTTGCTGCGGCTGTAACGCAGGGCCTGCTTTGCATTCACATTCCTGGGAGGATTTAAAGCTTATGCTTCTGTAATGAAAACAGCTTATGCCAAGCGTTTTTAATATAAGATACACAAAAGAAGTAAAAACTACAGTGGGAACCTGAACTGCAGCCATTATTTTCATACGAAGGTGAAGAATTTGTGGAAGCCACGTTTTATATTTGACTATTCGGATGTATAAGGGTTGCGAACAGGCTGCAGCCCAGCCGGATCAAAGAGCGAGCTCAGCCGATGCCGAAAAGCAGGCTGTATTAGGCAGGGACAGCCATGGACCCGGCCCCTATTCACGTCCCTCCTGGCAAGCATCCCCTATACTGCACCCACGGCCTCGCTGGAGCACGTCGGGCTGCTGCGGGAGGACGAGGGAGGCTGAAGCTACCGATTATCCTCAGTATTCAAATGCTTACGCTGTCACTGTTTCCTACTTCATATTAATTAGAAAAGACCTGAAACCAAGAAACAGCATTTAGTGTGAGCTGAAGAAATAACTGAAAATACCATTTCTGAATTTCTAGCCCCGCTGGAGTGGCGAGGGGAGAAGTGGGCGAGCGGGGTAATTCGAGAGCACGGCGCCTGCCAGCTTTCAAAGCCCACCACGAGCTCCAACTCTGATGCACAAGCCCCTACAGCGGTGGTTTTTTGCATGGAGAAACAGGCGGTTTTCACTTACTTTTATTTATGGGATCTGCCATTGGAATCCCAATCCGGATACAATTGACAGCTTCGGGGCTATCTGGCTGGGGAAGATCTTCACAGTTGGGCAGCTTTAATCTCATCAGAATCATGGGATTAGATCTTGCAAAAATATACTCTGTCTGACACAGGACGTTTTCCAGAATTTCACATTCATCGCGGCACAAGTCTCGTGGCTTGGGAGCTGACGAAGTCTCATCGCAGTAGGGGAAGGCGTAATGGCACAGCGAAGGAATAGCAAACTGGGAGCATTTATCCGACAAATGGCTGGAAGTGCCAATCATGGTGAAGGCAGCTGTAAAATATACAAAAGGATTTTACTTAACCCGGTGGGAATTTTATTCCCGTGCTCTTGCCTTCCCGGTATAACCCTCACTTCCCATTGCGACTATTATTTTCAGCTGTTCAGGTGATGAACGGGCCTTCCAGAAATACAGAGCGTTAATTACATTAAAAGTTATTAACGATGCTGATTTCGCTGACAGAGAAAATACATCTGGTTTTCAACACGGGATTAATGTTAAGTATGTTACCAAAACCCCAAACCTAATTACACCTTTCTTCCCCCCCAAATAATTTATAATGGTTTGCAAAGTCATACAATATTTGGATGTCTTCTACCCAACAGGTAGAAACCAAAGTCCCTGCAGGCTGCAGGATGACAGTAGCAGTACCTTCGCGGAAGATGACAGCTTTCGTAATATTCCGCATGACTTTTTCAACCAAAATGACATAAGATTATGAACTTTTGGCTGTATAGAAACCACTGGCCTTTCCTGTGAGCAATGCTAAAGCCTTTCTCGCAATGCTGACAGCGTTTACAAAACACAGGAAGAACACTCTAGGGGGAAGAGAAATTTGGCATATTCTGACAGCAAGAGAAATTCTGAATATAGACATGATGACTACTGGCTAGGATCTGGCTGAGATTAAGGAATATAAAAAACCAGGGCAGTATTATGACATTTATGAGGCCTCGGCTTGAATTCAGCACCCCCATCAGCACAGCATCTCCCACGAAAACAACGAAAAATGGTCCTTCACGAAATCTAAAGGGAAAACATGACCTGCTGAATTATTTATGCATATAATGTCTTACGCTGGAAGAGGTGCAGCCTCTTCCATCACCCACAGCTCTCCTAAACGATGTCAATCACCTAATAATCAACTAAGTCTGGTCTCCCTTCACTTTTCAAATCTGCTTGGGAAACAGCAGCACGAGGCTTTGAGCCGCTCCCAGAGCTGTAGATACACAACCCCTTCTTCTTGGAAAATCATTTTTAGTTTCCTTTGGGGGAGCTGGATCAGCAGAGACCCGGGGGCTGCTCAGACCGTCACTCTTTGGAGGACTCCCTCCACGGACACCGCACCACACAGGAGTCCCGGGCAAGCTTTGCGGTGGGAAGGTCACAGCAAGAGAGGATGAAGAGGAAATAAAAATAGTATTGCAATTTATAAAACTCTCGCAGCTTTTTGGGAAAAGACAGCTTCGTGGGAAAGAAGCAAGCGCAATTTTTACCCACCTGTAATCTGATTTTCTATTTCACCTTGCATATGCAAAGACTCCATATAAATGGTTCGATTCCCAATAAATCGTGCACAAGCGATCCCCCTGTAGGGCTGACAAAACCCGTCCTCTTCATACTCGTCCCTGAAATCGATCATAAAACACAAAAGGGTGAAACATTTCACATGCGACTTTGCAACAAAACGTCCCTACGGGGAGCTGGCACTTGTATTATCAGAGGCCGAAGCGAGGGGCTTACTGTGTTTGTCTTGCACTTGGCGATTCGTTCTGGGTGAGGCTCACCCAGCGCAGGAGCCCCCGTGCCGCCTTCCCCTCCATTAAGAGCCTGTGATAAGGGATTATATGGTCTTTAGGTAGCGCAGGGGGCACGGCACGGGCTTTGTGCCTTGGGTGATTTTAACCTTAAAAGATTCCCACACTGCTGCAGGTAGTTTTCAGTATCTCACAAACAACTCCGAAGTGAATATAAGGATTATTTCCTTATATTCAACAAGATCTGGAATATTTATTTTTTTAAAAAAAAAATCTTCAGCTGCCTGGTAAAAACAGTTGGGGGCATTTCAGGTTAGACAATATGCATTAATGTGGTATGAAACGAATGCTTTTTGCACGAGGGGGAAGGCTATATTGAGGAATGTACTCAGCCTCAATTAGAAGAGAAAACATAAACTGCCAGAAAAAAAGATTTATGTTTCTTTAAAGCAGCTAACATGCTGTTTCCTCTTTTTGAACCAAACTTGTACTTACTATTGACGAACATAGCAGGAAGAGTCATGCTAGCAGAGACAGAATTTAAAGCGTATATAGAAAATCAAACCACTCCCAGCACTGATACCCTTGAAATAGGAAATGTTTCTTCGATCTTCCCTGAGTGTGGTAACAGTTATTGCTAAACCAGAACCAAAGCTAAGACAGGAGTTAAATAGACAGATTTCTTTCATTAGGTGCTTTGTTTTATGCAATATAGGAGACATTTAATACATAAATCCAGATGTGAAATTATTTGCCAATATTCTTCAAACAAAGCAAAGAAAGGAAATTACTAAACCTCTGAAGAGCAGACCAGTCACTGCTTATTTCCAACAGATAACCAACAGCCGAGTGCTGGCACACAACAGATAGTTTTATGGATGTTTTAAGGAGGGGTCTGCATACGTGATCACTGAAACATGCACCCAACTCCATGAATCAGCTCTTTTACTTTCTCGCTTGGAGAATACAGTTGGAGATACTTAGGACCCATTTTCTGGAAAGACAGGACACCTCGGCTCTGCTGAGGCCCCGGCAAAGGGAGATGCCTACGGAAAATTTGCTGATAATCTCTTTGTTATTCATGCCGGTACCCACCCGAAACAGCCACGATATGGAGCTCAAATTAGGAAAAATGATATTGGAATATCCCTAAGTATGATCACAGCTGGGTAGGCAACAGGTTGCTTCCTTTGTGTGCTTTTTTTTTTTGGCAGCATTCATCCTCCCCCAGGTGCCAAAAGCCTAACAGTGGAATCAGACTATGCCTTAATAGGGAAAAAATCGGAGCTTTTTTAATCAACTCTGCCATTAGGTTTAACAAAAGCCACTTTCATCCCCTCCTGAAGACCTTGGCTGTGAGAGCTTGGAAATGCAAATTACATTTAGCCTCTTTGAAGTCACCCACCCATTGTGTGCATGGCTTAGAGCAGGCAGGCAGCCTGCAGCAGGGCTCCCCAGCGCCCTGTCACAGCGGCCAGGGCCAGCTAATGGGATTAGCAGGAAGAAGTGCTAGGATCGCCTTCCAGGACACCCCAAACATCTCCCGGCACTCCTCCGCTACCAGCTCGAGAGCACCATCCCAGGCTTCACGCAGCGTTGTTCTCCAGCTCACAGGGAGAAGCTAGACACCGTGAATTAACTGCGGTAATTTATGACTGTGAAGACAGGGGGGTGGGAAAGACGGCTGGTAGAGATGGAAACCTCCTTCCACAGACATCTCACATCAGTTGAGAAAGCAACGGGAAGGGCTCCAGGCTTCATTGGATGATGGTCCCAAGATGTTCTCAAGTACATGGAAAATTAGATTGCAAAAGTGCAACCTTTAAACTGTCAATTTAACTCTTCATTAACCACAGCGATGGTAGGCTGAGATGCCTCAGATAATGGATAATATTCAGCCAAAAGATACGCCAAGATGTAAACAGAGACACACAACCACATCCATGTGTTTCTGCATGGAGTCAGCTCTGGTGAAAATATTTTTACTCTGTTGGTTCTTGAAGAGAAGATAAACCAGCTGAAACCTGAGCCGAAAAACCACAATAGCTACTACAGGCTCTGGAGGTCGATTCTCCATTTTCTAATCAACAGATTCCCCAATAGGGATAGGAAATATTGGTGAGACACTGGAACAGGCTGCCCCGAGAAGCTGTGGCTGCCCCATCCCTGGAGGTGTTCAAGGCCAGGGTGGACGGGGCTTGGAGCAACCTGGGCTGGGGGGAGGTGGCCCTGCCCAGGGCAGGGGGGTGGAACTGGCTGGTCTTTAAGTTCCCCTCCAACTCTAACCATCCTATGAATCTATGATAATTTATTTTTCATTTATTATAATTTATTACAGCATTTAACTCAGGGATTACACCTAATAGCAGCTGCTCTTGAAGGCGATCAAGCATTGCAATTTAAGCACACAACTGGATAGGGAAGACAATACCAGGAGGAATGTGATTAACATATCAACAAAGCAAACTCACCTCACTCTGAGGCTCACCTTCAACTAAAGAAATTTTAACTGCAATAGCTGCAGGAAGCAAGGACTTCGAGAGAGCAGAGACACCAGTTTACCCGGATGGACATGCCCTGAGGAGCAGGATTTTGGAGATAATCTCAGAAGGTGAAGATTAGAGTAAAGAGGAGAGCCTGGATCCCACCACCTCTGCCCCGGGGCTGCACGCCAGCCTTGAATTCACAGAGGGAAAACATGAGATTAGTAGCTTAAATGGAGCAGGCACTACTTTGAATTGTTTTGGAAAGCAGCTCCATAATGGGGCAGAAGGATAAATGAAATGAAAGGAACGGGAGCATCAGAGTATGACAGAAGGAGCCCTGAGAGACAAGAGGACACCATCCCCTGGTCTCCGCTCCCAGAGCTGCTCTGCTGGGACATGGTGATAAAGAAGGGAAGTACTGGGCTGTGAGGGTCATCTATGGCTCCTGACAGCTATCAGGAGCTCAAAATAGCAGCTCCCATGATAGGACTCCTGATCATAGGCTGGTAAAACGTTGTTGTGGTGAAGTTATTTATTGGCACGTGCCCGTCCATGAACAAGTGGCCACATCTCACTCCCTGGCTCCGTTTCGGTATTGCCCCTCGTCAGTGGTTCAGGGTCACACGAAAACCCCTCTTGCCTCTGCATCTCTTTGTGATGTCTCTTCCCCTCCCTCACTCCTGCAGCTCAGGATGGAAATGTTTACATGTAGTATCTATGCCCTCCCTGGGCATCCCTTTGGTCCTTGACAGGCAACCAAAGCTGTGCCCAGCCACATCCAGGGCAGCCCTGGAGACAACGCTGCTGCCAATGCAGCTCCAGCTCGGCCAGATGGACATTCCCTGAGCCATCGCTCCCCAAAATACAGCTTGGGGGGGGGGGGGGGCAGTTGCCAGCTCTCCATCTGAGACCATTTCTCGCTGAACAGATTGCTGCCGAGGCCGAACACCCTCTGCTCGCCAGACGTTTCATCCAAAACCAGAGCCGTAGCCTGATGTGGAGCCCACAGCAGCACACAGAGCTCCTACGCCACTTGAACACATTCCCCACCTCCTGCTGCCAACTGGCAGCCGCTTCAGCGGCTGGCGTTCAAACACAGCAATCGCTTTCTTGGGATCAAGGCTGAGATCGCCGATTCCTTTTCCACCGTTCACGTTTTGCATACCTCGCGTACTTTTCATAAGGAAATCACAGCATCACTGCTCAAATGTGTAGCTGCTTCACGGTCCTGATCTGATTCTACCCACTGCAAAAGGATGTGTCCCTTTGGCTCAGACAGGAGGTAAATTAGGCCTGATGCAGCAATTAATGTGTTAAAATTTACGGACAAGCTTAAATCCTAATGAAAGGGAAGTCAGTCTAAGCTGTAGGCAGTGCTGATTGGGGATGGACTTAATCACTTGTGCAAATTCTGCGCTGAACTGGAGCGGTGAGCAGTCAGCACCACCACACAGGGGAAAACTGTGGACGCCAGCTTGCAGGAGCAACTTCAGCGATGATCGCAGGGCAGCTCATCACTGCTCAGGTCTGGGTGCTGATACCCCCCCCAACTCCCACTACTTCCCCTGCCCACACCCCGCAAAGCCCCAGCGACCGTTCAGTGAAGACCCACGACAAAAAGGAAAGCGCCCGATTTAAATGACCGACAGATGATACAGCACTGTAGTGTTTTAGGATTATTTCTTTTCAGATTTGGTTTCCACTCTGTTTTCTGTTTGGGTCTTTAAATATTTCAAGCCTTGATGTTTATCTTGGAGCTTGCCCACTGCTTTTAGATCCCGCTGCAGTTTCTCCTGCGACAATACTTCTGCCTTCATGTAATAATAGTACCACGGATTAAATTTACACTATGCTCAGGTGTCTTTAAGTATCTGATTGCACAAAGTTTACAGAAGACTGAGAAGAGCTTTGAAGGGTGTCCACACCAATTCACTAACGTAATCTGACCTCACCTAGAGCCTCCATCAACACGGGATGCACTGGTTCTTCATACAGCTCAGACTCGACCATCATCTTTCTACAGGTTACAGCGGCTGCATAGAAAGATCAGTCGCAATAAGGTATATCATGTCTCTCTGGGTACATCTGAATATGAGTAAGTGTCTGGATGAGTAAAAGGATGCTGTCCTTCACATAGAGTTTAAGATGGCAAAGGTCTCAACAAGGGTCACCTAGATGGAGCCAGAAGGAGAGACCAAGTCACAGCACACAAAAAAAATTGCAAACAACTCACAAAGAATTCACTGTCACCACTTGGGTTCATTTTCCCCTCTTTAATTTTCTTTTGTTTTGTGCTAGCAATATTTACATCTGTCAACCCTGGGTCACCAGCAGCTTTTCACATACTGAAATGGTAACAAAATAATAAACCAACCCTAAAACAGAGAATGGCCCATGCAAGTTCATGCTTCTCCTCCTTCCCTTTGCTTCTCACTCAGACCCTCCCAATGGCTCTCTCGGTGGTACCTCACTGCACAGCGAGATCCTGCTCTTCTGCCTGGGACGTTCTCTTCACCCCATCCGACTTGGGCACATTGAAGATGTAAACATGAAAGCAAAAGAGTGCTCGTGGCTCCATGAGCAAAGGTCTTACGGTGAATGAAAAAGCCCATTCAGAAAAGGCAGAGCGGTTTGAGACTGGAAGACCATCCATCGCTGGGTCTGGCACCACTGCGGCACTGCAGTGTCGAAAAGCAGCGGTGCTTCACACGTGCGATAGAGGTGTTGCTCTCAGTAAAGGTCACCCCCTTACTAATGTCTGCCGTGCCCCGTGTGCCACAAACTCCCTGGCCCTTTTCCAGGCGATCTCAGGATCAGCAGGAGGCAGCAGGACCAAGCTCCCAAGACAGCGATTGATTAATAGAAGCTCCCCGGGGAACTGTTTCTTATGGGAGATACAGTAATGTCTAAAAGCGTGAAAGGAAAGGAAGGGAGGACCAAAATCTCTGACTTTTCCCAGGGATGCCAGAGGAGGTAGTTACATGGGCTGTGTCGGGAGAGATGTCTATCTCATCTGCTCCCGGCGTGACGGCTCCAGTGAATGGAAAGGTTGATTTGCCTCCCAGCGCAGCGCCTTTCTGTTGCAGCCTGACACCAGCAAGAATTTCTAATTGCCTGACTTGAAACAGCAGCAGCTTTTTAGGCATCCCCAAGCAAACCAGCTTGCAGCCGCCGAAAGGCAACAACAATCAGTTTGCAATTTGTTTCTTACCAACTCGCATTAAACCTGGAGGGGCTGCATGGAATCCACCTCATCCAAACACATCTCTGCAGTCCAGTTTCTAAACACAAACCATTTCTGCAAAATTCTCTATTCCACTTCCCAACATACTGCCTTTTCTTTGCCAGTCTTTTTCTAAATTACCAGAAAGTGCCCGAATCTAAACAACATTCCCAGCAGACATCAACAACGGGTCCAGGAACTTAGTTTAGCAAAAGCTTTGTAACCAGGCTTTGACATGAGTTCACTTAGAAAAACTGAACCTTGTGAGATCATGTTGTATTTATTTTTACAATATCCAATGTATTAAAATACATATTCCAAGGATGGTGTAATTGTGTGGTCATTTCTACCACACCCCACGCATTTCTTTCCTTTTTTTTTTTTTCTTCCTTTTTTTTCTTTTGCTTTAAGAAGGATTTGCTTGAGTACCCAACGAGAAAGAACCATAAATACAGGTCTAATTTTGATACCTTGAGTGGAAATGGGCACAGGAGGGATGTAGGACAAGGCAGGACAAAGAAGTCCCAAATGCTGTGCGTGTCCCAAGACAAGAGGTAGGAGCATCGCTCTCCCTCCCGATGCCCATTCCAACACCAGCCCGCTAAGATACATACTTACACTTAGGTCTGTTAGTTGGTTAGATGGGGTCATTGGATTACTATTATTTTGGTAACCAAATCTCTAACTGACAGCAATGTAAACAAGGGGATGTACACAGAGACAGTGAGGATTAATAAAAGCAGCAAGGGAAAGGCCATCGTAACATTCAGTGACACTGGAAGACGGCGGTGTAAAGCCCGCACAGGGTTACGGTGTGCGTGCAAAGCCAGACTGATTTATGAACATTTTACCGACTTGAAGAGCAAAAGCAAAGAAATGCTATATTATCTCCGACAAGATCTACCAAGTGGAGATGGAGTAGCTTTGGCTCTGTGTGAAGACTGTCCAGACACTTTATTCACTTACAAAGAGAAAGGCATTTTGTCTTGCTTAAAGAAAAAAAGTTCTACCATAGCACTACACTACTCAGAGCTGTTTATCGAAATCATTTATATCCAACAGCAGAGTACTGATGGGAAAGTGCAGCCAACGTTGCCTCCTTTAGACAACCAAGTGCTTTATACCCTTCTCTTCCAAGAAAAAACTGCTGCTCGCTGCAGCGGGACAATGGAAGTGCGAGTGGATGGCTCTGCTCCCGGCACGGGCAAGTCCCCTGGGACAGCTGGGATCCGCACGGCGCAAGTCCCCCCCCAACAGCCAGGATCCGCACGGCGCCTGGGGAGACTCCTCTGCCCTCTCAAGAGTGGCACCACAAGGGCCATACAGCTACAAATCTGCAACCTACAATTGGGGTTATGGAGGGTGTTGCTTTAGAAGGGTTGGGTTCATAACGAACGCTGATAGGTGACAGCACAGAGGGAAGAAACATGCTCTGGAAAACTTTGCAGTTAATTAAAAGGGGTATCAATAAATTAGTTTTATTATTACATATATCCAATACACCCTCTCTATAGGCATTAATGCTGTATAAATTATTCCTACGTTGTTAAAGAAAATGTATTTTGTTCTGTACTCGTGTTCCAGCGTCACACAGAATAAAACGAAAAGAGTTTTTACTTGGCAGATATCCCTTAAAGCAAACAGATGAATAATATTCTGTCATACTTTCCAAAGAGCAAAACCCAGTTGCTTGTGCCTCGCTTTGAAAATGGGACCATATTGGCTCTGTTTCATAACAATATTTCAGAAATGTGAGGGCTGCATTTTACTTTGCTAAAAGAAGAGAATTGCCCAGACTTGCACGTCACTGTGTAATTTACGGAAAAGTTCTGTGTAATATAAGCTATTGCTGCTTTGACACCCCTTTTAAGTCACAGGGCAGCGAGGGTTTAAATGGTTCACTAGAAAAGCATAGGCATAAAATATAAAATTAATAATGCTGTCCTTTGACACCATTAAAATTACAGTCTCACAGCACCACTGATACACCTGATTCCTAAAAAAAAGAGTTCAATAAGCAAATCATGATCTGCCTAAGTAACTACTTAGTTAGTTGTTAGCTCCTATGCCAGACTGATAGCTGGTTTAACATGATGGGTAAAGCATCCAAAATGAATGTGAGTTTGGGATGCTGGCTTGGCACGTGGGATGGCACCACGTGGCCCGGGCCAGCACTGAGGCCACATTATGGCCATTCGCCACTAAAACTGGGACAGGCAAAATTCCCTGACACCCTCTCCCCCACCAAAAAAAAAAAAAAAAAAATCTTACAATTACCCAAACAGATTGGTGGGAGCGTTTCTCAGGGCTGTATCTCGTTGCCCTCTCTTCCCCCAGTCGGTTCTCGTTAGAGGATTTCGGTGCTGAAAGGAGGCAGGTTTGTGCAGAGACATAAACATCACTGGTGAGAGCTGACATGTGTTTTCTACTAACCTCATCTGGGCAGCGCGGCAGCATCCACAGTTTTGGAAGCTTAATAAAATACATCTCTCATGCAATTAATCCCTTGGCAAGGACGCACTGAAGCAATTACTGTGTGTTTTTCTTTGTCGTCGTAAGAAAGTTTTACAGCGTCTCTATCAAAATGACTCATTTCAGGGAAGCAAAAGCCACCAATAACGGTGGCCATGAATTTGATCTAAATACTGACCCAAAATAAATGAACTAGCTGGGACGTTAGCCTCGGAGATTCACTCTTTTTCTCCTCTTAAACACTTTATAACAATCTCCTTTTCCCTACCAAAACTCCTCCTGCGCAGTCGATAGGCATTCCCGCAAGCCAGGGTGCGAGCCGGCCGCGCTTGCTCGGCAGCTGCAGCTGGTTAGGAAACGACCCCGGTAACAGCGTTTGGATCTTTCCTGGCAGATTTCTTACATCATTATTCAAGATGAACTGCAAATCATATGCTCGTAGTTATGGAAATGGCAGGAAACTTCTTGCACTTATGTTTTTTGTTTGACAAAGCTATTTTAAGGTTACGTTTGGAAGGTTGGTTCGTCCAAGTTTCTAGATGCAGAGGAAAAAAAAATGTAAAATGTTTATGAAGAGCAGTCAAGCAGGATAAGATTACAAGTGCTAAACGTTGCCTCTTCTATCAAACCTTTGTACTGCACAGCAAAACACACTCCCTCCTGCTGGATTCCCTCATGGAGCCGCAATGATCTCACACACACGTTCCTTATCCACCTCTCATCAGGCATTAACCTTTAGATAAGGAGTTTTTGATGGAACGATCATCAGCTTCACCCCATAAATCGGCTGCAGCCGCTCTGCCCAGAGCGATACCAGACTCCCGCTCCGCCCCACCGGGGCTCCGGCCCTTGGTTTGACAGCCCTCGGAGTGGAAGGACAGGACTGGACAACTCCACATCCACATCCATCTCCTACAGGGTGAGAGAGCAACCCTCGGGCTCTGCGCCGGGAGGCTGGACGCGAAATAAGACAAACGGGAAGAGACTTTCTCTGTCTAAGTGCCTCAGCCCCATCCCTCAGATTTTTGTTCAAATCCCTAATAACTGCAACCCTTTTGAAAGCACATCTTATGAGGAGTCTCAAAGCGTCCTACAGCCCAACTGCCGCATCTCCACCAGCCCCCCACGCCCAACCATCACGGCTTGGAGCAGGTCTATTTGTACGAGCGGTACCACGCCACCAGATCCGATGGAGCTCCTTCATCAAACATCTCATTGCTTTCATACGCACGAAAAGCGTTTAAGTGACCTATTTGACCAGGAAGCTGATGTTCCCCTGGGACTGTTCTCCATCATTGCCATATGGGAGAGTTACTACAGGTTTGCACCACTTTTCCGCATAGGAACGAGAGAATAACACACCCTTCTGCCTCTCGGGGTATGCCAGAAGGATATACATAGGTCAAATCACAAAGATTTAGATTGTATTCAGTCTCTAGTTAGGTAAAAATCCCCAGGGCTAAAGAATTTATTCATTATTTAGTCACGTGAAGTTACGCAGGTTGCTCAGATTTCATTGACCAATAAAATACATTGCAGATTACATTGTGCATCGCCCCCACAAATCTGATTTCCCCTTTAAAATACAGAAAAGTGCACCTCTGTGATATATTAAAAAAAGAAACTTTAAATATAAAAGAAATATAGTCAAGGCTAAGTCATCTTTCAAATGGCTTGATCTGGACATTAAGGGCTTTATTCCCCAATATTTTACATGCACGATGGTGCCTCAGAGCAAGTGTTCATGCAAGTGATACCACATGAGAAGGTCTCTTTACGCTACAAGTGGCTTTAATGCATGAGGAGCTGGGTCCTCCAAGGAGCATTGGTTTGAGGAAACAGCAGGGACAAGGCTACTTTGAACCCCTGCAATTAGAAGAGGGTGAGAATAATAAAAAAGGTTTTAAGTAACACCTTTCCGTTTGCTTTACATTAAATCTCTTTTGTCAGATGTCCTTTTTTTAAGGAAAAATTAACATTTTAAATTTTCCAGTTAGCATTGCTAATGATTCCTGTCTCTCTCACAACTGCTTATTAATTGCTGACGACTGAAACTGCTCAAGTGTTCAGGAAAAGAGATTTTCCTTGCTACTGTATGATACACACCTACCTTTGCAACAGGACAATCAGAGCTTCTGGAATACATAGGAAACAACACACATTCATAAATGAGAACATCAAAAATGAAAACATTTAATCCAAAGGCAAAGACAATTTTTTGCAGTGTTAACACAGACTATTTAAATAACATGGGAAAGTATCTTCATTTTCAAGCTGTTTTTCCATCCTATGCATTATTTTTTTTATTTCTCTCCTATGGAAGGACACCCAAACTTCCCATTCTCCAGCGCCGTGTCTTAAAGACCTGGTTTATTCTCTGATAAAACTATTGAGAATTGTTCTTTGCTGGGAGGGACTTCTTACAGAAAGCAATATCCCGCTCCTTTCTGGGCCTCAGGACGCTGCAAATACAGCTTTGAACTATTCCTGACTGACAGAAAAACTTGTAAGCACCAAGAGTCAATATTGAGCACTACAAAATGAGTTTCAGAACTTCTGCAGCCCATTTTCTCTCTCACTCGCTCTTGCCTGCTTTACCTTATTTTCTGAAGTCACAGCTTTATTTCTGCTCTTCCCTCCCCTCTCCTTCCTTCTAACATTTAATTTGTCTTATGTGACTCAAATAGGTCTTTCTTCTGGTGACCTAATATTTTAACCTTAAGCATGATGGAAAACAGACTTCACAAATCTGACACTTGAATTAAAAGTGAAACACATGCCTTGGCCCAAGTTAATTAAAAATAATACATATAATGTTAGCATGTTTGAACTATTATCTGACCATCAATAACTGCTAGAGTCCACGATTGCTACAAAAAATAACAGTAACCACCGTAAGCTCAAATTTACCGCAAAAATCAGCTAAGTTACTTCTCCTTTTATTGAACACAGGGGTACTGGTACGGACTTCAGCACACCAGTAGCCGAACACGAGCCCTGTAGCTGCCCCCAGTGTTAAGTCAGATATCAATAATTAATTGTCGATAACTGATTTTACAGGCACGGAGCCTTGTTCCTCTCCACGTGGTAAGTCCTGCTCTGACGGGAGAGGGGAGAGGCCAGGCACTGCAAAGTAAGGACACGGGATAGAGAGCAATTACAAGAAAAAAGATGATTTGAAATTCCGGACTCCTTTAGAAAATCTAGCGGACAACATATTTTTCTGAACGGCTTTCCTACGAATTATGTCAAGCGTTTTTCTCGGCTGACGAGCAGCCCGGGGGTTGCTGGGTTTATGAGCATCATACTCGTACTTCGGCTGGGGGCAGCTGGTAAGTCCAAAACCGTTTTAAGCAGTTATTGAAATAGCTGGTCAAGTTTAACAACTGTGAAAACATTCAAAGTTCACGTAACTCGCAGGTCTATCATAAATTCTGCTCCTGACACACATAAATAGCGGCTCCTCAGCTGGGAATAGCCAGTCTGCTTTAAAGGGTACCATGAGTTATATTAAACGGAGAATGCCTTGTGAAAAAGATTGCTTTCGAGATAAGAAACTCATTCTTAAGACAACAAACACGAGTGAAAATATGCTTCAGTGAAAATTAAGATCTGTCCATCCATTCCCTAACGGTAATCGGATAAGGCACGGAGAACTTGTTTGTTTTCTTTAAAAGCATTTTGCCTCTCTACGCAGGCCCCACAGACCAGCGTGAAGCAACCACACTTCAGTAACCCTCTTGGGACCAAAATATTCATATTTTGGTTAGCCTTGAGAAGGATGCCCAGCCCTAAATTCTGAAAATCCTGATTTGAAGGAAGGGCTGTGTAAAACCGGCAGCTTTCAACTCAGAAATGCGCCAAACCCCTTCTAAAACATTTGTTCTCACAAAAAAAAGGCAGGCACTGCCTTTTCCTCCTTGCTACCCCAAAAAAGTGAATACGTTGCCACACGCCTTCCTGCCTGTTTTCTGGCAGCAGCATTGAAAGGATTATTAAGTAAATTCTGACCTCTGTTTTTTTTATTTATTTTTTTTTTTATTGCGGTAAATAAAGGTGGAAACATCTAATCTTGCAAGGCCACCCAGTTCAAAAGCTTAAAGGCTTCGTCTGAACAATTCAAAGCCCAGCTTGCCTGCAGTAAGGTGTTTGCAGAAAACATGTAAGATAATGCTGCTTTGCAGCTCATTTACAGCCAATAATTGGTACTCAAGGTGAAAAACCCACCCGCCTCCCCCCATAACCAACACCATCTTTTTTATGAATCAAATGGTGGAGGAAAGAAAAGGTACATATTTTTCTGGACTTGTCCAAGTTTGCAGGATATGCAATTTATTGATATTTAGCAACAAATAAAATTCTCCCAATTGCTTTCTTCAGTTTTATTTTATCATTCCAGTGTGTCAGCAATTGAGAATAGTAATTTGATCGAATTTGGCATTAGAAGTAATGATGCTAACCTGCCGCTGTGAACGGATCACAAATTTCTAAGACATTTTACACATCATTACTTGGGTACTTTGATGCAAATTATATTCAGGGTACTCATAAGATCGGTTGTACCACCGCTCAGTAAGAAAGCGTGGCCGTGTCTCAGCACGGCGTGGTGGGCTGAGCTGCGCAACACCAAAATTTGAGCTGTGATTCTGAAATTAATTGGTATTGATAAGGTTATATGCATGTTATGTCTTATATTAAGGCATTCTCTCACTGGAAAAATATTAGTTAAGATAATCGAACCCTGTCTACAACCTTGTTTTAATAAAGTCTGTCCTGGCATACTTTTGCAGTTGTACTTTATCAAATCTAAAAGCTGTTTTTTATCTTTGAGTAGGTGAAATGCCGGTTTGTACCAATACTAACTCTTATCGTAGTCTGGTAATATAAAACATGTATTTTACAACTGCATAAAAAATTAAATAAGGATTAAGCCAAACATCCTTTAAAAAGGCATGCACACATACCATCCGTGCAGCAAAGCAATTTACGCACAGTGTGTGTGAGACAAAAATCAAAGGCAACACTGGTATTTATATACCCTTGCTCCTTTTATCCTGCTGAGGAACTTTATTTTGGCATGACCACGATTGCCTATTTTGTCTCACAAAAATGCCTTATACGCCAAGGATGGAGTAACATTCCTGGGTTATTCACACTGAGGAAAACTATGGAGCAGCTCTGCAGAAACCCGTGGAGTTCCTCTGGGTTTATCCCCACACAGCTGAGATCAGACTCGGAAACAGTCGCAGCTCCTGATGCCAACTATTGCCCCAAACACAGCTCCCAATGCAACGCAAACATCTCCAGATCATTCCTTCACATTTGTCACTGCTAAAATAATATTTTCTCTCTTTATCTTTTGTTCCTTTCAAATCTGCAAAAGACAGTACACTCATGGAAGGTCAGATCCTCATCTGCTACTTGTGCCTGGGCTAATTTGCATCCGTTGAGGAGGAAAAACTGACACCACCAAATTTTAAATAACTGCTAAAAAATTACCATGAGAAGCAAAAGTCAGACAAGGAAATTGTTGAACCTTGCATAGCTGCAAACAGTACAGAAGAGGCTTTCACTCTGCTTTTCAGTCCAAGATTAAGAGATTCTGCTGCAATTCATATTTGTTTCTCGCAAGATGGAAATGGTGGAACTGTCAACAACAACACAGAGCAAATGCATTTATTTACATATCAGATAAATACAACAAAATAGTTTCTATTGCAAAAGTAACTAACGAAGACATTAGGCAGCACCTACTAAAACCAGAGCTTTTAAACATAGGTGGGTGAAGCCAGTTTGCATCCAAGAATTGTAAAAGACAACGTTCCCATGATCTCTTCACGGCTGTTGACTTACCCAACCGACCGGCAGCCTTTACACCGTGGAAAGACCCAAGTGACTCCACACCCGCTGGCCTTACGCTGTCCAAGACAAAACAGTGCAACGGCCAAAACGAAGCCCAAACAACCCAGGATTTGAGGCGGTAACAGAGCTGGCGGCCAATTCCCAGGAGCTTACGGAAAAGAGACCTCTCAGACGTGCTTTGGCAAAGTGAGGAGTTGGGTTGTAAAGATAACAGTGTTTGTATATTTAGAATCTTAGAAAGGCATTTGACTCGGCACAGCACAAGCATGGTCAGAAGTTAAAGACAGATAAAATAACATGACACTTCTTTTTTTTTTTTTTTTTTTTTCCTTTTTTTTTCCCAAGGATGTGCCCTAGTTCATTCAAAACCACCGAATTAGGAACGTAACATACCCCAGAGAAGTCCTACAGCCTGTGTAGTCCCCAGGATGGCTAGATGGAGGACCGCAACATTCTGTTCTCACCTCTAAAACCTCCAAATCTCTAAACTAGCTGTGAACCTTGAAAGGGGATCAGCTTGCTAAGTGTTCTTGGCGCTAATTGCCGGGCAGAACTGTGGCAAAAGAATGTGCCCATTCATCTTGAGCAAAATCAGGAGTGAGAGAAAATTTATTTATTTAAAGTAAATTTACTGACATGAGAAATTTGCCTGGAAAACTATGGCAGGGTAACATTTGCGATTAATTTTTGCTTAACACGGATCTTTGTTGGCTCAGGCATCAATAATAGCATCCAACTAATAACAGGTCAAATGATAACTGCCTTCCTTCCCCACCGAGGTAACCACACATATTTTCCTGTTAACAAGATCAATAAACTTGACACATTCTGAATAGATGATTAACTCCTTTTACAGTATTTGAAGCCGTCCAGGGTTATTGCTTTGAACGGCCAAAGCTAGAGCGTCATGTGTGTTTTCAATTATCAGGATAAATAATGTAACACCTTATAATCGTCTTCCTCGCACTTAATGATTTTGTGACGCAGTAACACAAATTGCGATTAGTAGGTAACTGCCTACAGGCGGGCTGTGCAACGATGTTATCTTTATAGGAAAAACTCGTTTTGAAGCTTTTACACCGTACTGCAGCAGCGAAAGCACCATGGGGCAGTACAGATTTATTCCCATTTTTAATGTTTTTACTAGACTGAATAAACACTTGCCCCAAGACTGAAACCACTAGTTCTTCTAAAGGCTACGGAAGCCCAGGGTAAACTCTTGAGTTGAGCTTGGCGTGATTGACACGTCCTCACAACAAGGAGCTGCACTGTTAGTTCGGGGTGAGGATTGTTCCCTCCAGCTTCACCTGGGCTTTCACAGCCCCTTCATGGTGGGGCTCTTGCTCACCACGCTCCTGCTGTTGGCTGATTACAGTGTGGCTGCCAATGGCATTGGGTGGCCCTTTTCAATTGCTGATTTTCAGGTGGTCTTCACAAGAGAGTCCCATTTGAGTGTGGGGATGCCTGAAGCATGGCTGTCCTCATCCTCCCCCAGAAGTGGAGGGGTTTGCTCCTGCAGGCACCCTGGGCCAAGTTTTACGAGGAGTGGCTGAAGGAACTGGGGTTGTTCAGCCTGGAGAAAAGGAGGCTGAGGGGAGACCTTCTCACTCTCTACAATGACCAGAAAGGAGGGTGTAGCAAGGGAGGTCGGTCTCTGCTCCCAAGTAACAGGTGACAGGACAAGAGGAAACAGCCTCAAGTTGTGCCAGGGGAGGTTTAGATTGGATATTAGGAAAAATTTCTTCAGCGAAAGGGTTGTCAAGCATAGGAATAGGTTGCCCAGGGGAGGGGTGGAGTCACCATCCCTGGAGGTAGACGTGGTGCTGAGGAACATGGTTTAGTGGTGGTTTTGGCAGTGTTAGGTTGATAGTTGGACTTGATGATCTTAAAGGTCCCTTCCAATTCTATGATGATTCTATTCAAGGTGGAAGAAGAAACACCTCATAATCACTGAACCATTTGTGAAGTCAGAAGATCCGAAGATACATTAGGGGTGGTTAAGGAAGGAAAATTTGCAGCTGCCCGGGCAGCGATTTCGAGGGACAAGCAGCGATCCAGCACACGGCTCCGGGTCCCAGTCCTGGGATGTCTCATTAGGGAAAAGCACAGGCTCAGTGCCGAGTCCATCTGAAGGGGGAGGAGAAGCACAAAGTGCCCAAGGGAAGGAGGGCAGGAAGAAGGAGGCTACATATGGACAGAGAGGACTTTCCACGTGCGTGAAAGAGAGCCGAAGACAGAAAACAAATCCATCAGGCACAGGCCACAGACACTGCCTCTCCCCCTTCCGCTACCCACACTTTGTGTGCAATACTGTAATTATTATGATGTCTATTTTTTATTCTCTTGAATAATTGCTACCACGAGCCATCAGAGCTTTCACTACCCTAATGCTTCAAATGTTGCATCTTAATTCTTTTTTCACTGGCGGCGAGGCTGGCAGCTAGCAGATAAAACAAAAACCTGCTTGAAATTTTGCCCAGAGTTGAGGCACGGCATGCCATTACGATCTGACGAACCTCCGACAGAGCCCTCATTGCTCCTCCTTTTCTCCGTTCCCCATCAAGGCAAACTGAAGATAGCGGAAGAGGATTTGTTTAAGGAATATCACCAACAGCGGGGCACTAAAGAAGAACAAAATGAGAACGAGATTGAGATTTGCCCACTGAGATTTTACTACCTGGTTATGCAGGATATTTTATTACAACCACAGAAACATTATAGGCCTGTAAATAGGATTTCCCTTATAATTATAGGCCTTACGGCGTAGGGGAATCTCACTGTACCTTGGAAACTACCTCAGACATTAACTGGTTTCTGAAATGTTTGACGATTTCCTTATTTCACCCCTTACACCTGACCAACTCCCATGGCTGTGCAAGCAGCCAGAAAACCAGAAAACTGCTGTAAAGGCACTCGGCCACCAGAAGTCGCATTTTTTTGAGTAAAACAAGACCATACAAGACTTAAACAGGCTTGATCCATGTGACAGAAGTTCCATTTTCTCTTTCAGAAAATCATAATAAAGATGACTGACTCACAATTTCATCTGTCAGTTTTCTTAGTTACATTTAACTCCTTCCGTGACAGCTAGAAATCGTCTTATAGCAGGTTGTACAATTATTTCCCTCTTTTCCTCCTACATCTAAAGCCCTTGACCCCCACCTCCCCAGAAACACCACCTGTACACATTGGGCAACAGTGCTAAGGAGGCAACAGGCAGACAAGAGAAACTCAAGTAATGTATTTTTCTGCAATCCCACCGCTGGCTGGTGGGGAGGGAAATAAACGGGGGTTTCCAGTCTTTTAGCTTTTTGTTGTGTTTTTTTTTTTTTCCTTTTGTTTTGTCTTTTAACTGCTTAAGATAGACCAGCAAATCCCCAAAATATAATAGAAAGCTCCAAAAGCCTGGGACTGGGAGGGAGGAGGCTCAGGCACCTGGGCTATATTGTAAAATATGCCCTTCCTCCCCAAAACAACAGTATCCATCTCTATTTTAGCAACTCTTAGATGAAGAGCCATTGAAGAAGGCCCTGTGTTATAAATCTATGCAAATAAAAAACCAGACCAATAATCTCTGCCAGAAACTTTAAGACACCGTGTTGTCCGAGCCTAAAACAAATCAGGTCTAACCCCACGTGAATCAGAGACACTCTAAAATATAATTTTTTATTTGCCCTCTTTCAGGACAAGACATACATTCAGGGCAAGTCCTTTCCAAAATAAAGCAGCACAAAGACAGGCTCTGTTGAGCCAGTACTGTAACCTGACCCGGTCCAGGAAGGGTGAAATTAATTGTAATATTGTCAGATCTTGCCTCACAGCCTTTGGGCTCAAAGAAATCCTTGTAAGCCATTTAAATTGCCCTTATGATTAGAGGTAAATGAGAATTATTTTTTTTTGTTGAAAATTGTCTCAGAGAGAAAATATCATCTTCTGAAAACCGGAATGTTTGACAGAAACACGGCGGTTTGGACAAAATTGCTTCTGCAATCTTTTAGCAGCTCCAGAAGGAGTTTTGGGGTTGGCCTCAAAATAGCTGTTATCTGGAATGGCCACATGAAATATGGGAAAACCAGGTTCTACCTCTGCTCTAAGGCAGAGCCAGCGTCTTCCTCCTCTCAAGTGAGTATATACTGCCTGTGCAACATTTATTTTCTAAGAAAAATGCCTAATGGTCTCAGCTTCATTTCATCGGGGAATAAAACCAAATACTAAAGGCTCAGTATTTTTAATCAAATCCAATACTTTTTTCCAAATAGTCTTAGCTGCAGCCTTAATGTGGAGCTTAGTAGCACGGGTCTTCTGTCCTGAGGTGGACTGAACTCCTACCCAGACAACTTCTGCCAGGGAGCTCAGTGGGAAAAAGGCCTCTGTGTGACATTACGGATCTATAGCATTAAGAGGAACAATACTTGGCAGCTCTGGCTATTTGGTTGAACTCACAAGACTCAGTTTATTATCAGACGTAGTCAGACACAGATTACCAACTGTGAATAATCTTTTTTTTTTTTTTTTTTTCTGCAACAGTTAAAGAATATCTCCATAAACACAAAACCCTGAAGGCTGCAGGAGACAATCAGGGTAAGACATGCGACTTTTCAGCCTTTCCTGATTTTTTTTTCCCTTTCTGTTGCCAAACAGAAGAAACTTCAAAATGATCATCATTTTATTCCTTTTTAAATAAATCAGGAAAATACGCACACAGTGTGTAACTCAGGGTCAAATTATATAATTACAGCATTTCTTTAAGTGTTTGTAAAAACACTGACAATTGAGACAACCAATTAGAGAAAGGAAAACCTATCCTCTGTCCGCACTTTATGCCTCAGCCCCCCCAGGTTCCTGCGAGGGATTTGAAATGTCCCCTGACGCACAGTGTTAAAAAATGACAAGAAGGCATCTGAGCCTAGTTTATGACGACAGCATAAATTCACCCTTCAGTGTTACCCTCAGCCTTTATCAAACACGGTCAAACGAGCTCAGTGCAACAGGACTAACGCAGCAGGGCCACACGAGCATGCTAGAAAGCAGCTACATATGAAAAGGCACAAGACCGGATCCAGTATTTCCAAAAGGCTGAAAGCTGAGCACTCCCTCAGCCACTAAAAGCAATTTCATGTTTTCATCTTCGCTTCCACTGTGGGTTGTAACACACACACACACACACACACCCCCGCCTGCCTCCTCCGGACCGCTGCGGGCACCTCGAGAAACTCTTTCACCGTATAAAACACACCCTACCTACTCTTTCTTTTTTCCCTTCTGTTTGGAAGTGCGGTGGGAATTAGCACAAGAACTGTGTTCCCACTCCTCGAGGAAGGCCGCCGCGCCGAGCTGAGAGCTGGTTTTGCCAAGCAGCGAAACGGCGGTGCTTGAGTGCTCGTCCTTCGGTACCAGCGGGCAGCGGCGGCTGGGGCACGATGCTGCACCATGCCGCCGGCGTAGACGTGGGCTTGGAAAGGACACGGTGAGCAGGCAACGGAGCCGCTCATAAGCAGACAAGTTGGCTTCGTGACGAGGGGAACGGAACGCTGGGGTCAAGGTTTCAACTCCCCCACTCTCCCGGGGTCTTGCGACAACTCCTGGGTGCAACGTCAGGGGTTACTGACTGTGCAAGTGGGTCGTGTTAAAGCCCCGTAGAAATCAAAGTACAAACACTCTTCAAATACTGGCTGTAGCGTTCCACAAAGGCCATTTCTATACCAAACATTTATTTGCATATGTAGTTGCTATGGGTGATCCTGTGCAGAATGAAAACAAACCCAGTTCTTAACAGCACACTGTCTTTTCCCTCGTATTACAAAAACGCATTAGGGAACTCTGGCTCCCGATGTCCAAGTCATAACGTACTTTACTCATTTCTCCCTCCCCACTTAAAAAAATATTGACCTCAGTGTAATTAATTTGTTTTCAGATAATACAACTATGTCTCCATATTGTGTCATACCTTTCCTTTGTGCCGCAGGACGACAGCAGGGCTTTCTGTTTGCACTGCCGGCAGATAAGAGTGGAACACTTCAGCTAAAATTTGTGAAAATATTTATCAGATGCCCTTTCAAAAGTGAAAAGCACTTTCTAAGGTCAATCTTTCTCCACGCTACAAGCCAGTTTCTCTTCTGTAGACTTACCACAGAAGAACAAAATACAATTTATCCCACTTCATTAGTAAGAGCTGGGTAAGAGCTCTGTGGCAAAAAACTCGGATTTTTGCAGCATTGCTCACATGAAAACCAGCGGACGACGCACGGCCGCAGCAGACAAGAACAATAAGCCAGTGGCTCAGGATTTGGCAGGCTCCTCCAGAGACAGAGCTCCATTCTCTGTCCCGTCCCAGGCTACACACGCAATAGTTTGGGCACATCCCCACAGGGCATCAAACGCAGAGAAGGTGACCGGTGTGGCTGTGGCTGCGTCTGAAGTAGCACAAACGGCTGCAGTTAAGGCAACCGAAACACACCTTTAGTCTTACTCTGGCTCAATTTCCCGAATGTGGTCTGGGTGATAAGAGGAGGTAAAGAGGCAAAGGATCCTGGGATTCTCAGATAATGTGTATATTTAGCTACGTAAGTACCCTGAGGTAGATAAAACACACGAGAATACTGTCTGTAGCCAATTCATGTAATACAAGACACAAAGATGGCTTCCTAAATTCTATACTACATTTACCCAGAGGTTTTCATTGATTTTTGCTTGTTCAGGAAAGCCCAAGAGCACGGCCCCTCCTAAGCCCTACACCCTGGCGCCTCCGCAGTCACATTACTGCCCGCGACGCCACAGGAACATCGCGCAAAGAAAATCGCAGCAGAATAATCAGAACAAGGGAAAAGGTGAGACAGTGGCACAGCAGATAAGTGTGCACCAGATCAAAGACCCAGTGAAGAGGACACGTCCAGCTCTGCCGGGAAACATTTCATTTCCCCGACTGGCAGGCTCGCAGCAGATAATCTGACTCTCAGACCCTGGCAAAACTAAGGGAGTATTATTTTCACTCGAATGAAGTAATGAAACAGAACGTAACATGGTTTCTGTCAGCATCAGCCACTCAGACTTCATCTTCCTACCGCGCGATTTTTTTGCACAAATGTATTTATATTGGCCTCCACATAGAATATCCCACTTCAAGTTTGCGTCTCAGATCCTACATGCCGTACGTACAAGCTGTGGCACCGACACGCAGAGGGGCTATAAAAGATCCCGCCCCAAAACTCGTGGGACACACATTCAGTCCTCATTCCAAATTTCCACTGAGGTAGTTTCTGTGACAGCCACAAAACATGTTACAGGACTGGAAATCAATACTCCTCCTTCACCGAGGGGGTTCGGGCTGGTGCCCAGCGTGGGCGCAGGAGCCCCGGGGCGCCGTGGGCAGGCAGCGGGAACCAGTGGGGAGGTCAGTCTCGGGATGCTGCCGGAGTGGCTCTCTGGTGAGTCTACTCTTGCCTCTTTATCGGCATCTTTTCTTCCATAAAATTTAGCTTCTACAGCCAAAAGGGGAAAGTCTCTCTGTTACTCTGTGAAATCCACAATCAGATACGCAGTTGGCCGAGTCTCACCTGGACGCTGGCCAGTGGTTACGCGTTTTCTCGTTGAAGGAACCGTGCCGACATCCAGCCACACAGAGCCACTGTATAAAAGATCTGTTTCACTAAAAATCCCAGATGTGTTTAACCAAAAAAAAAAAAAAAAAAAGAATCTTAATCACTGAAAAAGAGGATGGGAGAGTCCTGTGGGGTTTGTGGTTTCACAAGCCTTGCAAGCTATTTCTGGGAATCACAAACCCCATTTGATTTTATGAATCAAATACCCCTTAAAATTACAGCCCTCTCCTCTCCTCTTTTCCTCCTCTCCTCTCCTCATTCCCAGTGGTTAAATAAAGAACAAAACAATACCATATTTAGGTTATATATAGAGTGAAGGCTCCGCTGAGAACAAAAGGACTGTTGAAGAGCGGTACTGACACAAGGACTATATATACTCTACCCAGGAGGTGCCAGTCCGTGGTATACACATCCCGGCCGATTTACATTCATACCATTGTCTCTGCCGCGCAGGAACCACTGCACATCCAAGAGCAGTAACACTGATGAGCGAGACAGTTTTCTCCTCTAAAACCTAAACCACCACGTCTTGCAAACACACAGAATACTTCCAAGAGGTGCCACGCTGTTCTTCCAATGTTTCCACCGTAATAAAGGCAAAAGTCTGTGTTGTCGAGTGAAATATTTCACCTGCGGGTTAAGCCTTTTTGAAACATTCTCACAACACAATAAATTGGTTTTGTACAGCTCCGACACAGAATATACAGAGCATTTTCCTGAGCTCTTCCCACTGGACTACACTCCAGCAGGGTTTGTCTAGCTCACTTTCAGCCTGGACCGTGTAAAACGCTATTTTTGTTTTCTTTCCCACTATGGCTCTTGTGGCAGTTCTTGAACAGAGTGCAAATATGCTCCACCTCCTCTAATTTCAGTGACTTGTGCCTAGGATTCCTCCTGGAGTGGGTGAAGCTCAGGGCAAGCACAGGGCCATCGCTCCAGGTAGTGGAAACAATACAGAATGAGAAAAAAAGGACAATAATAACGGAAAAGACTGGGCACACAATCATTTTCCAGGTCAAAGTATCTCTATTGTTACACTAAATTCTCTCATCTCCCGGCATCTGCTGTGCTCTGACCTCAGCCCCTTCTGATTTTAATCTCTGTAGTAACCGGAGAGACCTGAGATTAAGATACACGCTTCTACGTCTTTAAAGGACCAACCTTGCCATGGATGATGGATAAAAAGTGAGTTTCAAAGTGATGTGAAACATGGGTACTTCAAAAATAATGTTAAAGGTATGATCTTTCAGGAAATTTTTAGAAGTGATGGCTACAGCCATGAATATATATGTGTGTACAACATATACAACACAAGTACACACCGACACATGCTGGAAAAAAGTTAGCTAGCAAAATGCTCCCTTTGCTCTTCCTCAAATTAGTCAATGAATTCAATTTGAAATTGCATTCATAAATGCCACAGAAAAAAAAAAGGAGGCTGAATTAGCTGATGGTGGCCTTTTACACTTTGAAATTGCATTCATAAATGCCATGGAAAAAAGAGGAGGCTGAATTAGCTGATGGTGGCCTTTTACACCAAGAGCCAGCAGGACCTGACTTATCTGCCAGAAGAGGCTCCCCTCAAACTCCTGCCTGCTGTGGAGGTGCCCTTGACATCATCCACTTTACGGAAACTATTCCAGTAGTCTGAGAGCCGGAGCCGGCGCGGCCGCCCAGTTCCTGGGCACGCATCCGGACTGCAGGACAGAGGCGTTGGCACTCTCCCCACAGCTCACCCAGATGCTTGTAGCTGGCGCTGTATCTGCAGCACCTTCCGGCGAAACCCAAGATAAAACACTGATTTATTTATAAAGCAGGAGCGTGGGTTGTTTTTTCTTTTTAAAGAAAAGCTTCTCCAAGCTATGTCAGAGACGCAGAGCGCATTAATGGAATGTAACTCGCTCCATGGCCTCGCAGATAAGGGCTTTAAAGCTGACCTTTGCCAAACACAGGAGAGTTAAAAGGAAGGACGTTCAGGTCAGGCAGTGCTTTACACCGCAGCAAGACCTTGCGGTTCTGGATTTCCTTATGGACCACAGCCGTGTGTTTCTGCTGGAGTTTCTTTCAGTCGCTTCAGGCTGATTTGCAAATCAGACTTTTGGCTCCAGCTAACTATAACAGTGCTTAAGAAAAGCAGAAAGAATAAGGATATAACACACACATGAATTATTATGTTATCTAGCATTGCCTGTCTTCTTTTACAGAAGTAATTCATTTAACCTTTTTATTTTTAAGCTACAGTTGGCCCATCTATTTTTCTGCCATCACATCCGCGCAGAACTCTGCACCTATAAATTATGCGGAGAAAAAGTGCTGAGCATATGGATTTTTTTAAAAACATGGCCCTCAAATTAAAACCTTAAATGAACAGAACCTTCCACTCGTGGTAGATTGATAAAGACAACATGGGAAAAGCACGCCCACTGAGAAAGGCTGCTACTTGCCATCGATTTTGTTCATTGCCTTATGATAGCAGAAGAAAGTCATGCTGATAAGGCACAGACACTATCCAAGTACGAGTTTTCATTTCCACGACATCCTTCAAAGTGCTTTCCATATTTAGCCTTCATTTAACCACTATCAAATTATACGATATGTCCCTATGACGACATACGGGAAGTTTCCCTATGTTCAGGGCAACACCAACAGTCAGCCCGTGCAGCAGGGGAAGAGAGACGTGGTCTCCTGTGAATGTATTTTGGGGAACCAAAATCAGCTGGACCCATGGACCCTCAGCCAGTTTACCCACAGCACCACGACCAATGCCCTAATTTTTGAAAAAAATGGTAGGAAGATATTTTCTGACCCAGCTTCCAGGACTATTCCATGAAGGAAGTGTTTGCCCATAGGACTCCCATGACTCTTAAACGATGGGAAGGGAGGTGGACCATGGGCACATCTATCACCCTGGAACTTGAAAATAAAGGCTGGCATGGACGGGGTTAGTTTTCACAGGTAAAAGCAGGTATTTCTCATGACTATACCTATTGTTTATCTAATAGCAATGAGGAATCCTAAAATGGCATCAAGACTATGCAAAAACATAATAGTCTGAGGGCTGATGCATTCGGGGGGTCTCACAGGGAGCAGCATCCAAGTTCTCTTCATATTTGAAGAAATTTGCCATCAAGGTACCAGAAAAATTATGTTTTAATCTCTATAACAACTTAAATAAATTTGTTTTTCAGACAAGAATATATAGCAGAGCTGTACAAAATGTTCTGTTCCCCTGTGCTGAAGAGTACCGCTGCCTTTAACCAGTACTCCTTCAAAGGCTTTTTTGTGACACTTACTTCTATAATGTGGGATCACTCTTACCACAGGCACTTCCACCAAATTTTCATTAATTTCACAGCTACAAATTTGTTCGCCAGCTTGTATGGGGAGAAGGCTATGCATGAGTAGGCTATACAACACTCAAGGTATTGTTTGCATGGAAAGAACAGCAAACAGCGACGAACAGATTTCGAGGCAATTTCTCTCCTGTGTTCCACAACCTGCAATTTCTCTTTGCAATTTTGGTTCATGCAGCCGGACCTAACCCGCTGCTGGCTATCCGTAAGGCTCTTGCACTCATGGCACTGGCAGCAGATATGAACTCGGTTCAAAACGACACACACTGACCTTTTTTTCTTACTCTAATTTAGTATGAGTTCCAAGTTTATCATTTCTTTGTCATAAGCTCCTTCCTGATTCTCTTATTTCAGAGATTAAATCTGGCTTGCTTCTACAGGAATGTAAATGTTCTCCATTCCGTAAAGCAGAGATCCCTCTGCACATTTCTTTGGATACGTTTCTCTCCAATGTTTAGTACAATGTGACCTTTTCCTAGACAGAGCCCACAACTTCCCAGGCTAATGAAGTGTGATTAAATATCTTTTTCGGTTACAAAATTATAAGGCACAATTATAAAGTCAACTATTAAAGAGGAAGTCTCACTTTATTTTCACCTTTTCACACTCTTTGCGTTTGTACCTCTGTATGCCGATGGGCAGCAAATGCTGAACAAAAAATTAAAATCTTAGATTAAGTCGCTTTAAAGCCAATATAATGTTTGATACGGTGCATACAGAAAACAGTGATTGGTTGTTCCACGGATATATGGGCTTTGCACGCAGAATAAGACAGGGCTGTGTAAAGACACTGCTGCTAGAAGGGTGCTCAGCTCAGGGGAGTGTAATACTCCTCGTCTCTGAACTAGCACTCGTGCCACTAGTTTGTTTTTTTCCTCATGGTCTGGATGATGCTGTGTTGACACCGCCTTAGAGCTCAGCCCAACACTCACTGAATTAGAGGGACCGTTTGCTGTTACTTCTCCGTAATTAGGTGAGGCTTTTAGCTAGATAAGTTGTGGTCTTTTTCTTTCTTTTTTTTTTTTTTCAGGAGGTGGGGGCAAAAACCCTACCAGAAAGAAAAAAGGGAAAAAGGTTCCCAAATCTATTTTGTTTTTAACAAGTGAGGCAATCCTGAGTAGCCTAGACAGTGAAATTCCAGCACAGCTCTCTGCTTTCTGTGCTCACACTGCTCTGCTGCGAGTTTCTGACCACCAAGGACACGTTGCTTGACCTTACAAATTTCAGAAACCCCAAACTAGGTGGAAGCAGACACAAAACACTCATCTTCTCAACTCACTAAGTCTCCAAACTGCTAAAGAGCACAACAGTCCCCGCTTCCCACAGCACCACGAAGCTTTCCTCCCCAGAACACCACAATCACAGAAAGAGTCTAAGACGGAGCAAAGAGATCCCCTTCCAAAACAAACTTAGTAACTTCGTGTCAGGTACCTTCAAAAGGGAAGACAAAAGCACATTTTATGATGTTCCATTAGAGGGCATCCTAGCATGTCCTTTTGTGGTCAGATGCTTCCCCTAATTTATACCCTCTGCAATGCTTTGGGAACGATCTGCTACCAGGACAGTCAGCAACATGCAGATCCCCAAACTTTTGCATCCCTTGTAATTGTATTAATAGTTTCATTTTATGTTTTATTTGGTACTGTATTTCTCTTCTAATGGTGCAGCTTCCCCCAGCAGGAGAGGTGGGTTTTCAGTATGGTTCCATACACTTAAGATCCGAATAAGCTGGACACACTATCACAAAATTAATCTGAAACTTCAGAACAGTTGAAGATCACACCTGAAAACAATAAGGGACTATAAAGGGTAAGTTTGACCACGTATCTTGAAACTAGAGGGGAAGATAAATGTACGCTCTCAGAAGCTACCAAAGGCACAAGCTCCGCTGCCAAAGTACAAGGATGTGGCAACTGCACAGACCCAGCAGCATGGACCCAGCAGGACACAGGGGGCTCCAGGATACAGGGAGCTCTTGTAAACACAGCCACTACTCCCACCCAGGTACTCGATCTTCAAAAGCTCATTTTCAAGACAGTTTACTAGTACAGGTACAGATAGATACAGATACAGCCTATGACCATCAGTCCCCTTAAAATCAGTAAGTAGCCCCTCGACGGTAAAATCTACTTATAGTGATAAATATTTTCCAGATTGGGCCGTGACATGTACGAAAATCAGTTTCTCCTCATACCTGTATGTACACTGAAATCAATTCAAAGACTGAAGGCACCAGAGGATCTAAAGGTAATAATATTGGAAATTAAGAAGTCTAGTGTAAGAAATAGGAGTTGACATGATAACATGAAAATATATCTAAGAGACAGATAATTCAGTTACAATAAATTACCATACTATCTGACTTAAAGTGGAACGTAAAAGCGCTCCTGTCACACAAAATGAAAAATGAACTTCTGACTGCTGAAATGCAAGATTAATGAATCGACATAACAGACATGAAACCACTTACGATGATCCTGGACTTGCTGTTGGCGGGGGACCTGGAAAAGTGACAGAAGAAAAACAGTGTGATGAGTTACGGCGAGGTAGCAAGCAGGAAGCTTTCGAAAACCTTTTAAAAGATAAAAGTAACAGTCTGTCATGTTGGATGTGGTTTATGCAGTTTAACAGACGAGTTGCAGTTTCTCAGTACCAAAGACAAGACCGTATCCTGGAGCAATGGTTTTCTGCAAAACAGCGCAGACGAGGACAATAACCAGGTGAGGCACTCCTCCTGCAATTCAACTGTGTCTCCGGCCGTCATAGAAAATCTTACAGCAAACCACAGGAGGCTTGTACAAAAGCACATTGTAACTGGGAAAAAAACCAGCATCATTTCCCCCTATCAATCTTCATTATTTATCAGGGTATTCACCCTAGGCCCGATTCAGATGCGCTGACCAAATTTGTTCTGACCCCAGCGGGCTGTGGCCGGGAGGGTTTCCTTGTTCCTGCCCTCCGTGCTTCTGGTTTGGCAACTACTGGAAGGACCGGGCAGGCTGGAGCGCAAGTTCACTGGCACAGCGCAGGCTGAAAAGTCGGCTGTGGCAGATTTCAGGGAAGTTCATACTAATAAGCATTTGCTCTAGAAAGTGAATTGTGAGATTAAATATTGCTCCAGTCACAAAAAATAAAAATACTCGCTGTTTTCTCCAGGAGTATGCATAAAAGTATCATCGTTCCGATAAAAATCTCCTACATTTCAGATACAGGCTAAAGGACAACCACCACCTTATGAGAGAACACTTAATGATTAATTTCATATTAGAATTTAGAAAATTTGGGAAATTTACGAAAAAAGGCTATGAAACTCATCACATATGTCATTCAGTATGTGTTATTTGTCCAGTTCCTAAGAGGACTAACTAAGAGTCTGTGCAAATATCTTCATCTCAGTGAATCACTTCCCTCTGAATGTGGAGGCGGAGGAGAAGACGCACAAAAGCTGTTTCTTGGTTGGAATCCTCTCAGTTGTAAGATCAGCTTTGAAGGCAATTATCTTAATAGAAACTTTGACTTTGAAGAAAATGTGCCTATTTTACCTGACAGGTACATACGTATATCTCACTAACGTGCCTCCAATCTATACTGCAAACTGCAATTTCTCACCTACTAGAGACAAAGGAGGTCACGTACCAAATTTCACAAACAGCACACCAGTTGTAGAGACAGTCCTTCTGCCGTTAGTCGCAACGCACTGGAAGTAGCCAGTATCTGTAGTGTCAAGGTTCCTTATTCGCAGCCGAGACCCGTAGCTTGTGGCACGGAAGGAGATCCTCCGCGGTTCTTGGACAACCGGAGCATCATTTTTCAGCCAACGGACTGTTGGAGGAGGATTGCCAGAGACTTTACAGTGCAGCTCTGCGGTCTGGCCAAGGGTGGTGGTTATGTTATTCATAGGTTCATCGAGCGTCAAGAAGTAATCTGTTACGTAAAAAGAAAAAAGGGTGAATAAAGATCTCCAGCTCAGGAAACGTCACTTTAAAGAAAGCCCATGCTTGTCTTTGAAGGGGAAACAAAGGAAGTGGCTATCAGGTTGAGTAGAAAATGGTAATACTTGTTAATTGATGTTTCCGGACAGGCGATAGGGCCCACAAAGTTTTGCATAGTAATAAAAGGAACACATTTTGGAATTTCCATTGCACTATAGTAATGCTGTATTTCTTGAAAACCTCTCTTCCTTCACACACCCCTGGATTCGCTCTACTTTCTCAAGATCTCTCTACTTTCTCAACATATTGGGCTCTGTTTAACATGGCAAAAAGAGGTAACGCTACTTCTTTTTGTTCTTTTGTTTTTCCCTTTTTGCCAGACAATAAATATGAAAAATATATCAGAAATCCGGCTGCTCATTTTTATGCCTCTGCCTATGCAGATCTGCTCCCGCTCATGTTAGGACCCACAAAATACAGCAATATATGAAATGAATCGCTCAGAAGTGAAGATCTCGGAGCCACTTTCAGTTGCCTCTCAGAGCAGTGTAGACAGTGTGTTGTCAATGAATTTGTAAGCACTAACTGCAGAGGTGAGGAATAGGGATCGTATCTAGGAGATGAAGACTTTCTCTCCCTTAGTACTTCCCTTGCTAAGACTATGACAGTTTATCTTAAATCTGAAATAGGTCTCATGATAGGTGCAAGCAGAAGATCAAGAATTCTTTTGTCAAGATAGAGAATGTTAAATCAAAATTTTGCTAAATTAATCTCTTCTAATCCATTCGTGAGCATTGCCTTCTCCTGTCAAGTGCTATTTCATTCTGCACCATTCAGGAACAGGACTATTTCTAGTTAGCTGTATTCAGCATTCAATTAAATCCTTTAAAGGCAGAGAGTGAGATGGATTGGGTACGTGGAATGGAATACGCAGGCTTTCATCTCCGTGTCACAGGTTCAAATCTAACGGTGGTCATTACTGGCCAAAACCCATTATCATCTGCTGGCTGTCTCAGCGGGGCGGCCGAGGAACGAGAAATCCAGAGGCTGTACGCTGCTCCCGCGCTCTCAGAGCCAACCCGGGAGGTCAAGAAAAGCCTATCAGCAAGTAGACCTGTGCTGCGCTGCTCATGCTCCACCGCGCTCAGGTACGGCTCCTGTTAACTCCAGCAATAAGCCTGCCCACAAGTATGAAAAAAATCTCCAGCGTGCATAAAAACAGCTTAGCCAACTCACTTGCCTAACTAATTCACTTCCCTAATTATTTATTTCAGTCGTGTCTTCACCAGCTACTCCCTTCATTGTTTCGTGTCTATCAATATCTCTTTCCTTTGTATTTCATCCGTTTAGCATGTAAGCTCTTACCCTGTATTTGCACCGCCCTTTACACAAGGCGTCCCTGTTCTCATTTGGTCCCGAGGAGCCGTAGGATAAACATTTAGCACAAAGAAACTGCCCACATGTATTTTTTTTCACTGAATAACTAGCCTTTTAACGTGCAGGTATGAAACTGTGTAAAACACGACTGTTATCTAGACTCCCGTGGACGTAATTAGTTAGGAAATCTATGGATGGGGTAAAAAGGGCAGAGATCCCGGTGAAGACAGACGAGAGGGTCCCATGTCTTTTCAGGGGTGTCAGATTGGCCTTTCAGCCCTCCGGAATCATTTCTGCACGCTTCACTGCAAGACTAGAGAAGTTTCTGACTTGCTATCTTAATAACCTCACCGGGAAGCATAATCTAAGTCAGCACACATATTCTTGGGCTGCCTCCACAATCTGGGTTTAATAAAATCACAGTAAGAGCATGGAACTGGATAACCGCATTTAATTATCCAATGTAACATTTCTTTACCATAGTCATTTATATAATTCCTGATAACATTTCAAAGACTGGTTCGGACATCTACACTATAACACAGCCAGAGAACAGAACGGCCTCAGTCCTGTGATGGTCTTGCTGACAAACACCACAGTAAATATAATATTTTAAAGGTCCTACGGTATACAGGAGAGGCGAATACAGGAGTAAGGATGTAGGGTAGGTTTCCAAAAGCTGGAGAAGGATTTTAAAGTACCAGTAGCAACAGTAAGGCAGAGAGAAAGTATGGCCATAATGCAAGAGCTACGGTGCAATTTCTCTATAGGTACAAACAGAAATAGCCTCTCAGCGTCAGGAGCTTCTGACTCTTCTCTACGTGTTCTCCACCTTCCTCTACGAACTACTACAGAGACAATAAATTAAAATGCATCTGTTAAATTCAGTGCAGCTTAGTCCTCAAATCCATAAATTTTACATCCAAATCGTAGATGAGATCAAGCAGATGACCTGAGATGAGACACAAACAGGGCACGTTGCAAGCAACTGGAAGCTTCATGAGAAGACCTTTCTCACAGGTAAAGCAGTTCTGTAACTGAAAATGAGCTGAAGGTCTAACAGCGCTTCCAAAAAACCTTGGACTGTTACTGACGCATACAAAAGTACAAGTATTCCTTCCCTGGTGTGCACAAAAGCCATCCGTTGCTGCCCTTGCCCGGCGTGGAAGCCCAATTTTATTTTTAATACTTGTTTCACCTACCACAGCCCACCAAATCTCCAAAGCTATTGCAACCATCCTCTCCCTTTACTAACCACTATGTGAAGAACACATAAATAAAATAGCTCCCGCCTGCAGCCAGGTTTCTGTCCAGGTAACCCGCCGTCAGCCACTCTCTGGTGCCATCAGCATTAACATCTCCTCCTTCTGGGACTAAAGACCAAGAAAAACGGGGGTAAATCCTCCTTTTAGGCTTTAAGCAAGAGGAGAACAGGGCTGATGAAATGGGATGGACCCTCTGCTTGCACACATGATGAAGACACCGTGTCGCACGGCCATGGTCTTAGAGCACGCCACGTTTTCCCTTATTTCATTTGAGTCCCGCTGCCACCAAGGAGCTCCCCAGATGCCCAGAGTTGACTCCCTCTGACCTAAAGAATAATTTCTTAGAAACGCGATGGGTCTTATGTACAGAGTAATTACTGCACTCCTGAGAATTAACCAGTCTAGTGGCACTGGCCATTGGAAAGTCTGAGTTTTAATCCTGGCTCTGAATAGTCTTGGGTGAATCACTTGAGTTGTGATTTTTAGAAGAGCCAAAGGGAAGTAGACACCCAAAGCCAATGCAAGCTCACATGGGATTTGTGCAACTAAGTCCTTTTAAAAACAGCCTTAAACCTTTTGGCTCAATCTCTCCAGCTATAAAGTGAGGATAATAAACCCTCTTACATCATGGGGAGGCTGTTATGTACATTAATGAGATAATGCTCATAAAGCACTTTGAAGGTGAAAAGTGCTATGCTGGGATAAGCAGGGTTATTATATTTTAAGTGAAATCTCAGGGTTTCAAGAACATAACAAAAGCCGGTCCATATTTTAGAGTAGCACTCTATAAAAACATTTTGGAACCATGTTAATTTACAGAAGTATGGGAGAATAGCCTGAAAGAGTTCTAAATAAAATTTAGCCCACCTATAATTTAATAATAGCCAAACTGATTTTTTTTTAATTTGTAAAAACAATTTACTGCTGGGTCTAGACCCTGAATGCCAAGTTTTAGCCCACAGAGATTTTTTTTTTTAATGGCTGAGTTATAAACCCTTGAAAAATGCTGACAGCCCCCTTGCTATAGCAGCACTAGCGGGTGCCCTATAATGAACTTTTAAATGACTTGAGATAATATCTGGAAAGCCAAGCCTGAAATATATTTCTGGTTTTGAGCCGTTGCCAATGCAAACACAACACATCATAAGTCATCTTCATGATTCTAAGCGCATAAATTGGAGACACTGCATATAAAATCCAAATATTAGGTATCCTTCATGGCCAAACTTTTTGCCGGTTTGATGTTACAGAACAGCAACAGCTGTGCAAGGACAAAATGTAGTGTGTTGCGTGTCTCGAAAGAAGAAAAGTGTGTGTATTTCCACAGCTACGTCTTGACATTGTTAAATAGGAGCCTGCCCGGTCGTAATAAATCCTGAAGTATTCTACTACTTTTAAGTGGAACCCAGGTGGCTTTCAAAATAAAAGCTCGTCCTCTCTGGCCAAGGAATGTTAATCTCCTCTGTGACCACATGGTTACTCTATCTTAAATTACCAAAGACACATCTTAGAGTAGTAACACCCTCTTTGCTTGGAGGAGGATTTTGCTGGCCACAGGGAAACCTTTCTTCCCCCCCAAGCACTGTGTGTGCGATGTGGTTCTGATTTCACTAGGTGTTTAAAGCACGATGGGGATGCAGGATTAGGCCCTGAAATGTTCACTTTACGAGAACTGCTGTTTCATTTATCCTTTTCTTTAGTCCCTTCTGATCTTTCAGAATATTCAAAGAAAAGCTAAAATTAAAGTCTCCATTCAAGACGCCGCAAGCCTGAAAACAGCTTTAATCCAGGTGCAATGGAGAGGTGTACCAAGTTACTTCCCGTGATAGATGGGTAACAACACACTTCTCTAGAGAGGAACATCTCCAAACCTTTTCTCAAGCAAACCTACAGCTGTGGGGACACCCTTTCCAGCTGCTGGATTGGAGAATAAGTTTCATTCTGGATTTGAAAATTGAAATCTACGTTGCAGCACGTAAAGCAACCACCTGACCTGGTTGGAGTAAGGCAGTTGGGACACCGCTCTCACACACTCCTTATCGCATTTAGCTTTTTGCAACAAAAGGTTTAGCGGCTCACCCGTTCCTTGTCATAGCATACATCGGCAAAAAGAAACACAACAAGTGTCTCAGCCGGTGCCTGCAAGATGGGTAAGTTTAAAAAGAGGTAACATAAAGAGTTCATTTAAAGGGAAAGAGCCATCTAGGCACATCAGAAGGTCCAACCCAAGGCTGCCTGATTTAATACACTAGCCTGGAAAGAAGCATTTCCAATCACTCAGAGCTTTGGATTATCCCCGTTAGTCCCGTCTGACGCTACGCTTGGATGCGTCCCATACTCACATGTATCAGCACCGCCACTGAGCTCAGACCGTTGGAAATTTTCTATATGGAACTGTTCTCTTTGGAGAAAGTCAACAACGCGGAGCCCACCCAGCCTGAAGACGCTGGAGGGGCTTGCTGGTTGTTCCATATGTTCAATCAACTGGAGTTTTAAGCTATTCCAGTTCAGCTATAGAAAGAACCAGCAGGATTTCTGACTGAAGCGTGGCCATAGTCAGAGCACATACCTCTCAGTTGGAAAAAGGATTAACCATCGATCGCTTGATCTGCCCATAACTCACAAAAGGAAGACAACTCCCGGCAGGTCCGATCTGTGGGTCCGATCAACAGACCCTTGTTATTAAAAGGGGCAAAAGGGAAGACTCCCGGCTGGAATTTCACTTATTTTAAATGAATAAAAGTAGAGGAATGACAGCGGGAGGAAAGGGATACCACACTCAACCCATGATTTAGCAACCCATATGAAGAATATCAGAGTTAAAGAAGTCCAGACAGTTGTGCGGAAATATTCAATGTCAACTGTCTTGGGACAAAAGGAAATACTCTACTGCCTTTGCTTGCCCAGCTTATTTTCAAACGAGCTTCCTCGGCGATGCGTATGTGCAAGACTCAATTCGGGATACACACTGCAGCTGTCTCTCGGGCTTTCTCTTCCCAGACTCTGTCTAGAGGGTTTAGTGCCACGCGAGGATCATTTACAGAACTGAAACAGGCTGACCACTGCCCGAGGCTTTATGGCTTTTCACATGTCCACATCTGACACTCGCTGTATTTGGGATTCTCGGAATTAATTGCTACTTTCTGATAATTAGCAGTTTAGAGATTGCCCTGGGCCATCGGGGAGGGAGGGCTTGTGGAGGGAAACCAGAGCACAGATGCCCGTGGACTTTAAAAACATTATCTGGGGCTGAGCACCTGAATCCCATTGCTTTTGGATAGGAACTGGACAACTCACTGCCCTTCCTGCCTATGTGAATTCTTAATATGCATTTGAGAGTTCACATCTGCCTCCCCTTTTATGAGTCAACTTTCAGGTTTAAGGACAGATGTCTTGGTGATAGCTTTGACGCTATAATCTGGCGAGGGGAAATGAAGCTTTTCTTTACTCAGGATCCCGTTTTATAGCACAAGTAGGAAGCCTCTAAACTTTATCACAAAAAAAAAAAAAAAAAAGATTTGGAATAGGTAAACAAATGTCCACATCCAGCTATAAAGCCAACTACTGAAAACCATCAAGGGATTTTGTTGTCACTTTAGAAGCTGCTCTGCAGTAAAGAGCCACATACAAAAACTCAAGCTATAAAAGGAAGGGTGTATAGAAAGGTATGTGCCTTAAGATTAATGCTGTAGAGTCAAAGAAAAGCTGTTATTTTTGACATTTTGACATAGCATCACTTTAGGATCTGGTTCTTATTAGCCCTTTCTGTGCCTTTTAAAGGCCTTTTTTTTTTTTAAACCAAAAATGTCAGGAAATTTGGAACAGAAACTTACAATAAAACACGTCCCTTGACCCTCTGATCTATCAATCTTTCAAATAAACAAAGATCGGTGGATGAGCCAGGAAAAGGTTATTATATATAGTTACCTTATGCATAACGGTCAGCTATTCACTGCACAAACTGAGGTTATATAAAAAATGCAATGTAAGTGAAGCATTTTGTGAAATATTTTTGCCATGAATGCCCAACGTTACTCGGGGTGGTTTCTTTTTCAGGTTGTGTTCTGTGACCTTCAAATTTCACACCCTGTATTATTTATAAATGAGACATTCAAGAAACACAAATTCTCAAATAAAAACGTACACTCCGTCAGTGGAAAAGCAAACAAAAGGAGCTAATGTACTGTGGCTAAAAAAATTTTCAAACAAAGTAGCAGTAATTTACTGCCGCGCTACTAACGGGACCCCACAAATAGAATCAGAATCCTGAGCCCCATCAGGGGAGCTTGATTTACCGAATATCCCCCAGATAATAAAGGAAAATAAAAAGGTAAATTGTGCATAAATGTGAAAGCTGTAATTCTTCCCCTTTCACCACGCGTATCAAATTCACATCCAGTGATTTCAAAAGAAAATCTGGAAATCTCTAAAGAACTGGGGCCCAAGTTAGGAGGCCTCGATCCACCTGGTTTTCTCCACGTTTGGTTTTGTTTATGTTTTTTAAGATGTAGTTTGCCTAAGAGTCGAATTCTCCCTGGGACATCAGAAAGATTTTCCCTATAAGAACTCGTGGCCAGGTCATTTCCCTGCCTGGAAAGGCTTGCCAAGGTGACAGCTTTAGCCTGGATTCATCAGTAAGGACGGCAAGGCTCGCTTCTCCCCTCGGGAAGACCCCCCCAAAGGGTCCGTCAGCTGAGTGTACGCACTGGGATGTCCTGCAGCCCCTTCTCTGCTCTGTGGGCTCCTCTTGCGCTGCGGCTGCCGTCCAGCCCACCCTGCCAGGGCATGCTCGGCCCACACAAGGATCTCCAAAAAGTTAATGACATGCAATCCCATGCGCAGGGTAATGGAGCGAATGCTCAGTACTCCCACCCCTTCTTTTGGCCTTCCACAGTTATTTTCTGCTCTGGACCCCCAGACCATCCCAGGGGAGGGATGCTTGCTACAGGTGATCCTTGTATTGATATCACAGAATCATAGCATGGTCAGAGTTGGAAGGGACCTTAAAGATCATTGAGTTCCACTGCCCCTGCCCTGGGCAGGGACACCTCCCACCAGCCCAGGTTGCTCCAAGCCCTGTCCACCCTGGCTTTGAACAAGGGATGGGGCAGCCACAGCTTCTCTGGGCAAACTGCGCCAGTGCCTCAGCACCCTCACTGTCAAGAATTTCTTCCTGATATCTAAATCTCCCCTCTTTCAGTTTAAAACCATTACCCCTCATCCTAACACTACACTCCCTGATACAGTCCCTCCCCAGCTTTCCTGTAGACCCCCTTCAGATACTGGAAAGAGCTCTAAGGTCTCCCCAGAGCCTTCTCTTCTCCAGGCTGAACCCCCCCAACTCTCTCAGCCTGTCCTCCCAGCAGAGGGGCTCCAGCCCTCCCAGCATCTCCGGGGCCTCCTCTGGACCCTCTCCAACAGGTCCATGTCCTGCTGATCTTGGTGGCCCCAGAGCTGGAGGCAGCACTGCAGGGGGGTCTCCCCTGAGTGGAGCAGAGGGGTGGAATCCCCTCCTTCGTCCTGCTGGCCATGCTGCTGGGGATGCAGCCCAGGATGTCGGCCTTTGAATACTTAAAAGCTAAATCCAAGCTTAACCTTAAACCACTGACTGATTTGGGGTGCATTTTGTAAAATCCTGACTCTTGCTGCCAAGCTCTCCGGGGAACGCTGGCTTTCCGTACTACACCATGAGACTGCTAAGTGCTGCCGCAGCAGTGACCGCAAGGTCTATGCCACACAGAGAGGCTGGGAGTGATGGGGAGCTGAAAGCCCGGGCTTCGGATCATGGATGTCTGGAAATGAAAATGGTTCCCAAGCCCTGGGTCATTCAAACTTTTTATACTTGTTTGCCAAAGCAGACAGGCCACGAAAAGGGAAAGGCAAATAGGCAGTATCTGCAAAAACTCACGCTAATAGGTTTTCTTTGGAAACTGAAGGACCAAGTGAAGAGCTCCTGGGAGGAGGAGGAGGTACCGGCGACGTGATATTGTGCTGCATCCCAGCATCGGTGTCCTCAGCTCTGACTCAGCCACAGCCAGGACACGTCCTTGCGCACAGTCAGGGAGCTGCCACGATGGAACGAGCTCCAGAGGGGGCTGCAGGTGGGCATGGGGGGACCAGGGAGGACCTGATCAGGGGAAGCCATAGTGACGGCATCATTTTCTTATCAATCCCGTAGAGAATCCTATTCCAGTGAACGTTCACTGAAGTTGAATTCTACTTACAGTTAAAAGAAAATAATATTTCAAAGCTGACTCTTTCTTGGCAGAGACTCCAATATTATCTTTGCCTAAGGATGAAGAGTTCCCAAACAATTCCTCTGCTGTACCAGATGTAAATAGGCTCTCATTCAAATTCAGGCCTATCTATTTCTTTGTAAACAAACCCACATCTGACAGAAGGAAAAGCCTACCCATCCGCAATCATTTTTGTGGAAGAGAAGCCGGTGAATGAAAGGCTCTTCACCTTTTAAAATAAGGATCAGGGAAAAGAAGAGCTCACGATAAATCGGAAACTTTCTCAAACAAAGAGCTGGAGCAGGAGCTTGTGCTGTGGTGTAAGGGGAGAGAGGGGAGGCAATGCATGGGCAAGAAGAAATGAGAAACCAGAGTGCCTTAAACAGGAACAAAAAAAAGGGAAAAAATGTGCCCAGGGCCACCTGCCTTGCTCCCTTGCCTGCTGGCACACCCCAAAAAAAGAGCTGCATTAAAGAACGGACCCTGAAAGCCAGCACCAGGGCAGAGCGTGCTCGTGAACTCTGCCTACTCCCGGTTTCACCTGGCTTTTTTGTTTTGCCTCAGATATCACCTACTGCCACAGCCCATGTCAAACAATTTCTGGATAAGGAAGTTGCTTTAAGCCACCAAGAGTGAACGGCCGTGCCGTGGTGAGCGTCAGGAGCGGTTACAAAGCCTGGTGCAACGGGGCCGTGTAGGAGCTTCTCCAAGGAGCTCCGGTCCCCGCTGGACATCTCCCTCCCGCCGGGCAGCTGCAGGTCCCTCAGCCCAAGGGAAATCTCAGCTAGCAACTTGGGGGTGAAAGGTTTCACATTCTGCCACCGACCCCCTGAGACAGGCCTTTTCCTACCACTAGATCCCCCTTTTTTTCCCCTGAAGTTCACTTATTTCTCCTTATATAATTAAATATTTATTGGATCACATTTTCATTTCTCTTCTTCCCTCGTGGCATTCCCTCTGCATGCCAAGATTTACCAGTCGGAAAAGGGAGAAATCCTCATAGCTAAATTTCTCCTATTTTAAAAGTGATTATTTTTTATTTTTTATGCACAGTTTGTTTGTTTTTTTAAGGTTTTGGTGAGAAACCACCTCCTCCCTCCCATCAATCGTTGCTTTCAACAGCTCTTCACGGGTGGCTGCGTCTCTTTTAAATTCATTTCCTGTTAAAAAGAATAAACAGTCAACTGTTTAATGCTGTCGATTTAGCTTATTTAATAGAAATTGAAACCTGAATAGGGCTCAGTTGTAAGATAATCACTGCAGAACTCAGCGAGCTAGGGAAAGTACCATATTAAGTAATTATTTCAAAATGCAGAATATTGTTTTTAGCAAGACGATGAGCTGTTCCTGCTTCCCAAACCCAGGACACATATTCGAGGAAGAGATGCTCATTTCCAAAAGGCAGCAGGTAGAGTTAGAGCCACTTAATGTGGACAGCCATTTAATTGGGGAATTTGGCTGGAAACCACTTTCATGTGGTGAACTTAATAGGCTTTAAAATGAGTTTTACTGGGACGCCTGCGTGACCTCACGGCTGGCTGCAGCAGAGACAAGTGGATGTTGATTTCATGAGATGCTTGTTTGCAAAAGAAATGGAAAGTAAGTGCATGCCTAATTTTCTCCTCTGAAGTTTCAACTCACCAAGTCAGCATGCCCTGCACTGTATTTTGCTTTATACAAGCGAGCGTTTCAAAGACCTTTAGTAGAACCAGTAGCTCCCACATTAAAGCCCCTGCTTCTCTCTTAGACAAGACAAAACGTGTGCGCGTTACTTTGCTTGTAGGCACACTGGGAGAATCCGCCCCTCTGACTAAGCTTTTTGGGCAGCAAATGCATTTTAATCACATATGTAAATCCATGTTTAGGTGTGTAAGCTTACAGCAGTCTAAATGCTAATCAGGTTGAGCAAAGGGGCCGGTAATCCCCCAGGAATGCAGGATTCAGCCCAACGAGTGGTAATTGCCACATTCCAGGTGGATTAGAAGCGTGAAACTTCATTTTACCTCTTTCTGACAATATAGCTCAGGAACAGGTGCCATGGAAGTAACGTGGAAAATGGTTTAATTATTAAGGTAGAGGCCAGGCTCAGCGCTGGCACAAGAAGTGTAAGCTTCGTTTTGAGCAGTAAGATGACTCAAGGTCCAGGACAGTGGCAGTCGCCCCAAGTTTTACCATTGCTACCTCTGGAGCTGCTGCTTTCTGATAGAGCCGGCACACCGGCAGCCAAGGTGGGACACCTGAACCCTGGCTGATAGAACCCAGCGTGGAGAGCATTTTGAAGAAAGCAGACACCAAAGGAAGCAGGAGGTCCGCGCTGCCACCGAGCACTTTTCCCTGTTTCCTAGCTATGTTAATCAAACCAAGGCTTTGGAGAGTGCCCACCTGGACACATGCCACTGAAAAAAAAAAAAGGAGCCTTTGAACTACCAGCTGAGAGAAAGACTAACCAAAATATTGGGGAAAAGTCACCCTGGTCATTAGAAACCAGTCTACACAAAACCTCCCATTAGGAATAACAGCAAAGAAGCTACTGAGGGTTATTTCTCAGCACAGATCAGATACAATTTACTGTAAAATTACATTATCTTCACTATCTCTGCTGTACCTTCCGCTCTGTCTAGGTTTTGCTTGGAGGCACGCAGCTTTCCCTGCAATATACAGCAGTCCATGGGCACTTTACCAATTGAACCCTTGGGCTCACAGTGGAGAACAAAGAATACATCGCTAATGATCATTTGCAAAAAATATTTCAACCACTTCTATGAAGTGCAACCGTGTCTTCTCCTGCGATCACGAGCTGGGTTCATAGAGAAAAACCTGCACTGTAGCTTAGAAAAGGTTGCTTGCTAACGCCACTAATTTATTTCTTACTTTTTGAAAAACCAAACAAAGCTGCCTAATGAGTAAAGAAACACAGAGACGTGCTGTTGAGGGAACCACTGCCCCTGGTCCTCTGCAGCTTTGGAACATTCTCAACACACAGGCCAGGCCTACGGATCTGCCGCAGGTACCTGGATGAATCACTGCAGTGGGATAAAACATCCATTCTGTCCAAGCCTTCTTTCAGCAATCTGCTGTGAACTGGGAATCCTCTGCTTAATGACTACATGCTTTTCTCCCTTTCCCTCCAGCAAGCACAAGCCCTTTGACTTTTTGTCTTCTCCAACATGTCCTGGATCACCAGAAAGTCCTGCTCCTTCCCTGGTGGGAAGGCAGGCGTGAAACAGTCAGCCTTGCCTTAAAGTACCCAGAACTACGTGTTCTTTTCATACTTAAGCACAGAAAGCATATTTTCTGCCGAAACATAAAACATTATGAACACATGTTCCTTAAAAACATTAACAAAACACATAAAAAAACATTTGGAAAAACCATCTGTGGCAGAACTCCACTATGGGAAATTTCAGTCTAAATAGTTAACGGTTGGCAAAGTTATAAGCAAATGAAAAGAGTGGTTGACAAATTGCGCAGTTAGTGTGGCTAACAGCATCCTCCGCTGGAAACGTTACTTTAGAAGCATTTCAAAGACCAGATTGACTCAGGAGCTGCAGGCCACTGCCTCGCAATACGGGCTAAAGGAAGCTAAGCAATTTGGCTTAAATAATTGGTGGTGCCTAATTTACAAAATGAAGGGGAATGAGAAATACATCCCTTTTTTCACAATATATACCCTTCAGAGAGCTCCAAATCATACATAATTACCACCTGCAAATGTATTTTCCCCATCTATTAATTTAAAGCCTCAAAATTTCATAGTAAAACACATCGAGGCAGACTGACTGCCTGATGCTTGTTAATTTTGAGTTCAAATCCTAAGATCCACCAGACAAAATGCCAAGCAGTTCATAAACCAACAGAACTCACATCTTGAAATATTTTTACCATGTGGAACATTTTACTAGTACAAGAAATGAACGCAGCATTCTCCAGAAATCACAGAACCACACGTAATTAAATGTCAAATGATCACAAGGCAAAAAAGGGTTTATCTTAAACGCTCCCTCACCTCTTTGTTTGCTAATTTGGCCGAGTCAAGAAGAAGACTTGAGATTTTTAAATCTGATTTCACACTTTTTTCTGTCCACTTACCTTTATCTAATTCACTTGAGATGTTCCATGATGATGTAGGCATGAAGTCAGCAACAACTGATGAATTTGCTCCTGCAAGAGAAAAACAGAAAGAAAAAAAAAGATGCCGTTAATATATCGATTCTGTATCATCAGGAGAGTAAGAGCCATTTATAAAGTCACTGTCACAGTAACAAAATGATTTGAAGAAGAGCAGCTATGAAAACGCACTCGATGCTCTGTGTTGGCAGGCTGAGACATGTGGGTAGCAGAACCAGCGAAGTGGAAACAGGCACAGAGCCAGCGCTGGAGTTTGTTTTGCAAGGCTGTCACTGTGAGGCCTTGTGTTAATTAAGCAACCCATCTTTGAGATGTATTTGGCCCACCTTAAAATCTCTCCACGAGTTTTATAGAGGTAGAATGACTCTGCAGCGTTACAGCTAAGAAAAACACGAGCGCTATGAGGTTGCAGAACGTGTTATCTATTAACATTTACAAGTGATTTTAATCCTGCAAACCCATGCGCACAAGAAGAGACACAGTTTATGCACTGAAGTTAATAGGGCTACTTGTATGAAAAATCTTCCTACGACTCATGTAAACACAGCCTGGAAAGACTGATATGATCATCAGTAGCATTTTCTCATTGCTATGATGTTTTTTTTAACTTTTCAAGAAAAAAGTTGAACGGTGACTTTAGTCTCCACTTACATTTTTACCTTTTTTTTAACACGCAAACGGTAGGTCATGCGGAGGATGGTGTTAAGGGAACGGCCAGCATCGTTCCAGCCCCAGCTATATGGTAAAACACCTCCCCGCATCTGAACATCCCAAAGGGATTAATACACATATATAGGAGATTTAGTGAGTGATGGTGGGAAGGGTGGGAAGAAAGGGTGTGCACATGCATTCCACGGCATGGAAACACACCGCACCTCTTAATTCCCTGTGTCCACCCAGCCCCAGGAAACCCGCCCTCCAAAAGGAGGAGAGCGATGCTGGACAGGAGTGCTACGCCACTGAACGTGGGAGTGAATTCGAAATAAAACCAAGCAGTGCTCAACGTGTCAGCGCCCCATCTGAGTGAGACGCTAAAAAGCCTCACTACAAATTAACACCCCGTGGCCCGATGCCGCAGCCTGGCTGGACACCCCCGGTGCCGGGTGATTTCGCTCAGTCCCACAGGTGCACAGTGAGCGCAGAGTTGGGATGCTGAGCATCAGCGGGATCCCAAACGAGAACAGGAATATTTTGAAAGGTATTGTTTTCATTTTGACACCACCCCTGTAGCTTGTTCCCAGACCTCTCAACTACAAAGCAATTTCACTCCTAAAACTGTGGAAGTGCAAGGATACCCAAAGATGTTCTCCATTTATTTGACCAGTTAGTACCTATTCTACTTCATTAAAAAATCACGAGAAAATTGTAAACACAAAGTCATACAAATGCACGAGGCTGTTAAGTTCAGATACAGCCACTACACTTTTTATAAATATCGTCTTTCTTAAAAGCCCACCTGGTAGCAGTGCTTATGTAAGACTCTGTCAAGTATTTCCAATGTAAACATGGAATTTGAAGGCATTATAACTCACCTATGAACACCGTCCCTGGCCTGTGGAGATGCGCAGGGCAGAAACCCGCTGAGGGGGACTGATCATGAGCCCATGTAAAATGACATTGCTCTGAAGCCAGCACTGACACCTGTTTACACAAGCTGAGATTTTGGCCCACTGTGTCCATCCCTCCTCATTCTTTACTCTTTAACACTTGAGCTTCTTACCTAACCCAAATTTTAGGGACCTCATGGCTGAAAGACCTACAAGGTTTAAGGAAAACAAAATGGATCCAGTGCTAATATCACCTTCATGGTGACCACGATCACCCAGGCAGCTCGACACTGTAGTTGAGGGATTTGCTCTGAGGCTAAAAGCTGACATGTGGGGTAGGTGACAAATAACCAGTGGGCAAATGCTGACCAGGACCTGGTCGGTGTCAGGCTGGTACCGAAGGTTGGGCTGCTCAATCTCCTATGCCTCCCCTGGGCCCTTGCCCTTCCATCCTTCCTGCCCAAAAAAAGGGGCAGCTCCCGTAGGCTTGTGATGAAACCCCTCCGAGAGAGGGATCTGAGATGCCATTGCCTCTCACACCTCCTGCTGAGACCAAACAGGTTCATCTCTTACGGCCACTGGGCACCACCCAACCCATGGGCAATAGGTTCTGTCATTCACGCTGCTCGCACATTCAAGGTTTGCACTCAACAATATATTTTCTATAGGTAATATTACTTTTGTTCACCTGTTCACTCTACTATTAAAAACCCATAAATAGACCATATTCTGCAAACAGCTAACACGTTAACCAAAATGAAAGAAAAAGTACTAACCAAATGCAATATTTTGCTACTTAAAACTCCAGAGTGTTTATATTAATGTTTTCTTAAATAGGCTTTGAAACCCTGACTGTAAATCTCACAGAGCAGACATCCATCACCTTATCTGCAGAAGAAACCACATTAGAAGATCAAACTTTACTATTTGTGAGATAGTTCTCTGGGCTGGTAACTGGTAATTTTTTGATATTCCTGAATTAAAACTCCAATTTGAGAGCGACGTATTACTGTGCCCTTAGTAAATATTTCATTTGACTGAAAGGAACATGCAGGGCAGTCACGCAGCTTGGGAACACACCATCAATTCAAAGCTAATGCAGAAAACAAAAGTATCCCAGAAAAGAAGTCCACATGCATGAATTTAATTTCTAGCTGTGATGACTTTGGACTGCTGTGCATGAAAGTGAGAGCAGTGATGCCTCTCCTTGGAAAAACGATGTTATAACCTTCAGGCCAAATTCGAAGGATGCTCTCTCGGAAGGTGAGCTTCCAGTCAGCCCATGGAGAGAGATGAGTCATGGATGGGAGAAGGATCAAAGCGTCGTCTGAGCAAACGCGTTCTTCCCCTGGAACCAAACCCACCTCCTGCTCCTGCCTGATCTGCCTCACTCAGTAACTCTGCCTCCAGGAGGAAAACATGTTTAAAAAAACAGACTGAGTAGGACTTTTTTTCCCTTTTGGGACCCACCATGTGCTAGTGGGTCAAAGAGCTGGAGCACCAAGGTCACCCCGAATGCAAGACCCCTACAGCTCTTCCACCCACGCCAGCTGAGAGGCCTGGAGGAGACCAAAGAGCGGCGCTCAGCATCCATCACTCCACTCGTCAATGGCCCATCCACTCACTTCACTCACACACCCGACCTTTAAACTCCCACTAACCAATTGCGCCCTTCACCCTGTAAATCCCATATACAGGATTTACACACAGCAACTTGCATTTGAGGCACTGGAACGGGCTTGTCGACTTTCTGTCACCATTAAAAAAAAGTTAAAAAAAATTCTACTTAATATTGCAACTGGATTTCAAATGAGGTGTTAGCAATTAAGGATTCATTTTTAAATAGTCCCATCTTATGCTCCACTTCAACTATTTGAACAATAAGATTTGCTTTGAAAAGTCAACCTGAGAAATGTGATCAGCAGAGAGAACCATTATCCCATTAAGATTTTATTTATAGATGAAATCATACCAGATGAATGACGACTCTTATCCTTAATACTGGAAAGATAAGTATCTGTTCAAATCTCTATCACAATTAAAAAACGTTGGTCTTAAGTTAATGAAAAATCACAACAGTCAATTACAACCCCTGTGAAAAGCCAAGTAAAGTGTATTCAAATTCACTCCCCACAGAGAAGTTGGCTAACATCTGATTTTAATACCATATTGCATAAGTGCAGAGTGAATTTCACACAAGTCAGTCCTTTTAAAGCCTTTGTGATTAAATAAACTTCAATAAGGTTTACAAAAATCTGCCTCTGAAGAAAAACTACAGAGCTAGTTCTTATCACAGGCACACACTACTGTCTCATTTTCTCACCAGAAGCAACCATTACTCAGTGCTCCGGTGTTTGTACTGTCACGCTCACAGACCCATCAAAAGGACGGGGCAGCCTCGTCCCCTGGCCACAAAACCGAAAAGGAGAAGATCCAGGCCCCGTACGAGGCTGATTAATATCTCTACATGATGCATTTGTAACGTGAAGTAAAGAGAATATAAGTCAAAACAGGAAGAAGAGAGATAACCAAGATGACACTAAACCCAGAAATGATTGAAGATTTCAATGGGGAATAAATCTGCTATACAGAAACAAAGCAGAGAGCAAAATAAGTCCGAGAATGTGGATACTCTGCTTGCAAGACCCTATGAGCGATGCACGAGGTCTGTACGGCTGCTGAGCGGAGGAACGAACCCATCCAGTAGCAGTCTTGCCTGGGACAGGCTTTCTCTCGGGCACAGAGACAGAAATCCCAGGTCTCGCAGGAACACCTCTTTTTAAGGTGGAAGATACGTCTAGTTAAAACACATAAACAAAAAATTCAAAGTGTCTTCTTAATGGGCATCCTCTGTCTTACTTTATATGGCACCAGTGAGTCATTCTATACTCTAATTATACACCCTAATTATAAAATTATACATATATAATTGAGTGTAAGTAATTTTTTGATAGAAATATGAATGCGACTGCAACGTATGCAATTCAGATCTCACTGCAGAATACCCAAAACAGCAAAAAGAGCAAGGAGGTATTTCGAGTCTGCAAGGAGAGAGAAGTCTGAGTAATAAGATAAACCATACAAAATGAATGTTTCAACTAAATAAAAAAGTTTTCCATTCGCGAATCTCCTTCTGGAGCTGCGCAGAAAGCCTACCCCAAGCCGGATTTGTTATCCTATGAAGGAATTTGCCTAAGGAAGCGATAAAACCCCAATTTCATGAGACGCTAAAAACAAGATTGGGCAAGACATTACTACAGACACAACGGGGGAGCCACCCCACGCCGTCAGGGGGGTCAAGACAGGATAACTCCATAGGAGATTTGGGCAAAACTGTTTTGGCCAAATCACCGATAAAACATTTTATAACAGCAGATGGACTAGAAACACCAATGCCCCTTAAAGCGGTGAATAAAAACCTGCAGAAAATAGACTCTTCAGCTATCCGACCTGGCTATAACATTAGGAACACAGGAATCACAGATAGAGTTATACAGACTTAGAGCAAAACCTAATTATACTAAGTGCTCAGTATTTTTTGCTTTTCTGCACATTCCAGACCGACCGCTTCATCTCTCGCTCTGTCTAGCTCCTACCTGACTGATCTCTTCCAGGATCTTCCCACAGATATGCCTCGCGGCTGTTTTTCTTCTCAGTCCTATCTCCCTCATCTTCCTTTTTTGCCTTTTGCCTTTTCTGTTTCGCTGATCCTTTGTAAGTTCCCCACACATTTTCATCTGATCTCCCAAGAGCCTACGTTTTGCAATCGCCAGCCTATCCACAGCCCACCCTGGAGCTGCTGAAGGAAATCTAGACATACCTTCTGCAGACTGTAATGGATACGACCTATTATTTACTAATTTTCTTGTCTGTTTAAAAATTGGCACCGTCCTGAAATTTCCATAATATATACCTCAAGTTTTGCTTCTATCTTTAACGTGCGAAAGGACTTTATTTTCATGACATCAGTATCTGTGCGCGTCAGTAGACATGTCTGCATGATACAATTCTTATGTTTCAAAAGGAGGCAGGAATCACAAAAATACCTCCGTCAGTTGAACGAGGTAAAACTGCACGAAGATGGGATATTGTTGAGAGCGTTTCTGCTCTTCAAATAAGGCAGGTGGCTCTCCGGGAGAATATACTGCCTTTAATCGTATGCAATATGACAAACCTTCCATCGATTAGGTAAGAACACAGCGATTTCAGTACACAACAATGTGTAAAAGATACGGTACATATAGTCTACAGCAAACAGTCCATGTTAAAAATATACTCCTGCAGAGAGACTCAACCTTCCATGTTCGGGTGAAGCTTCTGGCCTCTGTACTGCCATTTTAAACACTTTGAAAGAGAAGAGCCTATAAATTATATGCAATAAAAAACTGCCAGAGAACAGACCATATCTTATCAATATCTAAAGGGTGGGTGGGAAGAGGATGGGGCCACACTCTTTCCAGTGGTGCCCAGCGACAGGACAAGGGGCAACGGGCACAAACTGAAACACAGGAAATTCCCTCTCAACATGAGGAAAAACTTCTTTCCTTTGAGGGTGGCAGAGCACTGGCACAGGCTGCCCAGAGAGGCTGTGGAGTCTCCTTCTCTGGAGATACCCAAAACCCACCTGGATGCGTTCCTGTCCAACCTGCTCTGGGTGATCCTGCTTTGGCAGGGGGTTGGACTAGATGATCTCCGAAGGTCCCTTCCATCCTGACCATTCTGTGAGTTTGTGATTAACTGAGATCTATCTGGTAAGCAAGATGAAACGCTGCATGATGGCATGTCTCCTTGAGATGTTTAACACTAACTAGCTAGCTTCGCTCCACCTGCTTACTCTATGGCTAATAAAGTAAATGCAAAGCTGGTTCTGCCAAAACCTTGCATAGGCAGATCTGAGAGATAGAGTTTACCAGATGATTCCAGCAGAGTTCACAACTGCTTCTGTCGCTGTGTGATAAACTGCACTTTTCTGCTGGCAAAGGACCTGCTGGAGCTCTTCGGGCCACTCCATGCACGTAGGGGCAGAGATGATACTGCATGATGCTAATAACTTTCAAATGGTTAATTTTGCTCACATTCTTAGAATGGAAAATTTTCAAGCATATCTTTCTGTGATTTATGTGCACTATATCATTATTGATAGCCTGGGGTAGGTTAATAATTGGCATTAGATAGGGAAATTTTCAACACCAACGAACAATTTGAGCTCTGTGGATTTTGGATACACAATACATTAATTTTCAGCTTCAAAAGCGAGACGTGCAGCAGGATGATTTAATTTAGTGCAGGACTGGAAATTGTTAGGAACCTCATTTATACCGCAGCCCGTTCCATCTATCAAGAGCACCTCATCACCGCTACTGGCACTTTCATCAGCACGTACGCAATGAACAACCTCTCTGCCTGGAAGTCCCAATGCCTCAAGCTCCCGAGGGCTAGAGATAAATTGAGGGATTAGCCCATTTATGATGCATCATCAGAAAGAATCACAGTGCCCTATTTGTGATCACGGGGCAGGACTCCAAGAGCGCTGCATGCACCTGACACCTCCGCCTTACCTTTTCTTGCAGCTCTGCTCTCTGAGGAGGTTACACCAGGAAAGCTTTTGGCTCAAAGGTGGGCAGTCACTGGGGCTTCCTGTACTTACCAGTAATACCCACCCCAAAAGGCCCACTGCGGAGATTAAAGCTTATTCTCAAACACACCGTTCTGGAATATCAATAGGCAATAGCATCAGAAAATCATGTGATTGCTACGTACTGAGGATCTGCAAACTCTCAAAATACCTTTAAATGTTTTGGCAGGAGTCTAACGATCTACACAAGTCAGGGCCGACCGCAATATTTTTAGTAACTTGGTCTTTGGCTAGGGTCGTATCAGTTAAAAATTGTTTTCTTCCACGGGATCAGAGCCATCTCTTGGAAGAAGAGGTTTTTAAGAGGCCTTTTTATATGCTAATACTTTAATCCTAAATTTCTAATTACCGAACTACAATTCCTTTTGATTGCAGCTATTAATTACAGATTATCATTAATGTTATATGGATTTAGAAGTCACTGTGGAATCTGGGTGCACTTTACATTGCTCTAAATTGGGTCGTTAACAGTTCCACTTAAGAAGAGCAAAAACACTGCACCCTGGAGCAACCCACAGCTTTAATGACAGGGAATGAAGAAAAGAAATGGCCAGTTGGCTGAAAGCCAGCGTTTCATAGCTCACAGTCGAGTCTTTGTGCTTATGAACTGCAGAAATGTGGCTACAATGGCACTTCAATGCACATCAACCAGATGTGAACCTCAGGCGCGTGAGCCTCGCGCAGAAAGCGCTCTGCCCGGCGTTCCTGGGAACGGTCCCGCTCAGGTGGACCAGGCATGATCCCGCAGCGCACAAACTCACGGGACCTCTACCTTTTTCTAGGAAGAATTATTTGTACTCTGCTCAAACTGAAGCACAAGGGATGTGGAAGCAAGGTATTGGAGGAATGCATCATTTTCTTGCCCATAAAGGCAGGTTTTATTGGGCACGGATAGCAGAGAGTCTGGTTGCTCTTCAGTAGTAGTAACCCTGGCAGGCAGCACAGCACAGCACAGCACCGCACAGCTGTTTGTCACGCAGGCCTACAAAGGTTGGAGAATTTGCATAATATATGTGTATTTCCCATCCCTCCAAACCCACCTGAGATAACACTGGATTTTCTTCCATGCCTGAGCTATTCTGTTCTGAGCACCTCAGACTGGCGGAAAGACAAGAGAAAGTGGAAATGGGAACCACACAAAGGAAACCGGATGACTGCAATAGAAGGAAGCAAAAAACTAACAGTGGCAGCAAAAAATTACTGGGTGGTTAGTCTGGGCTAAGAGGATGTGACAAGAAACAGAGGAGTCACAAAAACCCATCACAATATCAAGAGGGCAGAGAGATGGAGAAAGACGTCCCAGGGCACTGCTAGGTGAAGACGTTTCAACATCAGGATTGATGAAGGGTCGAGGGAGGAACGGGAGGAGGCAACGTTCTCTGTTAGGCACTGTCTGGGGGCAACACTGCGGTAGCAACATCTGGGTTGCCCGAGATGGAGGTTTCCCTAACAACCCCCCCAAAATGTCCTGAGTCTGAAGAGTGCCGAGATCCCTCCAAGCAAAAAGAAGAGGCTCTCTCGCAAAGCCTGGATGTCCTCATGACTCTTGAGTGATCCACAGCCCACAATTGCAATGGAAGCTTCCTCTCCTGAAGGCATCAATGCCATACACAAGCATTTTGGGGGGCCTGCCCCTCTACTGACACAACACCCACACAGGTTCCCACTTATTTATCTCACAGGACAGCAGACTGAGCAGTGCCCACAAGCGCACGGTTGGGACAGGAGTGTTTGCAGACGAAGGATGAAGTGCCCGGACAGGGCTTTGCGTTGCACCTGCTGGCTTGTCCCTGGCTTCCATCAGTGCCACTGCACTAAATCCACCCACAAAAGCTTTAAAGGCGGCAAACCCAGCCAAGTACAGGGAGGGCAAACAAGGAATCATTTACATCCCCCATAAATCGCAGCACACCGTAACTCCTTGCACCTCAGCGCTTGAGGGCCAGAAATGATTGAAATGGATAAGGCTACTAGCAATCCACAATTAAACCCTTATAACTTGTGAAGAAAATTACAGTAGAAGTCTGCCGTGTGCAAATTCATTATTATTTTTTGAGCTCGATAATTATTTTTGTTGCAGGGAGGAAAAACGTACCCATGTCAGCTCATGAATTAATGAAGGGTCCTGAAACAATTACTTCTTAAATACACAGAAGTCTCCCTAGTGTAAACACGCTCCATTTTATACCGTATCCTCTCGGTGCAAGGCATACATTGCAACATGACTTATTGGCTGCCTATGATGAAACAGTAAATGTTGCACGTTTGACGGCTTCAACCTCATGCCTAAGATTTTACACGGGTTGATGTTGATTAATGTACAAACTGCCAAATTTATAGAGGCTGAAACACAAGGATACACTGTGAAACGTATGCTAATAGAGCACAATTTATATAAAAAGGGGGGAATGTAAATATTTAACTGATGCCAGAGCTGGATGCTTTGGCCAAGTTGGGACTGAGCTACATTGATTGTTCAAGAGGAACTTACACTCTGGTCTAAACCCACACAAGCCTGATCTCAAAAAGGCTTAAAGCCTGTACGTTTTTGAAGGTAGATTTAAAACTTAATTTCTTCTGCTAAAAGGCTGGCTTTTAAAATTTCCCTTGAAGTCAAGCAGATGACGCTTGTGAGTAAGAACTGATCAGCATGCGAGTGGACAACTGGGCTTCACTCAGGTCTCAGCTGGGAGCACCGAGGGAAGCGCCGGGAGCCGGGATGCTCACCCAGATCCCTCCATCTCCAGTGCATGGAGGCACAGCATCCTCAGGAGACCAAAACCAAACCAAGACTCTCCAGCTAATTTGCATTTATTAGCAGCCTCAAGAGAGGGCAAGGTCTCTCGAAGGTGAAGACTAAACTCCTTTTTCATGGCTCCAGGTTGGGTTTCAGGCACAATGGTGACAAGACACAGGCACGTCTTGTCCTGCGCTCGCGGGACTCGAGATCACGGCTGTCCACACGCTAGCTAACAAAAGCAATTATATAGGCAGTTAGACTGCACAAAAGGCTTTCATCAATGCTTCAGAGGTTTATTTTTAATCTCTTCATTGCTGGAATGAGTTAATGCGCTGATTCAGGCACAGTTACAACTTATTTACTATAGGAAAGTTCCCTGAACCCAAGGTTCATCAGGATCTCCTGGATTCAGATAATCTCTAACATTAAGAGAAACTAAACCCAAATGTAACAATAGGATCAAATTTCTTTTCGTTGCTACTTTTTGGGGGATCTTCAAATTGTTTCATCAGCAGCTTAAGCATGGTCCTGTGCTAGATTCCCCATCATTTCAAGAGATGCAGAATTATGCAAACATCCAGGGGCTACTCAACATCCCATCATGGGCACGCAGACCTCAGCACTGTGAGCCTCATGCTGGCAGCTTAATAATGGACACCAAATCCACAGGTTTGATGAAGTCAGTCTCCTGAATCCTTAAATTATGCAGCAATCCTCACGCACTTTCCCAAGCACAGCCAGGACTACGGAAATGGTTGGTGCAAAAGAGCCACTTCTGAACAACACAACTAAGACTTAGCAAGCCTTCATCTTAATTGCACCCAGAAGTACTGTAGTCTTCATGACCCCGTAATGGCTTTGCCACAAAAAAAAAAAAAAACAAACAACCCAGAGTCTCTAAAAGTTAATAGCCTGTACAATAGAAAATCAACAGGAGCAGGGCAAAGTTGGCTCATTCAGTCTTAACTGCTTTTGCAGCCGCTGAAGCCTCATGGAAGGATAAACCACTGATGATTTTTTTATTAGCTCAACAAACAAGCAGCGAGGCATTTGATGTAATGCTACTGCAGATCTACAGAGATTACGTTTCAAAGTCGTGGCAACTGCCATACTTTAAGAAACTAGTTAGCTTGGAAATGGATATTGGTTTTCTCTGAAAGGCAGGGCAATCCAAATAAACACGCTGAGCACAGTACACCCAGATGAAGTTCCAGTGGACCAACTGCTCGCCTAGTAGCTGGGAGCCACACAGCTGCACAACGGTTTTTCATCGCTGTTCCTCATTTCTGGTTCTTCAGGCCAAAGGACGGCAGTAATATCAAGCTCAGCAGGTGATAAGAGCAAGTGTCTGCCAAAGTAAGCCTGAGTGTGCGCAGATTCTGCTGAGTTCAACTGAGCACATACTTATTACAGGGCTAAATTTGACTAGTGGGTTCATTGCCATTAGTCAGCTCTGATAGCATCCAGACACACTCGAAATATTTTGTACAGACTGTTTACAAGCAAAGGAAAACATGATTTCTCCCTGAAAGCTTAGAAGCAAACAGGACACTGGGAAAATGAAATGGTAGAACATCTTGCAGCCTTCTCATTAGTTTTGTACCTAATATTTAGACTGCTCCTCCCATTTTTTTTCCCATTCATCTGTAATTAGTTCCCAAACCACTCCTTACGGTCAAGCCAAATTTTTCTGCCGCTTAATTTTTCAAGTCTCCTAAAGTTCATGCACAGGTCCCTTCCTCACTACGCCAGGAGCTACACCCTCTGTTTTCTGCCACTTCTCAGCTCTGACCATCTTGTACAGGACTCCATTTCACCAACACAAAGCAAAGTTTTGACTCTTCCATAGGGGCTTCTGAATAAAGGATGGAGAGAGACCATGCACAACTGCAGTTTTAGTCTCTTGAGGGGTGGCTGCAGTTTTGGGAGGAGGGTTTCTGTCTGAGAGATACGGAGAATTGATTGCACAGTCTCAACACTCCATCAGTGATAAGAAAAAGATGTTGGAAATACTTATTTTTTATTCTGGCAGATTACCTTCTCATTTTCGTGATTCTGGTCAAATATCGCAATGTACCACCTGCTTAGTTTAAATTAAGATGCTGAAGTAATCAAACTCCTCACCATGTGGCTCTACAAGACTAAAAACTTTCCCTTATTTAATACACGGATGCTCGAGGAATATGTGAACCTGATCCAGACTTTACTGAGATACCTGAAAAATTCAGCATCAGTTAATGATTTTGGATGCTGTCTCAGGTTTCTGCATGTCTTTAATCCTCCTGCAACAATGCACTGCTAAGTTGTGTATTCTCTTACCCAGATCCCCAAATTAATTGAATTTGACGGTGGGTTTGTGTGCTGCTGTTAGCCATGCTGTTTACATAAGGCCCGGGATAACAGATTATAGCATTACAATAATATTTTAAAAATTTAGCTATTAAAGGCTCAGAAGGGGTGTAACAGAAGTAAGAGAAGAGATTTTCGGGTGGGTTACCTGATTTGATAATGACATTATATTTGGCGATCTCAGTCCAGCTCCCAGCAGCCAAACACCCCTGTCACAGAAAGCACAACCAGCAGACGTAGTAGCCTAACCCTCTTGGCAACTCCAAGAGCCAAAGGACTCAATTTCTCTCTCCCAGCGAGTGATGTCTCAGCACCAGTACTCCTCCGGGATATTAACAACTCAGCCTAGAGGGACCGTGAAGTTCAGGTTGGTCCCAAGCCTGTGAATAGAGAAAATCTCACCCTTCTCATAGGAACACAAATTGCAACTGGTCTCCATTTACGACAAAGGCGGGATAAAACTGACCTGCTATAGGAGGCACAGTCACAAAAAGATGTGAATAGACCAGAACTGGATTCAACAGGGAGGCAAATCCTGGGTAAAGGGATGGAATTATATCTGCTGCATTCAGGGCTATTGAGATGGCACTGAGCAACGTCCTATCTCTCAGTGCAAATGCACACAAACCGTAAATATCAATCATGCGAAAGTGTCTTTTTTCACCACATTTCTCAGCAAATCGTGTCTTGTTTGAAATGCCTGGGCTTGGTATGCCGAAGGCGGGAATTCTCAGAAGATGTGGTTCTCTCCAAACCACAGAGCAAATCATGCCCTGTGATTTTGGTTTCCTTGCATTACTGGCTTAAAGCTTTGAAACCATTTAATACGTATACATACATATATGCAGACACACATGCGTGCACACACAACTAAGCAGATACAGATTTTGGATTCAGATACAAAATCCTGCACATTGCAGCATCACATCACAGACGGCACGTCCCCAACATCTCACCTGTGATGAATTTCCCAGCAGAAATCACAGCACAGGGTTCACTGAGAGGCATTTCTTGTGGTGGTGATCGACATAATTTTGCCCTGCCTCGGGCTTTCTGTTTTAACAAACCAAACCGCTTGCTGACACACCAGGCAGTGGCACACGCATCTCTGGACACGGGCTTTAAAGGCAGCTGCGGGGAGGGTACACATCCAAATGCCTTGGACACTACTGGGGTGAGGTGTTAATTCCCAGCGTTCTCTGACACCGGGAATCCAGGAGCTACAGTGGGTGCAGACATGGAAAACAGATGCGACGTGAACCACGGGGTGCAAATACCCACTCAAGTCATTCCCTGGCGAACAAAGCGGTTATGAAATCCTGCTAGACTACGAGGAACCCTGAAGCCCCGCCTGGTGGGAAGAAGCTCTGATATTAATAAAGTGCATTTCCATTACGTGACCGATGCAGACAAACAGCGTGGACACGTTTAATAATCAAAGCTTTGTTGCTGCTCCTTCAAGCTAAAATTGGTTGAAAACGAAGAGTTATTGACATAGATCGTGCCACCAAATTTTAACCACTTCTACCTGAGGGTTTCAATGACACATTTAGCCTGGAGTTTTAGTAACCAGCACTGTTGCATCCAAAGCAACAAATGCAGTTTTTATTTCCACTGATGAGCAGAACCTCTGTTAAACCCCTTCCAGGATGGAAGGAGTTATTAAACATATTTGTGCATTTGTGTGCAGCTTTATACTAATGTAAAGCAAAAGCACAAAGACAGAAATGAAGAATAATTTGTCTTGCAGTAGGCCATTCAGGAGACTAATCTAGAAATCAGTGACGTAAGGCGACAGAGCTCCTCTCTGTGCAAGCCTAATGAAGAGCAATGACAAGCAAAGCTAGTCTTCTGTGATACCTGGACATTACACTTCCCAGCTTTGCCTTACAAGAAAGAAACCAAACTTCTTTGAACATTTTACTTGGTTTAAACACATAACAAACACACTTAAATGGAATCAGAGACGAGCCTGACATCCTTATCTCCTGCACTCTTCATACTGGCCCAAAGATAGACTCTTGCTTCCCAGGGATGAGAGGAGATGGAGGTAGTGAACAGGATGAGGCACCTGTGCATTTCATAGAATCATAGCACCACGGAATGGTTTGGGTTGGAAGGGACCTTGAAGATCATCCCCCATGGGTGGACACATCATCCCCCATGGGTGGACACCTCCCCCCAGCCCAGGTTTCTCCAAGCCCCGTCCAACCTGGCCTTGAACAACTCCAGGGATGGGGCAGCCACAGCTTCTCTGGGCAACCTGCGCCAGTGTCTGACCACCCTCAGAGTGAAAAATTTCTTCCTAATATTTAATCTACTCTTGCAAGGGGTGTCCTTTTCTATCTATAGACCTTTAAATGTGTCAGGGGAAAAGAAAAGCTGTATAATCATTGTGTTTATACACTGTGTGGCACACACCATGGCACCTTAAAGAGACTGCTGCTTTCTCAGAACAAAAAGCTGTATTTTTGTGGCAAACCTCCAGATGTGAGCACAGCTGACCTTCTGGGTTCGGGGTCACCCCACACCTTGCCAGGTCTGCATGTATTGCTGCGAGCTCTTCTGCTGCAGGCTCCTGTCCATACCCATATGCCGCTTCCCAGTTCTGAGAGGGTTCCCACCGTGGTCGAGGGAGTTCTGACTAACAAGGATAAATAAAGGACAGCCCAAAGCTTTCAGGATTTGGCTTACTTAGTGCCATTATGCTTGACATTGTGCCAGGCAAGGAGAACTTGATCTCTGCTCCAAGTGGATAAACACTGCACTGCAGACACAGGAGTCTTGGAGATCTCAGCATGTATTTATGTAAAGCAGTGCAGGTGGGTTTACTTTTCAAATAAATAAATACAAAAATATTTCATAATACTTGGAAGTCAGCAGAGAACAGTGTGGTGGAATTAGCTTCACATGTACTGGGTTGAGAAAAAAGTCCCGGCGGTACCAAGTGTCGCTGATGAAGGGCAAGAGCCAGGCTAGGCAGAGGTCACCACGGGAAGCAGGAGATTTCCCTACACTGAGCAGTTAAATGCAGAGTAAAACCAACATGTAGAATTAGAAAAGAGAAATTTTCCCATGTACGCAAAGGAGCGGATTTGATTTGAGTAGGAATTTTTCCTTAACAATTAACTCTTAACAAATAATTAGTATCTGTATATCCCCCACCGGTACTGCAGCCCCGTGGAAAGGACTGTCTAGTGACACTGAGATCAAACACAGAAATCGAGGAATAAGCTGAAAATTTAACTGTTACGATTATCACTCCAAGAGGCTACTGACTTTGTTCCATGAGCTAAAAGTCGAAAACAGAAAACTCAGGGGAAACCAATGTGGCTTTTCAAGAGGCACTTGGTCTCACTTGTGCTTCCACTGAAGTCAACAGTAAAGCTGCTATTGAATTAGGAAATGCTGAGCACTTCTGAAAGCTGCACAAGTGGAGAAAAAGTGCTTTACAAAGCTATTAGCTCACAACTGCTCTACAAGTTACAAGCAATGAAAATAAAGAAAGTAAAGTAAAAGCAAAGAAAGAGGTAGAAATGTTTGAAAGCCCTTCTAAACCATCACATGCTGACTGTCTGCATTAGATAAGCCGCTGACATTCTCTCGCAGTCCCTTTCATCTGCACACAATCTACTGAAGGCCACTTCATCTTGGCCCAGGCTTTAATTAAATTTAATGTTTATTTGCACATGCTAGGTATATCATAATTCAGGAGAGGGAAAAACCCCTGCTCTGCAACCTCCGGAGTCACCTTAATGGAACCTAAATAGTTGGGACTTTTGCAGACTGCAGATGTAAAATAAGGCCAGGACTGATTGAACCGGAACAGTTACCCAGTCTCACGGTGTGGGCTCGCGGCCCCTTGACTTAAACTCATTGTGGGTTTGGAGCTTTCTTGCACATAAAAAACCTCCTGGGCTAAACAGGGTTAGCACATGAACATAGCATTCTCTGGCCCATAAGCTCTGACTGACCTAGAAGATACAACCTACATTTCACACAGAACCACGTTACTAGAAACCAGCAGCAGACGCTGATCCAGGGCACTCCCGCGATGGCAAGCACAAGCCAGCGTGGCCAACCCCGCTCTGGAGGGCCGTGTGAAACCCAATGCCACCGCGTCTGCCGGCGGCACCTTGATAAACTGCAGGACCCTACAGATTATGCGCTCTTAAAAGCAACTCAGACATGCTGAACGTTTTACCTAACTCAAACACCGAGGAGAAGAATTGCATAACTAGGAGATTTGCTTTGGCACGGGGCGAGGACACTGTGGCACCATTTGTGTGTACTCAGCAATTTTAGAATCCAAGGATTTCTCCCTGTTGCATGCTTGGAGATCTAATAAGAGCACTGTGCACAGTTTCTGGCTGGTTAGAAAGCAGACAAATGAGAAAAATGAAGACTTTTGTTTTTACTAGGCTGTCAGTTAACATTTAGCAGTATGGCTCAAGTTCCTTTTTAAAGGGTGCTGTGCTCCGTCCTGGCTATTATGTGAAAAATGACACAAGGTGCTGTTATTTAAGCAGTAAGTCAGCCCCTAATGACCTTCTATACACAAACATTTGTATTCTTCAAAAGGTGAACCTAGAAGGACAAGAATGAAGGAAATCTCCCTTTAGACAGCTAAACTAGATTTCCAGCAGCTAGTGTACACACAGCGCTATTAGAGCTCCCCCCTACTTGATTAGCAGCCCAAACCCATTTATCCACTTAAAGATTTTGCTTTCATTACCTCAGTTTTAGGGAACCATGATTCAAAGTGCTGTTCTTTGCAAACACCGATGGCTAAGACTGGCTTTAAGGCGTACAGTGGTTGGACCATAAGGATATCCATCGTTATACCCAGGCTAACGGAGGCACGGGGATTGATCCGAAAGGGAGCAGAAACGGTGCTTTTCTTTACCGCTGAATGACTCCTTCCACTCAGCTCTGACAGGAGAAATATATGGCATTACTGCATAAAGAGAAGTGAAAACATGGCATTCTTTGCTGTCCAGAAAAGAGAAAAGAAGGATGGGTTTAAGGAACTAATTTCAAACACACAGAGCTGTTGTACAAAAGCAATTACGAAGACTATTTCCTCGTGCCCATCTTCATCCTAAAATAATACGGTCCTTAAGTAAAATCAGACACTGGACTGAAGGTTTGATAGTCTCTTCTCCAGCTCTCTACTGGAGCAGAGAGAGCTGGTAGGACAGACAGGGGAGATCTGTAACGAAGCATGCATTAAGTCGCACGGTGCAGTTTCTGAAAAACCCTAGACATAGGTGGACTTTTGTCAAAAAAAGGTTGGAGGAAAGATAATCCTTGAAAAATAATCTTCCAAATAAACAGAGCAGCCTGTGGAGAAAGGACCATCGTGCTGTTTGGCGGGAAACAGCTGAGACATAGCTTGAGAAAGATCATTTCTTTAGCAGTATGAGAGCCCGGCACTTCAGTTGTCCCTACTTATCATTGACACTCTAGCTTTGAAAGGGTCATAAAACAGCATATACCACCAGAAATAAAAGATTAAATAAAAATGGTAGCTGGGAGAAAATGGAACTGAGATCCATTGCAAAATTGTAATCTCATCAAGTGTAACTGCCCAGCTCCATTTGATTATACTCAACTTGGAGGTTAACACTCTTCAGGAGCTGTGAACCTGGTTTCTAGGTCTGTTTTCTTTACACAAAGAAAACTTTACATCTGTGGACACCACATTTAGGTTAACAAGTCAAAAAGACATCTAGATATAAAACAGCCAAGTGAAATGTATAAAGGCAGTTTACATATACGAGTGGAAAAGCGAGCAAAGCCTTAGCACCACTCAGTTCACGGAAAAATAGCTCCAGTACTTGTATGCTAAGCTGGAATATAAACCTACATCTCAAAACACACTTCGGAAGGACTGATACAGAAGGTGAAGTTGCAGAAAAATGTCTTAAAATATCCTTCTGCGGTGTCGTAGTACTTTGGCAATCTCCTGATACAAACAGTTACTAACGCAAGCTATTAGGAATATGTATTCTAAACCCCGGGTAAGACAGCCCGCGTTTCTGGCTTGCTTTCCTATTGCATATTTCTATACGTTCAGAAACACGGTGAGTGATACAAAGAATAAGCATAAAAATGGTAATTGCATGCAAGTCATATGAAGAGAGGGGGAAAAAGCCCAGTAAAAACAGGTCGAAAAGGGTGAGTGATAATTGCAAATCTAAACAAAGAAGATTTAGTTGAAGACGAGAAGGAAAGAAAAAATAAAAACCAAACTTGCAACCCAGATCACACATCTTTTGTGCCAGCTGCCTGATCTTTAAGCTTTAATCGGTAATGACTGCTGAAAGCCCTGCGTCGTCCAAGTACCAAGTCCGCTGTAGAGATACCTGGCACCCTTATTTCACAGCAAAGATGATTTATAACTTCGCTTTGTAATAATGCACCCTTGGAGCTCTGGGTATTTTGAAACCCTTCGTAATGAGCTTATTTTGGGGTGAAATCCTTGTAATGCTAGTTGGCCAAAGTTTAAACTGAAAATCTTCAAAGGTATTCAACTTTTAAAAGATTTACTATGAACATAATAGCAAATTCGGTTGCTATCAGGAGCCAAAGGCCTTTTTTTTTCAGCTGAGAGAGAGTACGCAGTTTGTTGTTTCTTACATCTGGAACAGTAGTAATCTATTCCTTAAGCCTGAGCAATCAAATTACTCTAATTTTCTGTTGTCTTGGCTTGAATAAATGTTTTCAAGACAAGTTATGTTAAAAATATGCACACACTGACTGTACAGTTAAATGTGCTTAACATCTGTGCTGCAGTTTAGTGTGGCAAGTTGGGAAGGTATCCCAATGGAAAGGGACTTTAAAAAAAAAATCACTCAGTTTCCATTTGAATTAATAACCTACTAAAGAATAACTATTGCAAAAAAAAGGGGGGGGGGTGTTTAAATTAAAAATACAGAAATAGGGGGGGAAATTAGGGAAAAAAATGAGAAAGAATAAAAGGGAGGCTGGAATTCCTGTGGCAGCTTGCACAGGAACAAATCTCACAGGGACGGCATGCTGCAAGAAACACAACTCTGAGCCGTTTCACAGGATTCAGAGCTGCCCTGGCCAGGCTGAGTGGGCAACTGGGGTGAAAAAGAAAGTGAGAAAAACATTAGGGGTTTTCTGCCTCTAGAATCCCCTCACAGCCCCTGCAAGTCTCACCACGGGAGGAAGCAAACGGGATTCGCTAGTTTGTTAGAAAAAAATGGAAAAAGGGCCTCTGTCATTTCATAGAGTCATAGAATCATAGAATGGTTTAGGTTGGAAAAGACCTTGAAGATCATCCAGTTCCAACCCCCCTGCCATAGGCAGGGACACCTCCCACCAGCCCAGGTTGCCCACGGCCACGTCCAGCCTGGCCTTGAATACCTCCAGGGATGGGGCCTCAACACCCTCTCTGGGCAACCTGTCCCAGTGCCGCACCACCCGCACAGGGAAAAACTTCTTCCGAATGTTCAATCTGAACCTGCCCTCTTCCAGTTTAAAGCCATTCCCCCTCGTCCTATCGCTACGTGCCCCAGTAAAAAGCCCTTCCCCAGCTCTCCTGTAGGCCCCCTTTAGGGACTGGAAGGCCGCAATAAGATCTCCCCGGAGCCTTCTCTTCTCCAGGCTGAACAGCCCCAACTCTATCAAGTTTCACTATCAAGTATTGAAAACTTCTGAAATATTGAGTGAAAAGAACAGGGGCAATTATTAGAATTATTTCTGGCAAAAAGTACCAGGGAAATGCTCCCACTTTTACATGCAGATTCACTAAACAATCTAACGGGTGATGAAGGGAAAGCACAGTTTGTACTGTTGGAAACCCACATTAACAAAATCACACATTCTGCTAAACTTTTGTCTGAGGAACCAGCCCGCGTACCTACGAGCCCTGTGCATGAGGGTAAAACTGTGTAAAATTTTGGCTCAAAGTCCCATGTGCTTCTCATTTTTTCCCTATGCATCACTGACAGGGGCTGACAAGCATTTCTTAAACTATGACAGTACTTCCAGTTTTAAATCGCTCATCTAAAAGAAGTTACTTCTCATTTAAAAAGCACCGCTCATATTGCAGCCCCAATGTAAGGAAGAAGATGAAGGCGCTTAACTCTTTTTCACGAGAGCAGTTTTTCCTTTCTGTTGCCTTTTCCCCCCAAGTACTGCAATAGTAGGACACGGAGAGTAGATCCGGTACGAAGGTCTTTTTCAAATAATTGTCATTTTTCACTTTCAGAAATAAACACTTGGTATTGTTTTCCCTTAACGGGCAATGTTTGGTGTAGCGGGAAGCTCTGGGTATAAATGAAGATGTGTACATCGGTAGACATTTATTCCAGCTGTCCAGTTAAAAAAAAAAAAAAATTGCTGTTTTTCCTTCCCCCTAAAATCTCAAAGCTGATTTCAAATGACAACATTTTGAAAGCTAATGCCCTCTCTTCTGCTCTCCAAGTCAGAAATTTGCACTCCCATCAGAATTTCAAGCCCTGTCCTGCAAACACAAACGTGGTGGGTTTGCTTTCAGGCAAAACCACCTCTGCCCAGGCACGGCATTTAAGCAAAATATCAGGAAGCCCAAAATAACACTGCAGCAGCGATACCTCTCGTCGATCTCTTTGCTGCTGTGCAGATGCAGGTTCCCGGTGCCTCAAAGCCCGGCGGAGCTCAGCCGCGCTGCAGCAGGGCAGAGGGAGGGGACGGGACGGGGAAACCCAAGAGCTGCACGGCTTTCTATCTCCTTTGAAGAGAGAATTATGTCTGTTGAGATAGAGCGTAATTGATGTTGAAAATGCATGCGTACTAATAAATTAATATCACAGCAAACTCGAATTACAGGATTTATGGGAACGCAATATAGTCCGTTTGGTAAACAGATCTGAAGTACAGATGATTTGGGAGGATAAGAAATACAGAAGCTTGGTTTGCTTCCAACTGAGGAGATTAATGTCAATATTTAAGAAAGCACCAATTCGCTTGCATAGGAAAGGGAAAAAAATTCAGCCATCTGAAACAAAATATTGGATAGCTTCAGTGCTAGAGGATTATCCAAATATAGTAAAACTTCACCCCGCTTCTTTTTCTGCCATTGAGGCCATCAGGTATCATGTAACTGCCCCTTCCTGCACTGTTCTTCAGGAAAAGCGTAAGATTGGAAGTGCTGGAGAAGTCGGTTCTTATTTTTTGGACAAAGGACAATTCTCCTGTGTCAAAGCTGCTCAGCCCTGCCACAGAGCGTCCCCACTGCTGCATGCCCACAGCCCATAACTCACCTTGACAACTATGAGTCAGGGTTTGGTGACCATTTAAAATGCTTCATGCTGCAGAGAAATGCTGTTCTTCCTCAAACCTCATTTAGAACGCCATTTAGGGCTGGAGCCCCTCTCCTAGGAGCACAGGCTGAGAGAGTTGGACGTGTTCAGCCTGAAGAAGAGAAAGCTCCGGGGAGACCTCAGAGCCCCTTCCAGTCCTTTAAAGGGGCTACAGGAGAGCTGGGGAGGGACGCTTGGTCAGGGAGTGGAGCAACAGGATGAGAGGTAACAGTTTTAAACTGGAAAATAGGAGATTTAGATTAGATCTTAGAAATAAATTCTTTACCCTGAGTGTGGCAAGGCATTGGCCCAGGTTGCCCCGAAAAGCTGTGGCTGCCCCATGGAGGTGTTCAAGGCCAGGTTGGACGGGGCTTGGAGCAACCTGGGCTGGTGGGAGGTGTCCCTGCCCAGGGCAGGGGGGTTGGAAATGATGATCTTCAAGGTCCCTTCCAACCCAAACCATTCTATGATTCTATGATTCTAGAGAAAGTTCTTCTGGAGGTGTGAGGTTTTTTCCAGAAGACCAGCAGCCCTAGCCTAATTTTGTGTATTCCCTGACATACAGCCCTCAGTCAGGTGAAGAGGAAAGTCTTCCACCATCCTTTCCCTCCTCCAGCAGAAAGACACCCACCATAAAGAACCTGCCTGGGGCTTTTTACCCGTTACCAAAGTCCCTTTTTATACTCCCTCTCTCCTCAAAAGCAGGCTCTGTGGGCCACTCCGAGCAATATAACCCATTTTACTATGCAAGGAGCAACTTGGAATAGTTTAAACGTATCTGTCCTTGCAATTCCTTAGAAATACTCAGAAAGGTCAAAGGTTTAAAGCCAGTTCTTTGAAAAGAGTCCCATGTTGCTGAACTTTTAAAGGAACCTTAACAGGAATGTTAATTACTCAGAGTTGCGCATGACACACACTTCACATGCCAGGTGCCCGGTAAAACTTTAACAAAAAGGCCTCAAATCCATTTTTCCTGAACGCATTTCAGGGCCCAGTTCAGCAGAGTGCTTAAGCACATCAGGAACCTTAATAAGACTTGAGCATGTGCTTGAATACTCAACTGTAAGAGGGGATCATGGTCCAGGTCATAAAGGGACTAGCACCAGAAAAACCCAGTCCAAAACGCCAAGGGTACCAGGTGATCCCGAGTCCCTGAGCTCTAAAGGAAGAGTTATTGTGAATTACTGCCTGTCTGCATCTGTTTTATGAACATCCCACAGTATAATTCTTATGAAAATGCACCATGTTAATTGAAAATGTTAATAGACAGTCCTTTCCCCGTTCTGATAAAGAACTTACTATTCATCCATCAAAAGAACTGTTGGTGAGAAAAGGCAAAATTCTGCATCAGTCTTGGAAAGCACATTGTAATCTGATCCCATCGAGTGATTACTTACAAAGGATGGCAAAAGACATGATTTATTTTGAGTATCATTAAACTCTCACATACTGAAATAGCGCACTAATATTTTCTGGTTTTACCCACACACTAAATTTTTATTAAGCCCATGTGTGAATGCGTCAGCGTTGCTTCTGAGTATTCACGGACCTTCTCAATTTGTAACTGTCTGCAGTGACACAAATGGTGAACACATTTCTTCCAAAACTTTTCATATTTATAAATTTGCATTATTTCTACATTCATGTTTATGTAAAAAAATATTGATTATAGAAGAACTTAAGACAGTTTGTCCAAAAAGTTCCAATTTCAATTCCTTTTCCATTAACAACACAAATACCAGCCACTTTTTCTCTTCTGGAGAAAGAAACCATGTATATCTAAGGAAGGTTTTCGCCATGTAATTAATATATCACCACCTTGAAAAGGCTCAAAGTTTCCTCAAGGTGTATCAGTAAAAACAGACAAAATATCCCTTAGTTATTTTTCCAGAAGATGGCCTGAAATTTGCATCGCAGTAAATCCCAAATGCCAGTGCAGTCGTGCTTATCCTCCTTTTCAAGTGAAGCCAATGCGGAAACTTGGAAGACCTTTTGCTAGACAGTCCCTGCCATCTGCTTCCCTCCCCTGTCTTTGAACGTAGGGATTATCAGAACGTGTCCAGTGAATTAATGAAAGGATGGCACAAGCGAAAACAGTGTCTTCAGTTGAAAGATAACTTGCAAACATGAAAGGGAAACAGCGATATGGGGTGAAACGCATCACCACAGAGGATTTCACAGGGAAAGGCTCCGTATGCACTGTACTCGAACTGGAGGCTGGGAATCAGATTACTCACTTTATTTCAGACCTTTTGGTTGTAAATGCTGCTGGTGGGATGCTGGTTCCCTGTGAACACCAGGCGAACGGGGAAGCCTAGGATTTCCCCCTGGGTGCCCCAGCCGTAGCCCCATGCAGGAGCACAGAACAAGGCAGCACAGACGCAGAAACCTTTTTTCAACTAGAAAGAGGCCCCCGATGAAATCACAGCTCTTAAGGTAGGAAAATGTGGAAGACGGTTGACGTTGGGCCCCTCACCAGATTGCTTTAGCTCACCCTTGGTAGGTGCAAATTGCCCGCCTCTGGGACATGGCGTATCACTCCTTGTGGACACCAGCTCTGTATCCATGTGGACAAAAGGAGTATTTAGATTCCTGCTTCCAGGAGCTGATGAGCACACAGGATTATAACAAAATCTCTCAGGCATTGGTATCTCTTTGCTTTGCCCTCACTTCCCAACCGCCCAGTTCCTCCATGTTACCACCACCCTGTAAATTCTCCACAGGTCCTCTGTGATACCTACTCCCCTTCAGATCCCAAAATTATATCCCACAGCACTCCCTGTCTCCCTTCAGGCTTTCTTCTGACACTTCCACTCCCAGTGGGTGTTTGCCACTCTATTTCTGATTGGATCTCATATATCCTAAAGCTTTTATTCTCAGACACAAAGCAGCAAGAATCAAGTAAAAGACATTTTACAGGTTTTCTCCAGGTAGGTTTCTAAAGAACTTGCCTGTCTACACCAAGCAAATTACTTGGCTGAACAGTAAATACCACTATAAATACCACAAATTAAATGGTAACTGATGAGGAAAGATGCACTGATTACGTATCTCCACTTAATTTCACTATTCCTGCACTTTTCTGTTACTTTTCTCTTTCATATCACTTCATCATGATGTTCAAATTCACAGGCTCGTCAATTTTATGACATGTTTCCATCAGTTATATTTCTGCTACCCCAGCAAACAGTCAGCGAAGTACTTTGAATTGCACCACTCTCAAATTTATAATTAGAAATATTTTAATCGCTCTCTCCCATGGAAAGAAAGATAACTTATCTTTCTTAAAAATAAATAAATCCAAATGGAAAGAATTCATTCATAATTAAATCATTCTCTCCAGAAAACCTACAAGCAAGACTGACGATTCACGGAAGAGATAAGAGAATTAGAAATACAATTTTAAAATTGTCTTAAGGGTGAAAGTTTACACCCACATCAAATAAATGATATCCATATCAGTTACAGAGAACGAGTTTAGCTCAGTTCCAATGGAAAAAAAAGGCAAAATAAAACTTTAAAAATAAAAAGAATAGGCAGCATCTTTCAAAACTGTAGTATGTAGTAGAGTGCAGAAGGGCTTAAGAAGGGAGAAATATTTAAAGAAAGTTAGAAGGTTTTAAAGTGGAGTTTAAATATTGTACAAATAGTTTCCTGTAAGATTTTTTAAAGCTTTCCAGACTTTGGTCATATTAAAACAGTGTATTAAAATAAAATATTCCAGGGTGAAAAGATGAAGGCAATCTGAAAATAGCCGTGGATGAAAGAAACACGGGGTCTAAGCAGGAATCCGCATGACAGCCCCTCACAAACTGGGATGCGTGAGCCAGTTTTAATAAAAGGCTGACTTTGGCTTTCATCAAAAACTTGAAACACGCCCAAACCATACCCAACACTGAAGAAATTTGGTTAAGTGCTCTTTTCTCTTCTTTCCCATATCTATCAGCACAACTTGATTTCAGGCAATAATCTTCGGGATGGAAACTCAAATCTCAGAAAATTTCAAAGGCGCCTGTTCTCGTGGTATTCCAGCCTTGCTGGAAACAGGAATTACTGTCCTCCAGCAGACGAAAGAGAGCCTAATCCTGAAAGATTCACTCTCCAAATTCCAGCCCGAAAGCATTTGATATGCTTGGATAGGCTTCCCATAAGCAGTTGAACTTTGTGTGCTGGCATGAACTCACTCTCCGAACCTTTTGAAGTTTGCCCTACCAGATTATTGATGTACATCAACAGTGCAGCAGAGGCAGGCCAGCCAGCTGCTGACAGTGGTGTCATTATCTCTGAAATAGCTGACATATTTTCCTAGAATCAAGTGAACCGGCACCTCTAGAACTGAAAGTGCATGAATAACCCAATCTGCCAAATTCAACAGAAGCGGAGGAAGCCCAGCATCTCCAGCACAGGGCAGCGTCTGGCATCACCATGCCAGCTCTCCCCCATCGTACCGCCGGGGATGACTCTGCTCCTGGCGCTGGTACCTAATTAAATTAAACATGGAAACCCGGCTTCAGAGAAACCGCATAACTGAGCGCTGGATCCAATCTGACACAAGGCAATGACAAATGAAGGCTTCTCAGCCATCGGCCGTTGACCGTGACGCTTGATTTGGGTAAGATACAAAATTAGTTGCGTCTGCTCACCTGGCACATCTGATTGTCCCTCCCTTCCTTCCTCAAATTCACTAAAGCACAAGAGAACTGTGATTCAAGGGTCAACTTAGCCATAAAAACGCAGGAGGAATCTTCTCCTTTTCCCTGCTGCCAAAAAGCAGTATCAGAAAAAAATTCAAATAATTGTAAGAATGCAAACACAGGGACGCGCACTGCTGCTGTATGCGCTGACACGCTCAGAGATGTCACATTTTTCTTGTTGTGAAATCTACTGTGCGATTTATTTATCGACAGCACCTTTCGCTAGGGGACAGATATTTAAAGGAGTGTGACATGGTCTTAAATATTTACCAATTAACATGCTGCAGTGTTACTGGAGCGTACAAGCCAGTTGGTCCTTCTCTGCCTCCAGCTCGGCTTTCGCCAGTGCCCTTCGCTCTTTGTCTGATCCCTTTTGGAAAGTTTTTAGCGTACCTTGGTGAATACTGTGATTTCAGTAAAGCTGGTATATGAATTACATTTTATTAAATGTCATGGTAAAGTGCTCAGGCACTGATGCACAGCCTATTAGTAGCTTTAAGATTTCAGTGTTTTGGTGGGAATGCTTCAAAACTGAAGTATGTTTTCTTTGGCGAAAGCACCACCATTAGATGCAGTTTCTCCTGACATTTTAAGAATTGTTTTACGACTGTTTCCATGGAGGTCAAAAAGGAAATTACTGTTCCAGGAATGCTTAGATAGCATCCTCGGCAACACAAAAGCCGAAGTTCTATAGCGGTGTTCTGGCCAGCCTGATGGTGTGATGATTAACAAGTTGTGCTGCCGTAGAGGGCCCTGAGCTGGGAACGCTGCTGGGAATACTGGTTCCTCAGCTGAACCGGGAGTTCCAATGACTGATCCAGCATCTTCCAGGTCATACATTTTCCTGCACGCTCAATTATCAACTTTTCTTCCCATACATTTCATCAGTCACAATTCTGATTTGTGTTGTTTCCCTCCCAACTGCCAGACATTAGAGAGATCAAAGGATGAAGCCCCCCCTCCCTTTTGTTGTTGGGGTTTTTTTTTAAAGAAAGTGACTCTGCTTAAGACTTCCATAAGAATGGTGACTGTAAATTTATTAGCTTCACTTGCTATGAGGAAGCTGTTAAAGGCATCAGGAAGCAGCCAGATAACCGAGGCCATAAAATACTTTCGAAATTAATGAATGAAAGATGGGCTGAAGCCACAAAGTGTGGGTCTGGTTCTGGTTTTTGAACTTGTACAGAGTTCACAGATGCTCACAGGCAGGGCTTTTTTTCCAGAAAGTAAAGCATCAGTGCTCAAGTTCAGAGCAGAATCAAACTTTTTCCAAAGCTCAGAGTTATCCCAAATCCTTGGGTTTTGTTCTGATACGTTGCTAAAATGATTCAGAAATCCTGTGAGCTGGAAACTGATACAGCTGGCTTTCGTCAAGCATTTCCTGAGACAACGCTGGAGAAAACAGTCACTACTGCTGCTACCACCAGTTATTGCGTGCTTGAGAGACCATGTTGATAAAGACTCAGATTCAGCCCTGCGTAAAAGAATTTGTGATCTGAATAGGTAAAACAGAGAAAGGGGAAGGGATGGAGCAGCACTCAAGCAAAATGATGGAGGTAACTATTGCCCCAAGCCAGCGAACGCTACCCGCTGTACTGCATTCGCCCTCTGACCTGTGCTCTCCGAGAGCCCAGAGAGGTTGATCGCGCGTCTTCCTCAAAAACAAAGATAGTCTTACCCGAGTTCTGCTGAAATCCGGGAATTCTCTACTGATTTAAATAGATTCATTGAAATTGAAATTCATGCTTTGCAAGCTGGTGCCTCTATCGACATCTTTTGTTTGGGCAGGGAGAAATAAAGTCTTAATAATGTCTCTACCCCTATTTTGTCACCCAAAAAGAGAAATACCCTGGAGAAAACGATGCTGGATATAAGAGCTGAGGGACACACACACCCGCACAGCCTTACACAATCTGCTCGATAAATCAGACCTTGCATACATTATCACATACTGAAGGTGCATTCTCTCCTTAAAAATGAAAATTACCTATTTAGAATATAAACCTTTTTTCTATCTTTCCTTACTATACCGTCCCTTTAGACATCTGCATTAGCACATAGAGACCAGTAACAGCTGCTGAGAGTCACTGTGATTCATTTTTTCCTGTACAGTTCCTCTGTCTCTATATTGTATTTGCTAACTGGACAGCTATCCACTCCAGAATCTTCTAGTTTCTTTACAGCACTAACCGTGGCATCAATAGATACGGTTGTGGACCACCCACAAGACAAAATAGCAACTAAGGCTATTGCTTACATGGAAAAAATAATGTCAGAAAACTATTTGATGTATTTTTAGCCTCTTTTAACACACTTTAGCAGCTGGAAACAAGGTGGGAAGCCAGAACCATGCACCAAGATCCAAGAGCCATTGAAGGCATAGGAGCTTTTCCATGGACTTTGACTGGCTTTGAATCAGGATCGCTCCGGCCAGGCTGCTTCCACTACGCAGCTCAGAGCGACTCAACTGTTTTCTGGGATTGTATTCATGGTTTCCTTCACATTTCATACATGAGCTCTAAAGAATTACACGCAACAAGTGGTCTCAGAAATGGAAGATTTATAGGGAAAAAAACCCTCTGCATACAAAATAAAAAATCTTATCCTTAAGAAATGTGCATAGCAGAGGACAGAGATGAGAATAATTCTTTTCACAGGTTTTAGCGCTTAGAGCTATGACCTTATTTATAGCATCTGTTTTAATTGAGATTGTAACAGAGAGGGAAGAGGACAGCTTAGCTACAACTAACAGGTCAGACTTTGAAAGTACTATCTGCAGCTTCTCTGAATAAAAGTAAGTAACAGAGTACAATTTGACTTTCTATGCTCTTTAAGCATAACACAGAGATAAAGGACTCTTCATTTTAAATACACTGATCTTTGGGATACAAATCCGGGAAAGAACTAGGAAGGTAAAAATAATTCAGAACTATGATTAAAATAAAAATCACATTTCTAATTAAGCTTGTGGATTGGGCTGCAATATTAGAGTCCATATTGCTCTAACTGCTCTGCCTATCTCCTACGTACGACAATACAAGGAACATAGCTCATGCACTTTCTGTAATTATCCAGATTTGTTTATTTAATGGACATAATGATGCAAGGCATTCTTAGGAATTCCACTATCATAACATCTGGTCATTATTCAGAGTGCTTCCCAGGTTTGCAGTAATCGCACAGCCAAAGAAGAGTCCCAGCGTTAACCCAAGCAATGTGCCAAACTTCCAGAAAAAGTGGTATCATCATTTTTTAAAAATGAAAAATCACTAAAATTAGTGAGGTCATTCATTCCCACCCTACAAGAGATTTCCAGGCTGTCTACAGCAGCAGTACAATAATTCACATTTAGGGAAAAAAGTCTCCTTAACTAAGGAGGATGCTTATTTTTCCATCTGGAAAAGTTTGCTGTGAGACCTGAATCAAGTGGTCATACGTTTTAGCAAAAGTTGTTACAAGAAACCACCTTATTTAGCTAATTCCATTATGTGGCAGAAGCTATTCTAACACTCCAACAATTAGCTTTTTGGCAGCACATACTCTGGAAATAACTGCATAACTGTCCTTTCTCCTGACAACTTTCTTCCTGGATTTTTTCCTTAAATCCCATGAATGAAGGATTACCAGGATTTATGTAGCAATTTAATACCTTCAGGAAAGAAAAAGCACACAGTACAGGAAGAGAAACAACAGGAATAGAATGGATCTATCATAATTTAAGTTAAACTCGCAAATAAATTTATCCTGACATTGACTGATAAATATCTGGACTACTTGAACTTGTTTCCTGGATTGTGAAAACTATCCTGCAGCTGCTCCAACCGATTGCTCCAACTTGCTGGATTTTAGGGAGCACGGCTACACTGCAGAGGGAGTCAAGTCAACAAGAACAAGTCATAGCAATCGATAACAAGTCATCCCTTTCGCATCGCGTGTCATTTTGTTTCGGTTTTTGAGAAGTCCGTAGGAAACGCCACTTGTCCTGCACGCTGTTCATACTCCCTGCCCAAATGATCTGGACTGGATAATTTTTAAAAAGAATGCTTCGAATGTCTTGTTGAGTCGACCAAAACTGAAAAAATTAAGATGTTTCACACTGAGACTTTGGGATTGGATCCATATAGCATTATTTGCCCATGAAGTGTCCCGGACACTGAATACTCCTTTATCACCTGATTTAAATTCCCCATTTATTCAGACTAATGGGTCCCCGAGGCGTACCATAATAAAGGTCCAAACGAGGTGGCCACTTTCCCGTTCTCCTCTCCGCACACCATGAACATCTCAGGACATTACAATCTACCTCCACCATCGCTGCTCTCCCCTCCCATGCCTTATCAAAATGGGGATGGGGTTAAGCAGCTTGAATTTTCATTGCATTCTCTGCCAGCAAGAATTAGAAAGCCTCCGTGACCCGGAGAGAGGGAGACTCAAGGAAACAGTAGGGTCAGTGTGACCGGCAGCAGGCTCAGCGCCTTCGCAGCCCCACTGATAACAAGGCTTTTTTTGTCAGCATCTCAGCAAAGGAAAGCTTTAAGGAAGGATTTCTGAAGTGGTATAATGAAACAGCTTTGCAGATACTGATGGGGAGCTCCTTCCACGCATGAGGGGAGAGGTACGAGAAAACACAAAGTCATTTGTTTGAAAATTTAATGAGTAGATGATGAAGGCTGAGGCAGCTAAAGGCAAGCACTCCCCTTTTCAGCCTGGGGAAATACGATAGAGAACAGAACAGGCTGGGATGAACTTTGAAAATGAAGGGAAGCAGCTTGCATTTGATACGGCAGAGGAAGAAGAGGCAGTTGAAAGCACCCAGAGAAAATGGAGCTAAGCAAAGCAACAGGCTGAAGAATTCATTTTTACTGTACTGCAACATGAGTCCTATTCAACCCCTTTTGGGCCGACTCTCAGTCGGGTGTACGTTTCCCTATGAGCACGAGGGCTGTAAAATTAAATTCCTGTGCGTTAATATAAATGGGTGGATAAACGAGAGAAACCCTCCATGCCCTGCCAGAGGAGAGGCAGAACTGTGAGCTCAGCCCTTACAACCACCACACAGTCTACACAGCAAAGAGCGCTTTTTAAATGCTCCAGATGTGAAAAGGTCTTTCCATTTGAGCTTGCAGTCAATGCCATGAGGCATAAATCCCCAGGAAACCAGGTTTCCCTAGTTCATGTGCTCATACCCGGTTCTATTTCACATTGCTCATGCTGTACGATTCCTGGGGGAAGGGAATAGTTAAATCAGGCCCGAAACTGCAAGGGAAGAGCGGTGTGCTCTGGCGATTCCCACCGGCTGCATGGCTCCAGATGAAAACCAGCAAGAGCTCAGGGATGCTGCCTCCGGAGGAGGCCAGATAGCCCCGATGGCCTTATCGCTAATACCTGCCGCTGAGTGAGGCCGCTTCCCAGAGAGCGGGAACACCGCAGGGACTGGGCCGTTTCGGCTTTCAGAGAGCTTGCTGCTTCTTCCAAACCACGTCGACTCTGAGGCTGCCTGTCAGCCTGCAGATCAGGAGCAAGCCACAAACCTGCACACGGAAATTCTTCTGTTCAGCTATTTATAGGCTTTTCACATGTAATAGGTGCTTATACGCTTGTCCTGTCTAACAGTAAAGAGAGGAACGATGGTGAATGTGCCTGAGTGTCATCTTTGCATAGAAATGATAAAGACCTATATAACGATCAAACGCTTTGATCAAAGCAAACAGAAGAACAACTGGATGCAGATTTAGTGATGGATATTTGTTTCATTTCCCTACAATGGACATGCTGTTCTACAAAAAATAAAGGAGGAATGGAGCACATCTGATGCTTTCTTACTGTTGCTTTTGGAGGAGTCATGGAGTAGGTGCTGAGTTTTGATTTCCCAAAGGGGCACGGAGAAAGGGTTCAACCAGCCTTTGATCTGTAGGTCAGGAGGCTCTCTGGCCCCCACACACCACATGGGTTTAGATGCTCCACAGTTTGACTCCAAATGTCTTTGATGATTGTTTTTTGCTGGCTAAAGAGCTCATCTGCTTTTGAATGGTGATTCTCGGGCTGAAGTCACTCTACCTTCAGATGACAATGTGTGGTTTTTAACCTAAAAACAACAAATCGGCCATCACTGGCACAGGCATTGTGTAGATTCTTCCCTCTTCACTGTTGGAAAGTAAGAGGTTAAATCCCTTTCCATTTTAACAAAAACATATTTTAACTAAATCCAACGCTCTTTTATTTAACTTAAAAAAAGAAACGGGCATGCTGTGCTCTAATAATTTTTTCCTTGGCACTCACCCTTCTCTTTGAATCTTAGAGGTGGGGGAAGAGGGGGGGAGAGAGACAGAGAGAGATATTAACTATTTGGGCTAGGCTGACTGCCCTTTAAATTGTCAAAAAGCTTGAAAGATATATGAGCTTGCTGTACTGACAGTACCAGTAATGTAGGTCAGACCCTCAGGGTCTCCGAGGCTTTCAGATCAGCCTATCTGTAGATACTAGACACAGGATGTCAGCATCTCATTTAGCAGCTTATAAAAAGCCCCAAAACTGTGACATGGTCAGGCCTGGCCAGAAGAATGCTTTTTATTTTGTTTAATCAACAATTGCTAAGTTAACCCGGCAACACGCATGAAATCAAATCATGTTGAGACTTCAACGGACTGTTCAGAGTGTCTAACTTTCCCCTCTATGTTGGGAAATCACATTAACATTTTCATCTACTCTTGTCTCTTACCTATGCAATACTATTCCCTATTGCACTCTCTGAAAAATTTATTTCATGTTACTGCAGCTGACCCAAGTAACAGAGTTCCCATCACTTACTTTCATAGTTAATCCTGGAGGCTAAAAAAATTCTGCAATAAGGACTTCATTCCTGATGCTTGCTCTGTATTTTCCATTTCTCAGTTTCACCCATCATTCCCTTGGACTACATTAAAACAGTTCCTCTCTTTTCTTGATTTTTCTCTTTACTATCCAATACTGCCCACTTCAAGGGAGTGAGCATTTCCCACAGAGCTATTTGCCATTCTAAACTCGGAGGGGAGAACGCGGCATCTGAAACGACACTGTGTGGTAACTATTAGCAAAGGCTGAATCATAATAATTACAAATGTACTCCGAGATAATACATTTCTTCCCTCTCTCTGAGTCCTTGCTGTTTAGGCAAGCTGCACGTTCTTGAGGCTGAGCGATAGCTGTTGATTTTGGTTTTTTACTTTCTCCATTCGAATGAGTTTCTCAGGGCTTCCAGACAACTTTCTGAAGTCTCTTAAGTGATTTTAAAGACAAAAGAGGAAAAGATGCTTTCTGCAGCCAGTTTCAGGGTATTTTACATATAGTTTACATGTATCACTTTTAGGCATTTCTAAAGGCATTAGAAAGACTACAATATAATCTCCTTTTCCCTTCCCTCTTCTGCAATTTAGTTTGGGAATTTTTGTGCCCTCCTGTGTGACAGACCCCTGTGCTTATCACCGACCTGCTAATATGACTCCCAAATCAAAGCCTGAAACCTTACCAAAAGGCTGCATTTCAACGCCCGGTACCTTTGCTGTGTGTTTCAGGAGGAAAAAGAAATATTAAACTGGTTGGAATCCGAAACTCTCTTGCCCAAGTGGCTGAAGTTCAAGCAGCCAGAATAAATTTTCCTACAGACCTGCCCTCTCACCCTAGCAGAGAAGAGACCCCATCGCAACGATTCGTGGAGAAGCAAACACAGAAGGATATGCTGAACTCATCTGGTTATAACCTAGGAATTCAGAGAGTGAACAACAACCTGCTGGGGTAATCTAAGCCTTCATTCCCAGTTTCTCAAATACTGCATTGCAGTGGACAAGAATACAAAAAGATCATTCTCCTGCACATTTCTCAACAGAGTCTAATCTAGCGGGACTGCGGAGTGGCACATGCTCGCTGAGAGAATTTCAAGGGGGGGGGCGGGAGGTAAGAGGAGGGCTGAATAACATTTCATAACTTTGAAACTTAATAGCTACCTACAAAATAATGTCATGGTTGGGAACAATGGTATTTCAGAAGCTACTCACAGAATGACTGAATTCATTGTTTAAATCTACGTGCAATTTTATAAATACATACTGGTGGTACTCAATAATGTAGAGATTTGAAAAGCTTCTGTTCAGCTCAGTGGAGTGATATTTTTGAAATATTTATCTTATAATAAGATCCGAAGACAGCTAGAAATTTACCTACAAATCTCTTGCTCACAGTACAATTTTAATACTGTGTTTAAAAGTCCTAGCTGACAAATGAGAGTTGAGGTTTACAGGATAAGTACAGTGATCTTGTGTACTCACTTCAGAGCTTTTCTTTTCCAGGTTGAACTTTGCAAGCCAGCTGGAGTTCTCCCTTTGCAGAATCTGCTAGGGATGCAGGAAAAACGAATATGGAAACCTCTAGAGTTAACAGCCACCTCAGCCATCCTGTCTTTATCAAGACTGTGCATTTTTGGCTGTGCCGAGTGTCAAGGAAAACAAATGTATACCTATGAGCTCTCTTTAAATGCAGGGTTTAACAGCAAAAGTAAACTACAGCCACTTAGTGTTATCTCCGTTGTGTCACACGGGGCATCTGAAATAATTAGAATGTAACCTGAAAGATCTTAGAAGTAAAATTGTCGAAATCTAGTTCAACAAAGTTAAATTACTGCACGAGATGATTGTTTTAAAAGCCTTTACATCACTGCCGATTTCAGCCTCATGCGTGACAGCATCTCCACGCTGAGGCTCCCTGGCCTGGAATCATTTCCCTAAAAGAATTAAAGCCCTTCCAATACGCGATTGCATTACGGGTTGTATAATGTAGTTTGGAACGTGCCAAGAAAATGTCTTCAGCCTTACTTTTACAAATATGGCAATGATCAACCCAAAGCATGATGTGAAGGTTGATTATATTTAAAGCAATTTAACATGTTGCAACAACATTATACTTAATGCTGCTCCATTAAATGAAACTGCAATCTAACAGCAACAAACAGGAGGGCTATGGACCTGGTCCTACAAACTTGATTCACATCAGTAACATTTACCTACATGAGTAATCTCCCCGAGGTAAAGATAATGGATGAAAGGGAAAAACTGAGAAGCTGGTTACAAAACTTGGCCGCCGCAGTGCAATTCAGCAGTCAGGTTCTTACTCCAAAACGGCTAAAAGTAACGCCTAATCTCAACAGCGACTCGACTGTTTCTCATCCACTTCCATCTGTTCCCATGCTTTCAAAGATTGCTGTAGGACACCAAAAAGCAACTCTGAGGAAATTCTGTCAGAGTGATTTCCCTCTTCCGAACGTCTCCCCGCAGGCGCCGGGTAGAGCCACGCGCAGCCTTTTGGTGGCTGCAGCCACCACTGCAGAAAGGTCCACCCCCCCCACTAGTGGGGGTTCAGGAGGTGGAGAAAGCCACCCAAACCTCTGCCACTTGAACGACGACTGCTGCATAGCAGAAGGATATACGTATTCATGCATACCATATTCATAAATAACACTTTTTTTTCTGAGGACAGCTCCAATAGTATCAGGTTAGGGATCTGATCAGTTGTGAAAGGTTCTTTTAGTTGCATCATTTGATTACTATTCACCACTGCTTTTTTTTTTTTTTTTAACATATAGGACACATTAAAATCACATAAATCTAGTTTACAAAAGTAGCGAGGAATGCAGCATTGCAATACAATAGCAAAGATAATAACTTCACAATAATTTGTAGATCACCGACCACAAAAGCTCTACAAATAACAGCTTCCTTTATTTATATGTCAACAGATTTGATATTCCCCAGTGATCAAGATAAACAACTACGCGTCTTTGAGAAATACAGAGGCACATGAGATGGAAAGCAAACAAAACCACAAAAGACCAAAGTATGCCAAAGCAAGCTACGAAGGCATTCCCTGAACTCCCCAAACAGGTATTACACAGGGAACGCTATCATTACCGCAGTAGCCTTTAGAGTTAACAAAAATGTAACTGCTTCAAAGTACTGTAATCATCACCATCTATGCCATGTAAACTCAACTCCCTTTATACAGAAATGTTCTGAAATCACCTGTTACTTTTTAGTGACAGCAGAGGACTCTGCCTCATATTCCATACTATTATAATAGCAGCACAGCAGTGAATTATTCTCACTGGTAATGACGAAAATGACTTTCCCAGCCATGCTGGTCCACAGAAGACATTTCCAATCACTGAATACATACATTTAAAGCGATGGATTCCAAACCTCATTAGCTTGCAGAGTACTCACTACTTTCCAATAGACTTTCTTGGATCTTCTTCATCAAACTTTACCTGGACAGGTATGACACCAATACGGTTGATGAATTCAGCTCATAGTCTCCCCGTGTACTCCACGTACAGTTTGCTGATGAGAGGTGCTGCAGTTCAGTTGCTAAGAATTACCCAGTTAAAAATCAAAGTAAAGGTTCTTGTCAATTCTGACAGTGTTTCTGACGTTTCAGAAGAACTGTAGTCTGAGATGTAGCCAAAGCAGCTGCATGAGGCACAACTATTCCTGCAAGACATGCTGGCACCGCAGGCTGTGTCCTGAGGAACCACAAACCAGTTCAATGCACTCTGAGTCAGTATCGGAAAACCTATAAAAGCAAGCCCAAAGATATCCTCCAGACAGCACTGACAGTGGGTTTCCACTGTCTCTCAGTGATGCTCTGGTCAACAACTTGTGAAATCTCCTCCAAACCTATGACTGGAATCGTGGATTCAGTTGGGGTGTGACACAAACCTAAGGTAATTTAAAAATCACTTGGTAAACCACTGGGTTATGTCATAAATAGCTCATACAGAACTGAAGACAACACATCTGTTGACAAAAGCAACACAGAAGTCCTGAAGGAATGCTCAGGAAGTCTGACCTCCCCCAAACACATTAATTCCTTACTAAAACTCACTAATTACCTACTCATTTTACTGCTCAAGACTTGCAGGATTATCCTGGAAGGGCAATTTTCCCATCCTTAAACAGGTCCTCATAGTTCTATTTTTCAAGAGTCCATATGTAAGGATTTTAAAAAGAATGGGCACAGCCTCCGTCGGAACGGGAGGGTAGAGGAGGGTGGGAAGGTAGTGGTGGCAGTGCTCATGCAGTGCTCTGACCCTCCCCAGTAAAACTTCTGTCCCTGCAAGACAAGTAAGAAAGTATTTTCAAGGTAAGTGCCAGTTAAATGCTCCTGCAACAGGGGACATACTGAGAACTGGGTAAGTGCCCTATTACACACAAAAGAAAAATAAGAGTAATCATCCTGCATTAATAAAGACACTACACTTCCATGGTAGTTTGACACAGCATTTCTGATAAGAGCTCAAGAGACAGTATAGCTCAAGTAAGCTGAGAGAGCCTGGGGTGTCCTGAAAGGAGACACAACTGCCTTTTGCCAAAGCCTATGGAAAGCTACCGACTTCTCTTTCTTACCACTCCCGTCCAGTGACCAGTGTGAGTTCAGAAGAGGACATGGAAATCCACAGCTCTGTGCCACCACTGATGAAGTTGCCACTGCTGACATAGTCCTTTTCAGCGATACCAAGATCAAGGGTGTCATAATTACATGGGTGTGCAGCCTACAGGGGGTCTAACTTTGTGTCCCAGGGTTAAGTCCTGCAAGACCTGACCCTCGGAGGATAAAGAGCTCCAGTGCAGAAGGTTACTCACGACCTCCTGGCTGTCCCCTCAGCATTTTCAGAGCACCTCGTCCCAGTTCAGCACTAATGCTTTCAAAAATGAGCAGTTATTTAAGAAACAACCTTTAAAATACAACTGCAGATGTCTTTTAATTACTTAAACACATAATCATCTCTGTTCAATGTTTGAATTAAACAAGAATACAGAGGAAAAATGTGATTCCACAACTGAAATGTAAGATGCTCATCACCTTGGTAATTTAGTTGACATTCGAATGTAGACTAAATGTAATTACAAAAGCTATGAAGATTTGTAGGTAAAATGTCAGCACAGTCACTGTTTTATTTTGTCCACCTTGATTTTGCAAATAGACTTTTCTTAAGGAGTTAAACATCTCTTTGTAGATATAAAAGCTATTGGGGGGGGGGGACAGGACGGACATAAAAGCATAGCCTGAGAGCTATCAAAGTTGAAGTTTAGCTTTGTACTGCAAGTATCTGACCTATTCACTCAGTAATAGGCCTAATCAATCTTATTATCTCCCACAATAATGATTCATTATAGCACAAGCCTTATCTTTGTATCAAAGTCAAGAAGAAAGGCAGACACAGATATAAGGAAATACTTTACTTCTCTCTGATACGCTGTACATAGTTTAAATACCAGCACTGATAATATGTTGGACACTCATAAGTCCCATGTACACTTAATCACTCATTTCCTTCATTGACTAAGAATAATACCAGCATAATTTACTGTGCTTTACCCCCTACTTCTTCCGAGACATCTGGCACACATCCAAGGAGTGGCACTTCTGAAGCAGGAGGACCACGGTGAGGCTTTGAGGGATGGAGAAGGAGGTCTGAAGGCTGCGTAACTGATGAGAAGATTATTGTTGCCTGCAATAACTGATGGAAAGAAAATCTCCTTCAGCTACAGAGGTATTTCAGAGCTCGGGAGACTCGGAGAACTCTGCATGACCAAGACCGCTTGACCTCTCCAGAGCTAGCCAAGGCACTGTCTCCACCTTCTCCTGCAGGCAGACCGCCTCTGTTAATCTAAGTTATGCAAAGCCTAATTCACAGTCCCATTTGAATCCTTGCAGAACTTGGGATAACCAGATAGTGGGAGGGGGGGGAAAAAAAACACACTTTCACCTCCAGCTTGGCTAGGACACCTCATCCCTCCCTCCCTGCCAGAGGGAATTTAATGGGAACAAGGGTATTAGCATTGACCCCATGATGGTCTTGCTCCCTGGTGCTCAGCCTGAGCTGAGCGGGGCGGCCACAGCTCTCCCACCCTCCCGCGCTGCTGGGAGCGGATCGCAGCGGGCAGGGACCACCGCCGGCTCTTGCACGCACAGCTGGTCAGCCGTCTTGTGCCCGACAGATCTGAGGTGCTGGAAGACCCTTTCTTATCATCAGGATAAATCTGGAGTTGTATTCATACTTGTGCTGATGACATCATTTCTCCATTGTTTTATAGCGGGAGGGTTATATCTGAACCAGAATCAAGGATTTGCACTGCCTCAAAGCAGCACATGGTTTGGGGGGTTTTCCCCCAAAAATGTACAAAACCATTCTCCCACCATACAAAGCATCATTTAGTTGTTTCTAATTTCCCAAATGCAAAGGGACTGATGTAAAGGAACACACAGATATTTGTCGTCTGGAGAACACTCGTCACATCGCACCCCTTTCCTAATGGCATTCTCTTTCTGAGCTTAAAACACTTGACCATGTCACTTCGAGACCATAAATCGCCATGTGCTGCTGCAAAGGATCAGCCACTCCGTTTAAAACCACGGTTGACCATGTCCCTTTCACAGTGCCCCAGTAAGCACGGTGGGAGGGAAGTACTCAACACTGCTAAGAACAATACTTTATTTATAAAACTGACACCTTCAGGGACTATCTCAGAAAAAGCTGAAGGTTAAACCAGGCACCTAGAAACAGTTTATTTCTAACCTCACTACGTGGAGTTTTTTCACATGCAGCCTTCAGAAAAAACTGCACTTTATTATATCATTTAAAAGGAGCTAGGTCATCTTTGGCATGGCAGTTTCCATACATGAAAACACAGTAATTGATCTGAGCGAAACAAAAGCGTACCGACCACTTAGCGGGTTTTATTGCTTTTACTACTGCGTGCACCTGCATAAGTCCAGGAGCGCAGTCCCTCAAGGCCCAATACACAGATTTATATACTCTTAACACATCTTAAAAGTTAAGGAAATGATGCATTTTTCTCTCAGAGGGATTTGATTTCTAAAAATCCTAAAGACCCTTTCACTGTCATTCCTGTTACTTATGCAAGACAAAGGTACAAACTGCGAGTGACCTGTATTTAAAACAACAGGTGCTTTTCACCTCTGCAAGTAGAAAATATTGACGCTGTACTTTACGTTGTTAGCTGGACCTGGGCAGGATGGGGAACAGCATTTCTGAGCAGAACTCCCACTGTGCCCTCTCCTGGGAATGATGGTTCACTGGGATTTAACTAACGAGCAAACTGGGTGCTACAGGCAGACGCACACAGAGCTAGCTGCTTCTGGAAAACATCTACAACAAGTGTTTTGGGTTTGCTCTTAAGATGCAGTACACACTGTGTTTTGTAGATGCAAGCAGGTAACCCATTTTTGTGCAGAAGACACAAGCACTGGACTGTGTAGCTGCCTGTATTCTGCTGGTACAACCTCACAGGAAATATATTTCAACTCGCTGGCTCTTCGAAAACAACAGAGGGAAAGGGAACCTAGATCTGGGTCTGGCCATATGCAAATTAAATCAATGCCATTTTAAAATTTGTTCCACTATTTTCAGCACGAGCACTTACAAATATGTTTAAACACCATGAGGATGTCTGAAGTCTTGTTTAAATTACAGAACTGAGAATTACTGAAGCACAAACACCAAAATAACTGTTCTTTCGGTTTGTTCCTTAACCTTTTCCTTCAAGTGACATGAAAACTTTCTTTTCTCCCTAGAGACTTTATACAAGTGTCAGCTCCAGTCATTGCAGTTTTACAAGACTATAAAGTTAGCAGCCTCTAACATCCAATTAGCAGTTCCCTACACAAAGCAAAACCAGTTCCATACTATTGTATTCCTAATAACCTGAAACTGACACCTCTTTTCCTTTCCTTGCCTAAACACTAGCTTCCAAGGCGTTTTCCTTAGAAAATTCAAAGGGGAAGTAAGAAGGATTAACTCTTCTAATAATCACTGAAGAGATGAAACTTCATAGATCTGCCATACAAAAAACGAAAAAGATTTAGATGCGTGTAGCTGAACCAACTTGGTTCAATTAGAAGGCACACGGTTAAGGCATCGGACTTTTACCTAGCTAACAACTCAGGGTATTTTCAGATCATCTCAGAAATATTTGCACAGTTCTTTGTCTTGTAGTCTCTTTCTTGCTGTCATTTCAGATCAGAGCCATATCTGAGGATCCCCAGTGAAGCCCTGGCTACTGTCTAAACACATGAAGAGACAGTTCCCAATCTCACAGGCTTGTAGCCTGTGATGGTACAATGGATGGTACAAAAAAAAAAAAAATAAAAAAAATTACGTGTTATCATCAGTTTTGCAGATTCTCAAGAGAGGTACTGGAAAACCAGGAATTTTACCCAATCCCACAGTGTGTGTGTTCGCATGAGGGTATGACGTCCTTGTAGTTGTAGTCCCACACTTAAACCATAAGGCCATTTTCCCTGGCCGGCTAAACCGGCTGATCACATTTCCTCCCCTACCCCAGACCCAGAGGACAACCAGCTGAACCCGTGGCAGCAGCACATCCTTGGAGGCCACTCACCTACAGGACTGCTACGAGCACCAGCTCAGCCAGCTGGCCACGGGAAGCAACCATTCCCCTGGGCTTGGGACCTGTGAGGCCACATCCGGAGCCCAGCTTTGCCTCCCCTCACACCCTTCATATGAGAGAGAACAGCAGACTACAGAGAGTTTAGCAGCTAAATGGTCAGAGGATGGAGTTACGTGATCTAGGAGGGGAGTCCCAGGGATGTGCCACCTGGAGAAGAGACCCCAGAGCAGAGGAGACAGAGCCAGGCTCCTCTTGGAGGTGGGCAGACAAAGGACAAGAGACAACACCCACAAGCTGCAGAAAGAGACATTACAGTTGGAAATAAAATCCCTGATGAGAATGGCCGAGCACTGAACGGGGGCCCAAAGAGGCTGGAGCACCTCCACCTTTGCATATTTTTTACACCAAGGTCCTGGGCAACTTGAGACGACTTTGAAGTTAGCCCTGTCTTGACAGGAGGTTAGATGACCTGACCTCCAGCAGCTCCTTCCCACCTACATTCTTCCACGATTTCTAACTTCTACGCACCATTTTAGGATGCTTACACAGGTATTAGCAACAAAGTATGTGTGAAAGGCAGGTCCATGAGCAATGTGACACTTCTACTGTTACTTGTCCTTAATCCTCTAACATTTTCATGAAGCAGCGGTCATTTCAGTTTGTTGGGTCTCAGACACTGTGCAAAATGGCAAGTTCCCAGGCAAAGGCACGCTCACAACAGATTTTTCATGTGTGTTCGTGCGAAAAAGTGTTATCCCCATCCCACATATCTCTTCCAGAAGTACTGCTTTTTTAGATGAAAATATGTCCAAAAATAATACATTTTAGTGAGCAATGGTTCCCTGGCAATGTGTCAGAACATCAGCTTCCCGAGAGCTCCAGGGCTAAGATCCCACATGGCTTTCAACAGGAGTAACTGGCCAAAACTTCTCCGTGCCCAGTTCATTTGGGGGAGGGGAAAGTGATCCGTTTACCTCCCCCTCCAAATGTCTTTCTCGAGCATGCGCCTCCATCAGCTTGGCTGTCACACCAGATCATGTCACCAGGGTTATGACATCACATGACTGAAACAGCCCAGAGCGACTGATGTCAGACAGATTGTATTTGACACCCAGGGAAGATTTCAGTCCATGTGTTTGCTATCCCCAACCCTTTGTGTTTAATTACTGGAACACTAGATCAGCAGAATGCCGTGGGCAGGTTACTGAGCCACTATTCCCTGAATCAGCAGCCTGCACAGGAAGGTCTTGTCCTTTCCTAGTCAGCATGCTGCAAGCTGAGACATCCAACTAAATATGGGCAATAAAACAGGAGGCCAAATCCCACTTCCCTGGAAGTCGAGGCTAATGCCGGACCCCTCATTTCACCTCGCTGACATGCCTTCAAGAGAGATTCAGAAAACTGCCCGAAGGAAAATACATGCTATATATGCCCCAAAAAGTACAACTCCCTGCTTCTAACTTACAAACGACAGACAAGTAGAAATACAATGTCTATAATAAGCGCTCTAGTCTACCCAAGAGCAAGACATCAGTCAGCCATTTTAACTAAGAAGTTGTCCTAGTACTACATTTATTTTTTAAAAAGACAGAACTACTACTTATTTACAAAAATAATCTAAACCAAATCAATCTTTCTCACAAATTTAAATTTTTGAAATTTTAAAGAAGGAAATATACTCATTTAAATGTGTCCTATCTTGTGTAAAAAAAAAAAAAAAAAAAGTTTGAATTATTTATCCTTAAGTGCAGGGATTTATCATATGCTTTCTTTTCCCTTGTACTGCTCTGTTGCGGTTTTGCCATGCTCCCTTTTTCTATACATCTTTCAGCACTAAAAAGAGTTTCTCAAACAGGTCTAAGCCACAGCCCGGCTGAGCTGCCTCCTGGGGACTAGCAGGACTGGGGTTTTGCTATAGAATATGGCTCTGTGTACCTTCCCCTGTAGAGAGCGTCCACTGGGTTTCATCAGAGAAAAAGGTACCTGGGAACAGGGGAGGAAGAAGTAGGAACTTCATACTATTCAGGGTGACAATTGCTGTGACATCTGTGGCTATAAAAGCTTACTCCCCCAAGTTCATGCTGTCTCTCACCCAATCCCCACAGGCAAAGAGCCTGAGCTGCAACCGGAGCCCCACATTTAGGAGACCGATTAGATTTTTCCCTCGAGCAAAACTTATTTCACACTTGGCATGCGATACGTCGGCCCCACCTATGCCATTATTCACGATTTCTAAAGTTAACAAACTTCAAATGCTTTTCATTGGCAAGGTTTAGATGCATCCGCATAATTCCCCAATTACTGATTCATCTACCAAAATAAAAAGTTGCCTTATTTGTATTCTGACCTCAGAGATTCAATGGAGAGGCAGCTTTTGCCACCTGGGAAACCTGCGTGAATGAGAAGTTGGAGGAAAGATAAGAAGTCAGCTGGGGAAAATAAAACTAGTTTAACTGAAAGAGAAATTTTGAAAAAGCTGAAGTAAGTTTTTATTCCCAGGCAGTATTACATTCCCAGGAAGGGGAGATAGGTCAGGTACAAAACACACTCCAGAAGTTCCCCATTTCGCACTGCGGGTGTGAACTCCTTTCTCAGGCGTTCAGTTTTGGCCAGGATAGGAGCATTCATCAGGTTTCCACCAAAGGAGAGCCCCACTAAGTACGTTTTACTCCTCACGTAATTTAGGCCTAGAGGTGACGACACTAACATTGAGCCTCCTCTGTTAGTAGAGATGAGAATCAATTCTTATGCTGCCTTTCAGACTTTGCATATGAACCTAAAACTAATGCTGATCTCTTGGTCTTGCACGTGCTTTTGGCTTCCAGGATCCTCTGTCCTCTAACGTGGTGCATGTGTTCGACTCGAGTAACATTGTCCTTGGACCTGTGACAAGTTTTGGCTGGGGAGAAGAAGGGGGGGGGGGGGGGGGGGGAGGGGAAGAGAAATTTTACTCTCTTATGAGATTTAGGAGATGAAATTTGTGCCAGCTTCAAGTATGGCCCTCGTGAAGGGTCAGGAAAAGTTCACAGCTTTTTTTTTTTGCTTTTTTTTTTTAAAGATATGAAACAGAATGAACTTCAAAAATTTAACATGATTTCTGCACATCCTAGGAGTCAGAAAGAGTTTCTGCGAATATGTGTATGAGCTTGACAAAAGGTTATACCACAATTCCCTATGGTTTCTGCGTTTAAGGGTGTAAAACCTGCACAGCTTGTTAACAAAGCCCCTTTTAAAAGAAGATAAGCAGTGTAACAATGAGTGTTGTTTTCTAGATCAGCCCCAATAAGCACAGGGTTTCCTAGGAATGAAAACTCGGTTGAAAGAAGTGTATTCATAATTTTCAGGATTCTTTGAAACTAAGATTAAACACAAATCTAGAATAAACACTAGAAACATTAACCTCAAGGAAAAGACGACTGCACATAAAAGCTAAAAAGCATTAAAAGGAAAATCAACAGCAGTAATCTATAAAAGAAAATACTACTCTTGTCTCTGAATCCTTCGGTTCACTATTAAAAAAACCCCAAATCTCTTATGACTGAAAAATAATACATAGTGTATTACCACGGCCATTTTTAAAGCAATAAAGAGTATCTTCCCACAGCATCTGTGCATTAGGTTAACCGTGAGCATTATCTAAAACAAAAATAAGCAAGATTATATAGATTAAAACGTGGTGTTTCCTTGACACATTACTAAATTTGATACACAATCCAAATACAACAGATTGCCTTTGTACGGATATGGTGATTTTATTTTTGCCTGCAAAGAAAGTCATTCGGAGTGTATATGAAAATAGGGGGGAGGGAAGCAGTTTAGGGGCCACCCCATGAATTTCAAAAGCTTCTGTCACCCAAAACAAGTCCAGTACCTCTCTGATGTAATCACACAGCTTTCAGAGAAGTTTAGCTGGTACTGGCATGAGAAAAGATTTTTTTCACAAACTAAAGTTTAAAAAATCTACAGAAGCAAAGCTGGGGAGGAGGGAATTTTGGGGGGAGTCTAGACAGGACTCCAAACAAACTTCAAAGAGTGACCCGCTCCCAGCACAGCTCATCAAGGGACCAGACGGGCTGCAAAGGGGGAAAAAGCCCTCAAAACTCTCTTAGACATCCTGACTACCACTCCGAGGAGGTGAAGCCCCGAGACAGACTAGATAATATCCTGCTACTTAAGACTTAGAAAAATAACCGACAAAAGTTATTAATTAATTCCCAGCAGAAGGGCTGCCCAGGCAATGAATCAGAAGAGACCACATTTCTCACCATTTGCACTGTTTTCATTAAATAAAGCTAAAAATCTACAAAAGCCCTCTTTCGGCTTATGTCAGACAGTTGCCATCTCCAAAGGGAACCCACTGCCTTACTGTCTTACATTACCCGTGTCAGATATACACCCAAGCAGAATTCAGCACGGCCTCTCATACATAACCAGTCGCTCGCAAAAGACCCTCCCCTCAACGAGGTTTCCTATCTAAATAAAAAATTGGAACAAGAGCAGTATTATCATTACTTTACAACTTGGGAGGGGGAAGCTGATTTACAGCCAGCCATAAATCTGTGCTGGTGCAAAATAATCAACCCAGATCTCTTGGTTTAAAAAGGCTTTTTTTTTTTTTTTTTTTTTTAAGCAAAAACACATGTTGATTGATGACACAGTTTTTTGCAGGTTCATGTTGATCTTAATGAATTGTTTATGTAAAGACAAAAGCTTCATACCATTCTGAATCCTCTTTAGATGGCTTCAGGGAAAGAGTAATTATTTCATTTGAAATGACCTTTCATTTCAAATTGTTGCTGAATACAATTGAAAACTTAAAACAGTCAAAACCAAGTAAGATGGTTTGATTTTCTCTAATAAAATACTTTGACTCAAAGTGAATCTTTTTTCCAATGTTTTAACAATTCTTTTTAAATTTTCCGTTTGTTCCACAGTAAATGCTTTACTTCTCAAAAAATCTACTACGTGCCAATTCTCAGCTGCGTACTTTGCTCAAAGAAAAAATGGAGTGATCCAAGTTCAGACCCAAACCTCAGACTCCACAAGTGATTTGTTATTGTAGCTGTATCCCACTGTAGCATCCTTCCTGGCTATGGCTGGGAAACTGTAGAGGAACAAAGGTGAATGGAGAGAAGCACGACAGAGGGAAGGGAGAGCAGCCAGGTGAAGGTCTAGCAGTAGGAGAACAGTGACTCTGAAAGCTGGAAAAGGCAACTTTTCTCCATGAACCATCTCTGGGCAGCAAAACAAAAATCATTCTGGAAGCAGAAGGTGGTGGAAAGGAGCTTTTTTTTTTTATGCCCCCTGCTGGGTTTGATTGAGGACACAAACTTTAGCACTGGAGGAATACTCAGATTCGTCAGATGGTTTTGTGTGATGAACAGCTGGGCCACATCCACCAAATCCGATCCCTGTAATTTCCCCTTGTGCTCACCGGTACCACGTTCCTCCTTCTCAAGAAGAAATCAGACATTCTAAAACAAAAATAAATATCACATTTGGCTATTCGGAAATACAACAAAATTATATTTATTATCGTACTGAATCCCTTTTTAAAAGAAAAATGCAAGTAACAGGCAAGTGCTTGTATATCTGCACTCCCTTGAACACAGTTACAAGTCCCTTGCTCACACACAACCAAAGAATGGAAAAATAATATGGTCAAATTCAAATAGAAGTCACCCAGGGGTTATATTTTGTGTCTTAGACTTGGTTCAGCTAAGTACATTCCTAACTCAGCTGCAAAAAATCTCCTTTATATGTTATGGAGAAAACAGGGGCACAAGAAACGCAGACAGCAGGTGACCACCACAGGACCGACTCTGAACTGCAAACTCCAGAAGGGCCACCGTCAAGAGCAGAAGCCGGAGTTTTAAACCGTATCTTCTCAAGATGGTCTGCAAAGCAGCTCTGGCAAGGCGAGCCTAAATCTGCAAAAGGCGTCGTGGGGATTTCCAGCCCCTCATCTGCCGCTCGGGGCTCGTGAGAGCGGCAGGGTTTCAGGCCTCGGGTCTGAGAATACAGGTGATCCGTCACAGCGGGGAAGCCTGGTTTTAATAATACGGCGAACATCTTACTGTTTCTTTCGATTAACGTGACGTTCCTTTTAGATTTCTTGCTATTTAGTCTATGCAGGAAAATGATAAAAACCAGACCTGACAACCTTTGAGTTAAGAGTGGACTTTACCTCTTTTTAAAAAGGGGCAGATGCAGATGCCACAACCCCTTTACCTCCGTACAACATGGTATTTACCTTCGCTTTCTAAAGCAACCACAGGGAATTCCAATCTTTATTTCTCTCTTAAATGTACAAGTCCTTTTCTCCTGCACCAGACAGGATCTTTTGAAGGACTATCGGATATTTCATTGCATTTTGCAAATTACTCAGCTTCGAAGGTTCAGCAGTGGCTAAAGGCCTGCACACTTCTTCATATTTATTTGTATCACAGACAATAAAGTACCTTCTATTTGCGGAAGCCCATTAAAAATAAACAGTCTGGGATAACTTGGCTTTTCAAACCTTCTTGTACATTCGGTTTATTATTGTCCTTTCCCTAGCTCTTATCCAAACAGTCCTGACAGCTTGTTTATTGAGAGCTCTGCAGAGGTCTACCTACACAAAGTGTGCTGGTGACAGCATTGCGGAAAATCTCTAAATACAGCCTGAACTTAATAATAATATAGATTTTGTTAAAAAAATCACAAGAGCAAACTGTTTAATTTGTGGACAATACTGGAAAACATTCTCTAGTGGCTCACTGCCAATTAGTTATAATTTCTACCTGAAATGTTACGTGGGACAACTTTCAATTTGATATTATATCAGCCAATATATCAGGCAAAATAAAATCAACCCATAAAAAAACCTCTGCTCATGGGATTTTTTAGTAGAACTCACAATTCCTTCTGCTGAAGTTCCATTAAAGCAGATGAATAAATGTTCATACTCAGTGAAGCTATTCAATGAAGTTATACGTACATTTATATGTAATATATAACAGTCTATATATTTTAACAACATATATATGTTGTTTTCTAGGCAGCTGAACTCTTTTTTAAGTTTGGTTCTGGGAAAATGTTCAATCCTGACCAAAAAAAGGCATGTTTTATCCACGATACATTAAAAGAGCAAGTTGCAGCCCTTAGCTTTCTTAAGTACTGCTCCATTAACATCCTCATCCTTTACCCAGAAGCAGCACCGGGGAAGATGAAAGGTAGCTCAGCTTCCAGACCTTCTCAACAAGGTAGTCTGTTCAATGCCACGTGGCCACGGGAGCTGTTCGGGGAAGACACTGAATTAAGACAGCCCCAAACTTACTTTAGATGGATCATCAGTCATCCGAAAGAAGTCTGATTTACTAACAGCTCAGAACCAGACTCAACAGTCACTTTCCGAAACACCGTGGCAGCACCTCTAGCATGGCTGCAGCAGTTATCACTCGGGGAGAGCTCACTTGGCCACTTGCCTTTAACAACACTTTTAAAATACACTTGTAAACAGCGAGTGAAATCCTTGCCTTGTTGAAGTTCCTCGATCAGATTAGATTTTCGTCTGTAGAGCTTAACGTGGATAACACGGTTATTAAAAGCAATAATTAAAAATAGCTTTTTAAGACAATTTAGGGGCTTTTAAAAACCACATATAAAATGGAGCCTTTTAAATTAGATCATAAAAGGTTTTACAGCTAAGTACTACGACAGCAAGCACACCCTGAGATGCTGAAATTTTGTACTGAATCCACATTTAAACACAGTGTTAGAGCATTGCTGCCGGACTCCAAGAAACTAAACAAGCCAGAGAATTTCTACTCAGAACTAAAACTGTATCATTAATTCCCCAGGAATGTGCTTTACGTTTGCTTCATGCCTGTTACCCAACTCTGTAGAGTCTACAGGGCAAATGCTGACCTTGACTTCATTCATCCTTCAGCCCTGCAACAGGAAACCTATTGCTACCCCTGAGGATGCACAATTACAGCTGAGGACATCACCTGAAAATAATGGAGCTGAAGAGGTGATGCTAGAACGTGAACTGGTTTTGTAGTTCTGTGAACAAATGCAGGGGAGCCATGAAGAAATCCAATTTCCTTTTGCAGTGCTACAGGGGCTTTGTTGAGCTCAAAGAAGTTCAATCTTTCATATGTCTTTAAATTTTAAAATAGGATTAAGCAAATGCAGCTTTGCACATGCTCATGGAGAAGACTGCTAGGAAAGAGAGCCTTCCTACCAACAGTTGTGAGACACAGATCTGTGCGTCAGCTGTGCCCTTGTCTTATTTGGATATGGGCAGAAAGGATTTCCCACCCCATGCAGATCTTGGCTGTGGTTCTAGGAAGTTTACTACATCTTCTACGTGCAAAAATTGGGACAAAGAAAACAAAGGGTGAGAGGCAGCTGAGCAGGCTCTCGAGAGACAGAAGGGAGGAGAGAGAAGACAGCAGTAATGCCTTTTCCTGGGCTGTTGCCTCTTACGTCTAAGCCAGACGGGGTCAGGCAATGAACCGTGACTCCTCCAAGTCAGCTCCTTCCCAAGGCTGCTCTTCAGGGAAAGCACTTACGGCAACTTCTCAAGCAGTAACTTAGGGTCGACAAACACGCTGTCTAGCCCAGCTGTATTAGGACATCTTTCCTAACAGGTAGTATTTAGCCAGTAGACATTAAAAACTTGGAATTGTAAATCTGTATTTGGGGACTTTCATAAAGGCAATTTTTGACATTCAGGTTTTGCAGCACTGGAGGAGTTACGGTCTATCGTGCCAATGAGTATTGAGGGAGTCTTAAATCCAGAGACTATTTGGCTGTTGCGCACACATGCAACTCCCAAGAGTCACAAATCCTGATTAAATGTTTGCTGAAAAGCAGGACTGCCATGCGACTCCCCAAAAAAGAAGAGAGCATATTGGTCTCATATTGTTTTCCCTGTCCAAATTATCCAAAAGGCATCAATCCATATAGCGAGCTAACTGCCTGGAAAACTTCAAACTGACTAAAAGCAAACCCATTTTTACATAATTTACAAAACTTTTTTAAAAAAGACAATCCCTCATAAAACCAGAAAATAATTTCTGCTTTTGACACATTTGTAACACAAGAATCCCTAAAACCAGAATTTAAACGGGAAAAGCTGACAAGAATTTAGCAGAAAATGTCTATACAAAAAGAAAGCCACATGCTAAGTAGAAAGGTGCCATCCTACCTACTCCTTTCACTGCAGCAGGAAAAAAAAATCAAGATATATTTAAAAACTTAAATGAAAACTGCTGAACTAGCCAAATAATCACATATTCTTACTATGCTTAAATAACCGACAACACGTCTCTTTCAGTATAGCACCCGACAGAGCGTCTGACGGGCTGCTACTACCTTAGCACTTTGTGATTTCATCACATGGAAGAGAAATGAAGGCATCGCTTTGCCAGATAGCCAATACTGCCTTCAAAAAGCACAGTGCAAGTCAAATTCAATAGGACATCACCTTTATCTTTCACACCGCCCCAAACAGTCCCTGAATTAAAACTCTTTCTTTCAAAACAGTAAAATAAGTGTCAGAAAACAATACACGTGGCAAGGTGCAGGAAGTGCTTAGTGACATTCAACACCCAAATCCCTCTCTGATACCTTTGCAGCACTCTGCCTGATGATTTAGAAAATGAAGCTGGAACAAAACAAATCCAGATGAGTTTCTGGCCTATATATGGAGATGTCTTCTTGGCTTTCTATTGAATCTTACATAAATGTAAAACAAATAACAACTAACAAAAAGGTGGTGTAAAACTCCCCAGGCCTTTCAGGTACAGCAGAAGTGATAGCACCGCTGAATCTCACAAAGATGTTTAGCATTTGGTTTAGTGGGAGGTGTCCCTGCCCATGGCAGGGGGGTGGAACTAGATGATCTTCAAGGTCCCTTCCAACCTAAACCATTCTGTGATTCTATGATTTGTTGTACCTTGGCAGAAAGAAGCATCTCCAGGAGCAGGCTAACCTTGTACAGGCTGACTCTGTGGGCAATACTGGATAACTACTGCCAGCGTTTTCCATCTTTCCTTTTTCTGATCATGAACTGCAAGTCCAGCTCCATCCACTTACATGTTAAAAATTGTCCTGAGCAATCTTGCATATTTTTCCCATCTTCTTCTGAAATTTTCTTTTTCACAAGACACGACACAAACAAAGCAATATTTGCTCTGTTGCTAATATAGGAAGAATTGCTATTTATCAAGTCAAAGAAGCTATCTGTATTATGTTTTTTGGCTGAAGTACACTGAGTTTAATTGCTGGAACACCCGTAAACTTTGATAAAAAGGAAAAATAACATTCTGTATTGCTACAGGAATTTCAAAGCATAAAAAAGGCTGTAAAATAACATTAGCGGCTCAATTTCAGAAGTGTCTTTCAAAAATGTAACCCCAAATGTCAGCGATGGTGAGCCCTGCCATTAATCAGCTTATGCCACTGCTTTACATCAGTTGTAAGATCAGAATGCTCTTGGTAGGTACAGAGAGGGCACCTCTCCTTCAGAGACAGGGGTAAGGTTTGTATTCCCAACCAAAAGCCATAGAGTTTCACACATTTTATTAGAAATAGTCTCCGAGTACTGCTAGAAAACAAACCATACTGTGACCCCGATTTAGGTGATAATGCCAGCCACCACATGGGAATAAGAGCAGTCTTTTCCGAGGTCCATGAAGTGCAACCACAGAAACCTGTTAGATCTGCCCAACCAAGGAGTCAGGAGGTTTGGGGCAGCTCTCAAGGCCGTTATAACTTGTTTGCTAAACTCTGACACTTTCTCATCACAGGGGCAAGAGGGAAGTATCAACGTATTTTCTTAAGGACACTCTATAGCTCTTCAAATGCCAGCAGCTGGCAGAATATAGAGTAACCACTAGGACAACTCCGGTAAATAAAAGCTGGATAGCATCTGTCCCATACAATGAGGCCTAATCACACATCACAGGCACTTTCACTTGCCATTTACTTCAACAGGCTGAAATGTATTCAAGCCCCCCCAGGAAGACCACCTTCCAGAATCGGGTACTGATTTTCAGTTATGAAAGATATTAAATAAATAAATAAATAAATCACAACCTACATCTGGAATAAATATCAATCAACGAGCTAAAAAAACATACTATTCAAGAGGCACTTGTATCAGCCTTTTAAATTCTCGCTTAGTAGTAGAGTAACACATAGACTGAAGCAATGTAATAAAAATGTCTAGTCCCAGATATGCTGCTTAAGGGTTAAGTGTACAACCTGTTGATTGCTTAACCTTACCTAAAACATATGGCTTTGCACTTAAGGGTAAACCCATGGAAAGAAACCCAGTGCCCAGAGTGTGTGTGAAATTCTTTGAAAGGTCACTCTAAGGCAAAATGTATCTAAACACTTCGCCTGCACACATTTGTTTCAAGAGACTTCACTGCTCCCAGCGTGCAAAGATTTCTGAGCTCCCTACACCCCTACGAAAACAAGAGAGCCTGCTTAATAAATTAAGCGATTCATCCATGAGCAAAGGAATAGTTAGTAACTGGTTGACAAGCATAAGAAATAGCCAAACACTCTATTTTACTGTTCTTCGCATTGTCTAATACTGGATGGACACACTCGTGGTTTCCAGCATCTTGGCATCTTTTCATTGGATAATAACGAGCCGAATACTAAAATCTTCTGGTGACTCTTGCTTAAGGAGAACCCAAAGGGACTGAAGAAAGAGCACAGCGTAACTCCTGCATCATCTCACGTGAACAAGGTGAGACTCAACCCCTACAACAGAAAGTCACAGTCTGTAGAAGCAATTCAGAGCGAACGGCTGCGCCGTGGGAAATGCAACTTCAGGCTTCAGTCCTTTCCTTTGTTCGCTTCCTCCCATGTTCTCAACATACAGGGCCCCCACATGATTTACAGCATCATACGAATACACACTAGGCACTACAGTATGTTTGTAACAGCTCTTGTTTACTCTCTTTGTGCCTTCCCTTAATCAAAATTATAACAAAAAAAGATGTGGGGGTTTTGTCGTCCTGAAGGTACCCACTCTTTTGCATCCTCTACATATTTATATTCCCCAGTCAGGGTTTTTCGCCTACGCGTGTATTTCATATCACCTATAAAATCTGCATGAGGACCCGCAGAAGTTTACCAACAAGCAACCGGTGGATTCAATACAGTGCTTAAACACATCTTCACTATACTAGAGCAGGAGATGATACCTAAAATGTGCTCAACGCGATCAGACCAGTAATAAGCCAATACGAAGCGCACAAAGCCCCAGTCTGCTCAATACTCCGCCGCACACGCTTCCTCCCAGCGAAAACGCAACTGAGCTCATTCTGAGGGCAGCACTCTAGTTAAATCTCTCAAAAAATGTATAAGAAAGAGCAGGGAGGAATAAGAACTTCAAAATCTGCACTTACAAGGAAGCTATTAATGGGTAAAGCATAAAAATGAAGTAAAAAACCTGGAAGGAAACAAACCTGGTAAAGTTACTAGGCAAGTATGAGAAAATTTTAAAAAACATCCCTTTGTCATGTCAGAAGTCGCAGAGTACTTTATAAATAATGTTCTCAATTTTCTTTAGTACATTTTTGTACAAACTCTTGAAAAATCAGTCTGCTGACCTAGAGGATAATTAGTAAGTGGCAGGACACCGGTTTGTGCAACTTGTGAACCATTAGACTTGCGCTCGGAACAAGCCAGCTGTGTTGCTGGATACCCATTTGCCCACAGCAAGTAGCAGCTGAACATTTGGGCAAGTCACAAAACAGACTTTTTGGATCACGGTAGAAAGTGGTGCCAATGCAGGAAACTTTTTCAAGATTAGTATACTCACATAATTAGGCACAGAATATGAACTATTGATTTAGGCATTGATCACGGGTGCATTGATCATGGGCTCATTGAATCCCTGCGGTAAAGTGAAAAGGCTCAATCACTTCGATTTTAAGCTAAATCAAATGATCCCAAGTCTACTGTGCTATTATTTATACTATTTTAAATTGTACTCTCCCACACAGTATGAAACGCTAACATAAAATCTTGCTCCTTAGGGATGTACAATAAAGAACCACATTGAAGGACACTCATTTTCTCTTCTCCAGCATGCTAAGCTTACGTTACCGCTAAAACTGAGAGTCAATTTGCTTACCAGTCCCAGCAAAATGGTCCCTGGCAACACTACGGCCACCTTAAACATTTTGTAACTATAAATCTGGTCAGTGGGTTCGTATTTGCAGGTACCACTACATGTGTAAGCATTTGTTTATAAAGCAAAAGCAGAACTTAGGGGATAAATAGCGAGAGGAGATAATAGGTACTAAATATCTTTCTTTGAAGAAGGAAAAAAAAAAGGGATTTTAAAATGCCATACAGACAACAGAGCTGAGAGGTTAAAAGCTAAAAATCTATAGCCCACTAGCAACAGTAATTCTAATTCATAATAAATACTTTCATTTTAGTTATCTATCTTTTGTAGATAGTATCTCAGGCACCAAAGCATAAATGATCCATGTATTGCACAGAGAATTAAAAAAACAGCTCCAGTTTGCTGAAGCTGAATGTCTGATTCTGAACTTCTTATTCCCAAATATATAACAAGAAGTCACTAGTACCTCACTGTAGAAACACTATTTAAAATACAATTTTCTGTAAAGAATTTCACAGCAGAGTGTAGTGTTTTAGATGCTTATTCTCTGATGAATCAAAACAGGATTTGTGAAGGTTAAGGCCAATATCATGCTGCATTTTACTACTTAGGTGATACAAAATGATCCACAAGCGGGTAAGAAATAATAGATGTTCTACTTCCATACAAATTAACAAATGGAAAATCCTATTTTTATAACTTTTAATTCATATCTTGCCCTTTTCTGACTACCTTTAATATGATACCACTTATTAAAGCTAAACATTATAGCACAGTATAATAAGGCAGGCAGTAAGGGAAGACAGACAAAGCAACTTTATCACCGAGACTGAAAAGCAGTTTGTTGGCAATACTATTACATGAATTATGATGTAAAAGGCATTGGATTGCCACATCACTGGCAATCCAGCACGTACCTGCAAACTTTATTAGTGTTATTTCAGTTCCACCTCTGTGTGTCAGCACATAAACACAAATAGTTACTAGGACATGCTGTACTAGTAGGAACTGCTGGGAAGTAAATTTTCTCACAATGCCCCGTTCCTCCCCATTCACAAAACGGTCTATTTGGGATTGAAGTGGTGACCATGCCTTGTACAGCCGTCCGCATAACCTAAACTTCGTATGTTAAAATTTATCGGTTCCTACTCATCCTGTTTGTTAGCATTTTGCTTATATGAAAGCAGCATTGGGGCCATCCAATATCCCACACTGCTAGATGCTACCCCTGGCGTTGCAAGCAGGTAATCAGGCTGGGCATTAAAAAGGTCTTCCAGTTGTCTACCAAAATATGTGGATTCTGGAGACTCAAGTGACTTCAGAAATCGTTATGGCTTCAGGTCTACTCTAATTAAAAGGAACTCCTCCCCTTTCTTGCCTGTTAAGCAGCACCATGAATAGTTTCCATGGTGAATGTTTTGATGCAGAAGAATTTGACAGACTTGTGGATCTGTGCAAATCACTTTCTTGTACTCCAAGCGTGACACAAAGAAAAAATAACCAGGTGTCACAGAACAGAAACGGCTGCATCGTTCCTTCAGAGCTTCAACAAAAATGAACCAGTAATGACTAACATGTACTGAAAGATAACCTTACAAAAACAAAACAAAGAAATACATTTTTCCCATGTAACGTCTGAAGGGTCTCTTGGATGTGTGCAATATACACCTTCAAACCAAAATGAACTTAAAAATCCCTTTCAATAAAAGCCAGTTTTAGAAGTATAGTATTAAGCCAATTTGCACAAACACGCTAAATGCAGAAGAGTTAAATTCATGGGAACTCTGTCTCACATTCCTCTGTGCTGTTCTCCACACTAGATGATGTGGTGACAGACGTGAAGGAGTGAAATCACATCACTATCTCTTGAAAATTGCCAAAAAAGTGATTTCTCACCATATGGGATCTGTAACAGCCCTGAAGTGTTTTAGCCCTCTTACATTTGATTGCTTTTTCCCTTCCCTAGTGTGACACAGTCACCTACCTAAAATTCACCATCTCAGCAGTTTCAGGGCGATACAAATCCAAATGGGTTTTATCTACTCTGACATGTAAATTAAAAGTTACGTTAGTAAGGCCACATATCTAGATGATATAAAAAAAACAGATGTATACTTAAGCTTATTTAATGTTAGTACTGGCGAAGTCTTAAAGCAGAAATCATGTCTGGAAACCTTATCTGAAAATTACTGCCCCAACAGCAGAATACCGTACTCCATCGTTAAAAGCCTGAGTTAAGCATTATGAGTGTATTCTAAGCGAAGCGTGGCTTTCCAGGGTTCTTCAACCACATTGTCACAGCACAGGCACACCAAATCTTGACACTAGATAAACTCCCCAAATACAATTGTAGGAGCACAAACTTCTCTTCTGATTTAAAAAAAAAAAAAAAAAATCAAGTCAGAGTGCTTCAGTGGAACTGAAGGACTGCAATTGCCCTTGTGAGGCTGTAGGTCATTATGTTACTTATCTACTGTCTGAGGATATCTACAGGCTCAAAGGAAACATAACTGCACTACAAAAGGAAAGATGCATCCTTGGAGAGTTAGAGGCGGGAGCCAAGAGGGGAGACTCTAAGGGACATTACCCGCATTTCACATGACCCCAGAAAGCTCCACAGTAGCCCACTCCCAGTGGTACAGCTCCCAAAATACGCCAAAAGACTTGGCCTTCTTCAGGGTGCAGGTTACTTTTGGGCTCACATATTAATAGGTACATAACTGTTTTCAAGAGACTTATTTTCCCCTTATTTTTCTCCTCAAACAGATCTTCACTATCCTGTAGCAGTGCCCTTTACATATCTTGGGCATTTTAAACTTTTTTTCTCCCCGGAATTGCTTAATACTCAATAGGAAACCATCTTCATATTCTGCCATTGTCTACATCTACATCTCCTCTATGTCCCAGTCTGACGCTTTAACTTCTCTTTTCAGAGAAGTAAATTATCCTACTTGACTGACTTCTCCTGGAGAAACCCAGAAAGAGTGTCAGGTCATCTGCAGGACTCTTGTCCTTTAGGGTCATGTTGGCACAAATATTTTCCCCAACAGCACTTCTATTGGGGTTACACCCATAAAGCTGATCTAGTTGTAGTATGTCAGAAGAACTAATCAGTTTTTACAGTCCAGTTGTCTCCTTACTGGGAGGATAGTAGGACCATGCTTCATCGAGCTTAGCAGAGCAAGTGTGCTCACAGAGACTAACAGCACAGTGGGGGGGTGTTTCCAAAAGCAAAGAGTGTTTTCCAGCAAGAAAAGCACCTTGTGATTCCACTATTTATTGCAAACCCATTTGTAGCATTACATTAAAATGACTTTATCTAAATCCATGTTTAAAGACTCTGCTACTATACGTGCTAAGATCTCACTGTTATCAGTTTCATTGCAAGCGAGTTTACCGAAGTTTATTTCTCCACAGGTCTGGTAACAGGAAAAAAATAAAAATGGGGTTTAGGAGAGGACAGTAATGAAAATGTTGTCTACATCAACATTAACTGGCAAGTCAAATTTTTGAGGTCAGTAGTATTACCATTACACATAAATTTATATCCTTAAGTGATTTGTTGAATCGGAGTGTTTGTATACCTCTCTTCTTGGAAGTTAGTCAATCATTACAAACTGTTTTGAAGAAGACCTATTAGAGGTTATACGTCATATATTTTTCCAAAGCTAAATTGCCTGAATTTTGCTAGCCATAAAAATGAGAGAAGTGCAAAGATTTTTGTCCTTAAACCCTCAGTTTCTCTCCTTCACTTTTTCTGGAATATGTAGAGCAGACCTCTCTCTATGCAAAGCCACTATTTATTATTGTCCTGAAACACACACAGTCAGACATTCCCTAATTGTGAAGGACAAATACACCAGTGATTAAGACTAGAAGAGGAAAATGAGGAGTCGTTTGAGGTTTTCTCAATGTATGTGTTCAGTTAGTCACCCTTTCCTGCTACTTATTTTTCATGGCAAGCTCTGAATTTTCACCTGGGGTTCATCAAAGACGTGTTCAGTTTTGTGTGTACAGAGTGAAAAAGAAGATGATGAGGTTATTCTGCTTACTGCACACGCTCCAGAGGTAGCTTGTGGGGTGGTCTGTTTAGGTCCAAAAAATTTCTTAAAGGAATAACAGCATCATTAGAATTAGCCTGAAGTGACTCCTCCCTTGCAGAGTCTGATCACAAAAGCTCGAGCTGTAACGGGAACGGATGAATTTCTCACCAGGTCAAGGCTGAGGCACATTAGCTCAGGCAGCACCTGAAGGAAGGCTGTACTGCAGCTTTCCCATGCTGTGCTTATTCTCTGGGTAAACAGAAGACTTCAGTCTCCACGGTTGTCAATCTAGCACCTTTAACGAGCAAGAAGTTCATTTTATTAAAGGAGGAAAAACGTAGATTTCCATCACTCCTTATAAAAGAGCTAGAAAATGTCAAACATGTAGGTAAAAGTAATATTTCAAAACGGCTCAAGTCTAAACTCCCCTTCCCCTCGCACCTGCATGGTGATGAACATGTGCTGTATGTCTCTGTACTGGCTCAGTATTCAACATTTGAACTGGACCTGCTCCAGCTTTTGAATAAATATCTCTTTTGGGGGAGAGGGAATTACATTCCTTAGTCAAAATACAGTTTTTCTTCTCTTAAATTTTGAAAGAAATGTGTACTTGTGAAACATTAGGAACCAGTCATGAGAAGCACTGAAATCCTTTCTATCTCCAGCCTGGGCAAAGAGCCCTGTTCCTTCTGCAACGCATCCGTGACCTCCAACCCAACCATACGTACAATTGAGATGAGAGGGCCTGTAGGCAGAAGGTTATTTCTGTGTTTTTCTTTCTAAGTAACGCTTATTTCCAGTGGGGGCACTTTTGGGGAACTACACGAAGCGCTATTCAGAGGGATACAATAGCCCATTTGGGATCAAGAGGGCAACACCCCACTTTGTTTCACACGGGGTGCTAAATTACAAACAATTTAAGTATCTTGGGAGTCCTCCTGCGCAATGGTGAGGGATTCCCACCACAATTAAAACAATAATAATAAAAATAACTTCCTTCTTTTCCAACTAGGTGTTTCAATAAACAGTTGCGCTCATCATTCATTAAGCAAGATTACATAGTATCTATGTTTATTAGGGAACATCAGACTGTCTCACCATTTGTGGTCTGTGCAGGAGAACAGATCAAATAATCCCTAGGGTCATCTAGAGAGATCCACCTCCTATGGTCTACGTGTGCTCACGCTGGGTCTCCTGAAGACCACGACTGCGGGAAGTTAACCCCAATATGAGAATCCTGCAACCACAAGGTCAACTGTTTAGTGCAGTCAAACCACAGCTCCACACAGCAGCAAAAGACGCTGAGAAAAGGAAGCGAATGCGGCTCCACTTGGGAACATCAGCTGCTGGTTTCATGCTTGCAAGTGAAAGCACGTGGAGCTCATTCCGATGGTCAGCCCCATCGCATCGAATGTACTACATGAACTTCCAGCAGTCCGGAAATGCTCAAGGTTGGTAACTCAGCTGTGTGGGTTACTCCCACAAGCTCGGTTTGTACATGTACAAGTGGTGGTAGAATTGGGGTTTGGGATAATAAGAGCAACTTTAAATTCTAAAGAACTCTTTAGAATCCACATTTTAGGTATGTGCTATAAACAACCCAAGAAATGAACATATTTGAGAACAAAGAGACCTGTGAAAAAGCATAATGAAGGAAGCTGAACAGAAAAGAAGAAAGGAACAGATGTCAGATTATACGTAAAGCAAAGTTACTGGTTTATTTTCCCACTGATTTGAATATCTAAAATATATGGTTTTGCCAAGGCAAACAGGTGATTAAAATATATTAAAAATCCCAGTAAGCAAAGGGCTACATTTGTATTTGCTTGATATTTGTTAGCCATTCCCAAAGTTATAGCGCATGCATAGCATAGCAATAATAATATTATTTTTACAAAGGCTGACTGTTTAATTGCAATTAACTGTGGCCTTACAAAAGGAAAGATGCGCTCTCTGGAGTGCTCATAAGCCTCATTTATCCTGCAAGGACAGCAAGATGAACCTGGCATGAAATATTAAGATCACAATTGCTATTGGCAAGCCATCTGACGGGAAGCTGCTAGCTTGAAAGAGCAAGGATTATACAAAGGAGCAAAGAGTAAAAACACAGCAGTGAATCAGCTCCACAAAATGTCCTTTCATTGAGGAGCATGGAGAACGGGTGGGCCGTTGGCAGCCGGGGGTGGGCAGGATGCTGAGGAGGAGAGAGCCACGGCGGGGAATGCTGGGGTGGCAGGAGGTTCGGGATAATCTCCAGAGGAGGGAAGGCTGGCAGAGGCAGGGAGCCGCGACGGCTTAAAGTGACGTGTAGGGTGATTTGGTTTAGTCTCCTTTTATTGCAGGCGTGTTGTACTACTTATGAACTGAATGAGTGCCATCTGCAAACTAATTAAGTTTCATGCCCAGACTGCTCCTGCTGGAAAGCTATTCCAGTGCCTCACAGCTTTTCCACTTTGAAAACATTAACTAAAATTTACCGATGGCCAGTTTAGACAAATTTAATTTTGCATCAGCATTAATCTCTGCCTCAGCTACATCCCCTGCCTTTCTGGCACTTATGAGGATAAATGCTTTATTCATACAGAGCAGCAACATTCACCGTAGCAAGCACTTGGCTTGACTGAACAAGCCATACCTGTAGTCTCACCAAGAAGCCCGTCCATATCAGTGATGGTCTTCAAAGCTATGAATCAGAGTGGTGCAGAGAACTCCAGACGGAGTCTTTCCAGAACCCTGCACTTTTATACTGAAACTTCCCCAGGCCCACTATTAATATCAGTTACCCGATTCGCCCTAGGACGGCATTTGCCTTCTCATCTGCCTGCCCACACTGATGACTCCCAGTCAATATCCCTTCTGCTTTTTTCCATGTTCTCCATGTGCTCCAAAGTGGAAAAAAACACAGAGGACAGAACCTCACCTTACAGAAATCAGGCACAAAATTCCTATTTGCCTGGAACAATAAGCAGGCAAAGGAAAAGGGTTCTTAGGAAACCAAACTGTGAGATGTAAAAAGCTTCTTTCAAAAGGACAGAACATGGGCTGGACCAAGAATTTCCATCAAGAAACACCAACTTACATGGTAAGCACAAATGGAATTTAGAGCTTGGTTATGAGAAAATCAGGATGGGTACTAGAAAAAACAGCGTGAAAGGAAGAGAGGGACTGTGCTGCTAAATGAGAATGTGTGAGATGGGCTGGATGGGGGCACAGCAGCAGCACATGAAGAAAAAAGCCAAGATCATAATCTTGATGCTGGGAAAGGAAACCTGCAAGCCTGGGAAGACTGCCTATCCAAGAAACTGGGGCACACGCATTCTACATGTAAGCACACTGGGGGTTTCCTAGCTCCTTGTCTTTCTCCTCCCTTCAGAGCTGTGAACGGGTAGGCTGGAAGAGCCAGCAAAGTCCCTGAGAACGCGTTAGCAGCCCCTGCGGTATGATCTGCTCTGAGAAATATTATAAGTATGTGTTTATGTATTTTGCTAACAGTATAGCTGTTGTGCAACATGTTTATGCAATAACTGCAAATAATGTAAGGAGATCTTTGAGTATCAGCTTATAGCGGTTCGTAAAGGTAGTTTTCCCTGGATCCTTGGGGTTTGTTTTTTTGTTTTGTTTTGCTCTCCCCACTTCAGGCGCAATACACAATTTCTTGATGTAATGACAGATGATTGCAAGCAGTGTTGCCAATACACCTTCCAACTGAAGATGCATTTTCTCCAAGATCCGATCAACACATTTTAAAGGACTCAATTTCATTACAATGCCACATAAGTCAATCTGATGACGTGACCAGGGCCTAAATTTCTTGTCCTGGCATGCTGCAGTAAAGTTAATTTGTCTCAAATTTGTACTAACTTCTGTGGGAACCAGATTTTCCCCATGCTGTATGTGACTGAATTTATACTCTAGCATATGAAAGATGTATTGATCACCCTCCTGGACATTTGCTATGGAAAGCTAACCGGAAATCTTAAATAACAAACAGCCACAATGGCACAAAAGAAAAAAAAAAAAATAAAAAGAGGTGACCTTATTGCTACAAAAGCAAGACTATAATCAACAAAATTAATTTATGTTTGAAAAGGAGAAAATCCTTGGATTTTAAAAAGACTGGTCAGAAATTCTTTAAGAGAGTGAGTTTCCACTGGAGAATGCCAAACCTGAGCAATCAAAACATTACCTGGAGTTGGTTCAGTTCTGAAATATTTGCTGCAGAGCCCCGCCAGGGTTATGATGGGACCCTTGCTGCTGCCTTGCTAGGTTAACGAGGAGTTTGCCCTTCCAGCTCTCAGCCCTTTGGCAACATGCCTTCCAGTTCCCACAGCTCCCAGTTGCCGGCATGCCCCCGCTCCAGCACGGCTCCCCTGGGGGGCTGCTGGGAAGCAGGGCTCTCTGGCTCCCCATTAGTAGCTGATATGGAGCCAGAGCCTGCAACCATGGCTGAGCCAGACACTTTGGAGCCATGGCTCCCAAGACTTCCAGTTTCCTGGCTTCCCTTCAGCCCACCTGGCAGATTAAAGGGCAGCCCAGAGCTTGGAAACATCGTTCCCAGGACGGCATCTCCTAAGAAGCCCCGGCTCTCCAGTCCGATGGCTCCGCGTGCCCCCCAGGCAGCTTGCCCTGAGTTAGGGCCCCATTCCCTTTACAGAGAATTTCACAGGTTTGGCTTTCAGTGCAACCTTGAAAAAAACCACAGCTTTTAAATGCTCTAGTCCTCTGCGAGTGGTAATCATCTTTCTCCACACAACTCCAATTTTAATCCTTTAAAAACACAAACAAGTTAATTCACAGGGGAGAACAGGAGCAAACAGTTCCCAGTTTTGTAGATTAGAGAGATTCTCCGCTTGCGTTTGTGCCCGTGTAGCTTTCATGGAGCTGCCTCCAAAACGTGGTTACAGCACTGCCTGCTACGCTTTTCTTGCACTCACCTGCCAAAGCCCCGACGTGTGCCAATAAAGGTGCCGGAGACATTTGGGCAATACTGTGCTGCTACACACCAGCCAAGCTGCAAAATGGTCCTGGGAGTGACAATTCCCGTTAAAGTTCTCAGGAGTGGAAAAAGATCCAGGACAGAAAACAGCGTATGGAATTTTACAGCTTTCTAAAATAGGTGTATATGAAACAAAGAATGTAATTAAAAATAGTGTTCGTCCTTTGAAATATAACGTAACCTCAAAACAAGAAACTGCTCCTGAAGGTTAAGAAATGCTTTAAAACTTCATCACACAAAACCTCCCCGACCTTTTATATCAACCCTGAGGTCTCCTCTCCAGGATGAATGCTTTGTTAAAGCAGTTTAACCAGAGCCCTGTTAGTTCTGTCAAGAAATCTCACTCTCTCTAGTTTTTTGTAAATTATGAGCCAGAGCACTGTGCACACCCCTCGAAGCCAACGTATGCAGATGGGCTCTAATACGGTTCCCTTCAAAATGATAGAGCCCATCAACTGTCCCTTGTAATACTTAAAGAAAAACACAGGTGTTCCTCTGGCCCGCAGGAAGAGGAAATACCACGCTGATTAAAACTCGAACCTCACTCGCCAGGACAGATCTGCACCTCCTCCCGCCCCCTTCATGCCTCCCCTCCCCAGTTCTTCTAGGCAAAGGAATGGGCAAACATCATTTGTAACTCATCTCAGGGTTTGCAAATGTAATTTGATAACCTCTAATGAAAGTCAGGGACAGCGCGGGCGGAAGCAGTGCTGGCCCACAGGGATGGGGTGAGTGTAGGTAATCTATAAAAATCACAACATTCTCAATTTTATGTAAGAAAAAAGAACACCTTAATGACAACGTTTAAAAAAAAAAAATCCCCTTGAGAAACACATCACAGATTCCCAAGTTAAGACATCAATTCTTATTCCTAGAAGTTCTTCCAAAACGCCCTTTCACAAGTCCTTCCTCTTCCGATGAGCGATGCAAGATTCCATTCTGCTCCTTCTCTCCCTGCGCCTTCCCTACCCATGCTTCAGTTTTTGCATCTAGGCTGAAACACACCCTTGAGCACTTAAGAGCTACACACCCTGGTTTATATTAAAATATACAACGTATTAAAAAATCCCAGCTCCCTGTTTCCAAACCTCTTCTCTCCTACGTGTGAGCCGCCAAGCGCTGCTAGCGCTGCAATACAGTAATGTCAGGGAGCCCAGTCGTGACGGACCCGTATGACGTTGAGCTGTATAACCCAGGCACAGCCTCAGCCCCCCGGAGCAAGGAGAGAGACAAAGAGCCTCCTTTCGGAGTGGAGTCGAATTTTCTTTTCCTGGTACAGCAACGCCTTCTGGATTGGGAGGAAAAGCCAGTCACGCAAGGGCTCTGCTCTCCTCTTTGTCCTCTCCAGAAACTAAGGGCTGATGGATCCCAAATGCATCCATGGAGAGCGGAGAAAGTGTTAAATAACAAATTCTTTTACACATCTAATGCTTAAGTTTCAATGAAGTCACATCGGCTTTTTTTTCCTTTTCCCAAAATCAGGCCCGCCAATGCTTGCTTTCTTTAAGAGCCAAACAACATTCTTGGATAGCAGTTCAATATCTCAAGAGGTGTAAATCACCACACTCTATCTTATTAGAAACATTTGAAAGAGGGCAAATGCTTTCAAAGCCATAAACTTCAGATTCCATACATGTTCCAAAGCTGTAGTGAATACACATTCCTGACTCAAACTGGTTTTAATTTGCAGTCCCTTTAAAGCACAAATGCAAAAGTTGAAATACTAAATCAACTTAAATAACAATAACAAAACATTTAAAAAATTATCTATTTGCAACTTTTTAAAATAAACTGAAAAGAGGAATCACTCAAACGCCTAAAGCAATGCAGTGGGTGTATGTCCAGTGCAAAGGTAGCCTGCAGCTCCCGGGGAAATGCAGCGTAATCACTGCTCCACCGTGGATTATTTATGGTCACGAGCCTGACAGAGCATTATAAACTAAAGCAGCAATTCTCACTGCCTGCTGCAAAAGGCTAAAAATCCCTAGACACAATGAGAACAGCAGAATGAAAACCACATGACAGTTAAAGAAAAAAAAATAAATTTGCCACATCCTTTGTGAACACAAACAATTAAGTCATAAGGAGATAAAAAACATACCTGAAAGCATGGGGGTGGGCGGGCACATGCCATTTGTGCCAAAGCATGCAGTTATAATTTCTCAGCAGCAGCAGTTGTTATGGTGACTGGCAGAGTGCCCTTTGCTCTCCAGCAAGCCTTTTAATTAAAGATATTGCCAGTTATCTCTAACCGCAATCCCTGTCCAGGTGATCAGATTGGCGCGAGTGCTGCAGCACATCTCCCTTAGGAAATTATGGCGCCAGCGCTCAAAAGGCAGCTCCGGTAAGAGCAGAGTTTTCAAACAGGCGTTAAATATACATACCCACAAAAATTCGCGTTCAAAGGTGCGCGCATGAAGCGGATAAAATGCACTCGCTGATGCAAACATACGTGTGCTTGCAAATGCCTCATTAAAAAAATTAGCTCTCTGTGAAAGTTCTCAGGGAACAAGAACTACTGAGAAACACTAGCGTTGGGAATTGGGGGAGCGCAGGTTAAAACCATAACTGGGTGGGAAACATTTTTCTTCCCACGTATAATCTTTAACAGTAGAAATCCTTCCATAAGAGTTTTCAGTATTTCATTAGAATTTAAAATCAAAACAACATACTTCCATGGAAAACAGAAAAAAAAAAACTCTGAAATGTATAATTTCCTACAAAACTTTGCTTTTAATGAAAAAGTAGACTTTTTTCCCCTCAATGCAATGTTTCCGCCAAGCTTAGCTGCAAGGCATCTGGAATTTACAGTATTTTACTACACAGAGGAGATGGCTTGCCGCTCTGTATTCAGAGAAAGCACCTTTTGTCAGCAGCTGGGGGATAGTTGAATAAAGAGCACAAGAATTAGTGTCATTTAATAACCGAGCAGCAGCCTTATTTCTCTCTAATCCATTGTTAGGAGAAAATGCTGTATTATTGAAAGCCTATTAGTGACAATACGGACTTGTACTGAAACATGGGACACGTCCAGAAGGTTTACTTCAAGGTAGCAAGTGTTCGAGAAATATTATTATCTCAAGTATTATCACTTTGCAAATTGATTTTAACCCCTCAAAGTCCACAAGACATCAACCATTCCACCTCCGAGCAACCTGATCTTACACCAAAGCTGGATCTCGCTTCAAAGCGGGCAGGCAGTACTTTGAGCAGGGGCTGGGACCTGATGACCTGCCTTTCAGTCCAAGTCGCTCTGTGACTTTGTGTTTATCCATCAGAAATCTTTAAAGACTCTTAATATATCAGATATTAAACGCCCATGATTTGCATAACAAACCTTCCAGACGTTGCTTATTGGTTTGCCTTGGATTTAGTACAGGAAAAAACCTGAGCAAGAAGTAGAACTACAAATAAGCTGCCAGGGTTAATAATGACTTGTAACTATGCATGACGTACATATATATTATACCTAAAGTATAGTGATCTCCCACTGGCCAGCAAACATCAAGAGGCAAGAACAATCAGTAAAATGTCTAAGTGGGCTTTAAAATCATGAGTTTCCTAACAAGTTCGAACAAGGATAAAACATGTCATGACCTTAGACAGGCACAAGCCTTGTGCTTCTCAGGGTACACAGCCACTTACACCTCTATTTTTCTCCACAATCCTAAAAATATCGTATGATGAGGCAGTAAATTCTGTCAAGTTGGTCTTTATTAAATCCCTATTGCTATCCTTGGAAGAAAAATTAAGTCATTTCAAATCATTACCCCTGGAATGATGAAAATACGGTGCTTAGATGGAATTAGTATGAAAGCAAAACTCAAAGTTTTTTTTCCAGTAGGAAAAAAAAATGCATGCCACAGGTGTTCCTGCAATAACACCTCAGGCTGGGATGGTTTTGGGTCAAAGAAGGTGACAGAGGTCAGATCAGGTCACTACCTTGATGTGAGACCTCCAACTGAAGGCAAAATGCTGCAGGGAATACTAATGGTGATTGCCCGAAGGTGCCACGCGCGCTTTGAGCTGCACCGCGGACGTTCATGACTCCAGGAGGCAGTGGAAAAAGCAAGTCGACAGTGGCGCAAGTTTCTGTGGTTTGCATGTGCTGCTTACCAGAGGAGACAGGTCTTAACCACTTGTGGTTATTCAAGAAGAAAAGAGTGTTATTAACTCCAGTGAAACGGAGCGATTCATTCAAAAAAACAACCCAAACTCGGAAAAAAAAAAAAAAAAAAAAGCCTAAGCAGAACCAACAAAAACACAAAACCCAAGGAACCCTCAGGAAAACCAGCTGTGAGAAAGCAGCAGAAACAAGGAAAACCACTTCAGGAAACAGACATAAAGACAAGTTGCTGCAAGGTAAGTGAAGAGCGTATTGCTCTCTAACAGGAACTGCTGCTGCTGATACTCCTATCCGGCAGCTCCCCCAAAATGCCGTGTTCACTCGTACCTCACCTCTCCGGACTGAACTCTGCCCATCGACAGGGGCTCGGATCAAAGGGGTTGGTATCTGCAACACAGGCCTCCGCAGAAGAAAGGAAGTTTTCATGATACTTTCCATCTCCATTCTTCGATCAAAATGAGGAGAAAGCTATCTCAAGGCAGAAACAAAATCCACCTACAGAACCGTGACCTTCAAATTATTTTTCTGTTTTGTTTTGTTTTTCTTTTTTCCCCTCTATGTTCTTCGGTATTATATACCAGTTTGCATGTTTTAGTCATGGGATAAGTCTCCCAAACCTATGGATTAGCAGAGGGATGAAAGGCAAAGGTATACAGGAATGCAGACACGCTTTTTACCTTTGAAGTGAGTCACTAAGGGCTGCCAGCTTGGAAAAAGGAAAACCACCTTACCCTTGCGTGCCAACACAGCTATTGTGGATTCTTTCTCATAAATAACTCTGCATGCAGCGTAGGTACTTGTATAAACAGACATCTCCGGTCACACACCAGCAGCCCACGCCTGCCATGTATCATACAACCCAGCCACTGTAGTTCTTCCCTGAACACCACAAAAAGAGCCGACGTTACGATTAATACTTGCAGGAATAAATAGGGAGTTACCCTGAAACGGGACACAAAATCCATGCGAACTTGCTAGGTATTAAGTAATACGACTTTCCACACTTTTCCCCACCACTAGCTCAAGCTTTTACTCTGTACCAATTGCCTTATTTTATTTTATTTTATAACTAAGACATTTAGACGGACAAGTCTTGAAGGAGAAGCACAGAAATGCACCACTACGCAACTGATACATAGGGAGCTTTAGTCAAAAGACGGGAGTTCTTTTGACTTGTTTTTGCCCTGTACACAGACACATTTCCACTGTATATTCTTGGTTATGCCAGAACCTGCCCCTGCCCGTGACTTTGGCAAGGGGTTCCAGTACGTGAGCCAAGGACTGAAAGACGGTGCAAGACGACTGGCAGCGGAAAGGTAGACTTTCTCTATTTGTTTGCTTGGGTTTTAAGGTGCTTGCCAAACAGCGAACTCTTTCTAAACATTCTTCAAATCAGTTTAACGTTAGCAAATGACAGATAGAGGAAAAAGACCTGCGCTTTCAAGCGCCGGCAGCCTGCCCGGGTCTCAGGTACGCAGGTGTGCATCGCTGGGGCTGACCCCCTGCACAGAGCACACAATGGGAACCAGCACATCTCTTGTAAAATCAGCGCTGCGGCTGATCTTACAAGATACCAAGACCCACACCTGCATTGCTGAAAGCAGGAGCAAGCCCTCAGTGGCTGCATACTTTTCTCCCTCTCCATTCATCTTTCAGATTTATTCTTGTCACTAACAAAACCTATTTCCTCTGTGAGCCTTACAGAAAAGAGAAAGAATAGCATGGAAATAACTTGATAAATTGTACGTTACTTACAGCCTGATCAAAGCCCACTAAAATTCAGTGCGAGTCTTTTTGTTGACCCAACAGACTTTAGGTCAAGCTTTTAAGCACTTACCTAATTTCAACCTTGGCATTTAGAGTGCCTAAGTTTTCAGTACAAAAATACCAACTCTTTGATATTTGGTGGAATCTATCTGAGTCAGTCGCATTATGGATTTTAATTTTGTAAATGAGAACACAAACAGTAAAGAAAACATGTCTTTATTTCCAAATGGAAAAAGCATAAAGCAATCCTGGAATGCCACCGTCATGAGAAGCAAAATCTGGAAATTTGATTCAGCGCTGGATTATCAGCTGGTCCCAGTGCACCACTTTAATACCATTTGCTATACTTCTTTTGGAGTTTAAAGCCAGGCCTGCACTACATAGGACCTGGCAGGTGCTTTTCATTTCTTTCTGCGTGGTTACATATAACAGCTTTCTTCAGGCAATCAGGTAGATCTTTAGAGCCCGTTTCACTAATAGTTGTACAGACAGAAACAAAGTAATGAATTATTAACTTGGTAAGAAATTAAAACCACCTTTCTTTTAAGTAGAAGGGTGCTTTCTGTTACTATTTTTCAGTATTTCCACAAAAGATGGAAGCAAAACATAACACAAAAAGCACTACACTAAAGATGATAAAAATTGCCAAATTTTTCTATGTCAGTTCTACAGAAACAGCGTGGAGCCAGGTACAAATTACTGGAGGCCATAAAGATTCACGAATTTACATCTAGCACAAATGTGGCCCTATCAAAGCAAACACAGTGTCAAAGACAAGAATTACAAGAACAAAACCGACAAAAGTTAAAATCAATTACCGCTGTTCATGTACTAAGCACCTAGCAACTAGATCGCATACCTGGAAATCATACTGCTTGTCCCATGAGAAAAATTATTCCCTCCAGCTACGACAGACTCCCACAGCAGTCAAACGGTGAATTATTACAACTCTTCCCCTTTCTCAAGTATTATAATTTTCAATATAAAATTAGTGCCAAGCAGTCACATTGTTTTGGCATCTAGTTTGAAAGTGAATCCTTACAATTTTCTACTTCAAAATTATTAGGATCAAATGAGAATTTCAATCTTCCTGCTTATGTTGATATTATAGAAGTAGTAAATAAAGACTTCCAAAACAAAACTTTTCCAACAATTTCACGCACAGAAAAACATGCAACTGCGGAGACCCAACGGAGAGAAGAAAGCAATACGTTCCCATATTTGGAGAGGCGTATACGTTCGCCTCTCAGCAACCTGCCTCTCACAGTGACCAACATGGGAGCTAAAGAAGGAAAAATGACCAAAAAAACTCCCCACATTCAGGCAGGAAAGAGAAATCTGCCTTCAAACCATATCCAGCCAGGGCTGTGAAAGGTATAAGGGTTGGAGTCTTATTTTTTTAATGTTATCTACAGTTCTATGCCAACTGTAATCATTCCAAGTTGCTTTAGCTTGCAAGGGATGGCTTAAAATAATCGTTTCTAAACTAACCAAAATTAAAGTCTTACCTGAAGTGCAGAAAACACACAAAAGCTGTTCCAGTCTCCTCTCTGTACAGGTTCTGTGCATGTCTCTGGTTCTTTTCTATTTTTTTAATTTTATTTTTTTTAATTTGGGATAATATAATCTCTAAAAAAGAAACTGGCAACACATCCATTCAGTCAGAGGGTTGTAAATTCAGCTCAGCCTATGACTCTTGCTCCAGCCAGAAGTACAAGTCTTCTGCCTAAATGATTATTCTACTTTTGGAAAAACTCTGGTGAAAGATCATGTTTATACTCTATGGGTCCAGTGAAGTAGAAACTCAAACAAAGCTGAACAGGTATTAATATCCATTATAAAGGAATTTAAAAGACAAATGTAATTTGGTATATAACTCTGATTTATAGTTTAAGAACTCAAAATCTCCAATTTGTAACTAAGGACAAACCTCCTGGAATCGAGACCCTGTTGGTGCTCTCTCATCACACAGCACCCCAAGTTCAGGGCATGAAATCACCTCGGTTTTAACCCTCTAACAACAGAGCGCCTGAAGTGCATTTGTAAGTCTACAGCAGTATAGTTGCAACTCCTAGAGCAAATCCTGGAAAACAACAATAAGAAACATGCTTCGGGGAAGCTACTAAGGACAAAGAGAAAACCAGACAATAAAAAAGGAAAATTGGAAAGGAACCGCTTAATACATTACCAGTTTTCATAGCTTTTGCTACGGTTTATATAATATTTTTACGTTATGACATTGAACACAGATACAATGGAAATAAGAGACCATCACTCTTTGTACATCAAAATGGTACATTTACAAAGTCTGTAGCCAGGGCTTTCACTCACTGTCTTCTCACTAATGCTCTAACTCAGGCATCCTGGTTGGCAAAAATTACTTAGGGTTTGATTCGGGACAGCTGAAAACTAATGAAAGCCAAGGATACTTTATAGGAATGAAAATTAGGCTGAGTGCTATTCTCAGTCTTGCAATAGCACCATGTTCTTTTGAATTGGATTTCCGTGTGCCTCAGTTTCTCCAAGAAGAAAGACGGGAATGTCACTTGGAAGCACTTTGAAGGCAGCAGTTAAAAGGAGCTCTATAATGCAAGTCTATTATTATTTTATTTGTGATACAGGTCCTTGCCATTTATGGAAGAAAAATAAAAGATATTTATATACTAACCAATCTCAACGTTCACACTACAGACCTAATCCACCACTTCCCTGTGCCAGTGGAAAGACTCCTATTGACTTGAGTAGGCTTCGGCTCACACTCCTGCTTGAAAAGACAGGGCAAGTGTAAAGGCTCTGCCCTATGAGCAGAGTTTATGCTGCTTCAGCTGCCTTTGAACCTTAAAGATTTGCAAGACAAATAAGTGGCCATAGGCAGTAATTACGTTAGAACTGACTTTTATTAAAAAGAAAGATTTTTCTTGTGTGTGTTCTGCACAACAAGAATGGCGTAGTAATGCAGAATAGATGTCATTTCTCTCTTCAAAATCCCCTGGGAGGTAAGCAAATTGAATGCGTAAAACAAACACGCCAAATTTTCATCTCTCATATTTAAAGCACCCTGGTAAAACAGAGAAGGCAATAAGCAATTAATCCAATGTTCATTCAAGATTTGTTTGGACAATGGACTGGGGAAAAAGCTAGAAAGGAGAGATTCAGGCCCTCCCGGGAGCATCCTCAGGCATCTGCTGCAACTGGATTTCCCTGTGAAATGACGTGCTGCAAGTTTCAATTTTGTGTGTACAAACCCACCCCACCAAGGTCTTGGCTCCTTTATCTTTGCCCATTTCCTATAATCCCAACAGAAATACTCCCGCTTTACTCCAACACCCTCAGCATCTGCCTGCTGGGGCCACGATGTTGCTGATTTTTTCCTTGACTTGCCTGGTACTGGCTGCATAGTTCATTAGCCAACATGAAATGATTAAAGTAAAATGAAAGACAAATAATATAAATAACCCACGCTTCTGGCTGTGGAAGTCCTAAAGATGTTCAGCCCAGCCATGCACGGAGCAGGTCTGTTCTTCAGGCAAATCCATTACAGTACATGACACCAAAAAAAAAAAAAAAACCTGTATAAATATCTCCAAAAAATAGCCAAAAGTATACAGGAAAAGTAAACCAAGCACAGAATGGACTTCAGTGGCTCTCCTGCTGTCTAGAAGTTTTTCATTAGAAAGCAACTAAAAGCAGCTAATAGACAACTGGAAGTTGAACCAGTTTATACTGTCTGGTTTTCTGTAAGCACTACAAGTATTCTCACCGCATTTTCACCTTTCCTGAAGAAACTACTGAAAACTAAACCCCATATATAGCTGTTTTAAAGCTTAAAAATGAGAACAAGGTGCTCTTCAGAAAGTAAATAATTTATAATAGATTCAAACAATTAGGATTAACCGGCTTCATTAAAAAAAAAAAAAAAAAAAAGAATGTTTGATTATTCTGGGCTGTGCTTTGGAAACTGTTTCTACCTTATTTTTCTTGGTAACACAATTTCATGCTAGAAAAAAGGCATCAAATGATGAAAAGCATTTGTTTCTTTCTTGTTCTTAAGTAAAACCAGCAATGTTAAACAGGTCAGATATAATAAATACAGCTATTTCAAGGGAAAGAAAAATGTTTTCCTGTCCTAACTTTGAGTGACAAGAGAAAATTTTTACCAGCTTGCAACTCCACTTTATTAAAAGTGTTCAATTTTATTTAATTGGATATATATGTACATGTTATATTGGGCTTCTTTGTTGCATTTTTCAAATTAATCATACACCATAGAAGCAACATTTTAAAGTGAGTGATGTTCTAGACACCTTTAAAAGTTCTCGTCTGTGGCAGCCACAGTCTCCTACCCCATATTTTTAAATTTTTGATACTTGGATTACCCCGGCAGGAAGGCGATAGTCCCTGAATAGAGCTTTTTGTTCAGCATTCTAATAGCTTCCAGCACTTGCCCCAGCCCACAAGATACATACCAAATTTAGTTAGACATCTAGGCCAGACGTGAAGAATTTCTCTGTCAGATCTAGTAAACTCCACCGGTTTAACATTTTGGCTTCTTGAGGGCAAGGAGGAGACAGCGAGGCAGCAACCATGCCTTGCAGCAGCCCGGTGACACATGGCGGTTCTTAAAAGGAAGTTAATGAATGAGGCTACTAACCTCTGCAACCCCTCAAACTTCCCTATTTTAGATTTTAAAAAAATAAGAATCGTCCATCCTTAGCTGTATTCAATCCCATATCCTGAAAATGAGGGCTGCTAAGAGATAGATACAGAAATATTTTTTTTAAGTTCAGCTTGCCATGTAACAATCCCAGAGCTCAGATCCACTCTGTATTTCCCTGTGAAGACACTGAAGAAATTTCAGCCATCTTGAAGCAACTCCTGTCTTTCCAATTTGTTTTAGATTTGTTACCAAGAGTTTAAACCTATTGGAAGAAACTGGTAGGCAATTTGTACTCTTGCATTAAATTATTGTGGTTTCAACCCATTTGCTTTGATTTTATACTGATCATACTGATCTTCTCCCACACAGAACTGGTACAAAGGGAATACATTTCTATTACCCAAAATGATTTACCAGTTTGGAAAAGGAGAGAGCGAGCAGTGGAGAACCCCACAAGCAGAGCTCTCTGCCTCCTGCCAGCCAGGCAGGATGGACACTCCAGGCAGGAATCTCCTGCAAGATGTTCTCCTCCCCGCAGTCCACTCTCAAGAGGGTTTGAGATTTTGGAAGAAGCCCTTCTCTCTGGGCTGGGCAACTGTCTTGTGGGAGGAACTGTGGAGGCAAATGCTTGTGGAGTACTGTGAAACCGCAGGGCTGCGATGGGGGGATCTGCAGCAGGGCCAGGGCAGCGCGGTGCCTTCTGGGAGCCCATGAGAACTCACTGCTGAATTCCAGCCTGGCGTTCCTCATTTGGAAGTAATTGCCCCGTGCAATCCATCAGGAGGGGCCAGAGAAGATATCTTTGTGAAGTGGAAAAAAATGAGTTCTTAATTTATATATGACAATTAAACCAAATTGGATTGATTTCTTTTTTTTTTCCCCCCCTGTTTTTTGGAAGACTTTAAAATGAACTATAAGTCAGAAGATCTGCCAAGGCTCCCTTCCCTAATTAAACACATAACTTGTATTAAAAACCTTTTTAGTCCAGCTGCTGAGAGACTGTGGAATTGTGGAGATATATGGTTTGTGGGAAACATTGTGTTCCTTCTTGAATTCTTCAGCTTTCACAAAAGACAGCATGTGAACACTTTCCATAAATACAAACTGCGTTTTCTAATTAAACTACTGTCACTTCTATATAATGAGTTAGCAAACCAAAGGAAAGCTTACACAAATATTTTCAAAGTTAAAGGAATCAGCTTCAAATGAAATACGAAACTTCTCACTACAGCCATACCTTTAGTAACTCAAGCAACAGTTTTTTTAAAAATAAGTAAGAAAATATCCCAGATTTACAGAAGACATTGCCACTGAAAGACTACAACACACCAAGGGCTCGGGTAATACAACAGAAAGTTTACACAATGACAGATTAGATTTACAAGATTTTCTCTTTAAAAATTCTTTAAAAAGGTGAAATTCCACTTTAGAAATTCATTGGTTGTAACTACACCAGCCGCAGAGTTCAGAATGAGATATGCACATTTCTTACAGAAAACTACTTTTTTCCCTGCAATTTAAGAGTTTAGGCTGATTTATCAGTGCTGATTATTAGACAGACACAAAACAAGCGTTTGGTCATTAATTATCTCCATCCTCCTGGAAGCACACATGAAGGTTACACGAAATATTATATACTCGCACAAGAAAATAAAGTGTTCCTTTTGCTGCATTTGTTATTTTATTACTATCAGATTGGCTTTATACAAAAAAAATAGCTCTGTAGGTATTACACACTCAAAGCTTTCTCTAGCGTAGAAAAACAAAATAATTGAGAAATATCAAAGACCTAATCTTGTGAAAACAGCTCTTTCTTCAAAAAATCGAACTATTTTCAACCCTTAAGTAGCCAATTTACTTGTACATTTGTGAAGTATAGCACAGGATAGGACTTTCTACAGCCCAGTCTGGCGAACTCACATCACCTCATTTCCAGTATCCCGACGTCAAACTCAAGGCATGCTGTAAAACATCGCCTTTGGAAGCCAGCCTGACCCAGTTAATGCCTTATGCAGAAAATCCTTCCTACCTAGTTGGAATCATTTTAAATGTACAAATTAAGGTATCAAAAAAAGCCAACTGCTCTTACTGTTCCCCAAATGAAACCACGTGCCCTCTTTTACACCAACTCTGCTACAATAGGTTTATTATATCTCTATATCCTACATTTCATTTTTGTTGTACCGGATTTTCTTACATCGAACAGCAAAACTAATAACCTGCTTCCAGCTCCAGGAGTTCCCTGTCTGAACCTGGGAGGATCCAGTTCCTGCGGTCTCTTACGCCGTTTCCCAAGTGTGGTCTACTGGCCATCCATCATCAGAGCCAAGCGGCTCAGTTACAGGGGGCTTTGGTCCAGCCTAGGTGGCCTGTGGCTGTCTTCTGAACCCAAGGACTATTAAGTGATCAAGCATCCCACGGAAATCAAGTAAACTGTCTTGGTTCCACAAACAACAAATACACACTGCAAGAACAGCTCTTTAGCAGGGAATTAGCTTTTGCACCCCCTGATGTGAATCAGCATGTCTTCCATTGTCAGAGACTACCCAGATGAGTTTTCATCTTCTTTTCCCATAACAGTTGGAGGCTCTGAACGACCCATTTTTGCTGTGCTGCTCACCCCCCATGGCAGAGATGGGCGCTAAGGGGAAATGGGCTCTTCTCTTCCCATTAAGAAGCGTCAGCTCCACGGCTTTGTAATGCAAGCACCTTGGCACATCTCTATTCAGAAGCCCCTCGCACATAACAGAGTGGCATTACCCTAAGTAAGGGCAGCAACAAAGGAGCAGGCTGTGAGGAGCTCAAGATACCATCAGCCTTTGGAGATCTGACCTGCTCCGCTCCATCAGAGCTAAGGAAATAAATAAAAAAATGACACTATAGCTTTTCCATTCTCATCACAAAATTCTTCAAACCCTTTCCCAGCTCATCTCCTATTAGAGCAGCGCTAGCTGAAAACATTTCATCCTATCCTTTCACACTGAAGTCATCATCACACAAGCTGAAGCCTTTATCACAGAGCATCACAAGCGGATTCCCCACAGCCTTCTCATAGTCCAAAACCAACGCCAAAAAGATGTAGCAAAGGCTAATGGAAAGCCACTTGTGCATGGGCTGCTATAACCATTTTGCAAACCTCAGTATTTGTTTTAAAGACATCTCCCAATGTGAAAAACGGTTCTTCTTCGTCGTTAAAAGAGAATGTTGCAGACAGTTAATCTTGACCATTTATTTTATATCATCCAAACCAAAATATTGATACATCTGGACAAACTCAGTCCAAGTAAAGAGCACCATTCCCAAAGCATTCATGAATACAACCAACAGATCATAAATCGTAACTATCCAGAACTGACCACAATTAAATAATCTGTCGAGGGAGGAGGTAGGCAGCCATTCTGGCTAGGTTCAGACCACTGATAGAAATTTAGAAATTGCTAAATTAAAAGTATCAACAGTTCGTTCGATTAGTGTCTCCTGAGTCACTGAGTTAAGGCAGCCGAAGCTACAATAAACCCCCCCAGGGTAGGTCAAATATTTATTAAATTGTTGTGCCCAAGAGACTCTCACAAATTCAGGAAAAATCATTCATATGCTTCAATCAGACTCTGTTCAGGACAGTGCTCTGTCTGCACAACTAGCACATTCACAGGGAGGCATCTTCTCGGGTTCAGTGGCAGGGAAATTCAGGGTCAGTCCACCAGAGAGCTCAGCTTGAGTTATTCCACCTGAGCAACCACCTTGCTGCTCATGGTGAAATAGGTGACGTTATGCCAATCCTTACAGAAGGAAATTTGTGCTACAAGACACAGCACTGCCAGCTGTGGCCATGCTGTGCACTGGGAGACATGCAATCATGTAAGATTATTAACCCGTTTTAAAGAGAATTTAAAACAAAACAAAACAAAACACCACAAAACCGAAAAAGATTTTTTAAAAAAACCCAAATCCTCCAATCCCTCCATTTTTTTTTCTCCTGTATCTTAAAGAAATTCAAGTGAAGTTGATGACGGTGGGATTCCTGGCTCTGAAAGCAGGGGAGGATCAGGGTAGAAAGTGATCACCCCGAGTGCAAGACAATAGCTGCACCTGAATGCCATTACTATTTAAAAACATTACTGATAGAAGGGAAAATAAATTTCTAGAGAAAAACCTGAAGCTTAATTCCAGCTCTGCTGAAATCAACAGTTTTGCCTTGAACTTCAAAGGAATTGTGATTTCACCCCCGCCACATTTTAGAGCTAACAAAACCAGAGGAACTGAAAAAGATTTCAAATATTACTAACTAAATCCCCCAATTAGCAGACTGCTTATACCACGTCATAACTTCAGATCTGCGAGAAGGACTGAACCTGCAGTCCTCTAGTTCAATTGCAAGATGGATTGCCAAGATGGAAAGTGCTATGGCAAGCTTCTTATGGATGCCACCACTTCTGCTGGGACCATCAGAGAGCAGCTCGAGCCACCATCCATACAGTTCTCTGATATTTTTTTTTTGTTGTAACAGCACCCTAAGACCCAGGATAATAAATCTAGACAAACCGTTGTTTGCTGCTTGGTAATTTTTGCTTTACATCTCTGAATCACAAAGAATTGGGGCTTTTTACCCATAAAATCCATGTGCCCTCCCTTTATTCAGGCATCTAGACTTGATGCCAACAGTGATTGCTCATCATCATACCAAGCACAGGAACCTACAGACTGAGTTTTCATACCCTACAGTAACGAAGGCGCACACAGAGAGAGACAGAAGCAGTTGCTGGGAAGGATCTAAAGCACTCCTCTGTTTAAATCAGTGCAACCAACCACTGAGAGCAACACGCACTCTTTGCTCTTCAGTGAATGTACTGACACATTCATTGTCTAGTATTTATTCAGAGATCATTTCTTAATCATAACATGGACTACTTCAAAACTATGCAGGAACTAAAGTCACATTTACAAAGCCAAAAGTATTAAAATTACGTAGGCATATAACAAGTGTTTGATTAAATGTCTCTTGCGTGGCAGAAGAGAACCACACGAGTAACACGGGATTTCAGTTTATCCTCTATATGCCTCTACATTACATTAATTAACTGAAACCATGACAATATTTCCATTACAGCACTATTTTAAAAGTGATCACAAAAGCATGAATACATCGAGGTATATCTTTATTTTTATGAACACACTTCTTTGCAATCAGTAATAAGATCTTACCACTGTACTTCACTCTGACCTCGAAAGAAAACTAAACAATGATTTCTGTACCACTGTGCAAATTAGTAAAGGAAAAAAAAAACCAAGAAGCAGCGTTCCTTCCCACCATGTCTTATTTTACAATAAAGAGGTACTTTCCTGGCATAAAAAACCCTCAGTGTTCAACGTTCCCTTTAAACCATCTACAGTAAGTCACTGAACCTGAACATAAAAGTTGGGCATTAACTAACTTTATCCATTTACCTTCTTGTAGAAGTGAAAAGAAACAATCTATAAGCAAGGAAAAACCCATCAAGCTGAACACAACACCACATTCAGATTTTGTGACTCTTGGAACATACAAAGCTGTGTGTGTTACCCAGAGCTTATCTGTAATTAATAACAGATCTGGATTTAGTTATACTTATTTACACAAACAACCTACAAGCAAACCATACACAATGGTTAATAATTAAATGTAAGCATCTGCAGTAACAAACCGATGAAGCAATATGAACAGAATCACAGTCTTAGAAATTGAAATCTCAATTTGAATAATGTAATGAAAAATTCTCCATCTGAAAAAGTCTCAATTTGTTTTATTTCAAGAAAGAGAGACGTGTCCAAGTTATTCTGTGAATTTCATACATCTAATCACTTTAAAAAAAAAAATGAGGAAAAATACAGGGAGTAACCCTGCTATCATCTTCAGTACCATTCAGTAGAAGTATTAGGCAAAAAGGTTCAAAACAATGTCATTTCTTTCATTTGAAGTACCCCTTTAAAATACTGCCTTTAAAAACTATTAGATTTTTTTCCATTGAGACAACATCAGCAAAAGCCACGGTGTGACATTTAATATCATTTGCATATTTGCATCTTTATATAGACATGCAGATAATTACACCATTCTACCACTAAAAGCTTCACAGTTAACGTCTATCAGAAAAAGTACTCGGAGAAGCACCAAAGAGGCTATGAGCACACGCTTGATTTTTATTGGAAAGTCATTTGAATTACGTGTGCTTACTAGCGCTTTTCACAGCAGTGTGCTCCTGACAGAATTTATCAAATCAACGAGCTCCTCGGGAATGAATAAAGTTATGAATCAACATAACAAACAAGGACTGTCCTAGTAACTTAATAGATCTTATCATTGCAAAATAACGATAGGAATGTGCCTCATCCCCGTGCCCGCATGATTGCTATTTGTACATCTGGTCAGGAAGCACAATGCAGCCCCTCCTGACTCCCTGCAAGCATTAAAGCCCAGACAGAGCTGCAAAGATAAACAGCGCTTTTGACGAGGCACTCACTTTGATGAAATAAGATTTATTCTCAAGAATTACTGGAGCTGCTCACAGCTTTCAGGAAGAAAATAAAGAAAAGGAAAATACATAGGCTGCTGGAGTGAGACTAATGATGATATATGCTTGACATTAAAACTGCTAAAACCAGGCTGCATGTTGGTAAATTGTGTCATGTGCCTGGGAGTCTGGGCACTGGCTTTGGAGCCAGGAACCTCTAGTTTCTCGTGCCGCTTTTAACAATAACTTCTTTTGTTACCCTTGCCAAGTCATTGCTGCACTTCTGCTGCAGCGAGAAGAGGCCAGGGCTTACCTACCGTTCAGAGGCTGCGTGCTTCAACTAATATTTGCAACATGCTTTAAAAAATGCAATCTCACCATGCAAGTTCTTTGAATTATTATTTATGAAACCAGCATTGCAGATGGGCAAGTGACAGGGAGAACATAATAGATCCAAGTGCCGTGATATTTTGCCCAACTTATCTGACACAAGTCCAGCGATAAAACCATCACTCCCTGTTCATTTAACTCAATGCTGATACTCATGTTCTTGCTCATTTATCCACTATATCCATTGTTTTCTTCTGGAAAACAAATAGCAGAAGAAAAAGTTGTGGTAGGCGTGCACTGTGACGCAACCGCCACTGTAACAATTCAGAGGGCCACTTTAGTGAACAGGCAAAGAGAAATGAGTCTGCAGTTGAGTGACTTCACTCAAAGCAACGAAAAGCCATCAGTTACCCCGCAGATGCAGTCTTCAACAGCAGGTCCAACAAAAATGAGCAGGACAATCACTGGAGAAGAGATGAGGATCCTCACCTTTTTGCTAAGAGAAATCCAACAAACCTATACTTTCTGTAACCTTATTTCCACCATTCGAAGTATGGCAACTCCTATTCTGTAGATCTTTGCAAGGGTGCTACATAGAGCAGAGCTGAGGTCATGCTGGAGACATCACCTCTTCCCTCCCTTCAGCTCAAAGCAGGATCACCTGTATCACAAGTGGTTGAACATCCTTAAAGACCATCAATAATAGCAATTCCACGAAAGCTATTCCATCATCTAACTAATGGTTTGGTCTGTACGTCCCTTGCTCTTGCTTAAGACCATAGCTAGTCCTAACCACTGTGATCAACTACTGCCTTCCTTTTTGCGGCAGCTCCTTAACATACTGGAAGCACATTATCAAGTCTACCCTCTCATGTCTGCATGCAATAATTTAAATTTAATAACAACCATTTTGTTGTTCAGTTCTCTTACTTTTGTCCCAGACACAGAGATTAGGGTTTATGAAGATCTGCCACAATGACAGAAGGCAACAACCTGAGTCATCATTGCCTTTCCTCTCCAGGTGGCAATGCCAGACACTGTGCTTTCCTTCAGTAACATAACATGGCAGAGTCTGGAAGCACAGCACTAGAGCTGAAGCAAAATCCAGATAATTCTGCAAGACCGAGAATCGTAGCTAGTAACAAAAATAGCACGATTCCGATGCCTACAGCCTGCTACCCTCCTAGGAGGGCAAAGCATCCCACCTTCAGCAGTAAGCCCTTTGCTCTGATTTCAACCCTCCTGCAGCATAATCCTCAAGCAAATCTTTCTTTCTTCCCCACTGAACATAACACCATGTTATGTTCACATAGCATTCCCCTTGAAAGGGATGTAGGAGTTGAACACTTGGCAGAAGTGCAGAGCATCTTTAGAGAAAGGTACAGGCTCTGTACATCTGAGAAAGCAGGGCCACATGTTCATTATGCCCTGAATCACCTCAAAATTATATGTATGTTTTTCTTAATCAAATTGCAATTATTTAAAAATATTTTCCATCTCTACTCCCTTATGACTCATCCTGAATGACTCCAGCAGCAGCAGCTGCTCAGTCTTACCTTATTTGAAAAATAAAACCCAAACAAACAAAAAAGCCCACCCCAACACCCCCAAAACCCAGCATCGAGCAATTCATCCAGCAGAACTTTGGAGAGGAAGTGTAAAATCTCAGACCTGCTGCACACCGGAGTTTTGCACGCACTTCAGTGACATCCAGATTTCACCTCTTATAGACTTACAGCTGTGCAATGTGTGCATAAGGTGTCACCATGGATATTGGTCCAGATTCCACATGCTTCAAACAGAAGATTTATAAGGTAAAATGCCATGTAAGCCAGCAAAGAGAAAACAGACTTCTTATTTGCTCCTTTTAATACCAACTTGAAGGAATTACAGTTTTTCCAAAAAGCAGCTGTGGGGAAACAGAACAAACTACAGATTATCTCAAAAAACCAAAGGCTTCCACCATGGAGGCCTTCAGTCAGGCATCTCCCTATCTCCTGAGAAGAGAACACAACAGTTCTTTCCCAAATAACAGCAGAGAGAAATTGCAACTAGAAAACAAAAGTCTGTCTTAAACCATTTCCCAAATTAAACATGTTTTAATGAAAAAAAAAAAAAAAAAAAGAAAAAGGAGTAACTACAGAAGGCCTGAGCAAATTCACTCTGCAAAGACGGGGTGAATCCTTGCTCCAGCCCCTGTTGTAAACGGGGTATGTACTCACTGGGACATGACCATGATGCCAAGTCCCCGCACTGGGTCCTTGGGTGTCATTAGCTGCTTAAACCAGTGCCTCAGTCATGCCAGTGCAATGGGCGATTAGATTCAAGATGGCAGTTTGATTTTTGTGTTTGTTGTTATTCCTTTTTAATCATAATGCAGAGAGCATTCAAAAGCTGCTACCTCAAGTTCATTCCCTGGGAAAACACGTTTTCTGATTCCACGCTTCTTTCTTATAGATTCCTACCCTCGCACGTGAAGAGAGAGTAACCCAAATACTATCCCATTGACATTACTGATTAATTAATATTAGCAAGGGAGAAAACTTTAGCTAATACTGTTATAATTGCAAGACAAAAAGCAATGCCTCAGTATTACCAGCCCACCAGAAACAGAACCACCATGTTAAAGCAACACTCTGCTACCTCCTGGAGGAGCTCAAACAATGGCCACATTGTTCAGCAGCCTCATCTCTGCTGAAGGCCACCCACATCTTCCCTACTCCCGGGAGAAGTCAAAATCTTCCAGCTCAATAGACATCCAGTCAGAGGAGAAAGCATCTTAACAAGGCTTGTTCATTTTTCTTGGACAAGAAGAGAGTTCAGCCTTTGCCTTCAAGCCAAGTCCCTGAAAGGAAGGGAATGAGTTTGAAGTTCCTGAAGATGGACATGCCTCCAATGCTCAGGCATTTTGTATCACACAAGATTGATTTCCTCCAACTACAAGAGGCCTCGGGTGAAAACGATCCTTCACAGCCTCATGGCTGGGAGCCAGCATTAGACTGAAACACAAAGAATGCATCGTGCTTGCCTCAAGATGTCAGGAGCTTTTGATAAATTAAAATTCATTTTGGTAAATGAAAAATTCCTGGAATCTTTTGTTCATGCTAACATGTGCTGTAATATTTCAAATTTAAATAAATTACACAAAAACAAGTAAAAAATTAGTCAGTCCTTCCAAAAATTGTACAACCCCCCCATTTTTAAAACGTTTGAAATGTTCTATTACTTTCTACCAGGCCTACTATAAGAAAGGAAAACTCAATGCAACCAACCCTAAAAGTGCTGGAGAAATGCAAAGAGAGAGGAAAACAGCAGAAATAAATGAATTTGCCATGCCAGATGAAGTCCAAACAAGCTCTGTCCAAAACCAGCTGTGTCTCTGGGTACACAGCACCAAATACTTGCCACAAGGTAGGGACAATGCTGCGAAAGACAGAGTAGATCCCACACTGGACAACCACATCCTGTGAAGTTTTAAGAGTTTTCAGGATTCACCTACAGAGCAAAAGAGATTCTGGAAATAAAGAGTTGCCAGATGTCCCAATATAAATCAGGATTTTTAGTATTTCTCCTGATGTCCCATCAACCTCAACAGTATTTCCATACATGTCATCTGGCAGCCTTCTCAGGATGCCCAGTAAAACTAGGACACATGTGTTAACGGCAGAGAAGAACAAGGGAGAAGCCCTCACAAGCCTGAATTCAACTCCTTCAGTTTGCCATGCCTGGAACAGGGGGAGGAGAACAAGGAGACAAAGAAAAACAGCTTGTGTGTAAAATAAGCAGAGAAAGAGCGAAGGCATCCCAGATGGATGAGATAGCCCAGATCCTGCACGTTGCTTTAGAAGAGAAGAATAGCACAGGGATCGGGGCTTGTCTAGGTGGGTGGGGGTGTGTGGGTAGGTGGATGGGGATGAGGGTGGAGGTGGGTGGGGGAACAAAAAGGATATCCTTTTATCATGCTTACTTCAAGATAAACTTTCTGTAGCCTAAAATAACCACTCCTGTTGACATGCATTCAAACACACTGCAAACTAATATACTGATATTGCTCATCTGGAAGGGATACGGTCTTGTCATGGATGGAGGGCATAATTCATACTAAACATTTCACAGCAGCCAATGCTGCAGGGTTGCACTGGCTTGCAGCACGAGACCTGAACTGCCTTCATTACAGCGGAAGACACACAAGAATTGCTTGGGGCCAGCTGTACACAAATGTCTGCTGCTACTAAACAAATTAACTTTTCTTTATATATATTAAAAAAAAAATCCACCTCCATCTAATCTGTAAGCACTTGCCCCTCAGAAAAAAAGCTTTTTTATTTTTTCCTTTTTTTTTTAAAATGAGACTATTTGCAACAGGTATCGGGGAAACTTAATCAGTCCTTAGAAAGCATTTAGATATAAAGAGGTACATAGAGTCATTGCTGTCTCCCGCCCACAGCAGAAATGAGATATTTCTTGAGAGCTGAAAAGGCTATAGTTTATCATGTCCATTGAACACCTGCCTCCACTTAACCCTTTTGGGACTTTCTGCTTCAGCTGGTCTTTTCAATGGGGTTAGTAGATCAACAGGGCTCTAAATTCTTCAGAAACTGTTTTCCCCCTGCCTCTTTTCAACAATATCTTACCAGACAGTCTTTCAACACAGGGTCTCCATCCTTACGATTTTCAAAAAGACTCCAACTGAGGGATCACAGAAAGTCAGGACAAGGCAGTTTTGTTTCTGCCAAGTATTTGAGCTCAGATACCCCCTGTTCATTATGTCAATCAGTTGTCTGGGCTAGGTCAAGAGTTACTTGTAGATCCAGATGCAATATACATTTTTACGGAGTGGCTGTCTTCTTGCCCTGCTCACAGAGGCAAAATGCTCCTGCGCCTTCACGTTCTGCACGCTGTTCCATATCCAGACACAGACATACAAAATTTTTGCAATATACAAGTTTAGCAATCCACCCAACAGTGTATTTCCAGTATGCAGACAATTCATCCTCATTTCTATATGTATGTTAAAATTTATAGCAAATGTCTTCGTGCACTTTTGTTCAAAAAAAAAAGACAACTACGTTCAAAAGCAAAGTGTATACTGAGGAAAAAGTAAGGGAAACATCACAAAGGAAAATGAGCTTGGGGCTTCATTAACATGAAAATCAAGTTTTGTTCTCTTTTATTGGGATGTTCATGTAAAATACTTGAACCAAGCAACAGCAGTGCTCAGGCTACAGTGAGAAGCTGATAGCAGAAATTAGGTCCTCTGCCTTCGCTGTTTACACAGCGTGCCGCAATATGATAGGTGCTTTAAAAAGAGATAAAAATGACATTCACCCTAATCAAAACTTAGAAGCTTTACTTCTAAAGAAAACTCAAGATAAGATTAACTCAGTAGCATTATCTCAGCATGCAAATGTAAGTGCGTTCTATTTATTTACATACTCTATTCTGAAACATATTGAATGTTCTTAGTTGTAAATAGCAAAGCTCCTTTCTCCCAAACAGTCTGTTTCAATAAGACTAGCATTGTTACAGATTTATTATTGTTTTGAAGACTAAATGCCATATAGTCAGCATTGGAAGGATGGAGTTGCAAATGTTTGTCTTTTAGTGCCGAATGCTACAGAAAGCTGGCATCAAAAGTACAATAGAAAACAGAGTTTGGTGGGAAGTTCAGATGCTTGACTACCCTGCTCTGAATAGAGCAGAAAACTTCTATTAGTTCCCCGCTGTTTCAGCCAGGCTAGGTCAGTTCCCCCGCCAGCAGCCAGGAGACTTTTCCAGTGTTATCAGCATTAACCCCCTTCATGCTGCTCAACAGAGCTGCCGCAGATAAAAACGCACGCTGCTTGGTGCCAAGAAGTACTGCCAAGAAGCAATGCTGCTTTCCGAAATTAACTTCCAAACTCTGTAACATGTACAGAGCAATTATTTTAAAATATGGGACAATATGCATATTCTCAGTCCCGTGCCCAGAAAGCAGGCCATTATCTGGCAGCGTTTGCAATTACATTAACTGCAGAAAAGTGTGAAAATTTGTGTCACAGAGAAAGACGACCAGGATTTCTACTCTGTGTTGACAGAATAAGAACAGCTTATAACTAGTTGGAAATAATTCATTGCTTTTTCATGGCAGAAGAGGACAGGAACAGTTAACCCAAAGTACATGAAAAAATTGTTTGAAGCACACCCTATGGAGGAACAGGGTGTTCCTGCTGCATGTTAAGTATTGCACAGCTGATTAAAAAACATAAAATGCAGCATTTTACAAACAGTAAATCATGTCTATGGTTATATGTTACCATAACTCATAATTTTTTTGCTGTGTCCTACTTAAAAATTGAATCAAGTACCTGGCACTTTAGCAATGGTGTCAGGAAAGTACCTGCTAGAAGTACTGCTGGGTTGGTTTGGATTTTTTCAAGGCTACATACACCCTGAGACTGCTGGCGTGGGGTTAACTGTCCACCTGTGACAACCACATGCTATAGGAGAGTAGCATCTGGATGCTACACAGCTACAGTTACAGTAGGTTAGAAAATCGGTTTCCTCACCTGAAGACATTCTTTCTTCACTAAAGTATTTCTTAAATAAATATGTCACTGTAATTTCAAAATTCCCAACTAAAATCAGATTTATAAAAAAAAAATCAGGCAATAAAAAGTAAACGCAAACAATTTGTCTACTAAACACGTGAATGAGGATTTCTTACCTAGAGTTTGAACCCCACCCTGGAAGGTAATGGGATCGAACTCCTTGTCCCTTGCACAGGCTGGAGTAAGATGACAGTGGGAAGAGGCAGTTTCACCTGGAGAAGAGATGGCAGGAGGCAAAAGCATCCCTTCATCCTCCTCACCTGCATCCAGCACCACTGCCTCGCTGACACGAGCTGACAAACTGCTGTTCACTGCCAAGTAACAGCTTAGAAAAAAAAAATACAAACCAAAATAACAAAACAGGGGAGAAAGCCCTGGGAAGTATCTTAGAGGAACATAGGAAAAGATGCCTTGATCATCCCCCAGAGCACATTGTGTAGAAGTAACAAGCTAGAAGGAGACACACCAGACTGGCAGAACCAAGGAGTGCTTAAGTGGGAGCTGATGGTACTGCAAATCCAGAGGTTCCCATGGGCCAGGCTGGACCTGGAGAAGTACCCGTGCTCTGGACCTTTGGGCTTTTGTGTTCCCTTCCATTCTTCTCCCATGCCAGAAATATTTCATGGCTTCAAATGTTTTGACAATGAAACACTGCATGGAGCAAAACCATGTTACAAGGCAAAAAGATGGGGTTGAAAGTACTAAACTGGGTGGAGAATGACAGCGGTAGGGATGCTGGGAGTTGACATGGTCTTTGGTGGTTTGACACCCTGAGTATAAAACCAAGATTCAGTATCTGGCATGACACTCTGACTCTCTGATACCAGTGTGAGCAGCAGCTTCCACTATGCTAGTACAAATACACATGCCCCGAGAGTTCTGCCACCCCTTCCAGGCTCTGTGTGAGTGGCCTGGAGGTGACAGAACCCGTCTGAGCAAGGAGAGCTCAAGGTTTGAACCTTGGATAATTATCTCGTTGTCCGGTGTCATGCTAGACAAAGTTATTTAGACTGCCTATGTCCCCATTTCCCAACAATACAACGGGAATAGCAGTTTTTGCCAGCCTCAGAAGGAATGTAATGAGGAAAATGATGTCAAAGATTGTAAGGCTTTGGGGTGTTTACAGTGATAAGAATTGTGTAAGTACCAGAGGACAGGAAAAACCTGTGTCTTAGCCAAAAATCAATACGGAAATCACTTCACAGGGCTTTGAAGGGCAGCATAGGATCAGTTCAGCAGTAGTATTTAATAAAATGGATGATTACTAACCCTCTTCACGCCTCCTTGTGCCATCAGCAACCAAACACCTGCACAAAAAGAGAACCGCCTCTGAACAATGCTTCCTTTCTACACTGAAACTCCGAACAGCCCTGCACCTTGCTCACTTCAGTAAAATTTTGGCATCCCAATGCACTGCCACATGGTCCACTGCAGTTCTTTGCTTCCCCTGAAGCGAAGAGCCTGAGTGCCAGCCAGGGGGATGTGCACACACAGCCTTCCCAGGAGGATGCTCCCCTCAGGGAGAGAAGAAATGAGTCTGCTGTGCCCATTTAAAATACTTTCTTCCTCTCCTTTTTGCTCAGTTAAGACGACATTAAGCACATGTTTAATGCCCAAATGTGTCTTTCCAATGGAAAAACACATTTAGAAAGGCTTAAATGGCTATGGGAAAGAATTCATATTCAGGAGAGGATCCAAAATGGTGGCCACAAATCTGCCCTGTGGATTTTGGGCAAAGCAGAAGTAGAGTTCAGGCTGTCTCCATTTCTGTACAGCTGCAGCATGCTGTGCAATGACTGAAAAAGTGTCTTCTCACTTACCACAGAAATAAGTAGTAAAGTGTCAATGGTGCCAAAGCTCAGAGGATGACAAAGAAACCAACAAAATCCAACAAAACAAAATAAAACAATCAGTTGCTACTTTTCCAAACAATTCTAGGAATACAAATATGGGTTTATAGATTTAAGTGGCTTTTCGTAATGGAAAAAAAGAGTGCTCTAATACCAAAGACTTATATAAACTTCAACAAAAGCTAATTTCAAAGAGGAAAGCTTTGAATACCTAAGAAACAGATTTTTATGCCAACAAGACAAGCGGCAGGCAGGCTGCCACGTGCCAGCATAAGGGATTCACATATCTGTGGAACTTGCTCCATTGTTTAAACAACTGATTTGCTGAGACAGGCGAACTACGAAAGCTAAAGGCTCTGCAACTTTCCTCCAGTGTGGTGGCCGCATCTAGGCATAGGCATACCACCAACTATTACTCTATTAACTACATATGGCAGGGAAATGAGGGAGGAAAAACACAATATGCCACAGTTCTTTCCCACAGAGACTTAGCAATATCAGGGGATCATACTGTGTTATTTAAATGTGTGAGACTAAAAATACTGCTCTTTATTGCTCCGGAATTTAAAGACTAAGAGCAGTTACACGATCTGAGGTAACAAACCTAAAGATATATCGTAGTTCCTTCCTGTGACCTGAATTTGGTATGCATTATTTTTCTGCAGACCTTTTCCCGTTAGTAAAACAAACAAACAAACAAACAAACAAACACATGCTAGTAATTGTATTTACGTTACACAGGATCAACCAAATCTATATTTGGGGTTCTTTCAAGACCACCAACAAGGCTCATGTTACAGGGACTTTGCATTAAGTAGAGAAACAAAATAAAACAAACAAACAAACAAACAAAAAAAAACAGAAAAAAAATCAGAAGTCTTGCAACTTTAATATTAATGAAATAGATGCAGGTTAAAAATATGGGAAAAAAGATACATTCTCCATCTCAAAAGGGGAATCTCTCTTAATCTCAAAAAAAAAATACTAAGGCGGCATGTACAGGCAGCAGTCTGAGATAATTAAAGAATGATAGCAAATGTGGTCCCACCACTCATCCTCTCCTCCAGTCTAGGAAGCCTAAAAATCTGCACAGACATTTAAACATGACAGATCACAGAAACAGAAGCGACATCTTTAGTCAGTAGAGGTCTGATCCAGAGCGAGCTGAAAGACTCCCATTGACTCCCCAAGGGGCTGGACCAACCTGTACATCCCATCCACTGCCAAGGAGGACTCGCTGCCAGAAATATATTCCCCTGTAGTTCTGCCCAGTCCAATTTAAACATCTCAAGCAATGTAGCGTCAACAACCTCTCTTGCAGGACTATTCAGTCCAACAGATTTTACTCTTAGGAAACTGCTTCTGAAATTTAGCTGAGGCTTCCTTCTCTGCATTTCCATCCTCCTATTTATAGTCATGTCTTCCTTTGCATTGCTGTAAATAATACTCCTTTCCCCGCTGGTAACACAAATCAAATATGGGTGCACAAAAGATCATCCCTCTTAACTTCAACACATTTTCATTTTCTCTAAATAAAAACAAACCACAGAATCGATTTTGATGGTTTTCCTCTAAGGTTTCACCCCAGTTTGTTGAAAACTTTTCTAGTATTAACTTTCCCACAGCTGTATATGATATTATAGGCGTGCTCCCATGACAGCTGTAGAGAAAGCCCACTAACCTCGCTGATCTTGTGTATAACCATTTTCAGGTTCCTTTCAGCCAAATATCAGAAAGCAGGTTTGGGTGGGTTTTTCACGAACAAGTATAGATTTATTGTTGACTAAGTCTCTTCCTTCCATTGTGACAACACCATGCAGAGTACCCCAGCAAAGGCTACAGATAAATACTCGATAAAATCGCAGCTGGTTACACCCCACTCCTGCATTAGAAGTAGTTTACATTGCCTTCATAGGACACAGTGTGATAATATTTAAGCAGTATTTGAAAAACTGGACACATTATAGACCAATAATAAAAGGGGGAGAAAAAAGGAAACATTTTTTGCAGCGCCCCTGGAACAGCTATATACACTGTAGATGTGTCGGTTCCTTCCATGCGCAGCAGAAAGAAAAATTCAGAATTAGAAGAAAAACCCAGGCACCTCTGCAATGCTCCACAGTGTAGCATCTATATACAGACACACACACTTGGATAAAATGTGCAAGTTGCATATTAACAGCCATGTTAATGAGCAGTTCGGGGAAGAGATGAGGCTGGCACTGAGAACCAGGAGAGGTTCAACTGCAGCTTTGTTCAGGCAAGTTACTCTGGACGTTTCCTTTCTCTCTGCTTTATTACCCAGACCATGAGCTTGCCAGGAGCAGTGGCCTACAGAAAATGCCTTTGCATCATGTGCAGCTTAACAAGGCCTTGAGGAACTACTGTAAGAAAAATAGCAAAACCCACCGAGAGAGGTAGAGCACGTGTTCATAATGTAACAGAAGGGAAAGCAGTCCCACTCCAAGCAGGAGGTTGGACTAGGTGACCCCAAGTCCCTTTGAGCAGCGTTATGAGGATTCTATAAAATTCAGACGTTTTGCATCCTGGGAAACAGCACGATTCTGGCACAACGGACTGATGCCATTACACATGACACAAAACTTCTTACCTAAAGTCTAATTAATAAATATTAAAAGACTGAGTTTGATCCTTACAGAACAGTGAGCGGCAGCCAACTTCACAAATTTGGTGATGTTTGATAGAAGTTACTGTGGCAAAAAAACCATGCTGGGGTTTCAAATGGAAGGAAGAAAAACTAAACATAGCACTCAGACTCCTGAGATTACAGTTCAGTCCATTTGAATAAAAAATTGAGTATTAAAAAAAGGGGGGAGGGCAGTATGTGTATATATGTATTTTGGGGGGAAGGAGGAAGGGGAAAGTAATACTTGTTATTTGAGCAGGGCATGTCTTTTTTTCTTGGCAATCTCTGCCTTCTCTTTTCAACAGACACATCCTTTGGGGCCTAAATTGTGAGTTAGACACATGTACATAGAGAAACGGGCCTCTGTTTTCTGTATAACGACAGACTACTTATTTTTCAGTACAGACAACCCCTCATATCTGGTATTTAACTTATATGTAAACTAGTCCCAGCAGAGCTACCCCTCTTAATGGCTCACACAACTTTGGAAAACGGATTTTTTTTTTCTGCTTTTGGACTAGACTCATCACTGATGTATTAACTCAAAACGACAGTGAACCTAAGTCTATTCAGTTTTGTGGGTTGGTGTTGAGTGATTAGGCTTCTTGGCAGACTTGAACTACTTGGGAAGTCAGAAGTGAATCAAAGACTATTACACAGATACAGAAAAAACATTAGAGATTCTGACATACTCAATCCTTTCAAAATGTTTGATGTTTTGCTGTTCTCAAGTGACTCATGTGATTAATAAAGTAGACATATTTGTCATCTCCTTGGACAGAACTAAAAATGTACTTTGTTATGGGGAAAGACTAATAGGCTTTTTTTAGAGAAATGCCACAGGTGAACACCACCCACAGCACTGCTGTCCTCCCCCAGCACCCAAGAGATGTGCAGTGCAGAAGCACCCTTCCTTTTATAAGAAGTCCTGGGAGCAAGGACAGAAGAGGGTTTCAGGAACATGTACTGCAGTTCAGATCTGAATAATGTTTGTTGTCTGTGAGCTTTCATATCAAAAAACATTTTCTACTTCATCAGGTCTTAGTATTTTACTTTGGTATTTTACTATTATTGCTCTAATTAATACATATATATGTAAAGGCCTGAAGAAATAGGTGAGGGAAATATTCACGAAGACTAAATAGAGTGTAGGGAAGCTAGTTTCTCTAGGATCCCTTTAGAGTCACCAAGTTAACCGGGGTAAAAATCGATGTGGCAGAGTCCTCTTGCCATCTCCCTCCCCAAACCCAGCCCTAACAGATAGAAACCTTTTCTCTTGCTAGAGACCTCTAGCAACACAGCCTTCACAGCCTCCCAACACCATGAAGGGCTTTATTCTCCTTACCCTGGGAAGTTTTTCCCTCATATCTAAATTAAATCTATTCTGGTGTAAATTAAGCCAAATATCTTTTGTCCTAGCAATCACTGCCATTGGGAACAAGCTGTTCCCATCCTCTCTTTAACAGCTTATGTACTAACAACTCATAATACCCGCTCTCTTTTTTTTCCTCTCTCCTATTTAGTGACGCAGCCTCAGTTCATTCATCCTCATGGGTCATGTTTTCTTAGCTCCATGATGATTCTTGCTGTTCTCACTGGACTTTCTCCAGCTGATCCATACCTTTCCCAAGATACGCTTCCCAAAACTAGGCACAGTATTCCTCCCGTTGAGGTCTCGCCCATGCTGAGCAGAGGGACAGACGACCTCTTGTACCCTGCTGGTTCTATTGCTGTTGACGCAGCCAAACACAATGTTTGCCTTCTCCTCACAGTACGCCACTGTTGACTCTGCTCAATTTCTGTTCCGCGAAAACTCCCAAATCATTTTAGAAGAGCTGCGACCTAACCACATTCCTATTCTGCAATTTATACAGGTGATTGCTCCTTTAGAAGTTTAATATATTGCACTTACTCCATTTAATCATATTTCTTCCGACTATTTCTCCAGTTTAGCAAGATCATTTTAAAACCTGCCTGCCGATACCCTTGCAGACCCTCCCACCCGTGTGTCCTCCAGCACAATTGTTATTCCATTTCCCAGGTTGCTCCCAGAAGCGCCAAACCACTGGGCCCAAGGCTTTCCATTTATTTAGAGGCTCCCCGTCTTCCCCGCAAACCCTGAGAGCTATCCTTGGCATGCAAATACTCCAGTTCTGCCTTTACGCTATACTAGTTTCACTAAGATCCTGCGTCTGTAGATGACTTGTAGGAATGCCACATGAGATGTGACATTAAAAGTTTACATGAACTCAAGATACACCATCTCGTGTTCTCCACAAGGCTCCATAAGCTGCTGTAAGAGGGAAGGAGATTAGTGTGACAGGATTTATTCTTGACAAAGCCATTTTAGCTTGGTATTTCTCTCCTTGTTATCTTCCAGCTGCTTGCAAATAATTTATCTGTTGTTAAGCAGATTGATGTAGAATTCCTTAGCACTTCTCTTTTTAACAGGCTTTATGTTTGTCCTTTTGTTTCCCCTTCCCACTTTTCTAGGCCTACCCCCAGCAGTACATAGTGTCTCTCACTCCTGAGACTGACCGGGACTGAACAACTTCCTCAGAGATTAAAGCGTTGACAGGAGAAATCTGAAAACATCTTATTTATCCAAGTATTCCCTAACTAGTTTTTCTTATTCTAGACTGAGATTACAGTCCTTATGTCTTTGCAGTCCTTGTGTCTGCTGTTTTTTTCAGGGCATAGTGGAAAGCAGCACAAAAATAATTTAAAGATTTTAGCCTTTGGTTTCACCTATCAAGAATTTTTCTCGTGTACTGAATCACAAGTCAGCATTTCTCTTGGCTTTCTCTTTTTCTGCTTCTCTCATTATCAACTTAGCGCTCTAGTCGGATCCTGTGCCTTAGCTTTTCTGATTTTGTTGCTGTGTTTATCCAAAGCTTTTGCGCCCGCCTCTGGTAATCTCATTCACAGTTTTTAGATGCCCCCCTTTTGAGTTTGAGGCCACTATCTCTTTTTATTCACACCTATCATTCCCAAATGCTAAGAGGATATCATCACATCAGAAGTATAGTCTCTATAACTAACTATAGATTTCCTTAAATAATTTTCCTCTTTAGATTTGCTTTCCATAGGATCTTACTTACAAACTTTAGTCTTTAGTCTACCAAATCACAGTATTTTTATATCATTCCTATTTCCTATGGAGTTTGAACTCCATCATTCAAGACTGTTAATCAAAATACTTTTCAAAGGCAAGACAGAAAATTTAAAAGCACTTTGTCATTTTATATTTGATAGTTATACACTCAGATAAAATTTGAACATTGCATGATAAATGGAAGTGCTCCTTGGAAAAATATATTCAGCATCAAGTTATTTATCATGTAGGTGTATGTCAAGTTGGGATTTGGGGGATGTTGTTGTTTGGGGTGTTGTTCTTTTACATAGTAACTCAGTTGTTAGAATTTAAGAAGTGTTTCATGCTACTTCCATGATGTTGTGAGTTCTTTTTTTTAGCAGGATATATTACCACGTAGGTAAGAGATCACCGTTTGTTGTGTGGCTGATTGGTGTTCTTTTACTCTCCCTTTGCTACATAAACCTGGCAGCTGGGATTGCAGGATGAGGGAGGTGCCTGAGTAGGAGACAGTGATTGAGAAGTTTGGGCAAGCCCAAGAATAAGGATTAATACATGTAAGATGGCTGCATATGTATAGCATGAAAAAGAGCCACAGGTAGGCAAGGTCCCAGATGACTGGAAGAAGAAAAAAAAAAAAAAAAAAAAGAAAAAAGAGAGAGTGCTTTGATCTTAAAATTTTGGTAAAACAGAGATATGTGGAAGAAAAGATCCCTGGCTTTTATTCCCAAACCTGCTATGGATTCTCTTTTGGGATGTCAAACAAACTATTTTACCTGTGCTCCTCTACATGTATCTAAAAGGAGAAAATATGTAACTAACTCAAAGCAAGACATAGTGAATAATTAAAAATTGTTTATGAACAGTTCTGAGATCCCTTGATCAAACCTACTATTAAAAAATTGACAACTTCTGGATACGATGAGTAAGAGATAACAAACAAATAAAAATTGAGCGCACTATATTTCTTTTAGATGGAACACTGAAAAGATTTGCTTTTTTCTAAAGCCTGCCAAACTGCAATAAGAACCATATTTTCTGCATGAAATTTAACACCCAGAAGAAACTGTAAAGGACTAGAGGGTCTCCTGTCCCAATACACTTATTATTGCTGTAAGCTCCATGAGCATATGGAAGGAACACGCTCTAGTTTGCCTTTTGGGATGTAAATACAGATAAGTGCATTCATCTGTATGCTTAAAAAAAAAAAAAAAAAAAGAAAAAAAAGAAAGAAAAGAAGACCTATAGATCTTATTAAATACGTTATCACAAAAAATAAGAAAGTGGCAGAAGTACATTATTGCAGTACATAAGTTCAGGCATATCTTTTTTACATGCTTTATATGCTTTGGTTTTTATATGCATTTTCCTATAGCTGCACTGCGTATTTCTCAGGACCCAATGATAAAAAAAAAACAAACTTGATCTTCTGACACACAAAAGTTATTTAGGTACTCCCCATTTTGATTCTATACCTATCAATGGCCTATGCTACATATTATCAGCAGCCAAGAATATAATTCAACAAACAATACCGAAATATGACAGGTGTTCAAAATATGCTTTTTATCCTTCAGCTTTCCATCATACAGCTTTACCTACTTCAGCTTCAGATAAGACAGAAAAAGCGAGTGCAAATATTAACTATAATATCTAAATTGTGCACATTTCTCTCTGGGCCCCTCCTCTTTCACACCCAATTCATTGAGAAAAAGCAGCTGCTTCAGTTCAGAACAGGGTAAATCCAAAGAGATTACACTGAAGTACTGCCTTATGCGAGATTTAGTAGACACCACAATAATCGTAAGTTTGATCCCCTGCATGACACATGCCACAATTTCCTATATCCAGCAATTCTTGCACAGAGCCCACTGCGGCCACGAGCGTATTGTTCAGAAAATCGGCCTTGATTTAAAGGCTTCCAAGTGATGAAGAGTCTGCCACATCATTTGACCATTTGTTTTCAACACATGGCTCCTTTCAAAGTGAAAAACTTGCAAAAGAAAACTGTAGTTGGCTCCGTTTATTTCAAGCTGTAGATGATGTTAAGAGTATATCTCCACTGCAAACCACAGTACGACAGAGAATTCCATGAGCAAGTTGGGCACCAGAAATGGTGCACCACAAGGTCCATGTAAGCTGGTAACACAGTTGCACAGAGGAAACTGCTGTGCCTGAAGTATCATGCAGCTATAGATAGCCTATGCCAGGCACCCAAGGTAAACTATGTGTTTTTACACTAAACTAGTCTGATTCATTTTTGCAGAGTTAAGTCTGTTTATTTAAAAGAAACTCAGAATAAAAATATCTTTTTTGGTTTGCTTTCCAAATAAGTTCTAAGCACTTGTCTCTAAAGATAGCATTTTCCAAACAGCTCGGTCCTCTGGGTGCTGGTGAATCCTTTGGAAATGCACCTGGGTGACTTCAGGAGTTTCAGTCATGTCACTGTGACTATTAAGAGGTTCAAGCCTTGGCACCCGTCCCCCCGCAGGGACCGTGCATGTGGATCCCAAGGAAGGTAACTGCATCAGGGAACGTGTTCATACTGAAGGAGCCAATTTCAGGATGAGACCTCAGCCTTCGTTTTGTGGTGCTTTAATGAAAAACTACAAAGCAAGATTAAGTCTGCAGCAAAATGAGGATTCCTCCAGCACAAGACTCGGTAAGGAAGAACAAAATCTGTTCTCATGCTAGAGAATACCCTATTCTAGAGAATACCCCTTTCACCCCTATCTCCCTGACTGCTTTTATGAAGTTTAATCAAAAAAATATATTTTGTTATAGTCCAGTCTCAAAGTTTGGATGAAACCAATTGAAATCTCGAATGGACTGTAGCATGTTAATGATACCGTACTCTCTTTTGGCTTCCTGCCAGCAAGTGAACAGTGCCAACATTTGCAGACTTCCAACAGGAAATTAAATAACTGCCCTGTTGGAAATATAAACCCATTTACAGTGGTCAGGCTTGCATTTTCCAAAACAATGATATAGTTTGTGCACGTAAAACACTCGGAAAATTTGTAAGAAGAAATATGAAACAAAGCCTTAATGAAAAAGGTGTTCTGCACAGGTCTACAAATTATAGCTTTGTCAGGTGTATTTCCTGACCTAATGCTTATGTAGGAACAATTATAAGGGTCTTTACTGACTGTGCTGTACACACATACCCATGGCTGCTGACTGAAGATTAACAGAAGAGCTGCTTATTTCACAATTTTCTATATTCTTTCATTTACTTCTTGAGAACTGTTTTGGGTAGCTTATAAATTGCCTGCTGTAGACTTGGGAGAGTCTGTGCTTTATTTTTAACCCGTTGTGTGATTTTTGGTCAAATGTCCGCTCTGGGCTACTGCTCCTCCTCACACACTTCATTAAATATTGAAGGGAGAGGCAAACTCCTGTCCCTGTTGAAGTCCATGGATTTTTACCACTGACATCACCACCACTGAGATTTAGACTATAAAAGTACCAGAGAACAGAGCTTGTTCCTTACCAGGTGTTGGTACACAACCTGAGCTGTGGCATTAATCTTGCCTAGGCCCTGCAGATGCAATACACAATAAAAACAAGCACTATTCTTTAACAAATTCAACTCTCATCTTCATTTCCCTTTATCACACTGCTCTTGCAACCTTTTTCCTCCAACAGCTTCTTCAAAGTACTATGCTGTTCAGAGTCAGAAACGACATGGACTTGCAAGCCATGAGAGGAATAGGAGGTAGGCAGTGCGTTAGCCAGAAGCAGAATAGTTCAATAATCAGCAATAGCAGCAGCAGAATTTTCATACCTAAGGGATTAGAAAGTTGTCCTTCACATTTTTGCCAATACTAAGATAGTGACAACTATAGCGTTATTACTTAATATTATTTCTTGTTAAAGCGACACCATGCACTAGTGCAAACCAAGTGCACCTTACCTATTTGTTAATGAAAACTTCACTACATTCACTGTAATTAGTCAAAAGTTGCACGTATAGAATACATCCCCCCCAATAGTGCTACCTAGTTTTTTTGCACAGTAAGGCCTTTCATTAAAGCATCTGAACTTGTATTACACAGGTGGGCAAACATTATTATCCCACTTCACACAGATTGAGAAGGAGACAAATTGTTGCAGCGTAAGTCAATGGCCAACCTGAACCAGAATAACAATCTCTTCACGGCAGTCTCCTCTGAAGTCAGCGGGCAGCACCCTGGAGCAAAGACAACTTGCACGAGAAATAGCTTGTGGGATCAAGCACACTAAGCAAGTTCCTCCCAGTAATAAAAATCATATGGAAATAATTGCTTGAAAAAAATCCTGTTTCCCTAAGAAAGATTCCTAACCCTAAGAAAGATTCCTAACCCTAAGAAAGATTCCTAACCCTAAGAAAGATTCCTAACCCTAAGAAAGATTCCTAACCCTAAGAAAGATTCCTAACCCTAAGAAAGATTCCTAACCCTAAGAAAGATTCCTAACCCTAAGAAAGATTCCTAACCCTAAGAAAGATTCCTAACCCTAAGAAAGATTCCTAACCCTAAGAAAGATTCCTAACCCTAAGAAAGATTCCTAACCCTAAGAAAGATTCCTAACCCTAAGAAAGATTCCTAACCCTAAGAAACACTTCTAGGATAGACTGAAGAGTCACAAAAAGATACAGATTATCTACATAGGACCTATATATTTTAAAACCTCACGTATAGCTTTATATGTACTTACGTAAAACTAAGAATTTTACATGTACTTACGTCAGCGAACTAGAAAGAGACCTCTACTTCACTACTTTTATTGCTCCTTCCCTTTTTTCTCTCCCACCACACAAGTTGAGTTGAGGCCCTTGAAAAATGTGATCAGTTACACCATTACCCTGGCATGCAATGAATTATTTGCATCTTTTAGATTCATGTTCTGCATAAGTCATTTGACTTGTAAGCAGAAAAATAGGTGAGGAAAAGAAGCATATTTGCAAGTGGCAGGAAAAGTAGCAGCCAGGATATAGCCTTAAAAAGTCTCTCTGAGATCTCAGATGCCCCAGGACATCACTAACCACTGGTCAGGTCTCACTTTCAGGTCTCACTCTTGTAAATGAAAAACAACTCAAACTCTCACTCACTTAGGCCCTGATCCAGAAAGGCACTCAAATGAGTATCTAACTTTAAACACAAAACTAGTCCCATTTAAATCAACTGGACGTCTCAACTGTTTACAGTTACAATATATTTAAGTGCTTTGCTGGATTGGGGCCTTAAGCAGAGATTGTTATTCAACACTTTCTTCAAGGTGTCTTGCCAGTTTCTTGTGCCTCAACAAACTTCATCAATTTTCCATCCACTGCATCTCCTGTTGTTTCTTGAACAAACACAGATGTCTCCAGTCTGAACACTTCAGATTCTGCCACCACAGTAATCTAGGAACCAGCAGATATTAAATTAAAAGACAAGTTACTATTTTCAAAGTTTTCCTCAAGACAAGACTAAATTAGCAACATTCGCTGTCAGTAGAAGAAAAAAGGCAAACACAGGCAGTGGTGCATATGCTGTGGGGCAAAGGGGATGATAGGAAAGGGGAAAACAAACCAGCCCTGCGGAGGAGGTAACAGCTTAAGGCATTTTTCCTCACTGCAGCAATTGCCTCTGTAAGAAGATTAGCAGGAGTTCTCACTTCTTGCTGTAGCTGATAAAGCACCAGAACTTGCCATAGGACTTGCCTGCTGAGAATGACTGGAGACATCTGCAGCAATGCCGCGGGGAACAGCTTTTCCAACAGAAGCAGAGCATTTCCAGCACCAGTTTGCACAGAATGGCTTTTCCACCAGTCTCTCCATGCACTATCTTATGCAAAGATTCATTTACGCAGTCCCCAGCCTAGAGTGACGAACCAGGGACACACAAAGATGCATCCCGGTTGGATGAGACATCATCACAGCAGATGGACGAAGAAGCACTGGCAGCTCTTTGGCCTCTTCTCTTCCCAGCTCTTCTACTGCAAAGAAACTAATCACATGGACAGCAATAGAATTATTTAAGTAATCAAAGGGAACAGCTTCTTTTAAATCAGAGCTGAAGAAACTGCTTAGACAGACCTCAAAATAGTCAGCAGGGGATCACTTTGAAAAAACAAGACTCCCAAGGACCGTGAAAAAAACCACACTGGAGAACAGAGATTAGAAAAGAGGAAAGAAACAGCATGAAGAGGAAGAAGTATCATGTGCTCTGCTAACTGCACCTCTTAATTAAAAGAATACAACTCTGGCTCAGTGAATTATTGTTACTGCACATCCCTGCTATAACACACAATTTTAAAAGGGATACATTCCTGTTCTTCAAAATGCTGAAGGATTTATATTCATCTGGCTACAGTATGTTACAGAACTAAAGACATTACAAAAAGATAATCTCTAGAAAGCCGGTGCTGTTATTCATATATAGAAACATAAGTAAAATATTATTGGTTTGGAAGCTGTCAAGACACTTCTCTCTGTGTGCTGCAACAGAAGTCAGAATGAGACATTATCCAGCCTCTATGAAATGCTTCCAATGGACACTGGAAAAATCAAAGGCCAGAAATCCTTTGGGGTGTTGATATTACTTTTCTAAACTGAATCATTACAAGTATAGTTCCCATCCACATAAACCCAATTTTATTTGGGATATAAAGCTTTTAATATAAACAAAGTTTTTGGAAGAAAAATAGGTCAATCATTTTAGCTGCCATGCCTCATAGCGTTGCAGCTTTGTCATTTGCTAATACCATTATAGGGTTTGGGCACATGAACATCTATGATTCTGCTCCCCAGTACATTTCCCCCTGAAAAACTAAACTGATACAGATGGATTTTTTTTTTTTTTTTAATAACCCTAGTCACTAAAAACTGGAAAATAAGAAAAAAGCACTGGAAACTGCATTGTCATTAGTGTGCCTGTATTGTATTAGACCAGACATGTCTCTGCTTTAAAACAAATTGATTGCATCTCTTGGTAAATCAGTCACACTGTGGATAATATACCAATCATTCCCTAGATTAAAGAATAAGCATCTGCTTATAAACACAAAACAACTGAAGAGCTGGCACGGCTGCATAACTTCATGGTATATTTCTCTGCTGTTCATCATGTGCACGTAAGAATTGAACTATACCGCATTTCTAACACTAGATCAGGGTGTTCATTTAAAACCATAACTGCTCTATGCTTTTGGCACATGCACAAAAAAAAATGCATTTAAATACATTTTTTTAAAACCATGCATGAAAAGTATGTCATGCAGCACTTATCGGTGACTACCGCTACCAATTCGTGATTTACAAGTGCTATTCTTCCTTCCATCTATTCTTTATTGAGCAGGCAAGCCCTGCAGCATGCTTGGAAAGTCAAGAAATTTGGGGTCTTGCTGAAACAAAGGAGCTGGAAACTTTCAAATCTTCAACAAAGACAATTTATTACCAGCATCGCTCACAGTATGCATCTATTCTGCATTTACATTAGCGTAAGGAAGAACAGGTTTGGTCAAAGTATCTTCCTGTGACTTCAAAGTATCAATTAAAGCATATCCCAAAATTAAAGGGATGTTAATAGAAAACATCTAAGCAGATGTTGGCTGACACAAGAATACACTAAAACCCAAACAAAAAACTCCAGGACTTTGAATTGCCAATAGAAAGGATTCGTCAGAGTAGCTCAACAGCATAGCCCCAAAGTGTACTCTGCTCCTCATAAAAGAATGTGAGTGAAAATGCAGCTGCACTCTGGATCAGAGGATGCTTCCAAATACTCCTGGCATCTTTGAATAAGCCTTCTACCAAAGACAATATAAATCACAAAGTTCAGCGTACGCCATTTCACCTCCGAATCTCAAACAATCAACAGAGTTCTACATAGGGCAAGTTCATCATTAAAAAACAAAGAACAAAAAATAAGAAAAAACTCACCCGGGAAAGCAGGCACTAACACTGAATTTCCAAACTTTCACTGTTTGTGCTCCACAGGGGTGACCCTCCTATATATTGTATCTTCAGACATGCCAGTATCCAGATACAAGGGAGATGGAAAGCCTAGAAACGCCTAAGATTAAAATTGGCCCAGGACAGAACCTGTTGGTGCAGGCCAGAAAAGGGCTGCCAGAACCTCGCCTGCCAGGTGCACCCCTTTTCCAGCACATTTTCACCTGGGCTTATATCCAAAATAAACCACTGAAGTCCCAAATCCCAAACATCAAAGATGAATGAACATAAAATATCCAAAATGTTTCCTAGTTTGGCTCAAACTAGTAAATTCTGCAGAACTCAAGCAAGGATCAAATCTTGTGCAACAGGAAAAAGACACTTAAAGCTGTCTTCCCTTTCGCTTCATCTGAACAAACATTTGATAGATGCAGGCAAAACAGAAAAATCCTGAAGATTATAACCCCCTTTTTCTAAATACACAAAAATCACTCATTTCAGAACTCTATAAAGTGATGAGAGAACTAATAAAAGCCAAAGAAGCAACATAGGAGACTAAAACCAGGAGTTGTTTCCCAATCAAGAGAGCTAATTTAAATGCACAGCATTTAACATTTCTTTTTTTATATCTTTATATTCCTCCAAAATGTGAAAAGTGAATTCATGCTCAGAGAATTCCTATTACTCTCCTTGAATTGCACATGCAATTACTAAATATAGGCTTCAAGAACAAATATTGTCTCAAGTAGCAACAGCTTTCATCAAGTACTGTAAATGCTTTCCTGACATACAAATGGATTTAAAATTTGGAAATGAACCCACTTATTGAGTCACACATTCAGTCTGCAAAGTATTTCTAGTAGAAATAAACAGTTACTTTTCATTAGGATTTGACTGAATTCTATACTACTTACTACCAGGCAAATGAGATGCCTTTTAATTTCCTAGTATATATTTCTTTAATTCTTAAGAAAAAAGACAGGATATTATTGTTAAGGTTTGTAGAGGGCATGAGAACATACATGGAACAAGAAGTGTAACCATTTGCATTTGGCTGTTCATTTTAACCCCATTATGGTATGAAAGTCATGCAAAGGAGGTTGGATAATATTTTGTTTAGTGAAATCAAATACCCCCTGAGCAGACATTTTCCTGTATGCAAAGCATTTGCTTTCTCCCTTCCCCCAAACAGCTATGCAAGAATAGACACTGTTTTCTCATATGGCAAGCGCTTTAAATGACAGTCGTCTTTCATCCCTGAAAGCTGAGACAGCTACTCATCACAGTATGGATAGCACAGATCAAAACTATCCTTTCTCCCATGGCATTTGGTGCAGGAAGCAAAAGCAACACTATATTCTGCTTAAAGACAAAATCCAAAGTATTCAAATTTCACACGTTCTGCAGTGGACACTTAACATCTATGGGAAAGGGGGCACCGGCAGAACTCCAGGCTATCACCATTTGTCAATTAGTTTTCCTTTGCCGCGCAAACCTACAGAAGAATAACCATCTCAGTGGTACCACTGTACGTTTGAACAAGAATCAAGTGGACGGGAATTACTCAAGAGTTGTACCAGTGTAAGGGAGCACTGTGGCAAAACAAAACAAAGCAAAATATCTCTCCCGTTTCTTTAAAGCACCACACGTCCTTTAAGTCCCAATGAAGTCAATGAGAAGAATTGCACTTCTCTGTTCTGCAGAATAAGATATTCTAGGACACTCAGCACTGAAATTGTCTTCTGTGAAAGGACTCCCCTTGTTCACTGCTAGATAAAGCGTGCCTGGAAACAAAGTAGCAGCATTATTTCCTATGAAAAAAAGAGATTGATTTCATTTTAAAAATAAGGAAAATATATCAAAGTAACTTTTCAATTTACCTTCTATGTCTAGTAGTAGAAAATACCACCACTAACAGGAGTGAGTTCATGCTAGCTTTTTAAAGATGCATCTTTTAGGGCAATAACATCCCACTTGAGGGGTGGGCTTGCACCACACATCAACACTTTCACATCAAAAGCAGCTCTATATTATCCAGAAGTCCCAAGAAAAGTTTAGAGAGTGATTCCACGAGGCCAAAATTAAGACAGATAAATCTTTTTGAATAGTTAGATAATCCACTTTTTACCCCTTATTTAAATAAAACTGACATGCTGAGTAGCTTCAGATGCCTGTATTACTTAATATGCTACAGTTCAGAAGAAACAACTTAGAACCCAGCAATACTATAGAACAAATACCTATCTAGTGCTGTTAACATTATTTTTAACAAAAACATTGATCATTAGAAAAAATATATTTGTAAGGATAAGATGCCGTGAATCCAGCCTGTTATTTCTGACACGACAGTATTTCCCATCACAAGTCCAGCACAGTAGGCAGTCTTTTATACAGGAAGTATTTTAGCCGACTGAAAGCAATTGCCTGCTAAATTTCCTAAAAAATAAATTGCACGTATTCTTTAAAGGACTCTGGCAGAAAATCTGTCAGGGCCCTGTTGCTCAGATTGACTATTTTAATCAGCATTACTGAATGACTGAGCCCCAGAGGATCATAACCACTTGGAGGATCTTTGAGACGGCAAAGCCAAGTAGAGATCAAAAACTAGTATTTCCTTCCTGCGCCTCAGTCATCTTCACTGTAATCACCAACCATCTCTGGTGTCAGTAATTTACAGTAAAGTAAAGTAACAAATAGCAGGATAATATCAGGCCTTGATACCTGATGAAATGAAAGCTAAATTAGCACAATAATCCTTCAAGATCATAAGTGCTTTCTCAAGGAGCCTGACACTAGCTTATACAGGCAAGGGGAGAAAAAAAAGTGTATAAAATTAGCTTCAATGGGATAATGCAACAAAAGCAAAAGAAAGTTGAGCTTCCATATCACCACATATCTGTCCTTTGCAGTATTTCAAATTATTTTACAGTTCATCTGACAGATACGTACATAGACACCTCTCAGCAACTGACACTGAATATATACACACTTAATCCCCTACTTGCAACAGCGAGACAGAATTCTTCCCCTTAGGCCTTTTCAGTTATTACAATTAGTCCATGTGAAGTTACCTTTGATAATCTTTGGAGATAACAACTGGCAGGGGGAAGACTATAACAGAACATCCGACAATTACAGGGTTTAGGTAGGGGATTTCTGTAGAACTGACAAAAAAAAAAAAAAAACAAAAAACAAAAAAAAAAAAAAAAAACCAAAACCAAAAAACTAATGTACAAAACCGTGTGGAACCCAACACACTGCAATTTCCCCAAACCGAAGGCAGTGACAGCATTGCTCTCCCTGCTACGACACTTGCCGGATGGTCTGCGATGCCTGAGGCAACAGCTTCAGCCATTTACTGACATGACAGGAGGAACAATGCCAGTGAAGACATTTGCGCTGCATTCAGTCAGAATCTTGAAAAAGGGGAACTGCTCTTAGAGCTGCCCATGGATTTTTAAAGCTGGATGGGACCATTATACCAGAGTTACCCCATGATAAACACAATGCAGGCCAAAAAATTTGCCCAGTACTTAAGAGCTCCAAACCCAGAGTCTTCAGAATGGCATCGAATGAGAAAACTGAAAAGGCCCCATGAATGATGACAGAGCAACCTTAGATGTTCAGGTTCCCCAAAATCCTTGTAAAGGTTCCGCATTTATAAGAGCTGCTTCCACCTGCAGCCCTCACACAAGAGATCGATCATATTACCCAACCAAGAGCCTTCTGGCAAGGAAAAGCAGTGAGTTTGCAGGTAGCCTCTCTATCGAACAAATTCTCTGAAAATTAACTTAACCTAGTATCAACACTGAGATGATCTTTTCCCCCTTCCCCCAATACCAACTATCAACTTCTTTCATTTTCAAGACAGATCAAAGAACTTCCCCAGAACTATTAGCACCTGCACAGATAAACAGATTTTGAAACCAGAGAAACAAGCGTGACCACCGCCAAATCTGATTCCCTATTAAAACCAGTTCAGGAAGAAAGGAATGGGACAGTTAGCTTAATGTCCAACCTAATCTGTCTCGCTCTGAATAGCACAACCATCAAAATAAACCAAAAGCAAATCAGTCTGACTTTTGACATTCCCTGTAGATTTTCAGCCTGAAAAGAGTTGATCACAAAGCCCCTCATATCTGGACCATACTTGCTGCTATGAAAAGTAGGAGACCAAAGATCTTAAGAGAAGTCCATATGGAACGTCAAATTTCTGCACATAAAACATTCTCAAGTTTTGTGAACCTTTTACTACTGCTCAGGGTTCACTACACAACCAGTTGTAAGAGTCAGAAATACTCAGCAGGATTTAAAAGAAGATTACGTGTTAAAAAAAAAAATAAAAATCACAAAACCAGAATGTGAGAACATAAATCACACCCTACAAACTGACTCTCAAAGGAAAAACGGCAAATCAGCTATCATCTACCACTAAATAATGGATGAAAGTCAGGAGAACATCCTCTTTTGGTCCCTGATGAATTAGAATTTTGCTAATGATTAAGATTCCTCTATAGTGAGAGGATGCCTTTGCAGCTTCATCCCTTGCCTGGGCCTCTTTTTGGACAATTTACATAGCAGTAGAGGCTAAAGAAGCAAAAACCCTTCAACAGTTCTTTTTAGCTGGGCGTCCAAAGACCTTGCTAAAGCTCTTTGCTGTACTAAAAATCTGGTTTATACACATGTAAAATAATACTGTTCTTAATGTCGTGAAGATCATGTGCTTTTCAACATACAGCAACATATTGTACACAGGAAACATAAAGGGAGAAGCTAAATAACAACATCCAACTTATGGCCCAGCAGTGGAATGACCCATAACTTATGAGAATCAGAGTCGAGAGCTACGATGGGCCTCCACTCACTCTGCTGGGGAAGGCGCTGTGCTCCACTACTGCATGCACAAGAACGCATTCTGTTACCCCACACCAGGTTTTAATTATTCATCTCTTACTCAACTTCAGATTTACTTATTTAAAAGGATACAATTTTAACAATAAATCTCATGGACAGTGTTAATTAAAAGCTAAATCCTTCCCTGTTCTGGACGTCCAAAGTCTATGAGAATGTTCACAGCCCATTTATTTATTCCAGCATTGTGTCAGTTATTAAATTACAGTAAATTAAAAACACAGTGACAGACCAATAGCTAAAATAAGCGAGGCTTGTTGCATCTCACTTACAAAGGTTGCCAGACTTGGGCTCTGACAGACTGCCAAGAAAAGTGAATTTAAAAGTAAGAGGCCCTCAGTTCCAAAATGTCCTATCGTGAACATGAAGTGCTTCAACCTCAGAGGTGCCAGCAGCCTGGCACTCCCAAGTTGATCATAACTTCTTCATGCAATAGCAGGCAAAGGGACCATGCTCTCAAACAACAACTCTGGACCATTCAGAGCTGTAAAAAGCATCAGCAACACTACTTAGTTTCCCCAGAAATTAGAAGGAAATCGATGAAGAGGCTCAAGCCTCAAGAGCATCTATAGCAGCGAGAAGGGGGCCAGCTTTGCATCAGCCGGTGCTGACATACAACTAATTAAAACAAACGCAACTCTCCTGCCCAACAGTAGCAAAATGCACCAAATGCCCAGACAGGGCCTGAACAAAAGAAGAACCCACTTGGAAATTCAGATTTAATCATTGGCTGATAGTTACTTCTAAACTACCACATTTTCACTTCTAATTACCGGCTTCCCTCTTGCTGCCAGCTTCTCAGCTGTGGGATATTACCAGCCCTCCAGGGCTACTCAGCTCTCAGGGGAGCTCTGTGCTTCTACTCCTCACAAAAAAAGCAAAGGGCACACAAACTGAAACTGGGAACCATTTTTTTTCATTTTGAGAAGAGCTTTAAATGTAGGAAGAGAAAATGATTCAAGACACTAGAATAGTAAGTCAATGGCCAGAAGAAAAGATCCACCGAATGCTATTCTGTGACCTTTTGAAAGCATTTAATGACATAAATAGTTTTCCCTGACGATCAACTGGGAATTAAATGACCTCTTGTCATTCTGGGCAAAACATGCTGAAAGCTTAACATGGTGCTCTCTACACTCATCTTGTTCTGGAGAAAAAGAGACCTCTCCATCATGCTACAAATTTTCACTAAATTCACAAAGAGATAATGTATTAAAAAAAAAAAAAATCAAAACATATGGAATGAATAATTAACATATAAAATAAAATTAAAAACTAAAACGTACAGAATGCTCCTTACTCATACAGCACATCAAATACTTCGGAGTAAACAAAATAATTACAAAGATACTTCCTTTAATTTGAAGCCAAGTTAATTTTGGAGAAGAGATGTTCAACTATGATAACTGACCTCTTACAGGAAAAACTGGGAGAAGCAAAAGCTGTTGTAAATACAGTGTAGACTCCATAGCGCTCAGATATACAACAACTCTATAAAGATGTCACAGATGAGAGTGAAAAAGATGAGGTAACAAAAGTTTTGAAAAAAGAAGACTTCACTTGATCAAAAGGATCTAATCTTAGTTCTAACAGCAATTTTTTTTTTGTCATTTGGACAAGCTTTTGGCTTCTCTTAGAGACCGCTCTGTCTACACAATCGCACTTATCTTTGAAGACAGAATTACTGAAACTGAATTCAACAGAAAGAAAACAACACCCCTCTCCAAGTTACATATTCCACAAATGTTCAAAGGTATGGATGCTGAGGCGGTGAGACAGGCTCGTACATTTTAATTGGCTGCTGCTACAAACACAGTGACAGCATTACAGCCTTTCTCCTCCTCCAACCAAGTCAAAAAGGTCGCTTTGTAGCTCAGAGCAGTAACGAGCACAGGCATAGATTTTTTTTTCTGCAAGGGGGCTGAAAACTTAAAAACTTCATCAGATACAAGAATCATCTGAAAACATTCAAACCCCTTTCAATTTGTAGTGAGAGAAGGACAGGAACACACTCACCTGACCTCAAGGGGTGTACCGAGTCTGGACTAATCCTTTCTGTTTTTTTTTCCAGATGTCTGACTATCTTGAGGACTTCAACAATAAGCAGTTCTGTAACATGTTCATATTTGCAATAAAATGTCTCTGGCCAGCTGTTTTGTATTATCCAAATATACCCAGTGCATAATGTTGTGTAACAAAAGCTGGTACCAAGCCTAAGAAAGAATAAATAAAGTGCTCATCACAACCAACAGACTCACCTTGGAGGACATCAAGACTCCTATGCCCTTATTGTATGTGCTTCAAACTTTTTGGAATGTCCATCAGCCCAGCTTTGTCACCATACTCTGCAATTCATTCTACCATTTTTTTGTTACCCAAGAATCTTTATACATATGTCACCACCTTTAAGTCCCTGCTTTTAAACCAAAGCCTTCAGGAAGAACAATCTATCATCAGACACTCACACTGTGTTCAAAATCAGACAAAAGCTCTTTGGAAGACAGTGGAAAAGTCACTTTAATTGAAAATACTTTAACATAGCAAGTGTCATAGTAACTTTTCCATAGTGCTTGTGCTAAAGGAAATGCTTAGATGAAAACAAAACAAAGTACTAACCTGCAGCCTCTGCCTAGCACAAATTAATCTATGTACTACTGGAAGCATTGCCATTATTTCTCAAATAATGGTAGTTACATAGTTGTAACAATTGAAAGAAACAAGGAAAGGCGGTGGTGTTATTATTAGGCCTTATTAGTGTCCACTCTTGCTCTCAGGTCTAAGCCCACATTCTGCACTCAAAAGCTGGTCAGCTGGGCTAATGGAAGAGAGCACTTTTCCTTACAAATATCATTCCTGCCGTTTACCTAGATGTGGTCAGGAGACTGAAGTACAGAGAGAGGTTCTGTACAACGTGGTATTAGCCCAACAAGAAGAGATGAAGCACCAGACACAATTTTAAAAGAGCTCTTGTAAAATTTCTCACTCACTACGTCATCTCAAGCAGCTTCATTTCTCCTGACCAGGCTTCTGAAGCCTTTGGACTGATCTGTGCCCTATGCCCTTTCTGATGAGATTTTTTAGAAGAGCTTGGCTCTCCCAAGTAAACGTGATAGGGGCTAAAGGTCCACGTGAGTTTTGAAAATACGGCCACGCAGATCATAAAATCCCTCCTTTTCCAGCATGCATTCTCAGCACTGAAGCACACAGTTTCTCTGAATGAGTGGCCATTATGCTCTGTATCAAACAGCCACAACGTAGACAACCTCAGGCAGCACATCACCCTTACACCATCAGTCCTTTAAAGCATGGCTTAGCATCTTCAGCAGGGACTGAGGCACCTCCTTCAGAGGAGGACAAAATACCTATCTCTCAAGAGGAACTCTCACGCTGTGAATCTGGACGTGCATATCCTTCCAAAGATAAGTTCTAAGGGTAAGAAAAGCACACCCTGGTACATTTCCAGTCTCTGGAGGGAATGTGAAATGAGGTTATAAAGTTGCCGAACATTTTTCCTTGCTTATCTCTGATCTTTCAATTTCCCATGGCCTGCTGCTGAGCTCCGACACAGAGCTTCACCACTCTGTCTCTTTCACAGATCCGCGTGGAGCAGATGTTCAGACCTCTGCTGCAGACAGAGCAGAGCATCTGGGAATGGGACAGGAGTATGCACAACTGACACCCCTTGAAGGAAAGGAGCAGGAGGTCACAGGAAGCCATCGTGAGGTATCGGTTTCAACATATGACCTGACCAGTTTGAAAAAAAAACTTTTAATAAAATGCAGGCTTCTACCAGGGCCTCCACTAACTGCTTTCTCAAGGACTCATCTAGTTATGAAACTTTACCATTGCATATTGGGATGGCTGAGTCCTAACATAAACCTAGTACCACGTATCCGTTACTGAGTGAAAGCATGTCTTTGTACCACACAACGCAGAACAAGACATCAGCAGCAGTTATAAAAAACATGCAACATCTGCACAAAGTTACCAGCACTTTTGCTCAAACTCTTTAGGAGGAGTATGTCCTGCCTCTACATACAGTGACTTGCCTCAATTATTGTATTTTTTTTTTAAACCTTCCCTGACACCAAGGGCGGACAGATCTCCTTTCCCTTTGACATTCCCAAAGTGCCACGAGTGTGCCCAGGCTCCCTGCCTCCAAGGTGACAACAGAAAGCTCCAGGTGGGTTAAGCCCTGCCTGGACCAGCACTACTGAACTGGCACATAATTGTCCCAATCCAGCCAACAGGGACACGCTGCCCAGACTTTGCCAACATCAGCAGTACAGGATACTTCCTGCAAGAGACAATTTGTTGTTGTTCTTCAGTCTCCCGTGCTCTGTAGCACCTCACTGATCAAACACAACCAGAGCCTCTATGCAGCTCTCTGAAGGGATTTTGTTAAAAGAGGATATCAAGTACAATTACCCCGTGGAACTCAGTAGAAGTAACAAAGCAGACTTGACCTAGGCTTTCTTCTGCTTTAGAGCCTATTTCATGCCTCTGGCGTGAACTCCAGCTAATGACTTGTTGAAATACATCAAAAAAAGCCTAGCATTGTACGCAGCACTGCTGAAACACGGTACTGGCCCCACAATTAATTTACACCTGTCAGTTCCTCCTCAACGGCAGTGATGTGGCTTTCTGTTCCTGTTGGTGACCATTCTGCATTATTTTTTCAGGAATCATATCTAACTAATCATCTTCCAAATCTGTGTCCATCCCAGCAATATGCACCATGGGATTCCTTTCACACGTCACTAGCCATTTCCCTTCATACACTGCCCTGCAGATTTACTTGGAAACAGTGGCATTCCCATGTCTCCACTTCAGGAGGAGATCCTAGAAAGCAATCTTCCTCACCACGGGATGCTGGCATGGAAGTACGCTGAGAAGCCTGCATTATTGCTTTCCCTCACTGAAGGGTTCCTTTCTAAAGCTACTTCTCTCTCCTAAGCTGTCTGACTTTGGCGGAGCACCATTTTCAGTATCATATTGCATTAAATTCCAAATATACACAAGTTCTTTTAATTCACATTATATTCCCAAGAGGACCTAAAAGAACTTTACTATTAAATAATGGTAATATTTAGAGCTTTATTATTACATGACACACTGATGGCATCCATTTAAGCTGAAATTATTCTATTTTTTCCACCTAAGCAAACGTCATAGCCTTTCTATGCATCCTGTCACTTCAGCCCAATTAAAAGACATTAAACATGACCAAGCCTCTCATATGCCACACTCCTGGCAAGGGGGAGGCAGTGACACTGCTTGCAAACAGACAGAAAAAAATTACAACTTCTGCAGCACCCGACCAAATGCAATTTTACACCAAATGTAAAATTTCAGGAATTTTACCGTGCTCTTCATTCATCATGAAGTATGTAAAACTGCAATCACCAAACCTTCAGCTAACACCATTATTATTATATATTGTTATCATTTCCAAAGAATTGTAGATTATTGCTCTCATTTATTCATTTCATTATTGTTTCATTTATAAATAAGCAGATTCATTGACTTTTAATATCTCCAGGATTAGAATGAAAAAGAAACGAGGATGGAAGAAGCCCTACAAAGTCACTTAACTACTCAACAGCTGCCCTAGCCTCAATCAACCCAAAATTTCTTTAAGCTTTGCTTTAGGGAGCTGGTTCCCCAGCCCTCTCAGTGCTTCCCTTACCACTAGAAACTGCTTTCTACCATATAACCAGATTCAGATTTCATATCAACCTCTGCTTTCACATGCAAGAGAATGTTATAAGACAACAGCCCCAGTTTGCTAATTTTTAAAAGCAGAAACTTGGATCAAAGATAGCATCTTAACAATAAAATAACTTAATTTGATATTCATTTAGGTGTTTCAATACATAGAAGTCAGTGTCAAAATGTAAGCTGCATTATCGCTGTCACACCTCTACCTACCCCAGGCTGGGTGCGAGACTTGCCAGCTTTGCCAAAGCCAGCCCTGGCACAGGCTGCCCCGTTTCTTTGGTTCGGGGAGGAAGTACCAGCACATATTACCTGGGTACCCACAGCAACATGAGAACATCCCACTGAAACAGCAGCCAAAACCCATGATTTTGCGACTGAAAATAACTACAGCTCACAGTTACCAGGTTACTAAAAACTGTTTCTTAAGATACAAAATTTCAAAAACATACACAATTGTATATGGAAACATAAAATTTGCAATTGAGGATGACTGAGATTTTTTTCCAGGGCTTGGAGACGAAAAGTTTTACACTTTTTATTTTGTGTTAGTTAACTGTCTAGATAGTTCCCACTTGCAAGACAATCGCTATGTGGAAAGCAGCTGCATTTAGTTAGAGGCTTTTTTAAAGAGGTTTCAGCTCTGAGGTGCTCTTTTGAGTCTCAGAAGACTGCTGCATTTCTCCATGTGTTTCCAAAGAGTGGTATCTAGTGTCACACCTCAGGGAAGCTTTCTTCCCCACCCCCCTTTTGTCTAGATTTAGGTATTTTTATTTAAAATACATACAGAAGCTTTAAAATGCTCCCCTGCCCAATCTCATTTGCAATGTTTTAACTTGAAGATCCTGTGTGTACATAATCAACAGAGCAGCTTCAGCAGACATTAATTGTAGAAACAAAGAAATGATGTCCTAAAGATAATTTGCTGATACTTTAAGCAACTTTTGTGAAGAAATGTGAGACTACAATCATGGTAAGTCAAACAGTGACATCTACTCTCATCCTCTTACAGGCTTATGGCAACAAAAGCATTTTGTTTGTTTGTAAACTCATAAGTGGGTACTGGCTGAAATAACAGCCTGTTGACCTATGGATGAAACAATTAACCACTGGGGTATTACAGGGACTAACCAAGAGCTGTGGAACTTTATCTCACAAGAGGCAACTTTCAAGGAAATCAACAGTACCCCCTATAATCTAAAACATAATCTAGAGATCTGTGGTTTTACTATATGCTATTAAAATGCTTTTATACTATTCACGCTCTTTCCATTGTAACTCCTCACAAAATTACATGATACAGAATAATGATAAAGCTGAAGTGACAATATCCATAGTCAGATACTGCAAAGAATGAAAAAATATGCAAGTTAGAGAGTTCCGGTTACTTACATTCGCATTAACTTTGTGGTTTTATTCAGAACACTTGGGCCAGCCTGCGAGCACCCTTGGGAAGAGCACGCATTAAAGACAGCATGAATGTACAAAAGAAAATGTGCTTTTTGTTTTGTTTTGCTCCCTACAAGGAAAGGTCGCTGACAAAAAGGAAGCAGCAGGAGACAGAGAAAAAAGTGAAGAGGAAAAGGCAAAAAAGAGCTTTTGGAAGGCAACACAGATAAAGAGTTTTGGTCACTTGACAATATCTCAACTAAAAGGACGACTTGGTATAATCCTCCCAAAAGAGATGTGACAATAGCTGTGCAGGTTCCTGGCCTCCAAGCAGATACACATCTGACTTGTCCTACTGAGCTGCATCAGCCTACTCCCATGCGGCCGTTTGTGCACATCTGTATACGTTTACTGGATCAGAGTGTCAAACTGGGAAGTCTCTGGAGTGGGAGTCATGTCTTCACAGATGTTTGGACCGAGCACAGCACAATGAGGCTCTGATCCTTCTGGACCTCAGGGAGTTAACGGCCCAAACTACTCGTCAATATTTTCATTGTGTTGGACCATCAGATCTTGGACTCCCAGCCCATCTTTTCTGGTAGTAGAAGTTAGGCTACTACCAGAGACGGCTTTCCATCGCAGTCCTTATTTGACATGCCAGAAAAAAAAAAAAGTCTTTTAATTATTTAGTGATCCATATTTTATCTTTTTGAAAAACGTGAGGTTAAAAGGGTAGAGACTAAAGGGTTCTGTATGGTTGGTTGGGTTCTAATGGAGCAAAATCTATTCACCCAGCCACTACAGTTACCTCAAATAAATTTGTGAAACACTTTATAATAGGGGTTTTGTTTGTTTGTTTGTTTAATTAGTGCGTTAGCTGTTCAGGTTCCATTATTCTTCTACAAAAAAATAGGACAAGAGGAAATGGCCTCAAGTTACTCCAAGGAAGGTTTAGATTAGGTATTAGGAAAAAATTCTTCACCTAAAGGGTTGTCAAGCATTGGAACAGGCAGCCCAGGGAACTGGTCGAATCACCATCCCTAGAGGTTTTTAAAAGACAGGTAGACCTGGTGCTGAGGGACATGGTTTAATGGTGGTGGCAGTGTTAGGTTGATGGTTGGACTTGATGATCTTAAAGATCTCTTCCAACATAGACAATTCTATGATTCTATGAAAACTTAGATCTTTAACAAGTTTGGGGGAAAATGTGGTTGTAACACATGTGATAGATGCCCATGTATAAAAAAATAAATAAATCACTTGATGTACTCATGAGTCAACATCATAAGCTTTTGCCAAAGATACTAGTTAAAATACAGGAAATATTTCATTGTGGAAAGCAATTGTGCATAATAAATATATTACTAGTCATACAGAAAGGTGAATTCATATAATGAAAGGTACTTCCCAGCAGAATTCACAGTAAATAGCAAATGGCCAGTTTTGGACCCAACGTGATCAGTTCATGGGTTTTTTTTCCCCCTCCAGGCTCTCTGAAGCCCACAAAAGTTCATATTATAACCCTAAAGTTTTGAAATTATCTGAAAAACAGGAAAAAAGAAAGCCTGTCTCTGCCCCCCCCCCCCCCTTTTAAAAATACAGCTATTTGTTAAGCACATACAGCATTCCCTGGAGACACTAGAAAACAACATCTGAAAAATTTCCCATTGAGATGTCATGGAGATTTCCTACCCTAAGCTAGAACATCATCCAGCCCTTGAATCTGCACCAGGAGACTCCTGTGTCCAACCGAGTCACACTGTGATATCTGGAAGTCATTCAAACAAATCCACTACCTAACACACAGTGCCAGGTAATGGCATCATTAGTGACACACTGAAATGCAGAGAGAAATTCAGGCACAGGCATACGACCACAAGTGTTGTATCTGTTAGCTACAACCGACTTTTTAAAGGCAGTTACCCTACAGTATCTACAATTTGACTTAGAGGTTTTATAACCACAGTTTTTTCAGTTCTGAACTAATAAGTATTTAAACTCATCAGCTTTATCTCTTCAGTGTTCGCTTTTTTCCCCTTCTTTAAATACTAAATATGGCCATATTATCAACCGGGACTTTTGAGAAGTAGCTTGTGATTTAAGTGCCCACTATAAAATACCTTCAAGGAGAGAGAGTTCATGAATATCCACCTCTTACTGAAATTCTCATGCAGGCGTCCAAAGGCACTGCTCACTTTTTACTGACTTGGCCTCAGCAATCAGTCCTTCTTGCCTAATTCCATCTAGGTCCCTTTATGCATGTGCTACGCTTTAAAGGTAAATCACTCGCAAAAGGCTGAAATCAAAACCCCAATAAAACAGAAGGATCGCAAAATAAATATTACTCGTTAAAACTAAAGCAAAAAGGCTTTCTTTAAGGTTAACGTTTAAAAATAATAATAATTTAAAAAAACTTCTTGGAAGCCTACAAGGGCGATGAGATGGCAAAACATCCCCCCAAAGCTGGAGCTAAAGGACAAGTCATCATTGATAACACCACCTCGGGAACCATAAATCACCTATCAAAAGCGGGATCGCCTGGGAGCGCTTACACTTAGCTCATAACTCCGCCGAACACTTGGAAGGGTTTTTTACGAAGCAATTAAACACAGATCAAGTATAAAACTCGGAGTTCGTTAACGGGGGGAGGCCGGGGGGGGGGGGTGTTGGAGCCGCCGGGCTCCCCGGCGGGCGGAGGTTCCGCGGAGCCCCTCGGCAGGGCGGCGGCCGACCCCGCTCGTCCCCTCAGCCCCGGCCGCGCCTCAGGGCCGGCCCCGCCGCCCCGGACCCCGCGCCAGGCGGCACCAAGGGCTCGGCGGGGGCTCGGTGCCGGACTCCCTCACAGAACCCCACACACACCCACACCCCCGGTACCACCTCCCCGTCCCGCCGCGGGCGAGGGCCCCGCACACCCCTACCTTGCGTGGCGTCCGCCAGCTCCGCCCGGCTGCCCGCCCGCAGCAGCAGGAGCAGCGGGAGCAGCAAGAGGCTCCCGTCCCCGCCGCCCGGCTGCTGCATTCCTGAGCCGGCGCCGCGCTTACTCCCACATCCACCGCGCAGCGCCGGCGTCCCGGGGCCGGCCCGCGCAACCGCCGCGGGGCCGCCTCTCCTTCCTTCCCTCCCTCCCGCGCCGCCGACCCGTCCCACGCCGCGCCCTCGGGGCTGCGCTCTCTCGGCGGGCGGGGAAGCGAGCGCGGGGCAGCCGCCGCCTCCACCGCCCTCAGCCCCTCACTTGTCACTTTCCGCCCGCTCCGCTCACAGACCCGGCCCGACCTCGGGCCCGGGCCCGCCACAGACCGGCCGAGCAGCGCCCCCTACTGTCCCGCCCACGCCGCCGCCGCCTCTTCCCGCCCCTGTCGGCCCGGTGGCCGCGCGCCGCAGGGGGGCGCTCGCCTCGACTCGCCCCGCCGGGCGCCATTTTGCCCCCCTCTCGTCAGCCGCCCTGCCCGGCGACCCCAGGGAACTACAAAGGGGAGGCACCCTTTCTCACAGGCCTTTCAGAGCAGGTGGATTTGTTGAACAAGAAGGACGTGGACCTGTTAGAGCAGGTCCAGAGGAGGCCCCGGAGATGCTGTGAGGGCTGGAGCCCCTCTGCTGGGAGGACAGGCTGGGAGAGTTGGGGGGGTTCAGCCTGGCGAAGAGAAGGCTCCGGGGAGACCTTAGAGCCCCTTCCAGTCCCTAAAGGGGCTCCAGGAGACCTGGGGAGGGACTTTTTACAAGGGCTTGGAGTGATAGGATGAGGGGGAATGGCTTCAAACTGAAAGAGGGGAGATTTAGATTAGCTATCAGGAAGAAATTATTTACTCTGAAGGTGATGAGGCACTGGCCAAGGTTGCCCCGAGAAGCTGTGGCTGCCCCATCCCTGGAGGTGTTCAAGGCCAGGGTGGACAGGGCTTGGAGCAACCTGGGCTGGGGGGAGGTGTCCCTGCCCATGGCAGGGGGGTGGAACTGGATGATCTTCAAGGTCCCTTTCAACCTAAACCATTCTGTGATTCTATGAAGGCACCAGTTGGGGCTACCATCTCTTCCCCTCACTTCTTCATTTTCCAAGGGTCTGCCACTGATACAATAACCGTGATCTGTGGGATTACTGCATTTGGGGGGGAAATCATTTCGCCAGGCAGAGTGCTTGCCACTTCCATTCTGAACCTTTCCAGGTCTCTTCCTGGATGTCCCCTATCGTTCATGAGAGCTGGAATGCACTGTTGGCAAACTTCACTGAGGAAGCTCCCCAGCCACACAGTAAAGGATGTTGTGTTAGTAAAGGGGTGGTGAAATCACCATTTTAGGGTGTCCAGCTGACATCTCCAAGCACAGGTCAGCTGGTACTTGCCCCCCACCCCAAAGCCTCCTGCAGGGATCACAGCAATGGGGATTGGCAGTGGTCAGGAGCTCCCGGTGCATGTCTGAGCTATGATGAAGGCACACAACTGATACCAGCCACCTTAGGTCCCTGGGAAGGGCATCGCTGCCCAGGCGCAGCTGCGGCTATGGGGAGGGCAGCTGTTCGGTTTTATGTAATTTAAAGTTTATCCCACTGAGCTCTGTGGATGTAGCCTACTTTTTAGACCATTTCTGTTGAAACAAAGCAGAGAAACTGAGAACTAGCAGTATGGAAAAGTGATTTCTCAACTGTTCTTCATACAGGGGTTGATAGTCAAGAGCTTCTAATTTTCCCCTCACAACATTTCAGATTTACTGGATCTCTCCTACATTTCCTGTTGGCCAGGCTCTCAGAAGTCCAGTTTGCATCTTAGGAATCATTTTTCAACCCTCTCTGCCTTAGTGAACTCAATATTTAATATACTAATTTCTCCTAGTTTAGCTTTTATATATATAAAAAAAAAAAGCCTACCTGAAAAGGAGTCGGGTGTAGCTACTGCCTGAGATCCTAAGTGCCAAATGCAGCACTGTAATCCTGCTCTCATTCCCTTCTTCTCCAGTACATCTCACCATCTCTGGGGACCATCCCCACAAGCCTTCTTCCTGCACGGCTGTGGCCTCATTACAAGAGCTTGATCAGCCCATGACACGGTGCCCACAACCAGCCCCCAACCGTGCTTTTCCCTCACACTGGTGATAGGAAGCTGGGCTCCAAAAGCATCTCCAAAGCTGGTTGAAGCTACTAGGAGTGATAACTACTTTCTGTTCAGGAGAATGATCACATTCCTGGGATGCTTAGATTAGGTTTAAGATTTCAGAAGACAGCAACTGTTTAATAAAAAGTTCATACGCAGAGTGGAAACAGGGACAAGATTAAAGGAATTTCCTCCTCACTTCCTGCTAGATCGGATCCCACCCCTCTTAGGCTTGATTTCTGCCATATGAATCTTGTATTTCTTGTCAGGCGCTAATAGAGTCAAGAGGAGGAACAAACTCAGATAAGCATCTGTCTGTGTGTTAGGGAAGGAGGTTGAGGTCTAAAAACACCTTCTCCTCACATATACAATCATGCACATATTCCTTCTCAGACCAAGGAGGACAATGACAAGAAATTATCCACTTCCTAGTGAAAACTGATCAGCATACAAACGTGGATTAAATGGAAGAGGCAAGCAGAGCTTCATATTGCCAGGGCTGTTTCAGGATCTGGGTGTGACAGATGGAAGGGACTGTGTGCTGCTGGGACCTGGGTGTCTGTATTTGCAGCGTGGTGGGGTTTAATTTCTGCAGCATTAAAGTAGCTCCTTGTTCGAGGTTCAGGACTTTTTGCCACCTTGCTCTGATATGCCTTAGGATGCAATTTCACAGCTGGCTGTATGTAGCCACGCTGCCACCTCCGCCCCTTTCCCAATCATGCATTCCCGATGCATTCCTTGTGTCAGCTATAGCAGTTGCACAGCCACACAGGACCTGCCCTTTCCACAGCAGGATGAGCTTAGGCCAGCTTAAAGTGACCACGAAGCCAAGCCTCTCCATACTAGCCAGAGCCGATTCAAATCAAGGTTAGGAAGGACCCACACCATTGGCTTCCCCAGGCACCTATGTGGTCTTCCTAGTCCTACACATTGTTTCTGACACAAAGAACCAGGAGCTGAGACAGTTTAAGAGCTAAGCTGACAGAGAGTTACCTCTTCAGAGCGGAGAGGTTTCTGCCAATTTAGGTCCTTGAACCACCTTTTTCCCAGGGCACAGCAAGTGCTCTTTGGTCCTTAAGGGATGGGGAGTTGAAGGGGTGCCACAGCCAGCAGAACAGTGGTCTCACCAGCCAGAGCCTGTCCCTCTATCCCCAACCAAGGTCAACAAGGCAAGCCCAGGTCCAACCAAGAGTCTAGATCATCAGGCAAGTTCATGATGGTGAGGCAGGTCTGAGATCAAGCTGAGAAATCAGCCACAGGTCAGGGTCCATTCCAGCAATGGTCAATGGGATACAGTCCAGTGATTATCAGACAGGTCCTTAGTGATAAGACAGGTCTGAGATCAAACAGGCAAGTCAGGCCACATGTCCAAACCAGTAGTATCCATAGCCAGGCACAGGGATGTTGGAGTTGCAAACTACTAGTCCTCAACACAGCTCAGGCAAGGCTAAGGGGGGCCCAGGGCTGGGCTTAAAGGCTGGGCAAGGCTGGGGTGAGGTAGGAGGCCCCAGATGAGGCTGGTCAGTCATTAAGAGCTATGAGCGCCCTCAGGGTCCTGACACTTGTCATCTAGATACAGGAATACTAGAGCTAATGCCAGTGAGAAGGTCAGGCCATACAGCTGGGATAGAATTTCTGCAGCACCAGCCCAGACTTGCCTGCCCTGATGCTCTAAGGTGACATTTCAAGTTACTTTTCAGCTGATCTAACAGCAAGCTGTCCGCAATAAAAAAATCTCTTTTGTTTCCTGTATGTTCCGCTGGGCAAGTCCATTCAGCCAGCTTGTCCTGTGGAAAACTAACCCTCTGATGAGAGAAAGAAGAGCAATGTTCCTCCAGATGAGCCAGCTGGGTCAGTGCCCCCCACAGCTGCCGGGGTGTTAGATCCAGCAAAGGCAAGTGGGACCCTCATTCAGGGGTGGGGTAGGAGCAGCTGAACCTCTGCTTTTGGCAGCAACCTGCCTTTGGGCTTGTTTAGCTGTAACACAAAAGTGTTTCCTTAATCTCTCTGTTTGTTGTGTAATGAAGATGTCCATGAGGTCCAGATACCTCTGAGCTGGGCAGTGAGATAACCTAAGGCAACAGAAGTCTAAATGCAGATTCCCCAAGTCTTCAGTTCACTTGTGTTAGATACATGCAGCGTGAAAGGGTAAATCATTTATAATTAAAAAACAAACCCCTTATTTTTAGCTGCCAATCAACCAAAGTGCATGCAATTAGCAAATATAAATCACTTCCTGGCTTGAAGACTGTTCAGCACAGCACATAAATGAAAGTTAAAACATAACGTTTTGGGAGTACATGGTACATCTGCTCTCAATCTGCAGCATTTTGAAATCAATACAAATATTCTCCCCACTTTTTCTTTAGCGTGCCGCAGTCTGTCATACCGCAGTGGAAGAACTAAAAATATATTGAACAAAGGAACTAGAGTGGACGCAGCCCTAAACACCATAAAATGAATAGCGCAGAGAATTCGTTATGATCTGACAGCAAAAAGCAGTCGAGGTAAGGATAAGCACTGGCTTGGGAGGACAAATTAGAGAGACTGCAGGAGGCTTCGGCGATGCAATGCACAGATAAAGCTTCAGAAGGTGACTCTGGGGAGAAGAATCAACTGTTTGATGCATGTCTACATATTTTAAAACAATGAAAGGCTTGTAGTCAATATCTTTGTGGAATTAGTTCCCGCAGGGAAAATGTATTACACACAAAACTTTTTTATTCTTTTTTTTTAATGAAAAGATAGCAAAGAAGCTGACTGTCTGGGAATGATTTGTAAGTACAATAAACCTCACAAGAGGATGATAAGCAAAATATTGTAAGAGAATAGTGTCAGAAGTACAGCAAAATAGAAGAGAAACATTACACATTTGTAGTTACTGACAATGTGTGTTCTTAAGTATCATGCACATTATAAAAGAATCCTTGTTTTCCCTTCCGTCGTTCATTAATACTCCAATTAATCTATACCAGATTTTTTTCATTTAACCGTTTGAGGCCATATCAATCATCCTGTGCCCATTTGAATGTCAACTAGAATTGTACCAATGTGTTCAGGCTTCCAGAGCAGAACCCGGAGATGAGGTTAGAACTGCTCATGGATTTCTAGAATCCGTGCATCCATGGAAAGACCACGTGTAGATACGATTTCACTGCTGATTTTTAAATGCTGACATCGAAACATCGAAAACAACATTTGCTGGTACTTTTTAAAGATTGGAGATGCACGTGTATCTTACGCTGTCAGTTCTTTAGAATAGGAATTCTGTCTAACTTACGTGAAGACATTGGCTCACTTCGTGCATCCTTCGTTTTCTAGCTGTTTTCTGGAGCAAGTGCAGTACAAATAATACCATGTTTCTTTAAAAAGAACAGGAGATATGAGTGTAAATTTTCCAAACTCTCTAAAAGAAAATCAGCCACTGTATAGAGAATGAGCATGTACAAGAAAGACATATATCGTGCTATGTGATTTTTTCCAGCAAGTTATACATCTTGTAAAAGTCTGTTGCACACAGTTTAAGAAATACAGATATTGGCCAACAGGCATGTGAAAAAATTTACTTTATACGATCATGTAGTAAAAGCTTTCCCTTTTATTCATAAGTGCATGAGAAAATGGTTGATAAACCTGGTGATCATGACAGTACACTATTAGGCAGTTAAGGCTGGTTTCAGCATTTGTGGTTTCAGCAGGAGTAAGAAAAGACACCAAAGCCAGGGAGGTAAAGGCTTGCGCTTGACACGTTGTGTTAGTTAAGGGTTACATCCAGCGCCGGTCCTTGTCAGGATGTTTCCTGATGTGCCTTTCAGTACCTGAGTCAGGCAGCTCAGCTGCAGATGTCATGGAGTAGCTCTAGGAACGTCCATAGGTAGTGGGATACGCATCCCCTGCCGCAGGCCAGTTTTTATTTTGAAGGCAACAGGTTAGGCCGATAAGTAGGTGCGTTTGTGCCAGTCTTTACAACAGCTCTGTCTCCTTCTCAGGCTGAAATATTTTCTTTGCCTTAAGAGGAAAGCAAAGGACGGGCTGGCCGTAGGGAGCAGAGGAAGAGGGCACCGTCAGGGGTCAGAGGATGGGTTGTAGCCCTGGGGAGTGACAGAGGGAGTATCAGGAGGTGCACCACAATCTTGTTCAGATAATCTAGTTCAGTCTGTGATCTGGGAGTACTTTGAAAATTGGCAGGAGACTGTGGAAAAGATAAAAGGAAAAGCCTTGAAATAGACCACAATTCTTTCCCTTTCATATGTGTATTACACTGGAATTTTATATATATAGCAGAAGGACTCTGTTCTTTATATCCTTGAATTACATACCTCCATAACATGTAATGTTACCCTTCTGGAAAAACGAGGGTGATAGAATGGGGCACAAACACCAGCAACTGCTTAATAACATATGCAAATATTGGCACACTTATTATGCATTGGTTTTGTTGTTGTTATTGCTTTATTTTTGTAACTGTGTGATGGCACCCCAGCATTTCATTAAATTTGATATCCATTGTGCCGGGCATTTTCAAAGTGTTAATTTAACAACCAGACGTGGTACAGAGCAGGACAGGCAATGGGAGAAGTGTGTAACAGTGACGCTTCCAAGTAGTCACACAGGCTGGTTATTTACATTTCAGATGCTGAGCTTTGTAGTTATCCTTTGGGAGGAAAGACTTGCAATTGTTTTATCTCTGACTTTCTCATTAGCCCCAGAAGTGAGTCTTGAAAAGAAGGCAATGGTTTTACAGCTTAGTTCAGGCGTGAGCAGGTTGTACTTTTGCAAAATACCTCAGGTAATTTCAGGTGAAACTGCTCATTAACTTCAAAGGGGCCACAAGTCCTCTTGCACAGTTTGCTTGTTTTTTCTAAAAGGAATCAATTAACCCAATACTCAAAATCTGATTCAAGGAGAAGGTCATTAAGGCAATAGTTTGGAAAACAACTGATGTTACACTCAACTGTCTTAGTCCATGTCTTCACACCATTTGCAGGTAGCCCGAAACCAACTTGTGATAAGCAGTCCTGCCAGGAAGGGCCATGGCGGTCAGCAGCATGAACAAGGGAGATTTCACTACCTTCCTAAACAATGTCATCTTTGTTGCCAGGTATGTGAAGCAGTAAAATACTTCAGTCATTAGAGGAGGAAGAACGTCACAAATTTTGCAAGAGAAAAATAGATTCCAGAATTCGTGGTTTGACAGGTTAATAAGAAGGCCTGTATGTTTGCCTTTACAATTTATTTACTTGTAAGTCTACACAGGGATTTTGTTAGGGATTTGGCATCTTAAACAGGTTTTTATTCCAACAACATTTCAATTCACCTTTAAGACTTTCAATTAAGACAAACTGGACTAGAGATCCATCGGTGGAATTTGCATGGACGTTAGTGGGGGCTTGGCAAAGCCATGATAGCGGAGTTTAGGTATCAGGTTTATAGACTTGTATTGTACTATCTAACATCTCGTATTTTCCACTCATTTTGCATGTAAAACTTTTATTGATATCAGCGTGAGTTTAGCACGCCACTAAAAGGGAGACTATGCCCCTAGGACACAAAATGATGTAAGGTACCCCGTTTAGTTATAACAATTTGGCTGCACTAAATCTTGATGTTGAATGTTTGGTTTAGTTCCCCTATAAACTTCGTCTGCTGGATTTATATATTTTGGCTCCTTTTATTTTGACTCTAGTGGCTAAATTTGCAATGGGCTTAAGTGAATGCAATTCCAGTCACACCAGCAGCAAATCTGCAGCACAGTGGGTATTTCTTGTTATATAAATATAGGGCCTCATCTGGCAAGATGCTGAGTGGACTAACTTGGTCGGGTTTCTGTGAGATCCGAGAGTGCTCAGCACCTCAAGGGAGAAATTCCAGACCTTGCAGCAACTGAACCTCCGCACAGCGTGTCTGTGGTCATTTTCTATAGCCCTTTGTCCAAATCAGAGTACACAATACATTTGCTTCTTGTCTTTTTAATCACAAACACAAAAGCTAAAATATTTATTTTCCTGGCTCTTATAAAAGCACACCTCTATCTGTTATAAGAATTATGTAAATTATGAGTATGATGGAGGGGTTTTTTTCCCTCTATAGCTCTGTGAAGTTTAGCTTTCACTCAAATGGGTGTGGGTTTTTTTTAAATAAAGCAGTATTTCAATAATAGCTTCAGTGGGATTTTTTAATTCTTTTGCTCTATTTAAAGGGGTTTTTAAAATCCATTTCAATTCCAGTGGAAATTTCTCTGATCTGATAAAGGAGATGAAGTCACCGCATAGGCTTACTATTTTATTTCCATAAGGTTTGAAAGTTTTGTTCCCTGCAGTGTTTTAGAGCCCAGGAGTATTCATCTGTTTTGTAAAAGGAAAGTTCTACAGAGCAACATTTGGTCACTGTTGTCTGAATTTCATTATTCTGTTCTCCAGACTAGCAGAGGGGAAAAGTGCAAGTTAGCTGGGTCACAGTCTGAAATGTGAGAGCAGTCAACTTTTTCTGAAGTTTATGGGAATGAAAGGAAATTTAATACTGTTCAAAAGAGAGATTTAAAGTTGCATCATGTGAAAACAATTGGAGAAGTTTAATCCTGAGGTCTTGGGTTATTTGGTAACTTACATGACCATTTGTCAGCCTGCAAAAGATGAAGTTGGCTTTGGCTCTGTTAACAGTTGGCCTCTGTTTTGGAGTGGTATTGCAATGCCAAGGGAACAAATACAAGTTATATTGGTTTTATAGATCACTACTAGTTCTATTCTTCTTTATCCTTTCAGCTCATGACATGTCTGCTTGTCTCCTCTGGGTTGCCAGCACAGATCTCCCACCGATCTCAGCAACACGTGCTGACAAGCCTTTCATGTAAAAGGGACTACAGAGCTTGACAGCTTCTTAGACTTTTAAAATGCTGAATACATATCCATAATTTAACCTTTACCTCTCAGGCTGCTTCACGACTCATACATTTCATTGTATGGAGAATAAAAGCAATAGGACCCTGGGACGTAACTGAATACTTAATATATTGTAATGTTTCTAGTGTATCATTTGCTAAAAGATGTTGTTTAAAACATTCTTTGCATTTATATTAGTTTCTATGGAGTAAATTAAACTGAAAATCTACAGAGCTTTATATGCATAGAAATTAGAGATGTTTTCCAGAGTGCTCCATCACAAACTCTATCAAATAACCCTTCTCAAAATCTCTTAGCGCTAAGAAAATTCTCATAAAAATTCTCTTAAAAGGTAGCCTACACCTCCCTATGTCATCTCCTTCTCCTACCACTAATAACCAGTCTCTGGTGTTGGCATCCACCCCAGCACCTTCTGTTTGGCCATCACTCAAGGTCTCTCTATGCAGATTTATAATAATGATAATCACTATTAATGGAGGGGAGGGGGGTAAGAATGGGGTCAAAATAAAGAAAACTTGTTTTTTAAGGACATTTCATATGCTTTTAAATATTGTTTTGAGTCCCACAAAAAGACTAACTTTTAAGATCTTTGGGGTTTGCATTGGTACCAGGTATCATGATCCATGCAGCTGGCAGGAGAGCTGGACCTTGGGGAATAAGACCACATACGTAGTGCAGACATCCTTCCATCTACTTCTGGATTAAATATTCCCAGTTGCCCAGTGGTGCCAGAGTACTCAAGTGCATCTGTGCCGGGGGCTTCTGCCCATATTCTGAGCTGGGTGAGTGTGGAGCTGCTCCTGTGGGACTGCACAGGCTCACCCGGGCCCCACAGCAGAGCTGGTTTGTGCACAGGGTTGTGGCTGTGGAGCTGCCGTGCAACTGGACAGGACATGGTTTAATCCATCCAGCTCAGGTTTGCAGTGACTGATGAACCTCTTTCTCTTTGTTTCTCAGTGCAATTCATTTATAAGTTGTTTATACCAGATCTGAAAATTGTGTTTATGTCCTTTTTGTTCAGCCAGCGTTTCATTGCTTCAACGTTCTTGCAACGGACAAACACTGCAGTGCTGTAAAGTGAGAGAGTGAGGTGGTCCTGTGTGCTATTGCTACCACAAACACTGCAGTTGCTATGGAAGATGTTCTTTGCTCTAACACAGCTGTACGCATTACAACATCTTTTACTAGGAGAAACCTACACAGCTCATGGCCAGAACTCCCAGGGCCCCAGCCACCCTCAGCCAGCCCAGAAGGAGCCACCACAGGTGACATGAGCCAGAGGAGCCACTGTCTCGCTCTTGTCTCCTGGGCGCTTTCTGAGAATGTTAACAGAAACTGCAGTGTCTGTCTTTTCTGCAAGCTCACCTGGTCATACAGTCACTCCTCAGACATCCGCGCTGGAGTTCCACAAAGGGGATTTTAGTCGATGCTGAAAGCCTGGACCAGAGGAGGGCTTGCAGATGTTGATGTTAAATATTGATCTTGAAGTCTTGTGTTCCCACACAGCACCACAAAACAGAAAAGAAATCTAGAGGGGGAAAAATCCCATGTATGGAGAAGATGGCAAGTTGGAAAACTCTGAAGGAGACTAAAGAGGAGGAGAAGCTGGAAACAAAAAAGGGAAAGAAGATGGGAGAAGAAACTCCAAAAGTAAAGATGAAAGAAAGATCCAGGATGCAAGCACTGAGCTACAAAATCATTATGCATAATTTTGCAGGAATTAGTACATAGTGAGAGGAATCTGTTGCGCTTCCCTAGAGCTAAAAAACAATTCCTGTGAAACACCCAGCGGCTATGCTGTTTAGCATCAACCCATTTGGTAATGGCAGAAAAAATTAGTAGTATGTTATCTATACACAAGCTGAGGTATATTCTGTACCTTCTTTCTACCGCACAATAAGTTTAACATACACGCACAGGGGCATTCAGCTACTTAGTGGGTTTTCAAGGCCTGTATATAAAATTGAAAAATGCGGCTCAGCTGCTTTTTATAAGACATTTACAATAATCAGTTCAAAGTAGAACATACAATAGCTGCTTAAAAATTGACTTTGATTCCCTCTATGATAGAGAACGTACCAGTACAGCCTGGTATTTGAAACCACTAATGTCTACTTTAGTTTTTGCTGCTGTTTAATTTGCGTGGATCTATTCCATCTCTTCTTTCTTTTTATTTTTTTGTGAAAGCAGAAAAATAAAATGTCTTATATTGCTAGTGCTGCCATAAATGTTATCAACAGTAAGTGCTTGAAATGTTGCCAGAAGCCCTACTGTCCCACCTGCTTCTGCCGGTGAGATACTAATTAACAGCCCTGTACATGTAGCACATTTGTGCTTGCAATTTTGCTTTGCAATAAAGTAAAAAATAAATGGCTTCAATTTACGTTAAACATTTTGCTCAATCCAAATAAGAAGTACAACAATGAGGAAGTTTATCCGGGCAATACAGAAGCAGAAAGATTAGCTTCTTAAAAATACCTCCCAGATTTTTGCAAATGAAAACAATTTGCCAAAGCAAATGTGTATCTGCAGCATCACAAACCACCATCCGTCTTCACCGGCGTGCGCTTATGGAGGAGAGCAGCCCCAGCTCCGCACAGCACCTGCCAGCCCCCAGCGTGAGTCCTGGCCTCTTCTCAGCCCTGGTGTTGCAGCCGGCCGGGTAACGCAGCCCGGCACCTCGGCTCTGCAGGGCCAACACCGGGCTTTGGCAGGGAAGTGTCTCCATGACTCTCATCACATCCAGATTTTAATAGCACACACAGGCACAAAAGTCTAAAATGTCGGCAGCTTGCATCCAACAGCATGTTACTATAAACAGAGTGAGTTACAAACTAGCCGGGTGTGTTACCGAAACATGAACACAGCTTCCATGCCCTGTAGGTTCCCTTTACTTCTGCTGGGGCAGCTTTGGCCATATTCTGCCCTATTTCTTTTTGTGTCATGATTCTAATGACCAATATCAGACTCCTAGAATATATTTTTAAGCAAGATACAAACAGCACAAGTAATCATACCCAGCCGTTTTGTGTCTTCAGCCACAAAAAATCTCCCACGATCCTTCCAGCATCCGTTGTGACTCCAATTGACAGGATTTCCTACCTCCTCGGTGAGCTCCCACCTCCCCTCTGCCTCCTTGTCCCCAGGCTGCTGCGGTGGCTGGTGCTGAGCTGCAGCACCTGCACGCACACACAGTCACCAAGGGCAGAGCAGGCACAGGCCCAGGTCACACCACAACTTTTCCCTTAGGAAAATAAGCAGAAGAAGGAGTAAACCATGAAAAAAAGCTTTCCAGCAGATCCTTCCGCAGATGACCAAGTGTGGCTGCTGCTGATGTTGCTCTGGGATGAGAGTTATGGAATTCCTTTTCATGTGTGAAAGTACCGAACTCCTGAGTTTGGAGGGCTCCTACAGCATCAGATCATGGAAGAAACTTGATATTAGCAACAGTGACCAGAGACAGGATGAGCCAGACCCCTTCTGCCATGAGCCAGACCTCTGCAAGCACTGCCCTGCCCCTGAGAGAGGAGGGGGCCAAGAGGAGTGGGTTCAGGGGCTCTGCCACACCAAGGGGAGATCAGCAGAAGGCCATGGAGAAGCACAAGAACCTCACACCCTTCTTTTGAAAAAACAATTATAAGATGAACACCAAGCTGTGTGGAACGGTCAACACGCTGGAGGGAAGGAGTGCCATCCAGAGGGACTGGGACAGGCTGGAGAGGTGGACACCTGCCAGCCTCATCAAGTTCAACAAGGCCAAGTGCGAGGTCCTGCACACAGGTCAGGGCAATCCCATGCATAAATACAGGCTGGGCAGAGAATGCATTGAGAGCAGCCCTGAGGAGAAATGCTTGGGGGTGTTGGTGGATGAGAAGCTAAACATGAGCTGGCAATGTGCACTGGCAGCCCAGTAAGTCACCCGCACCCTGGGCTGCATCCCCAGCAGCGTGGCTAGCAGGGCGAGGGAGGGGAAAAGAAAGCTGGAGGGGGACTTTTTACAAGGGCATATAGTGTTAGGATGAGGGGGGACGGCTTCAAACTGGAAGAGGGGTGATTTAGATTAGATATCAGGAAGAAATTCTTTACTCTGAGAGTGGTGAGGCACTGGAACAGGTTGTCCAGAGAAGCTGTGACTACCCCATCCCTCGAGGTGTTCAAGGTCAGGTTGGACGGGGCTTGGAGCAACCTGGGCTGGGGGGAGGTGTCCCTGCCAATGGTAGGGGGGTTGGAACTGGATGATCTTTAAGGTCCCTTCCAATTCTAACCATTCTATGATTCTGTGATTCTATGAAAATGAGTCGTTCCACCTGCATGAGGGATGACGGCACTGGATTTCCTATGGGTGGGTGTTTTGGGCATGAAGCCCTGTATGGATACAGTGGAATCTAGGAAGGGCTGAGCTCCCAGAGCTGCCGTTCTTCAGCACAGATCTCACCAGGGTTTCTGTCTCTGCTGTTCTGCTGCAAAGTACCATCGAACCAACAGTATTTAACATCTTTGCTAACTCAACATCTGTATTCAATTTGAAATATGTCAACAGATTTCCTGGTGTCACCTAGAAGAGCCACACAAAGGTGGGGTGGCCGCATGGGACTCTTTAGGAAACCAGGCTGAAAAATTCCCAACAGCCATGTGCAGGCAGGCATGATACCCATGCATTGCCCATTAAGAAGTTAAACTTGGGAAAATAATTTTCCTTTGATTGCAGGAAGTGTGAGGGAATCTCTGATAATAGGGGGTTTGTTTTAACACTGCAAAACAGAATGTTTTAAGAACTTTTAATGGAATGGTTTTAATTTTTAAGAAGCTTGACTAGTTGGTTAAATCCTACAGGCTGAACGCTGCCATTCTGCATTAGGAAATCTGTCTTAAGCTTAAGGTATCTACATTTACTGACTTCTCTACTTTCCTCATAAACTAGTTTTTCAACTTCCACAGAAAAAAAAAAAAAACAAAACCCAACAATTTTATCAGGAGGACACTCAAAGCTAAAAACCAGTAAGCATGGGGTACGCTCGGACCTCTCAAAACTGGTAGGAGCTTGTGTATGTATCCTGACAAAGGCAATTGGAGCCTAAGTGGGCCATATCTGTTTTAGCATGCTAATAAACTCTGATTTAGCTATTTAAAATAACACTTACATATGAGTTAACAGCTGCATATAACTGATGTGTTCATTTTGCTTTGTAAAAGGCTGCACTTCACCCTGAAAGGTGTCGGCATCTGGAACTAGACAGGACCATCGTTTAAATATTTTAATTTTTTCTTCTCTGCCATCCAAGTGGTCAGGCTCTCAAACTGCTCGAATTTCTTATGAAGAAACAAACACCTCTGAACCGTTGCTGAGCAAAATTAAATCCCAGCATTGTTTAAAAAATCCCATTTTTTCATTTTGTGCCACAGATTGTAAGAGCTGAGCATCTGCTGCCCTCAAAAAAAAATTTCTTCTTTGAGGCTGCTTATAATTACAGAGTATTTTAACGCTTTTATCTTTGGGCTACTCTGGGACAGGATAGATTTGTAGTCTCTGTCTCCCGTTCCATCCAGTTTTGCATTGTCAGAAGGAAAAAATACAGAAAACTTTCGCTCTCCTTCCCCTCTTTCTGGAGGAGTGTGTAGCATTAGCACAGCCAGACCCAGCCTGCAGCGGGACGCTCTGGTCACGGGGGAGCAACATCAGTGACCTGAGCAGGAAAATGCTTACAGACATGTTTGCCTTGCTGGAACCGGGACAACGTCTTAAACTCAGGACAGCCTCTCTCTTGGTAAGGGTCCTTGCAGGCAGGTGAACTCAAAGGAGAAGGCAAAGCCCCACATCCTGCTCCCCCTCATCGCACAAGGGATGCTCTGGCCAGGGCTAGTTTTGCCTAGATGTCGAGTGGTTGGATTATGGACCTTCCTCCAAGAGAGCCGTCCTGCAGCTCTCAGCACCGATAGGAGATAAAGCTATTTCCCATTTCACTAGCAGCTGTCTCCAGGCTTTTAACCCACATTTATCAGATTTATTCTGCATAACTGGATCCTACCCCACCTTGCTTGTGGCTCCTACTGGCACTCACAGAATGGTCAGGGTTGGAAGGGCCCTCTGGAGCTCCCCCAGTGCCACCCCCCGCCAGAGCAGGGGCACCTACAGCAGTTGCACAGGACAGCGTCCAGGTGGGTTTGGAATGGCTCCAGAGTGGGAGACTCCTCCACCTCTCTGGACAGCCTGTGCCAGCGCTCTGCACCCGCACAGCAAAGAAGTCCCTCCTCAGGGTTAGATGGAACTTCCTACATTCAAGTTTGTGCCCGTTCCCTCTTGTCCTGTCACTGGGCACCACAGAAACAAGACTGTTCCCATCCTCCTGGCACCCTCACCTCTAAGTATTGGTAAGATCTCCCCTCAGTCTTCTCTTCTCCAGGCTAAAAAGGCCCGAGTCCCTCAGCCTTCCCTCCAAGCCTCGCTGCTGCCAGGAGCAACTGCTGAAGTCATCCTTCACGGATGGGCTGGAGCTGATCATTTCTGACGGTCTCCCGGCCTCGCCATGGGAGGTTAATGGCATTGTGAAGGGACACACATGACTGGTAATTTTGTGCCAGAAACAACACAAGCACTCTGCTTGCAAACTTCCTAAACTCCTCCGCTTCCCCCCAGCTCCCCCTGTCTCCCAGGAGCGGTGGATAAACATGGAGTCAAATGATTCAAAGCTTCGCGTGCTCACTCCTGTGACACAGGACTTTGTTTGCTCGTTTATTCCTTCTACAACTTCGCTTTTTTTTTTTTTTTTAACCTTCCTTTCTGCCGTGGATGTGAGGAGGTTCACTGTGATGTGAAAGAGCAGAGGAACGATCTCGAGGGCTCTCCATGCAGGGAGCTGTACACCACGCTGGGAATGGCAGCACATCTAAAGGTCACCCTGTGGCCCCCAAACAGCCCCCTCGAGGGAGCAGAGCACAAAAGGTGTGCAACAGTCCTCCCAGAAAGCCTTTTATAAAGGAGGCGAGGGAGCTGAATTGATTTGAAGTTGGTGCAAAGTCTTTCTAAGCAGTGCCATGATATTAAATATAGTCATTAAATAACAGCCAAAAGCCTCTAATGTTTATCTCATCCCACCTACTTTTAGGGATGGAGAGAAAGGTTGAAAGTATGGCAAATTAAACATGCCACGGGCAGGATTTCTTTGCCAGCCTTTGCCTTGCTGTCGTTGCGCTGGTGAGGTGCGCAGCATTGCTGCTCTGTCCGGGAGCCGGTGAGATGCCGGGAGACGTTGGCAGTGCCCAGCCCCTGTGCGCAGAGGGCTGTTGTGCTTGGGTTCATTTACCAAGATGATGCAAATTACAACCCGTGCCATCAGAAGTGGGAGGACGGATATTTTAATAACGACTTCAGATATTGTACAAGTCCATCCTAATGGCTGCGGCTTTGGCTCCTCTCACACACTGTTACACAAAGCCCAGAGCGTACTGATGAATTTCGGATCTGAGTTGTTGCTCCTTGCTAGGATTCCTCATCCTAATTAAAACTCAATTTGCTCCCTGTAATCAAGCTCTGTGTGAGTATATCTGAGTGTTTAGCCACAGAGGGAAATGGGAGTTTACAGAACTGAAGTGCAGGTGGGATGCTGGGAGCAGCAGTTTCTGCACTGGCATAGAAAGCCATTTCCCGTAACGGGGAATGAGGCCGTTATCTCTGGCTTGTCATCATGACCTGTGACAACAAAGACAGTAAAACCAAATCCGTCACTGGTTTCAAGCTTTTATACCTCCATATATAGCACCCCACTCCCCCCACCTCCACCCCAGCACCCACTCCTGATCCCGTCCCGCTCTTGCCACGCTTCCCTGATGCTGCTCCTCGCTGGTCCCAGCTCATGGGTGCTGGGATCTTCCCAGAGTCTCCCACAGCCAAGGAGCACGAGGGAATACTAAGGGCAGGGATGAGAAGAAGCTCTTCTGATGGTAGAGAAAGTGCACAGAGACACGGGGACATGCTAGCAGTCCCACATGCCTGGACAGCATGTGAAAACATTGAGGAAAAAAAAGATAATTGGTTTATTTGATTTGATAATTGGCTTATTTCATTTGTAGCCACTTTCCTCGCCTGAGTCAGGGCATCGCTGTCAGTGCTGTGATGAAAACATGCTGAATAACACATGCTCTTCATGGCAAAGCTGAAGGTTTTTTTCAATGGTAACTGGAAATTTTGCCCGGAGCTCTGCATGCTGAAGATCCGGGGATAACACTTTGGATTTATCACATGGAAATACCCCACAAAAACCAAGATTGTGCAGCGTTTTCCTGAATTGTTTTAGCCAGTCGCAAAGTGACCTTTGGTTTACCAGGCTGGGTTTCAGCTTTGTGCCAATACTTACTCTCAGGAGACGATGCTTAGGGAACAGCTTGGCAGCCTGTGGACACACCAAGGACTTTGAAGATGCAGTAATTTTTAATTGTGAATGAACACCCAGATTATAGATGAAAGTGAGGTGTAGCAAGACCTTTGGTCCATCAGAATCTGCCCCAAGACTCTTTACCAATGCTGCCATCTAGAGAGAAACAGTCCATCTTCCACAGGTGGAAGCAGCAGATCCTACAGAAGAGGAGTTCAGAGCTTTTTTGCCTCTGGCACACGGGTTCAGCCTCTGGCACATGTGCTCGCTGACACCAGCCAGTAAATCCATCACCCCATGCACAGGGAGTCACCCCGGCCGCTGCTGGCTGCCAACTTGCCTTCTGGCAATGGCACCCCTGCGAGACCCACCGGATTGGGATGAGAAATCACTGAGCGGCAGTTCGGTGGCTGGGCTGATTTCCGCTCCGTGTACGGCTGTGCTTGCTTTTGCCGGTGAGCTCTTGTGATGTGTTTTCATTTTTTGTGCAGTGGAAACTGCGTGCAGAAATCAGATACTGCATTACGTAAACTCAGGGTAAAGATTAAAACGCATACGACTCGTGAGACATCTGGATCTAATCGGGCTCCTCCGGGACAGGAGTCTATAGCTTTAGTCTGAAGAGAAGCAAAGAAAGAGCTGGAGTAATTTTTCCTGCAAATACCCATCTGCGCAGAGGGGCTGAGTCTCTGCAAACACCTCCGTCACCACGTCTTTGGCAGACGCGGCCCATTAAGTGCCGTACGGGCTGACCATGCTTCTCTGTTGTTGCGCGCAGTCACTGACTTGGAAGGAACCCGCTATAATACAGCCCAGGGGTAAAAGTGAATTTCCTGAGAAAATTATGACTAACTGAACCTCGGCGCGTAGAACGGAAGTCTCCCGTATTCAGAGCCATACCAGTTATCCTTAACCACCAGCCACTTTTCCTTCATTTGCTGTATAATCAGAGACTTGCTGGCACTCAGGCAGCTGCCAAGAGCTACGTCCCGCCCAGCGACCCAGCGCCAAATCCGCCCGAGCTTCCCCAAGAGCAATCTTTTGCCCGTAGCCGCCTCCCTCTCCCATGCAAGGCTCCAAATCCCACGAGCTGAACGGGCAAGGGCCACGCGGGCACAAATTGTTTGTCATGGGGGAAGGGTATCCACAGCAGAGGACAGTTCGGGCTCCACTCTGCAGCACTTGTAGGTGCAGTGGAAAGGAATAGTTGGAGGAACTGTAGCTGAGAGAGAAAGCTATGAGAGAGCAGGAAGCTTTGCATCTCATTCTGAAGATGCTGAAATAAGCCGGCAGCCCCAGGAGAGGAGAGCTGCGTGCTGCTGTCGAGCCCTTAGCACCATTACGGGCAAGAGAGCAGTTTTTAATACACAGAGTTTGACTGAAAAGCACCCACGGTTCCATTAGGAGGAACTCAGGACTGACCCGCTTTAAAAAGAGGCCAACCATAAACTATGGGGTCACTTGTTCACACAACGCTTAAAAGGCAAATTAGAGCGGCCAAATTGTTTTTCCCCCGCTAATCCCAGCTTTCTGGTTTAGTGCTTTGCAGCCGGCGGTGAGGAAAGCCTCCGAGCCCCAAACCTGCCACGCGAAGCGCTGAGCTCGCAGACAGACGCAGGACCATGGCAGAGAGGACATGGCTCTCCCAAACTCAGGCACAAGCTTTTGCTGGGTCAGCAGCCACCGTGCGGCTGCACGTACATATTCACACACACTCAGGCTCACACACACCCCAACGCCTGCTCAGCTCTATGAAGGATGTGGCCTGCGGGTCCTGCTTGGCAGCTTGGCACAGCCGGCCCAGGGGCAGCACCATTTCCTACCTCGGCTTTTACCCTTTATTAATATCTCCTTTTTTCTCTACCCTAAGACTGATCTAGATCATTTTACTGAGCAGCTATCAGAGCGCTAACGCAATTTACAAAATGGATTCTTTCCAATTCTTTTTGTTTTTATAATCAAATCAGACTGCAGCTCTATGGTGCACATGTAAATTCTTTTGTCTCTTCAGAGTGTTTTATAATCACCAATTTACACTGTTTTCAAGTTTGTTATTAGCTGACTGAGAGATTAAATGTTTCTGTACCGCGTGTCCCTACAGAAGAAGCTGTCAAGCAGATTTAGGCTTGGTCTTTCAAGTGCTCAGAAGAACGGAGACTCCCCAGATTAATTTGGAAGGTTCCTTGCTGACCGCATCTGCCTTTTCGTGGCCGCGCCTCATGCTTCCAGACCAATTTGTTTGGCAAAAGTCAGAGGAGCATCCGTGCTAACAATGCCTGACATGCAGTATGGAAACAAAGTCCTTCATTACAGCCCCAAATACTCCAAACATTTTTCCACTAAAACAATTACAAACACCCTCTGCAGGCTAAAGAGCGAAGAGTGAGCTGGCTCTGTGCTGCAGAGCAGCAGCAAAGAGAAGGTGTTTCCACCATAGCCCAGCACTCGCAGGAAACAAGGGCTTCTCTTAGAAAGCTGTTATTTGCCAGTAAAAATGTTGGCAAAAAATCAGACAGGAGGTTTCACAGATGAGTCCCGTGCTCTCCCAACATGAGCTGGGTCAGGGCGAGGGGAGGGAGCAGAGATCTGACAAGAGTGGTGAACAGCAGCAGATTCGGTCCCGTGTCCCCGATGCTACAAGTGCCAGTGTGGCAGGAGCTGGGCTTACGTGCCCCGTGAGACAGCGCACGAGGGGGACGCGCAGTTGCTGCCACCCAGAGAAAGGCTGGAAGCGAGGATTTAAACCTTTCATTACCAACCTCCAGATCCAGCCACACGTCTCTTTTGGCAGAGGAGATCAAAGCTGAAGGGAGCACCCAGCTTGCACTGTGGATGTACCAGGATTGTGCAATTTCACTTTGATACACCTTTCATTTACATGAGGACGTAAGAAATGAATATAAATTGACCATATTTAACTTCCTTTTGCCGGGTTTGACATGCAACTCTAGTTTCATTTAGTGGGGGCTTTTTTTGCCTTTCTCCAGCCACAGTGTTTGCTGGGATTTTGGGTTTCTTTAGTTGTGTTTAAGTGACGCGGCACAGCTTGCTCTGGGTAAGCTGAAGGCACCCAACTGCTGCTCTCCACACCTGTACCACCTCCGGGGAGGTTTTCCTTTCCCTTGGCAGATTGTGAGCAGGAGGAATCGGGGGCTCAGCAGTGGCTGGGGGGACACACGAAGTGCAGGAATGCGTACCCCCAGAGCCCAGCTGCACGGGCAGAGCTCTGCACTGGCACACAGCGCTTTCGGTGACAGCCATTGGCCACTCAGCACCTTCCACACATGGACTTTAGAGACCAACCTTTGGTATCTGGTTTCCACGAAGAACCCACCACCACATGGTAGGGTGGAAACTCTGGTCCATCTCCACACACATGGGTTGTTTGGTTTTGGTTTTTCCCTTTTGCTTGGAGCAGGAGAAACCCTTATGCCACCACTGCTAACTTTCACTGTAAGCAGGAATCCTTATTGCTCTAGTTTGAGGCCAAACCCTGAGCACAAGTCTTGCTTCCTCAGACAGATGCTGCAGCATTTATTCAGATCATCTCCTGGTATTCTTCTACGTTGCTGACCTGAATCCATCCCACACAGAGGCCGTGGCTGGTCCAAAACCAGAGCAACGGGGCAGACAGGGCTGCGGCAGAAGCGGCACAGCTTCCCCCAGGACCATTCTGCCATGCATCCCCGTGGGCATGGCCAGCCAGCAGAGCCGGGCTGCAGGAGCCACTGGGGACAGGCGACATCCAGCACCAGGGCTCAGGCAGACGCGCAGCAACAGGCTGGGAGGTTTTCTGGTTTTTAATATGCTCCACACACTGAAGCAGCTCTGCCAGCAAAACTGTTAGCACAGATGGAGCAGAGAAGCCTGTCTGTCGGAAGAGACACCTCACCTCTGCGCCGAAGACAAGATAAAGGGGTTTTTGTCAGCACATCTGCATCTACCTCCAAAGTAAAGTGCTGCTGGCAGCGCCCTGGTGAGGGTGGGATGGTTCACATTCCTGGAAAACAGTGCTGCTCCCTCAAGGGTGCCCAGGACCCAGCCTGAATTCCAGCTGCATGGCAGTGCCTCCACCACAGGGCTGAGCCCGGCCTGGGCAGAGGGCGAGACCGGGCACGGGTGTCACAGGGATTCAGGTGACAAAGGCAGGCAAACCAAAAGAGGAAGTCACCAAAAATCATTCCCACTAACACAACTACTTTTATTACCATAGCTTAGGCCGTAACAGCTTTGAGATGGAGGGAGTAAACCAATGGGGTCTTGTGGATTTATCTGGGGTTATTTTCCAGAGTCCCTCCCATTGTTGGAGGGTGTCACCTCTGGGAGCAGGAACACGGCTCAGCTCCGAGGGGATGGCTTCTGGCAAAAGGGCAGGAAGGTGCAGCGGCAGGGCCTTAACATCGAACAGCTACAACTGTTTCCAAAGTGACCCTCTCTGTGCCCTTGGATAAAGATTTTACACATTAATGCCTGCAAATCTGATTATTCCAAGGATCTTACTATCCACATTCAACCAAACGAGCTCATCAAAACAATCTTTTATTCTTCAAAAGGGACCCTATCATGACGTAGGAAAATAAAAGAGCACTGAACAGTAATTGTAGCTCATATCACTTTAATATCTTGCAATGCTTGTTATTGCTCATTTCTGTGTGGAGGGTTTGTTGTGGGTTTTTTCTTATACAGAAGGCAAATGGAGGTCAATTTACATAATTTGGTTTTGAAAGGAAAAAATCCACCTAAGCAAAAAATACTCAGCCTTAATACACAGCCATTGCTTATTCGGAGACATCACATTTAAGACTCTGTATTAACAAGGATAAAGTATTTGTGCTTCTTTCCCAGGAAGGTTTCAAAGATAGAAAAAAACCTCTGTATTATTGAAGAATTTCTTCTCTTTGTTATTTCTAGAGCCTTTTGTTTAAGAAAAAAAAAAGTACATATGCTAAACCAAAAGGCTGTGCTAATGAGCACCATACACAAATTGCCAGCAGTGCTGTGTGACGCAGAAAAGCAGCACAGCAGTGTGCACACAAAGTGCTGACAGGGGCTGGGGTTTATTGTCTATCCTTAGCAGTTCAGTAGTGTTCTTAAATACAACGATAAAATTAATATTCCTCTTTTTATAGTGACAGATTTGACAATCAAAGGGGAGAGAGGCTGACTTCCTTCACGTGGTGTGCACTCCAGCAGAGTCTGACCAAGCCTTTATGTTATGACAGTCGGACCGGTGCGGCCGGTTCTTTCATGAAGCTGTGAGAGTTTCAGTGCAATAGAAATGAGAGGTGCCAACATGACCTGCAGACAGGAAAGAAGATGGCTCAGAACCACGGAGCAGAGCGGCACGCGCAGCCTACGCACATCGCACCTTCCCTTGCAGGCGTCTGGTGTCAGCCCGGGACACCCAGACCTCAGTACTGCTGGTCAAGGGACTGTTTCAGGTTCACGCCATGAGCTGCAGGACCAGCAAGAGGAAGGGCGCAGCAAGGGACGCAGCGTTACGACCACATGCAGGTTCGGAGGGGAAAACCCGAGTGCAGCTGTGGTGTTGCTGCCGCCCTCAGTGTGCCGTACTCCAAACTCCGTTGCACCACTAGCGCACAACAGTTAAATCATAAGTTTAGTTTGTGCCTCTCAGAATGTGGGGGTTTTTTAGCCTTTTTGTCAATAATGGCACAGTTAAGTTATGCAAAAAGAGCTCAAAGGCTCCTTGCTGAGGAATGTAAAATGAGGATTCTTTTCCTCTCGTGCCTACAAGAGAGGTCAACAGTATTTTAAAATGATGCTGTAAAGAATGTGCATTATACTTAGCACACAAGTCAGTGTCATCTTATATACGCCTGCCTCCTTTTACCCCCATTTGTTTGTTTTGAACAAGTATTTTCCAAATTCAGTATAGGAGTGAGCTCATTATACCCCTAATGATGCAACATTTCAGCTAGAATGTCACAGTGTCCTCCCACACCTGCAACCAGCCACAGATGGAACATAAACAGGAAAACTAATGTGCGATTGCAGGAACAGCTGTGGGGGATTCTGAATAAGTAACACTTGTTCCACACAGAGCTTTTTAATACATCTATTTGTACTGGGATTAAAGATACCAAATCCCTTGCTTCCAAAATACCTAGCACCTCCACGTAGCTGCAAGCAAAGCAGCACTAAGCAAAGATTTAAGCTTTTTCGAAGGTTGGGAGCCAGCAATGCCATGATGGAGATGCAACACTTACCTGGGGGTCTTCGTTTATCTTCTGAGCATCTTTCTCATAGCTGTCGATGTACAGTCGCACAGTTGCTCCAGCACTGCCAGTACCGCTTAGTCTGAAGATAATGCGGGAGCCATCAGAGAAGATGAGCCGCAAGCCCTGGTGAGGGAGAAGGGGAGGAGAAGAGCCTCTCAGCTACGCGCCTCTTGGGTACCCAAGGTATTTTCCATGAGACCCAGTGTGGCTATGTCTGACCTGCACAATCCCAGACCTCCTCCTCTTCGGGGAGGCACAGAAGGTTCCTGTTATCCTCTCCCCACTCCTGGAGGAGCTAGTGTCCCTCCTAACCCGCTCTGGAGAACTTGCTAGAGCTCCTGAACAGGAAGCATGTTGCTGCTGTAAGGTCCCTCGCCCCAGCGCTTGCTTGGAAACAAGAGCTAGGGACTGATTTCTCTGCCAGGCACAGCGTTACCCACCCACTGCTCTTCCACAAAAACAGGACGTAAAGAAAATGCTCCTGCCACCCCGCAGGCAAGGCAATCATTCCCGCAGGATTTCTCCATTATTCCTTCCCACTTAGTATGCTTCCACATTGGTTGTCAAACCAATCTATCTACAGGACATTTTTATTTCAATAATCTCTGGTGACAGGTTACTCATCTCACATGTATTTAATACCCCCGTGACTTCTGGAGCCTGGAACTCAATCCCCCGTCACAGCCGCTCTGCTCTCTGCCCGCCCTCTCAGGGACAAGTACACAAGGAGCGCCGTTAGCCCAGGGACAAATGCATCTGGGGAGGATTTGCTAGAGACAAGATGATACCTGAACAGGAGGGTTTGTGCCTTGGGCTGCAGCAGGGATTCAACCCTTCATTCAGCACCATCTGTTTCTCAGCCACTGACCCACCACCCTCAGCTCAGCTCCATCACTCCTGACATGGACCTGTTGGAGTGGGTCTAGAGGAGGCGCCGGAGATGCTGCGAGGGCTGGAGCCCCTCTGCTGGGAGGACAGGCTGGGAGAGTTGGGGAGTTCAGCCTGGAGAAGAGAAGGCTCCGGGGAGACCTTAGAGCCCCTTCCAGTCCCTAAAGGGGCTACAGGAAAGATGGGGACGGACTCTTGATCAGGGAGGGGAGCCTTAGGATGAAGAGGAATGGTTTTAAACTGAAAGAGGGGACATTTAGATTAGGTATCAGGAAGAAATTTTTCACTGTGAGGGTGGTGAGCCCCTGGCGCAGGTTGCCCTGAGAAGCTGTGGCTGCCCCATCCCTGGAGGTGTTCAAGGCCAGGTTGGACGGGGCTTGGAGCAACCTGGGCTGGGGGGAGGTGTCCCTGCCCAGGGCAGGAGGGTTGGAACTGGATGATCTTTAAGGTCTGTTCCAACTCTAGCCATTCTGTGATTCCCCTTTGGGGTGGCTGTAGGGAAGCTCTACTCCTTCTCTGGGCCCTGCTGGGGCAGGAGCAGTCTCCAAACCCTTCCCTTTCCAAGGCAGCAGTTTCCCTCACTCAGGGCAGGATCCCACCAGCAAACAGGGCAGAAAACATTCTCCAGGGGACAAACTTAAAGTTTGACTTTAAAGCAGATGCAAATGCAACGGACAAAGATTAAGCCCAAATCACACAGCGCAACACCCCTTTGAAGTCACGTTCAGCCCAAGTCAGGCTATGCCCACCTGGTTCCTGGAGATGCTTCCATCCACGGGATCGTTGTACTCAAAATTATCAGCTTTCTCAACCGTGTAGACTTTGTCACCACATGATAACTGCTTCCCCACAAAGGAGCGGTCAAACATCACAGTCTCCAAATCCTTCATCATTTTGTTAGCTGCATCTGCATCCACCTCTTCATAGTCATATCTACAACCAGTCACCACAAAACAAAGATTAGGAAGGGGAGGCTGTAATGAGTAGCAATGTTTTGTGATGCCCTTGTTTAAACACTGCGGTCTGCCCTATAAGATGTTCTCTACGCCCTTCCTGGAGGAGAAGGAAGAAAAAAGTGGAGGATCTCTGCAGCAATATATCTATGAACCAATACAAACCCGTGGGATACACTGCAACATATTGCAGGCGTCAGGAGAGATGAAAGCACAAATTGTGCTGCCTTGCGCTAGGCGTATCAGAGACAGAGGGCTTAGCCTCCAACAACGCTGACCGCAAGGAATTTATTCCAATTCTGCCGACAGGCTCACGACAGGTTCCTCCCGATAACAATTTTGCCTGAACATCCTCCTGTGCGTCCCCACAGCCAAATGCAGGTGTGATTGCAGCACACGATAACATACCAGTGCCAGCTTTGATCTCATTAACCTGGGTAAGAGAAGCAGCAGAGAGCGGCTGAAGCACACATGGTGATCCCAGACTTTGTACTCTGATTGCCAGCGCGATTTGCACCACTTTTATTTGCTGGGCAGGCTAGATGGAGCACGCACAGGCTTGCTAACCTGCCTACCATTGCTCTTAGCTTGCTAGGCAGACATACCTCTGGCGCTAAAAGACTAACTTTTTATGCTAGAATTTGGCATTTTTTCCATAGGTTTAAGCGCCTCAGATGTATGCTGGCTTTGTGGTGTGGGGAAAAAAAAAAAAAAAAAAAAAGAAAAAAAAAAAGAAAAAGTCAAGTTCTTTCATTTGGCAATTTAAGACAGAATTTTCACGTAGATCTTCCAACCTGAAAGATTTCTGCCTTATGCTTTCACTCCTGACAGTGTTCTCACCTTTGTTTATGTGTTCCCACTCCTTCCCTTTTCATCTTCCATGTCTACTCTAGTTTAAATTATTTTGGGACTGGAGAGAATCTCAACCAGGTAAATAACGGCCTAGCAGCTGGGCATCCATTCAGTAAGACATTGCCATCATGGAAGTTATTACAAATTAACTTGTGATTTGTGGTCTCGGGAAACATACTGTTCCAATTGCAAAAAAAAAAAAAAAAAAAAAAAGACTCTTGCAATAAAAAAAATCTCCATTAAAAGAAAAGAGATACCTTGCCTATATAAAACGTACAACCTTTGCAGACTTTGATACCTACTAGATTTATATTTAGAATAACAAATCCTAAACTGGACATCATGAAAGGTTAAGGTGAATACCCACTGTTTTATTTAAGCCAGATATGTTGCACACTGCAGCAAACTGCTCAGGGAGTTTTAAATTACTGCAACAGGAGAGAACCAGCGAGTGTAACGAGGCAGGAACAGCACTGCGGTAGCACACACTGGTGCCATTGGCGCTTGGGGCTCCGACCTTGGAGGGGTGAACACAGGACAGAGGTAAGTGTGAGGCGTCAGGAGCGCCTTCCCCACCTGGTGAAGAAGTTCCTGCCATATTTCTGCCAGTGATCCTTCATGATGTCCTCCACACTCTGCTTGCGGGTGGCCAGGATGGACAGCCAAGCCAGGACAGCCCATAGCCCGTCCTTCTCACGGATGTGGTCGGAGCCTGCAGAGAGCCACAGCAGAAACACATTTCCCACCTCCTTTCACGCCAGAGTCTGTGCTAGAGCCCTACCTTGTCTTCTCTCCTCCATCCAACTGGCAGCTGGACAGCCTCACAAATGGAAGGCATTTCATGAGCTCGATCCCTGCTGTATTGTTAAAACGGTTCAAGATATCATCTGCTTTTAGCTATTGCCCAAATAAAACATTCGGCCCCTTTTAACACACACACACTCATTGTTCACAGATCCTTAATTCTGTTCCCAAGGAAGTAATGGGGAATGCACAGTAAAAAGGTCATCAAAAAAAAAAAAAAAAAAGGCAAATGCAAGGGAACAGCTCAGGAAGGACTAACATCAACCTCTTCAAGCAGCTGTCACGTACCACATGCCAAATCAGCATACTCTGATCAGCACATATTCTGGCTAAGCACCAAGAAAAATGTCAGCCCTCGCTGAGGAAGCCAAACCCTAACGACTGAAAATCAGACAGCACCAGCCACCGGGGCTGGCAAACAGCAGCGCAAGGAGAGACTTTGTTCACGTGCAGAAAGCAGAAGAGAGCCTCCTGCCTGCTCTCGCTCCCACGCACCAGGCGCTGAAAGTCTGTAAAAGACCCTGTTTTGGCTAGAAGAGGATTCCTCCAGAGCAAGCACTGGACAGAGGGCAGGAAGCCATCAGCGCCAGCCCAGCCCTGCCCTGGGAGCACACTGGACGGGGACTGCAGAGTACCCAGGCCCTCGGGAAACCCGAGAGGGTGTTGCAACTCAGACAGCACCCTGAACACCTAAATTAAACAAGGGATCAAATGGCAGCCCAGAATACATCCAACCCAGCCTCCAAGCTTCTGGCTTGTGAGCTCGGCGCTGTGCCCCACAGATGCACAACTTCTGAGTTTTATCCTTTGAGCTCTGGAAAACCTCCAAAGAGGTATTAATGAAATCCCAAGGAGCCAGGGTACGCCTGCTAGTGAATTAATGAAATCCCAAGGAGCCAGGGTATGCCTGCTGATGCAGAGAGCAGTCCAGAGCTGCCATTTTACCCTCTCATGAATTGACAGAGTGGGCAATCACCTGGGGAAAAAGGCTGGGGCACAGGTTACATGGTGCTTTACACAAATCCCACTATTGTGGACGCAGCGATAAATTATCCTCGCGGTCCTTTATGGCAGAGAGAGCTGCACAGAGGTGATGGAGAGGAATGCTAAATAAACAGAAGTCCCATGTGATGTATCAACTTATTGCTGGAATAAAATACCCAAGAAAGCAAGCAGGAATTCTGTCATGTCGCATTACTCTAATTGCTCCCGGACTCCAGTCCCACCGGGTCACAGTTTGTTTCAATTTTTACTGGGTCTATTTGGTCGCTCCTTCACCTCTCTCCCCTTCAGCACTCACATTCTGTCCGGCTCCAAACAACTCCTCATTAACTTACTATCAAACAACTTTCTTGCCCCTTTTCATTCCTTAAGAGTGCATTTGCCAGATGGACAAACCCCCTTTGCGTTGCAGGGGGTGTCCCACACTCCTGGGCAATTTTCTCAGCTGTCCCCCCCTAAAAACACTTCAGTCTCCGGCCACTCAGACATGGCACTGCATGGCCAAAATCTCAAACCTCTCTTCTCAGCCCCTGCTGTAAATGGAATCAGTCACTTTTATTTGTAATGTAGAGTCACTTACCTATTGGCGGATGGAGAGAAACTATGAGCTCATTGATCATACAACAAAAGATGGAAACAATTTTAGAGCTGCTCATTAGAGACCATCTCCTATCAGCAGTTCCATGAATCATTTGCTGCTTTTTGTTTTTATTTATTTACTGAAATGCCAGTGCCCTCTCATTAGCCAAAGTCTCGAACATAAACTTAAAGCATGCTGAAATCATTCAGGGCAAAAGTCCAAAAATCTTTCTTTACTCACGATTTACTTTGAGATTTCTTTACAGAGATACCACATTTTCTGAAATTCCCCTTTCCTTCCAACCTGAGGCCAGATCCCATGTATCAGAATAGCATATGATTGTGAAAATATTGCCACTGAAGACTCCTTCAGCCCCACAGCAAACCGCTTTCAACCAGAGTCTGTGATGCCACTTCCTCAGCTACAGAAAAGCTGGGGTAATCCTTTTATGTTAAGTTGTGCACCCCAGTTCCACAAAGCACTTAATTTCAGGCATTTAGGGATTTAAGACCATCCCTGCTCTGTGAGACACCCACACTCAGGCTAAAATGTTTTTCTGAAATATGGGGTGGTGGAATGGAAACACACAAAGTTTGAATCTGAAATCATCCAGCCTAAATTCCCTCAAGACCCTGTGCCTTGCATATCCTACCGCTGCCCCCAGTCTTCAGAGCTCTTCAGAGAATGGGAAAAACAGATCTCACGGAGAATTCAGACCAGATAAAACTCGGCCTTTGTGTATGACTTAGGTGCTGACCTCTTGCGTGCAGGGAAGGTCCCATTTCCACAGTCAGGACGTTAAAAACCATGTGGTAGGTGCCATGGGAGAACTCAGAAACTGCTGAGGCCTCCCGGGAACACTGCGCGTTTTGAGCATTGCACTCCGATGCAGAGCAAAATCTGCTCACTTTAACTTCCCTGCACAAATAATAGTTTTTGTGTCACGTGCACACCCCTAGTAAATTCCTTGAGATGTTCACTTTGTTTCTCAGTAACCTAATAACTTGCTTAGACTGTTCAAAGGCAAGTGTTAATTTAAACTTTATAAATCATACCTTGTTTTTAGAACAGGAAAATGAGGGCCCTATTAAGCTCAGAGATTTAATAGTGACCTGAAACCTTCCCTAATAAAACTGCATGCTCCAAACCATATTTCTTCCCAGAAATGAAAACATTTAGAAGGTTTTCCTGGCCACCAAGAGTTGAAAAATACATTTAACACTGCACTTAATCCCCATAGACTCAATGACCGGGCTAGTAAAGAGGCCCTTAAACTTCCTGCATATCTACATATGCCTTCCTAAATAACCAAAAGGAGAACTAGCTCTTGCCTGACAAAACTTTTAGCATTGTGTTCATTTCCACCAGTGATTCTTGAAAGCTTTCTTTTTTATTTTATTATTTTAGGAGCATTAACAACTACACATGAAAGATAAATCCCAAGCTACCCAGCACGATAAAGAACTAAGAGGAGGAATAATACCATCGTTGGTGCAATCAGGAATGCTGACTTACCTGTACCAAAACTTTCCTCTCCACACAGAGACAGTTTGTTTGCATCCATCAAGTTTCCAAAGAACTTCCAGCCAGTTGGAGTTTCATACAAAGCAATCTTTGTAGCATGGGCCACCCTTCAAAGGCAAGAATTCTAAGTCACATCACAGCCGGACTCTTAGCGCTCCCACGTGAAATACTGCAGTAGGAGCATCAGTTGCTACCAAGCATCTCTTTTGGGCTAACGCTGAAGGCAGGTCATGCCACTGTTGTGGTTTTTACAACAAACATTTCTTTGTACAGCAATCCTCTATTTCATCCCAATGTAACATTTGGGAAATGGGTGGGATGTGCAACTAAAAAATAGACATAAACACATAGCTCTTCTAAAGCAATCTTAAGGTGTAGATCTCAAAGCACTTAACAAAGACAGTATCACTATCAAAAAAAAAAAAAAAAGGGGAGGGTGGGGAGGATCATTTGTTTGGGCTTATCTGTAGAGAAGAGAAAGAGCCAAGAGCGGAGCCCAGCTCTGCCATGTCCCCAAACAGGATTTAATCCATTAAACTTGACTACCTCTCCTGGCACCCAGCCCACAGCAGCCCTGGCACTGCTTCACCCTTCAGGCAGACCATGCGCTCACTCCCCACTGTAGACATGTGTTGTGTTAAACCACAAAAAAGGGACAGTCCCCCTCCTTGGCAAGGTTCCCCTCCCCTCTCCCACCGCACAGGGGTAGATGCTACCTATCAAGAGCCCCGCTGGTGGGCATGCTCCGGGCAAAGCCACGGACTCCGGTCTGCTGGAAATAAGGGATACTGAAAATATTGGCAGCGATGACGGCGACGGAGTCGGAGGGGTTCACAAAGAAGCCGTGTTTCCCAAGAATCATGTTGCGATCCTGGTGAAGACAAGAGAAACAGCTCTCATCCCCACTTAGTGCAAGAAGGCTGCAATGGCAGAAGTTGTTCTACTTGGCAGGCACAGCCTATAAACCCAGCAACTCAGAGATTTTTGACTGCACTGAAATAAATAAAGAGTTTTGAAAAAGTTAACACACCTGCATAGTGTTTCACCTTCCTGCTGATTTTTCACAGCCTTTAAAGCTACCTAAATACAGTTTGGGCTTCATTATTAACACAGTAGCCAACTATTGCCATGGTGGCAAACTGCAGCAATTGGTTCACTTCTATTCACAGTTACAGAAGGGACAGAGGGAGAAAAAAGCTCTTCACCTTCGTCCTCCTCTACTTAAAAGCAGATGAGCAGTCACGCCCCCACAACTGACTAGAGGGTGAATACAGAACAGCCCATTTACCCCATCTCCATCAAAGGCAGCTCCAAAGTCGTACTCTCCCGTCTTCATGGTCTGGACCAGGTCAGCAGCATAGGTTAAGTTGGGGTCGGGATGGTGGCCACCAAAGTCCTCTAGCGGGGTGCAGTTCACAGCTGAATTTGCTGGGGCTCCGAGCTCCTCGCACAGGATCTTTTTCACATAAGGGCCCACAACTATCACCGCAAAACACGGAGAGGAAAAGAGTCAGCCTCTGCCCTCAGGCAGCTCTGCACTGGCCACGTAACCACCCAGGCCTCCGGTCTGCTCACATTGGGTCAGTTTATATGGTTTATGGTAGCCCCAAGCAGCACATAGGTGTGCTTAAGCCTGATCCATCCAGACACACCAGCTCTTGCCAAAGCAAACTTTTCAGCTGAGGGGCTGTCCCGCTAAATAAATGAGACCACTCATGGGTTCAGAAGTGAGGATAAGCCTACACCAGGGGCTCAGCGCATGAGCCAGGATCCCACTGTGAAGGGCTGATGTACCAAGCGCACTAAGGAATTAGTACAACAGCCCCATATAACAGAACAAAACGCATGTGTGATTCACAGACATTCAGCAGTACAATAGGATTTACTGCTCTCAAACACTAATAATGTAGACAATAAAAAATAAGTGAGTATAGGAATGGGAATGGTCTGGAGACAAGAAAAACAAGATGCTAAGAAAGCTAGTGAGCCCCTGAAAATGTCTATTGGAAGAGATTCACAAGCTTGGCATATACATTAAATTATATAAAACAGTCCAATGGTCCCATTTTTGGGACCAAATGTCTAGGGACAGACCTTTATCTAACCGCTGCGACCTCCATGGGACATCGCCTGATGCAAAGTCTGCCAGGCAGCTCAGATCGCAGCATCAGCGCTAATCTCGTCTGTCTCTCAGGTGTGGATTGACACGTGTGAACCACACAGCATCCCTCCCAAACCCCAAACATTTCCCAAGTCCAAACATTTAAGAAAAGAAAACAACGTAAAGCCATAAAACATTCGATTGCAAAAAGAAAAATGCAACGCACTGCAAAACAAGAAACAAATTTACAAATGATGGATATAAACACCAGAAAAAAGTTTTCGCCCTGAAGTAGGTGGCAAAGCCCCAGGGACACCGGGTGCCCCGCAATCCCACAAACCCAAGTCCACCCGTACCTCCATGCATGGCATCTATGCGAATCTTGAGGTGGTTCTTCCCCGAAAGCAGTTCCTTTAATGCATTGAAGTCAAAGATGTTCCTCAGCATATTCGCATAAGCTTCTACCGAGTCCACAATTTCCACTGGGGACAAAAAAGTAAATAGAGACCAACTCTCAGAGCCTGAAATCTTTGCAGAAATGTGGTTTTGCTACACGTGTCAGTCTGCTGACAGCCCTTCGTGCAAAGGGCCAGGGCTCAGCATAAAGCCTTTAAACATCCCATAGAATCATTTCATAGAGACAATAATGGTCCTACATTAAGAATTTAATTACAGGCTGTCACCGCTAATTGGGTTGCAGACCAAACGGACCAACAAAATCCTTAAGACAAACAGCAAAGCCTCCCTGGACTTCTTTCCAGAGGGCTCAGTCCCACTGCGCTTACCTGAAGAGTGGGATTAAAGGAAAAGGGAAGAAATCCCCTATATGTATATATATATTTAAAACCAGATCTCCAATTTCCAAAGTCAATGGGAACTGTGCACCTAATAGTTTGAAAAAGTTGCACCTTTGCAACTAACAGGCCATATAAAGACATAGCCATGAAAACCACATTAAAATAAAAATCCCACTATGCAGAAATGGGGACTGAGAGAAATACCAACTTTTATAATCTTTTGATTTAATTTTTTTTTTTTTTAATTACAAGCACAGTTCACCAGGAGATGGTAAAAAAATACTGGCAGTAAGTGTTTTTCAAAAGTCTTTTTTTAACGTATTTTTGTATTTTGCTGCTAATTGGCAAAAGTCATGTGTGAAATGCAATGGCTTTCCCACTCACAGGAAGAGCTTTTATATGGGCAACCAAAGGAAAAAAAACCCCAACTGCTACAAAGATTATTAGACACTATAATTTTTAATCAGGAAAAAAGCACTGTAACTGCAGAGTTGTCTGTTTCGCAAGTACATGTTACTGGTAGCCTTACAGACAAAACAGCCTCTGATTTTAGTGAAGCTTGATGGATCAGATTTACCTACTGAAGTACAACCTTTTGTAGGACAGAAACGATTATATAATCAAAGTATCTACACAAGGTGGGATGTAGGCCAAAGAAAAAAATTAAAAATTGCCAGGGAGTGATGCCGTTGCTTGGCTTATCCAACAAGATGAGAAGGAGATTTCAGAATGGCCACGTCTCCTTCAGAAACACCAAATGTCCCTGCCCGTTCATGGCACGTCCACACTCACTCCACCGGAAAGGAAACTTTCCAAGAGGAAGAACAGTTGTTTACCTGTAAATGGTTTAAATTTGTTCTCCAAGTCAAACTGCTGTTTACCAATGGTGCTCAGGTCCACCTGGAGATCTGGGCAGATTGCATACTCTTCAATCTTCTTGCTGATTTGGAAAATTTTGTCCGTGATACCTTCAGGAGCAGGACCTGCAAGATAAAATGGTCAAGGGGGAAAGAATCAGACTGCAAGAGAAGTGCACTTCAGAAGTACAGCAAAAGACCTGGGGCTGGGAATACCTCCTTTAGAGAGGAATATCAGGGTATGAGGGACCAGGTCAATCACTTGCTCCGTTTAGGGAAACCCACTGCTCAGGGCACTGAACCTCTGTGATATTAAGACAGTTAAATTAGGTTCCTCAGGGTCAACGCAAGAAGCGGCCAAACAGGAACAAAGCAAATCAAAACAAACCAAGCAACCTTACCTCCATTGGCAGTATTGAATTTAATGCCAAAATCCCCATTGGGCCCACCGGGGTTGTGGCTGGCTGTCAGAATGATGCCACCAATGGCTTTGATTTTCCTGATGATGCAGGACACGGCTGGGGTGGAGAGAATGCCGTTCTGCCCGATGACCAAGCGGCCAATCTGAAAATTAAAGAGCAAAACAAACCACTGTGAGTCCTAAATCCTAAAACCAGCAAAATTGCCAAAACCCCAAACGCTGGCGACAGGTACACCAGAGCCCCCAGGAGGTGTGCTGATGGCGGAGATATTGCTTCTCTGAAAGCGAACAGCTTGTTCCTGGGAGGCTGCCGCAGCTCTCCACTGTGTACAGTGAAGGTCAGCATCTGACCCCACGCTGTTATGCCTTTTTAGCATTTTCCTTTATGAATGCTGCAGCTCAGATGGAAATGGCAGCTTGCACCGAAGAGCTGAGCTTTCCAGAGGCATCTAAACAACAACCAAAAAAACCCCCCAAAAAAACCAAAAAACAAACCCCCAAACCAAATAAACCCTTTGGCTATGGTCTCGAACTTTGCTTTCAAAAGACACAATGGAACTGAGAGAAGCCAAAACAAAACAAAAATCGAACATCATCACTGCTCCCATGGGACCAGCTGGAGATTCTTACTCACAGTGGGTAACACACCTCCTTCCCATAAATTTAGTAATATCACTGAGATTAAATCCAGACCAATTTGCTAAGCAATACAAGGTAATCAGGATCCAGTTGCTGGAGTTCACGTAATAAAACAGAAGATGAAAAATTTTCTGCTCCTTACCATAGCCCCCAAAATGAGGTGACAGAGATTTAAAAAAATACCAGACTACTCCCCGTCAACTGAGGAGATTAGACCCTGTATACGACTGAGAAAAGAGGAGGAATTTCATTCAAACACAAGATAAACCAGAAAACAAAAGGCAGCGTTCCCAGACTGAAGGTCCATGTTCGGTGCTAAGCCAAGGGCACTGGATGACTGCGATTCCTCTGCCGCAGCACTGCCTGGTGCTAAGCCCCAGCTCCGCTGCCGATCAGTTATTACATGCTACAGCTGTCACAGACCGGCTGGGCAAGCAAAGCGCTGCTAAAAGAACTTCACCTCTACCAAACAACGAGCATAAATGTGAAACAGCAGTTTATAAACCCAAAGTGAATGCTCTTCTTTCAGTTGGCCATAGTAGCTAATATCATAGCCCTCACAGCACCTGTCTACCAGGCTGATTGCACTACTTTATTACACCATACATTTAATTTGAAGTAGTCCAACCTACATGGGTTTTCCTTTTTCCCCCAGTCTCAGTCCAAGCTAGCACACCTTGTCTCGTGTTTTATTCCAGCCTCCAAGCCTTGCTCCTCCAGTTTCACCGATAATTAATGCAGTCTCCAGGAAGCTCCTCTCTAAAACTTCATCTTTTGTTTCCCAGCTTCCCTTTGAGGGTCATATTCAGCCACAACACCCCTCTGCATCGGTGCTCTGCCAGGCCTCGCGTGCAGCTCAAGGGATGCTGCAGAGAACCACCAAAACAAGGGATTTTTTACCCCTAAACCACGCAACAGCTGCAGGAGAGCTGGGTGAGCACATCAGATCCGTTGTCCTTACCCAACCTGCCCTCCCCACACACTTGAACTGCAGCTTTTGCATGTGCACTGCTGCTCCCACAGTGAGGAAGGAAAAGAAGCTAAAACCTGTCTCCATACAAGCTGCTCTCTGATTTGGCGTCCTCCTTGGCTTTCAGCTGTCATTCCCCACCCAACCAATGCTAAATCCTTTGTGGTAACTACTGGAAAAGGTTGCTCAGTGCGGCAGCATGCTGAGCAACTTACACTTAAATCTTTTTTAATTCTCTGGAATTTCTTATGAGAAAAACTAAGGGGGTAACGATGCAGAAATACCTTTCACAGAATGTTCAAAACAGACCCATTCACAAACGGACCCACTTTGTGTGGCAATTCTGGGTTACAGCACTTCAAAGCAATCCAGGCATCATTTCCACCCCAGTTTTACTGAAAGCCCCACTAAGATCCACACAGGTAATAAAGGAGACCTCCTCCAGCCCCCCTCCTCCTCCCAGCAATGTGGGCTGATGCTTTCACACCAAAAATGTGTTTTCCAGGCCAAGGAAGCTGGTGTCGACAGCTCCATCGTGTCATGAGCACACCCTTCCAGTCCTCTTTCTGTAACAGAGATGTATCACAAGATGCATCAGTCCCATATACTGTGCTACAATTTCTGTCTCTGAATACAGACACTTCTATTTATGCAAGTCAGGTTAAGGGGACAAATTACTTCGGTCACTTCCTTTAACCAAATAATCATCATTTGGAACATGCCATGTGATGCTACCGACACAGCAAGTACGCTTGGCGGAATTTGGAAATCCTGCTGATCCCACATTTGTAGAGGTAACAGTACCAGTCTTTGCCACACACCAACAAAGAGATTTTCGCACGCTCAAAACACGATATGCATGCCCTCCTCGTGGTTTTTTATATTTGAAAACATCCTTGGACTCATCCCTTCCATTCTGTAGAGCAAGATGAGCATAATGCTGATAGTCACAGGTATTAGCCAGACCGTATAAAAACAATTAATGAAAAATATCAAAACCAGCAGCAAGACTACATTTTAGCCACACATGGGCCACACTGATGGAAAGAAATGCATGCGAAGTCTCAGCTGGTGAAGATCGATCTAATATCACCTTTACCAGCAGAAAATGTGTCCTAGTGACAAGCAGTCCAAGCAGCAGACCTGGCTCTTTGTGGACATTTTCCAGATCTTCTGCTCAGCCCATACACTGACTTAAGAGAAATATATTAATTTGCAATGTCAAAGGATTTTTTTTCCCCAAGATGGAAAATATGTTGATTTAAAAAAAAAAAAAAAAGTTCTCTCCTGCTATTCTCCCGTTCACTATTAATTACCCTGTTGTGATCTGATAAGCTTTTCTGTCAAACAATTTCCAAAGAGCCAGGTCTCTTAGCATAGTTTGCTCTGCACTAAGAGATACAAAACAGACAGCGGTGTCTTCTCTTCTTAAAAAGCAGAAGGAAATAACGACAAAACCCCAGTGCCCAAGAGTCTCGCAGTGCACGAACCATGCTCTACTGCAAACAGACAATCCTTCTGTTCTGCTTCCAAAATACAGATTTCCAGCACAATCGGAGATCACTGTAAAGGTCGCCACTCACTTGCTAACTCTCATCTTATTTCAACTTTCAAAGGGCTCCCGGAGTACTTATCACATAGCCGCAACTTATACCTGTCGAGAGACACACAACCATGTTTTGCCTTTTCATTTGCTAAGTAGCTCAGAGCAATGCTGAAAGAGCTTCTGCCGAGCTGCCATTGAACAGCAAGCTCTACCAGTTACTTTGCTTCTGAACAAGATCAGCGTTTTATGATCTGATGGAGAGACTATGAAATCCACAGGTGCCAATAGCTTGTGGCATGTCAAAATACAAAACAAGAACACACAAAACCCAAGCAGTATTTACTTTCTCTGCTGCATGTGTATTCCCACATACTTCTATCCAACTGCATCCCTTAAAAGTGAATAAATGGCAATTTCAGTATTACCAATCTGATTTGCCATTAAAAAGCTAACTATTAGCAGTTGAATAAAACCTATGGGGAAATTAAATCTCATAGTGGCTAATTTATTATAGTTTTCTGCATTTATCAGCTACACAATTACAGGAATTTAGTCATTTAACATTTACCAACCCCGTTGGCAGCAGCCATTTGGACTATCAGTTCCACTGCAGACTTATTAAGGTATCTCCCATCACCTCCAACTACCATAGAAGATCCTTGTCGATCTCTTAGGTCTATGGAAAAAAATATACTCTGGATAAAATTCTGCAAATAGTTCATCTTGGATTCAAAATAAAAGGTCTTCTTCCGTAATCCACTGGTTCCTGGTTTCTGATCGGTGTAAGGAGTTGTTGGCATGGTCAACAGAGGCAGAGGAGCGTCTTCCATGTTCTTTTTTCATACAAACACATTTAAAAAGTAAATTATGCCAAAATACAAAAATCAATCTTGACACCAGCAATGGCCCACCTATTAGACAGAAGTTCAGTGAAGTTGTTGAGCACCCAAAAATAGCTCCTTGAACCTTGAGCTGAATGTGGTTCCTGTAACTGAAGACGTTTTCTTGCACTTGTTGTGGAGGATCAATGTCACGGAGAATACACAATTCCACACTGCCGTCCCTCACTGAAACAGCTGGGAAAAGGGGATTTTTGTCTTCTTTATCATCTTCTGTTCTCCACAGGCACAGCTCCTTGCCATTCTGTGCTGTCACCCACCAGAGCCCAGCACCAGCAATCCATCCGGTTCTCCCTTGGGGCAGGGGCGACAGGGGCGGTGGTGAGGAGCTCAGCTCTCTGCTTGGATGCACCGATATGCTGCCCCGGCACAGAGCCCAGCATTTTCGCCAGCCAAGCAGATCTGCACAGCAGCACCAAGCCGCTGGCCAGGGCCGGCCGTCATGCCGCTCCCCGGGGCAGTGGGTCCCCAGGAGGTAAGCCTCCAGTGGGCATGGCCGTGTTCTGCCGGAGTTATTTTGCAAAGACTGGTGAGTTAAAGGTCACTCTTAAAATGGAAGGTGACAGATCTGTTACCTACACTTTGCTCATACAAACCCTGCTTTGACAGCCTGACTGCTCCGTGGGGTCCCTCTCAAACACAGGGACATTATCCATGATGAATAGTGGGCCGCAGCCTTTGTTGGACTAAGAAAACCCAGAGTAGCTAAAAAGCCACAAGAGCAATAGTTTCAACTTAATACCCACACAAGTCTCAGCAAGGGCAGTATATGCACCCAGAGTTACTAAAACCACAAAAAACTATCAAATGTTTTGGAAAACTGCATGTGATAAAGCTATTCATTTTGGAGCAGCCTTAACACATACAGAAGAGACCCAGATACCAAGAAACTTCTATGAAGCATCATCTTCCTGAACACGGGGAAGGTAACTTTGAACGCTAGATTGAAATCACAGTCCAAGCTGCTGGAAACAATTTATAGATAATACTGGAGCAATTAAAGAACATAAACTCAGTAATGACTCAGTTTATCCGGTTATTAAAAAGCAGGGGGGGGAAAGGAGATGTGTTCACAGCTGAATTGTGACAGTTTATGAAGGCTGTTTCCTGAGGTGCTGATTCTGTCATTGCTCCAAAAACTGACAGATTTTCTTCCAAGGGGTTATATTCATCAGTACGTTAAAATTGAGCTGGATAATTTGTACGAGACTGAGGGGAAACCTCATAACTGAAGGCAGAATAACCTCTTTAGAGACAAAGGCTCTACCTGACCTTCTGCAAAGGCATCAGCCAGGTCCTGTGAGGGAGCCGAGGAGCCAGGCGAGCTCTCGACTCTACTCCCTAGGGGGCAGATTTAATTCCCGAAGAAGGGGAATTTAATTCAGGTTCTGCAGGAATCCCGAAGGCTGCTGCCCCACACAGCCATGTACCCTGGTGTGCCCAAAGGGCGAGTGCTGGCTTAGACAAAGGCCGGGACATTGCAGGGCGCTGGCCTGAACAGACCACATGTGAACCAAGTTGCCTGGTCCAACCAGAGCCCTCTGTCTCAGTGCCCCAGACGCAATTTATTTCGCATGGGCTCATAATTTAATTCCTTAATTCCTCTCTTTTCCCCACCAAACCACTCTGAAGCATGAGTATAGCAGAACTAGGACAATACATATTTTACACCAACAGTGAGATTGCCTGGGTTATGCAGCTAGAAACAATTGGCTTCTATTTTATACATCCATGCTATTTCAGCATCCTGCAGCTGAGATGCCCTTTACTTTCATGCAAAGGCACAGGTTTCCCTCTAGTGGCACAGAAAACAAAATCTAGCTTCCAAAATGAGCTACAGGGAGCCTCGCACCAGACAGTCCCCTGGCAAGAAAAGGCCTAAGCAAGCTCTTTCCTTCTTTTTCCCAGCTAGATAAACTTACTGCCCTGCGAAATGCCGTGGCATTAAGTGACAGGAGGAGGGCACAGGCCACCTACCAGCTCCAGAGGCTGAATGGAGGAGATTCACATGGACTTACTGGCAGGGAAAAGGCCTACACAGGGTTAGGAACTTGTGTGTATAATTAAGTGCGCATGTACTAGACAGAGGAATCAAACTAAATTAAGCTGGGGAGGAAGGTGTTGGTCATTAGTGCCATGCTTACGTACATAAAATGAAGCACATCCTATCAAACGAAATATAAAATACTACATATAAAGCATAGGGAACAGATACACCAAGCCCACCTTTGGGGTGCCGATGTGGTCCCAGGGCTTTCCTGCAACATGTGTGTCACTATTTGGAATAAACTACATCACCAGTAATTGGTCAACCAGGACTGGTACAGAGGTCAGTGATCACACCGTTGTCAGAAGATTCAGAGGTGAAAAAAGCTGACCAAAGATGTATCCTGACCACCTTAAGAACTGGAGCAGAGATTGGGGAAGGGTCATTTGATCCGTGATCCAGGAGGCTTTGCTTGGATGACTGTGATCATTATAGATCACTTATAGGCTGGGAAGGAATTCAGCAGGTCATCTGCTCCCTCCCCAGAACTGGTGCAGGACCAAAGACACCTAGGGCATCCTCCCGAAAGCGGATACAACTTGTTCTTGAAATCTTTTTCTCCAGGTAAGACGTGCCAGTGCATAATTCGCCTTGCAGTTAGAAATGTTTTCCTACAATCTGCTGTACATCTTCCTCACTGCGGTTTAAGTCCTCCTGAGCCGACACAGAAAACAAACTGATCATAATCCTCTTCCAGACAACTTTGCACACATTAAAAAAAATCCTTTAGCATACAGACTCTGAGTGCCCTCTCTTTGCTACACTAAACAACCCCAACCTCCTTAACTCTTCCTTGTGGTCAGATTTCCTAGGTTTCTTATCCTTCATGGCGGTCAGAGGCTGGTGAGGGTGTTTCTCCCTCCAAACAGCTGATCTGCCCCAGGCAGGGACATTTGCTAGCTTGGGTCCCCTTTTACTGCCTTGCACTTCAGACATGCAAGAACATTGTTAAAACTATGAACTAACTGTTGACTTTGGTTAATGATAAAAAGACAAACAAGACTATTTTGAGAGAACTTAAACTTCCGTAAAACATTGCAGAGCATGCAGTTCCTCCCTTGGCCCGATACTGCTGGTCCCTGTCCCATCCCTGCTCCCCCTGCGTGAGCTCTGACATCTTCCCTCATCCCACCCACTCAGGACCATGACTGTCTGGAGCCCTCCCCAAGCCTGGGACCAGGCAGCCGGGCTCTCCCAGTCTCCCACTCTGACACTAACCCATCCTCAGCACAGCCTTCCTCTGAGCTACAATCTTCTATTTTGACATTTAGGCAAGCAAAATAGTTGGGGGAGGGAAAACCCACTGTGCAAAAGCCACACTGAACAGTAATCCTCTTTTCTCATCCCCTTGCAAAGACCCTTGGGTCAGGCTTCTCTGATGTTCGTGATGCCCTCTCCTCCATGAGCAGCCCCCTCTCCTCTCCTTTCAGCTTTTTCCCATTCTTCTCTCTCACATTTCTCTCTCCCCATTCAGTGGACATTACCCTCCTGCTCTTTTTTCTGTGATTAATAAAAGTTACACTGCATGAAACTCCAGGTAACAAATGGAGTCAAATCAGGTATTTTGCACTTATTTTGTGACTCTGCTTCAAAACAGAAAACACGTTTCCCTAGCTCCTGCGCACAGAAAAGTTCTAGTCCCTGCACTGCTGCCTGCACATTCACCGTAAGAGGGTGCCAACGGCCCTGAACAAACCTGCTGTTCAGCTGCCAAAACCATGCACTTTCTGCCCGAGCACAAGTCTGGTCCAGGCAGCCACTACTGTGTGTGACATTTGGCAATGCCAAGACAAATGGAGCCAAAGTAAAATAAATAGACCAACTGCAAGCCTATTAGTCATGCAAGAGTGCTGCTCCAACTGCAAAACTCTGTTTCCATAAGAGTTAATTAAAAATCTAGGTTTTGAATTTGCTGTAGAGATTCCAGAGAAGCAAAATATCTGGCACCATCTCGACAGCACAAGTGCACATAGATGATGCGACCACATACATGTGAGTCACTCCAGGATTAAAACGCATTGTTCTGTACTTACATTGCAAACCAGTTAAAATTAAGAGACAAGCTAGATGGGTGGCAAAGGGCTCTGCAGGGCCAGGGATGAAACCACCGTCTGCAGAGCTGCTACAGATACCGCCATGGGCTCCAGGTTTGTCACACCAGCAGGGGATGATCCTCCCTTTGCCAGGGGAGAAGTACACACCAGCAACCAAGATTGAGAAACTTTCTGTTCAAAGGTCAGATCTTCAAAGCACACCCAAATCTGCCTGTTACCTTGGACTGCCCTGGCATTTGCTGTCCTGCCCCTGCACTGGGTGACGGGAGAGGGATTCCAGCTGGTTTACCTCGAACAGACCCAGGAGAGCTCTGGGATTCCTGGCCCCAGCCTGCCGGGAGAGAGCCCCTGTCCCTGGGTCCTCACAGAAACCAGCACCTGAACCCAAGAAACGCAGAATTATAAAATGCAGACAACCTTGTAGAGGGGAGGGAGAGCACTGGCTGGCTCAGCTAGATACCAGCATGAGGAGCAGAGGCATGTCTGGTTAAACCTTGCAGGATTAGGGATAGAAGCTCTTGTTGGAGGTGTATAGCACCAAGCCACTGCCTGGCAGCAAGCTAGTAACCCACAGTATGCATACGTGACAGGGAGGTGGCTGTACATGGCAGGGAACTGCACGGATAGAAGGGGAGAGGAGAAGACATACATGAGCATTTTCTCACAGACTTACTAGCATGTGCTAGAGAAGCTTCATCTGTGGGCCCAGGAGTAAAAAGCAGCTGAAGTACGGCAGCAGGAAAGAGGGCTGGAAGGGCTGTGGAGAGGTCACCGAGACCCTGCCCTAGGCAGGGTCAACCCTACCCAAACCATTCTCATTAGAGGTTTTCCCAGGCAGAGATTCAACAACCTCCCCAGGCAACGCACTCCTTTCATTAGCCTTAAGCTTCCAAAATGCTTTCTAATGTCTAACCTAAACCTCCGCTGTTGCAATATTAATTCTTTCCCTATCCCCAGCAGGCCAGAGAACAATTTGTTACCTCCCTCCCCGCAGCATCATTGCAGAAGTTTGCAGACTGCCAGCATGCTTCCCCATCTCTAGGCTAAGCAGACTCTTTCATCCCTTCCTCACTGACCCCATTTCCCAGACCTCAGACCATTCCTGCTGGAGTCTCCCCCAAGCAGACCGCATCCTCTCTGAGGGGTGGTACCCCAGATCAGCACTTACGTTTCCAGTGACTTTACTTCCTGGGTTTCACTTACAACAACCCTATTTAAAAATCTAGGAATGACGTTTTTTCTGGCTAACTGGATGATACGGCCAACAGTCTTTGTGGTCTACTCATCAGACTGCTGCTTAGTATGTTACTCTGCAACTTGTACTGTGATTATAAATGTACATATTACATTCACATTTTATTACTTCGGCCTCTGCATCTTTCTTTGCATTTCTTCTTACTGATATCCTATGTTTTTTTCTCTTTACTTCTAAGATATGTTCCAGTTATTCATCTGAAGCATTAACTGAATTAACAGAACTAATTATCCATTAGTTCAGAGAGAACCATGACAGGATGGCAAGGACCCACCATAGCACATTTCTTGATCCTGGTGCAGCTCAGTCTTGGTTTAAGACGTATGGTTAGCACCTATTCAGTCCAGCTCACCTATTCTAAACTTTGCCTTGACAAAGAGAAGGCATTAGACTCTGTCCTGCTGCCCTACCAGCACAGCCAGAGCTGAGGTTTCTGGTTATACAGAGTCATTGTTCCAGGAGATTACAGTTAAACCCCTGTTAGTATGAATTTCAACTCTCTGTCTGCTGGATTTGTAGAGATTAGCTGCAAAGCACCTTAGCACTTCCCATGAGCTGGAGTTTCATTATCGTAGAGTTTAAAATTCCAAAAGGCACTGAAACCAGACAAGCTGACCACTGCCTTAATAACCTCCAATTGTAAACTGATATAAGCCAATTAACTTTACAGGCAAAAAGAAGCTAAGCCAGTGTAAAAGCAGCCTCCAATAGGTAAGAGCTGCTGCATGCGTGGTTGTCTTCTAAAATCCACAATGATCTGAAGCCAGGATATATCTGCCCAGGAATGCTCATGGCACAAATGGTATCTCTTTTCTTACTTCACATATCAGATCTCAATTTCCCCTTCTGCTTCTGAGAAAAAAAAAAAGTAACATAAGAAAGACCAGAAATTGAGATTTTTCTTAATGGCTTGTAGGATCTAGCATCACTGCATCTGATTCTGGTACACAGGCATTGCTTTTTGGAAGAACTTTATGATCACTTTAGTTTGATAGTTTTAATACCAGGAGCTTTTACTTAAAGGGCAGATCTGACCCTGAAGACTGAGGGAGTCTGTTCTTCAGGATAACGACACCAATTGCTGAATGGATGAAGGTCTGTAAATCAACAAGGCTAAAGCTGACTGCAGTGTTGCGCAGAGACAGAAACAAGCAGATGTTGGTTACATTGGAGAGGTTGGTTACATAAGAAAAACAAGTAAGGCTGAGATATGGGTGAGCAATAATGAACACTTCCCATCAGTAGACCCAAAGCAGATCACAGATGTACTGGTCCCACTATGCCCCTTCCATAGCTTGGATGCTGAGGCTGGGAACGTGGCCACACTCGAGCCAGGACCAGAACGTGGCTTTTCAGGCCTGCACTACACCATACTGCTTATTATGGGCTCAGCAGCACTATGGCAGAACAGCACAAAGCAAAAGGGAGCAGAGCTATAAAAGCAGAGCAGTGGCAAATAAAGAGCTGCTGAGCAATGCAACAGAGTTGAAGCACTCAGTTTCCCTGGGATAATTGAGTGGGGAAAAAGCTTCAGAGCAGCCAAGCCAGGAAACCAAACTTTCTAGGGTAGAGAGCAGTATTTCTAATAAAAGCACTGTTTGTCCTGCAGCAGTAAAACAAAACCAGGCTAGTATTTAACATGCAAAGCACTGCCTGGCATTCAAAACACCTTCAAGCAATTTGCTTTAATGTAGCTACTTTGCAGCAACTTTGAAATCTGTTTATTTAAGAAGGAACCAGGGGCACAGTAAATTTGTTGCATAGCAGGTGACAATGTTAGTGGATCAACCTGCTGCTAGCTATATGATCAGATCTAGATTTATAGCCTCAATTCTGTAATTTTTGCATGCTTTTTACATAAAACTATTGTGCAGCCACAATTTTACTCTGAAAGGTGATGCTCCAACAGGAGCTTTTATTCATGTAATTAAAGAGCCAGACTCACTAACTATGTGGGAATAACATCAAGGAAACCTGGCACAGCAGACCAAAACAAAGCAGGGAGGCTACACTGGACGCCAACTGAGAACAGCAAAACCAACAATCTCTATTTTAGTTTACTTGTATAAATACAAAGTTATAAATAGGATAAACACTCCTTAATCACACAACTACAAATTAAGTTGTTGCTAGTCAAATACAAGTACTTAGTTATATATTAACCATTCTAGATGGTGACAAAACTAAAACTCACTTTAGCATCCTTTCCTTTTACGTTGTAAAACTAACAATAATAAACTGTGGTCCTCAGGTTTCTCCTGTGGCTCGAGAGAACCACTCAACCAGACCTTAAAAGCACATAATTTTAAATTATTAATCCAAACACCTCTTACTCCGTAGGGCCAGAAATACAGTTTTCCAGCACTTGCTTTGGGACAGGTGGCAGGCTGGCTGACTTCAGATGAGTGAATACAGCCTGGTATAACATACCTTGGCAATCAAGCAACCAGAAAAGCTAAAACTTCTTGTTTTCATTTTTACCACATTCTTACTATACCTATACACCAGTCCTCCTGTGTCCAGACAGGGCAGTGCAGCCACCTCTGGAGTATTCTCTATATTATTCCGTATTTCTCAGCATGAGATGACCGAGTCTTTCTCTGAGACCTGACAGCTGGAATCAGGAGACACACACACCCCCCTCCCAAAGAACCCCAGCACTCAGACAAAACCCGTCTCCAGGAAAAAGCTACCACGTGTTCCCTGTTCTGTAGTATGCTTTCTTACTGGTTAACAGAAGTAGTTCACCCTTCCCTTTGAAGGGTAGGTGACTTCCAGTTACTTCACATTTATTATGAAGAAACAGGATTTTCACAGGCTCTTACTCAACTACACTGTGGTAGCTATCAGGGAACTAGTACTTGCAATTACAGAGAAAAACTATGAAGCAAGCACCCCCTAACCATTCAAAATATGAAAGCAGATACATCGAAATTTATTACAAACTAGCATTCTGCATCTGCTAAAGACACTTTTTCTTTTTAGTCACCTTGTTTCTTGGGACCTGATAATTTTGCCGTTCTTGAGTTTGGCAACGCAATATTTGCACCGTGTTATTTAGGCCACTGCCACTCAAACTTAGCCCCCAATTGTGTACCAAGTTCTCAATGGCTCTGTACTCTGCAGATCACTTCACCGTTCCTCCTTCTAGTCACTTATTCAGGCTTTACCTGCTGTTCATTTATTACAGAATTAGGGGCATATTTTGCTCTTCTCTTCAGTGGTTCCTTATGAGGTCTTTTTCCTCCTCTTTTTTAAGGGAGATATTTAGGTCTATGGTTTTACAGTGCTTTTGACTTGCCAGTCCCCTCTGAATATTGGGGGGGAAGGAATGGGGTAATGTCATGGCACTCTACAGCACTCTGACAAGGCTAAGGCTATACCACTACCTCTGTCTGCTACAACAAAGGTATAGAGAACCTGTGTCCGTAGATGACTGGTAATGATGCAATATTGCCAAATTTTTGCTTGAAGTAGTCTAACATTTTTTGTCTGAGGCCATGGCCATCATCTTACTTTATAAATTAATGATTCCAAATGAAAAGCTTTTAAAGTAAAACTTCTCACTTCATATACTAGCGTCTTGGCTCTTAACCCACATACTCTTCCACCTGTTTTCTTCCCTCTACCTTCCATTCCTTTCTTGCCTTTCCAGAACATTTTTCTGGCTTTAGAGCCAATTCTGTCCTAGCACTTTGAATTCACGTGGACAAAATTCTACATGGCAAATGCCCATTAGCAAGCGCACCCCTTGGGACTTGCTTCTGCAGCTCGGGCAGAAAGCTCAGTGCTGCAACGCTGCACGTACACGAGTGTCTGCACGATCAGGGCGGAGGATTCAAGCAGTGACTGGCCCTCGATGCCCTCCCAAGATGACACCTAATCAGGCCCTAGCATGGTCTACCTTCAGGCCCTTGCTCACTTCTGGAATCGAGCTGAGACACAGATGACGGAGAATTCCTCGGTGCCTGGAAGGCTGCCACATCCCACCAGGCCCTGGGTGCACGTCCAGAAACCTGCACAAACTAAGGCTTTGTCCCAGGGAACAAGTCTCCCAGTCTGTTTATTCATAGGGATCTTAGGTGCTGTCTGTGCTTGCAGTCAGGCGTGAATGCTGTACATTTCAACTCCAAACCCTTCTTAGAACAAATAAATAAAGTGTCTGTCACTTTTCCCCATCAGGAAAGGCTGCCCCATCCACCACTTCCACAGACGCAAACAGCAAGGCTGGTGCTGGGACACGGACTGAAAATTGACCAGCCACCACAAATCACAAAAGACAAATTTCTACATGGCTTAAAAAGGAACAGTTATTTGCTTCTTTATGCCATAAGAAGGCAGTGATGTCAAATTAATTTTTTTTTTCCTTAAGACTACATTTAAAGGCATCGAGGCACCTGATTGCCATGAGGAAGCCAAAATAGGTAACTCTAAGGTTTTACTGTAATGCGTGACCCTAACTACCAAGCATTCTCAGCTCTCTCCTTGGTCTGTGAGGAAGAAAGCTTGCTGCTGACGAGGAAGAGTCAGGATACGGGGATGTTTCTCATTTGGAAAAGACCAAATGGAGGGAAAAACCTCTGGGTCTAGTGGAACTAGATGATTTTTAAGGTCCCTTCTACCCTAAACCATTCTATGAGTCTATGATTCTTTGCAAATTCAGCTTCAGCACCTCTATCCTTACCAACATCACATTCCCTGCTGGGCTTCTCTTGGGCTAACCAAGTGACAGGACCAAGACAAATCAAGAGGGATGAAGTCTCCAGCAGCGAGACACAATCAGGCGTGGCAGAATGAACTGTTTGCTCCCCACCCAGCGCACCTCACCACCAGCACGTAGACCACTGTTTTGTGCTATTAGCTGGAAAACACAACTATGGCCCGAAGCAAGAAAAAGCAGCAGGAGGAAAGCTGTATTCGCATCCCACCTCCACACTTGCAGAAGCCTGGTGGCTCCTGCACGTATCAAAGGGAGGCAAAACTACCAGTTAATTTCTTCCTGCGTGGAACACGAGCTGTCCTCCCCGCTGAGCTGCGTCAGCTCGCGTGTCATTCACCGCTTTACTTCCACGCCACGGCCACGCAAAGCGCCAGCGATCCCCCACCACCCCCGCAGCCCTACCCCGTTGGCGGCGGCGATGCGGACGATGAGCTGGATGGCGTCCCTCATGTAGAACCGGCCGTCTCCCCCCACCACCAGCGTGGCCTCCTGCCGCTCGCCCGGCGGCACGGTGGCCAGGATGCTCTGGATGAAGTTCTCGGTGTAGTGGGCATTGCTCTGGAAGACCGTCACCCGTTTGCGCAGCCCGCTGGTCCCGGGTTTCTGGTCGCCGTACGGCTTGGTCTTCACCGTCACGATCTGCACCATGGCCGGCCCAGGCTGCGAGTTCCGGGCGGCGGAGAAAGGCGTGGGGGGGGTGGGGGGGAGAACCGGAGCCGGCCCCGCCGCCGTGCCCGCCCCGCCGCCCGCCCCTTAAAGGCGCCGCCAGCCCCGGAGATGGTGATCGGTGATGGGGGGGGATCCCTCCCGCCGTCCCTTCCCAGCCCCGTACCGGCGGTAAGGAGAGGGCGGGAGGAGGACAGCCGTCCTGGCGAGCCACGGGGTCCCGGCGTGGATCTCTGCTCTCGGGAGGACGTCGACGCTGCGCTGCTGGGAACAGCGTGGGGAGAGGAAGATTGAGGTGCTGTGTCCCCGCGGGGTCTGCACCCCACCGAGCACCTCCACGGCCCGGCCGGACCCCGTGTCCCCAAGGCCCCCCCAGCGGGATGTCACCACAGGCCCCGGCACCTCGACTGACCACACGACGGCCCCAGAAGGGCCATCAGGGCAGGCCAGCCTTAGCAAAGCCACGAAAAAGCTGCTTTTTGTTATTATAGCTCTAGTTCTCAAAAGAAATATAACATTTTTACTCGGGCAATTTAGTGATAGGATGAGGGGGAATGGCTTCAAACTGGAAGAGGGGAGATTTAGACAAGATATTAGGAAGAAATTTTTCACTGTGCAGGTGGTGAGCCCCTGGCGCAGGGTGCCCCGAGAAGCTGTGGCTGCCCCATCCCTGGAGGTGTTCAAGGCCAGGTTGGACGGGGCTTTGAGCAACCTGGGCTGGGGGGAGGTGTCCCTGCCCAGGGCAGGGGGTTGGAACGAGATGATCTTCAAGGTCCCTTCCAACCTAAACCATTCTGTGATTCCAGAAATTCAAATTACAGCTGTTATAGACACTGCTTCTCCCAAATGTCTCCTATTAGAAGAAGAGAGGCTAGTACCTGTGTTCAGCCTTAAAAAGAGATGCTAGAATGTTTTTCTACCTTGGTGGTGCCTGGACTTAGGGAAAACCAGTAAAGAATCTGCAGATATGACCAAGATCTCTATTCTCATCTCCTCCTGGGCAGGAAAGGTAGAACCTACCCTGGAGAGCTAGCCCATGTTCCTACTGAAAAGGTTTGACCATGAAACTCTTCCTAGCAGTGAGTGGATCAGAAAAGGAAGAAATGTTCCACTCTGTATCACTGTGACCCATTTAACCAGACCCTACCTGCAGCAAAACTCAGCCTTTTCACATGCAACGATTTCTCAGCTAAGAATGATTTAACCATTCCTTTCATAATATGCAGAAAGAATAGCATATGGATTCCTGCCACATCTAACAAGACTGATTTTATAAACAAAAGAAATGCAAATGATGGAGTGCTCGCTTTTACTGTCTGCTGTACACAGTCTCGTGATTTCCCAGTGCCTCCATGGAGATGTAGGCAGGAACTTCTGACACATCCACACCTTGCCCCAGGCAGCGTTTACAGAGCTCAGTCTTGCTTGCTACCAAATATTTGTGGGGCCTCTTAACACAACTTCTACTTCTTTTAGACAATTCTGAAAATGAAAGTGATGTACCTGCTGAGAAAAAAAAGGGAATACAGAGTGATCACCAGTAAACCTGCCCGAGCACCAATTGCTGAAGCGTGTAAATCACTGCCGGCCTCTAGCAGAGTTCTCATTTAGTAACTGACATTTACTGGCCTGGGGTACGATTACAGCAGAGTGAAGCAGAGCGCAGGAGTTACTGGCAGATAAATATAGCTTTTCAAAACTACTTGCTGCCCTTGCAGATGAGGTCACATACATTTAATGTCTATTTTAAACTCAGACACTTTTTAAGCATCCAGTGGCCAGGGTCATCAATTTTTTCCCCCCATGTTAACAGATATTTAGAGGAACTAGAAAAACATAATGGGCCGAATATTTTTAGTACCTCAAAGTTGTTTTTCGTTGCTATTGCAGCTTAAACTTGGTGGACTTCAGTCTCCTTATTTCAGCTACCCTGGAAATAATTAATTGCTGTTAACAGTCAAGAGCTTAAGACAAAAACTTAATTTTCCTCAAATAATGTTATTTCCTTATCACATATGAAAAGGCAGACTTTATTTTATATAAAAGAGTATAAAAAGTCAGTAATTATTCAGAACAAGATGAGTATTATCATCAAACGACAAAAAAAGTAAATAAAATAGCGGAAAGAACGAAATCCTATATCAGGTGGCAATAAAAAAATCATGAACCTTACCCCTTTCTACTTCTCATGTCAAAACCACAATACTGTTTAATTAGGAACTCATCAGACCAATTTAATAAACAAGTTTCTCCTCAGTGAAACAGCTCCAGCCCATGATGGAACTACATTACATGTTACAGAAAATAAGAGCATATTTAGGGAAAACAGCCTTTATAAAACACAATTACATCACAACTGTCAGCTATGTTACTGAACAATACTAATTTTTATTGTATCTCAATGTTTTCATGCCAAAGTATTTCATCAGTGTATGATTAGTACTCTGCCAGATATTACATACTTACAGTTATTCCATCCCTGTGCTTTCACTCTATGTTTCTTAAAAGCCATTAGCAGAAGTGTGATACCAGAAATAAGTACTTATGTGATTCATTTGCTTTAACAAATCAAACTCTGGGAAGCATAAATGTATGCCAGCTTTTTGAGAAGGGCAAGACTAGAAATTGCCTAGAAGCTACCAAAAAAATAATCCTGGTTTAGTCTGAAGGCTACCAAGAAAAGTCTCTAACCAGAGTGTTTAACGTAGGAGGGAATGCACACAATTATAAAGCCATTCTTCCTGCTCGTTCAGCGGCATCACGTGCTGAGAAACCTGTATACAAGAGAGAAAACAGAGGTGAAGTAGTTGTTTACTGGAGAACTGTATGTTACCTGAAGTACTGTGTAAGCAAAATGAACTGCTCCAGTCATTATATTGCCAACATTAAATGATGAACATTCATCATCTATAATCACAGCCGGTAATCAAAACTTACTATCGAATTTAATTGCATGACAGCAAAATATCGATAAGGGACACTGAGCCTACAACTTATACTGAATGAAGCAAAATTAAAATTAATAAAACACCTTGCAGGATCAGGCTACAGATATCTGAAGTGTCAGCAGCACTGTTAGAATAGGTCCCAACCCCGCCTGCGTCATGGGACTGTGTCTGTTTACAACAGGTTTGAATGCATCCACGCTGGAAAGCTGTGAAATATAAAATAGTTTGGATGCCTCTTCTTTGAAAGAAAGAGACCACACTTTTACAATAATAAAAACTGTATTTTCTTCATAAATTAACGAAGAAAAATATCAGCATTCGTAATGCATTTTCAATCTCATTCTATACCTTAGGACGCTCATTTAGAATTTTCACTAAAGCCTGCCCAGCTTTGGAATGGGGATCAGCAGATCAAATTGCTTTGTGGCTAAACATGATCCATAAATCAACTTTAAAAAAAAAAAAAAATTAGCCATCTGCAAATCAGACTGTGTGTAAGGAGGGCAATACGTGTATTTTTGTTTCTGACTAGCACGTGCTTGGTCTGTTTCTCACAGACATCACTATATCTGATTAAAATTTGCTAAGTAAAAAAAAAAGAAAATACAGCCTTAGAAAAAGAATATGAAAAAATTTTAGTAAATGATACGTATATTGAAAGGACAACAAACAGGCACACATATGAAAAAATGAACAGCTATGGACTTTTATAGCAATCTGCACGGGGAAACACAGATACATCAAGAACATGTTCAGCTTTGAAGTATCAAGAACTATATCTGATCTGTACTGGTGATGAAGATGCCACTATCCACATGTTCATTATCATGATAGAAGACCTGCAAAAGGAAACTATACAGATGCCACATGATTTTTTCCTTTTTGCTTAGATTTTAAGTTGGCTAAACAATAAAAATCTTACCATCATGGACTTTGGTGCCACTTCTACTGCAAAAACAGCAAGTCCCCTATTACTTAGGCAGTTCTTACTCAGCTCATTGTTGACATGAATAATCACTTTGTTGTCAGACTGCAAGTGAGAAGACATGAAAGAACACATTATTCTTAATGGTTAAGTGGCTGCTCCTTATGTAACAACTCCACATTCCTCTTACTTCCTCTGATTTTGCTATTTTATGGGATAGAAACGTTGTATGGATGCTGATGTCTATTCTCTTTGAAGAGTAACAGTTTCAAGTGTACCTTAGCATCTTCAGAGCCCAGTTCCATTATCAAAAGTAATTTAAGACTCATCAAAATAACTTAAGCACTTACAAAGACACAACTTGGGAACACCGTTTAGTGAGAAAACTATCTGCCACAGAATGTTGCAGATTCTAACAATTTACATAGTTGCAAGAGATGACTGGACAAATTCATACTGGATTTTAAGTACAAAGAAAATATTTCTGTCTCAAGCAGTCCTTGAAATGCAAATCACTAGAGGCAAGGACAGTGATCTGGAGAAGTATCACCGGATGCTTGCCCAATTTGTGTTTGCAACATCCCTTACAGGCCATTTCTGAAGACTTCTTTAACAGACAGTTTAAAAAATTTTGACAAAATTGGCCAACAGTCAGTCTCACCTCTGTGCCCAGCAATATCGTGGAGCAGATCCTCCTGGAAACTGTACTAAGGCATGTTGAAAATAAGGAGGTGATTGGTGAAAGCCAATGTGGCTTCACTAAAGGCAAATCGTGCCTGACAAATTTGGTGGTCTTCTACAACGGGGTTACAGTGTTGGTGGATAAGGGAAGAGCAACTGACATCATCTACCTGGATTTGTGCAAAGCATTTGACACTGTCCTGCACAATATCCTTGTCTGTAAATTGGAGATATGTGGATTGGATGGATGGACTACTCGGTGGATAAGGAATTGGATGGATGCGGTAAATGGCTTGATGTTCAAGTAGCAACCAGTGATGAGTGGTGTTCCTCAGGGGTCAGTACTGGGACCGGCGCTGTTTAACATCTTTGTTGGCGATGTGGACAGTGGGATTGAGTGCACCCTCAGCAAGTTTGCCGATGACACCAAGCTGTGTGGTGCGGTCAACATGCTGGAGGGACCTGGACAGCCTGGAGAGATGGGGCCGTGTGAACCTCATGAAGTTCAACAAGGCCAAGCACAAGGTCCTGCACCTGAGTTGGGGCAATCCTAAGCATAAATACAGGCTGGGCGGAGAACAGATTGAGAGCAGCCCTGAGGAGAAGGACTTAGGGGTGTTGGTGGATGAGAAGCTCAACATGATCCAGCAATGTGTGCTGGCACACCAGAAAGCCAACTGCGTCTTGTGCTGCATCAAAAGAAGCATGGCCAGCAGGGTGAGGGAGGTGATTCTGTCCCTCTACTCTGCTCTCATGAGACCCCCCCCGGAGTACTGCCTCCAGCTCTGGGGCCCCCAACATAAGAAGGAGACGGACTTGTTGGAGCAAGTCCAGAGGAGGGCCACAAAGATGATCAGAGGGATGGAGCACCTCTCCTATGAGGACAGACTGAGAGAGTTGGGGGTTTTCAGCATGGAGAAGAGAAGGCTCTGGGGAGACCTTCCAGTGCCTAAAGGGGGCCTACAGGAAAGATGGGGAGGAACTCCATCAGGGAGTGGGGCGACAGGACAAGGAGGAACGGTTTTAAACTGAAAGAGGGGAGATTTAGAATAGATATCAGGAAGAAATTCTTTACTCTGAGGGTGGTAAGACACTGGAAAGGGTTGCCCAGAGAAGCTGTGGCTGACCCATTCCTGGAGGTGTTCAAGGCCAGGTTGGATGGGGCTTTGAGCAACTTGGTCTGATGGGAGGTGTCCCTGCCCATGGCAGGGGGGTTGGACTAGATGGTCTTCAAGGTCCCTTCCAACCTAAACCATTCTGTGATTCTATAAAACTAATATAAGTATAGTCACTTAAAGAACACGTGCTCTTGCTAACGCTATTCAAGAAGGATCCAATATAGAAAACTGAAAGCTTGGAAGCTTGGGTAACAGAAAATTTTTTAACCACCAGTTTATTCTAGGCAATATTCAGACAGAAGACCTAAGGACATGATACTAAACCCCACGATTTAGTTGTCTCTAGATAAATCTCAGTTTGACAGAGACAGTGGGAAATGTTTGATGCTTAGACAATGCTATCCAACAATCTCTCTCTATTGAGAAAGGGAATAGAAACACAGTTACTTTACACAAATCAGCCTCATGCGGCAAAGAAGCTACTAATAGACTGGTAAGGACTGACCTAAAAAAAAAAAAAAAAGCTATGTAGCTATGTCTGGTGCTCTCAATACAAAGGTTTTGTGGACAGCAAAGTGTAAATACAGTAATTCTTGAGATATGGTAACACTGCAGAAACGTAAACACAATCTAGTGGTACTCTGCTTATTACTTTGCTCTAGCTGCTGTGGCATCACGTTGGCAAAATCCTCATTTCTACAGGACAGTGAGTTAAAGGCAAACAAAAGAATTATCCGTACAGAAAGATACTTACGGCAACAGGAACAAGGTCACAGATATTCACCTAGCACAGAAGGTATAGTAAATTTGTGCTTTGGATTATAGGAAATGACTCATTAATGATTTCTTTTGGTACCCAAATGGACAGACAATAGATTTGGTACTGCTTGCTCTCTAAATTTGAGGCTGTTTGCAAAGTCTTTTAATCTCCCCAGCTCACACCCTGACTAGGGAGGGTTAGAAGACAGGCACCTTTCTCTCCCCACTGATTAAATACATATGCAAGACTAAAACAGAATCCCTCAGGACCTAGCATATTTCCTTAATTTAATTACAGAAATAACAGAGAAACAATTATTTCCATTGAAATCATCAGTACAATAACTGAAGATATAATCAGACTGCTTGCGCTGCAGGAAGCTTAGAAGAAGACATATGCATAAAACTGCCTTTTTATTATTTCTTTCCAGACATTTACAATGCAAAAGAACCCTCCAGTCTACAAATTTTAATGAGATTTTCAGGGAAGTGCAACTATTTGCTTCAACGCAGAACAGAGGTACTTATAAAACCTAAATGGTATAAATGGCAGTGGTCAGATATTTTAATCAGACAGCATCCAGTTGCCTCAGTACAGACCTCATTTCCTTCTCTGACATATCCCCAAACATATAAATAACTCCAGTATATCCATCCTAAAGGGCGAAGTGCAGATCTAAACCCGTACTTCCAAGGAGCCTCAGCATTCAGGCCTAATATTAGTCCACCAACCCAGCCCCTTTTGCATGTTTGTCCATTTAAAAATATACTTCTTGCTCTGATCTTTTAAGATTTAAAGCATCTTAAGTTTTGCATCTTACTGCACTGAATTAAATTCCTCATGGTTCCTGATATAAATGAACCTGAGAATGATCACCACATTCATTAAGATCTACGCAAAAAGGTTTAAAATCTCTGCTTCTCACCAACCGCTTTTACTTGGATTTACAATTCTTAGCTTGGATTAGTAATAAAGTAGACCTGTAAGACTAGCCAGTTAACAATTCATCCATAATGCACTTATGAAAACACAATCAATGGAAGTCACTGCTCTTTTACTTTCTTATACACACTGAAAATATTAAACAGTGCAAATGCTGCAGTCCTTGCTCTTTCTGTAATTGTATTGCCCATTCTTAGTATTTGTTTTCTAGTATTATGAACATATATGTCTGCAATAATTATCAAAATACTGAAAAATTGGACTGTGAACAGAAGCAAATATTTAGATTCTATGTCATAGTACAAACTGCTTGCCTCATTATAATAAGCTGCCCCTTCCAAGAACACTGATCCAGACTGTTTAGAAGTCTGAGTCATATATCAAAAAGAGCTTTGCATCAGGCACTTTATTTTTTTAATGAACTAGATACAGAAACTTGATATCAGAAAATATAATTCTCAAAAATGACGCAAGGTGGGAAGAACAACAATAATAATAGACATTAACATAAAGTCCCTTATGGAAGTCTCATGCCATACCTTATTTTCAATAACAGAAGTGATTCTCCTGCTCGCTTTGTAGGTATAGATGATTATGTTTTCACAGCCATCCATTACTTTGGCCTCTCCTTTATTAACAACAGACTTGCAGATAGCCCTGTTGAGTTGCCAGCTGCCTGCCTCTAGATATATGGCTTTAATTCTGGGTTTGCATTTTTCTGCATAGATGTCAATGACAAAGGGGCATGCCTGCAATGGAGAAAATTAGTTTTATCGTCACTTTATCTGTAGTTTTTCCCCTCAGATTTTCATCCATGGCTCCTAAAGTATTTTCATCTATGCTCAGAAGTAGGATTATCCAAATACAAGAATGCCACTGAATATTAAATATTCAAAACCCGAGAGCTGTGGCAATCTTAAACCAAGTGAAAGCTCAGGACAAATGAACGTTTTTCATGGCAGTCACAGTGCAGTCAATATGCTGTTTGGCGCATTTGGCTCCAACACAGCAAACCCTTCCTTGGATAGCAAAATGTACTGGAATTATGATGAAGTATGAATGTACTTCAGTGCCTGAAACAAACCTCTCTCCTTTACCTGTCATACTCTTGCTATTTGTGCCACTTCATACAGATTTAAAATATCTGCAATGTTGCATTAAGCACTCTGCTTTTACAGTATCTTGGCTAAGATTAATACAAGTAACAATCAGGAACTTGCATTTTCTTAGACTCAGTTAACAGCATCTTGGTTTCTTTCAAATGGCTATTGGAATCCACTACGATTTCTCAGTTCTGTCTTTAATTTGTTAGAGGCTCAGTGCTCCTGAAATATCAATCTCCTAAATCATCTGAAATTGAGGAATGAAAGGCTTAAGTTATAGACACAAGTTAAGTAGATATACGCTTTTAGATGAAGGACTAATGCATTCAGAGAGCTATGTTGTCCTTCGGAAAGCAAAGGTTATAGCCATAAACTACAGCTAGTATAAGGCACAAAATACCTATAAGAAATTTCTAACTTGGTGAAAACGTCCCCAAAATCTTCTTTCTTAGAGGATAGCTCCCTCTTATGTCTGAAATGCAGAAAGGCAGTTTTGCAGTTGCTCTGCTAACCATATTCGCATGACACGGAGAAAGTGCTACCCATTAAGAAATAATTCAGCATGATCTCAATATTTTCACTGAAAGAACTGAAGTCTCTCTACCATACTGAGTATTTTGGGTTCTAGATATATGTTTCACACGCATGTATTTTTATATGGTGACTACACTGACCTGATTTAGTTTAACAAAAGTTAAAGAAATAATCAGACTGACTTAAAAAAAAAATAATCTGCTTTTCTTTGGAATGAAATTTAAATTATAAAATTATCAGCATATTTAATGTTTTCCTTAATTTTTCATATTTTTTTTCTATTTATTAAGGATATCCTCTTTCTTTAGTGAGAACTACTTAACACCAACGCTGACACTGTTTCAGGGAAAAAAAAATAAAAATCTGTAAGCACACAGAAACATTAGGGAAATAATCCCTGGTCCTGTAAAGAAAACAGTGTTCCACCAGAAGCTCTTTCATTAAAATTTTATGCTGAACACCTTCAGACACTGTTGTGAAAGGCAACAGGAAGAGAAATAGCTGTGTCTGAAAATTAAGAATTCTGAATCATGTAGAAAAAAAAGTTATCTTCTCCTTATTGACTTCTGTTGCAGCTTGGACCAGGAAAGTGACTTTTTTAAGCAGAGCAAGTCCTGCATTTTTTAGGTTTGCTGACAGGTCACAGTTCACCATCACTGTCCTCTTATTGCTTCCCACCAGCAAGGTGTGTGAATTCTTTCAACAGGTATAACCCAAGATTCCTTCCTCCACAACCCCACAAAATATCGTCTTTCTCTACAGCAAAAGGCAAATTTCCTCTTTCAATGTCAGTGTTATCCTAAGAAACAGGATACCATAGTGACTGAAAGTCATAGTGTAAACCCTGTATTAACAGCGTTTGGACTGAGTCACTGACCTACTGAAATCAATTTATGACAGACAGAAACAGTACTGCAGTTAAACGTGCAGCAAGTTGTACGTGAAGCAGTTATTTTTGCTATATAGCTATCATACCTCTGTTATTTCTAGTGCTTTATTGTAACCCAGAGACAGTAGTGTGACCCAAAGGTCACTAGGATCCCCTTCACGGTCATTGGCTTCCATGAGATTCAAATCCATAAATCCTTGTCTTGTTAGTTCATTCTTCTTCATATCAAAATTCTCTGTTTAAAAAGAAATATAAGGTAGCAGTTAAATTTTTGTTCTCTCTACAAACATCCTTTATCTTTCCAAAGCCAAACTCCCACTTATGTTAACGAAGTTTAAAAAAAAAAAAAAAGGAGTAATCTTGCAGCTTCAGGCTCTCCAGTATTATTTGGGAATGTCCTTGACCAGATACGTGTTCTTTGCAGAGCTTCCTTGTGGATTTTAGGTAACAACTAGAAACAGCTGGTCCCTTGTACAAAGCAAAAGGGAGTGAGATTTCAAAACAGAAAGTTCACATAGATTCTTTTTTTTTTTTCATTTTGCTAGCAGTATTTGTTGTGGTTGAGATTGGCAGTATGGGGTATACTAGGAATGGGAAATTAAAGTTGGCTGGGGCCAGCACCCTTAGTGCTTGAGGTCCTTGATATAGAAATGATTTACTTAGTTCCTAAAAAGCAATATAATGCCAGTAATCCTAACACCCTTCTCTTGATAGAATATCATAGATCGACCACTCTAATGTCAGCAAACACATAATTGAAATGTCCTTGTGTCAGAGATTTTTAAAAATGGTTTTCTCATCTTCATAACAATGCTAAATCTTTACTATATATTATTAAAAAGGGATTACCAATTTAATAAATCTATCTAAGGGTACAGATGCTCTAATAAATGGCTTGAACTTTGGTGTCAAGATTTATGATATTCGTCTGAACCCTTCATCTGATTAATGACCTGGTAAAACATTCACCATATTCTCTTCTTTCCTCTCTTATATGCTTCCCACACACATACACCCCTCCTACTCATGTTGAGACCAGCGCACAGAGGCGTAACACGGACAAAGCCATCAAGCGTGGAAACGCACGTACAGGCATGAAAGAGTCAAGAAACTCATTTACAGAAAAGTATTTTTGTATGAGCTTTCCATCATTTAGGAAAAAATCCAATATCTTGGAGTGTTTTGAGGAGAAATAGTTAGCAGGACTTGACAGTTTTGAAGTATTTTAGCCCAAATTAAGCAATGTGTCATAGCCTACCACAGACAACAACATGACATCAAACATGACATGGGCCGATATATAATGATATGCCATACTGACATTTCAGACATAAGTTGCAGAAACACTACATTTCTTATAGAAACTTCTAATTTTCATACAATGGCTTCTACATTTCCAGTTTGTCCACTCACTGCAGCTAAACTTCCCGTTCTTTGAAACCACTGCTTTCATGCACTGTATTATTAGGGCAGCCTACGGTCACTGGTGGTTGTATTCTCCTACCCCGTTATGAGGTAAATATGTGCATTCTGAAGGCCTTTGCAAGCTTAAAGCAATGCCACATAATTCCTTTTTTCTTCAAAATTGACATTTGTGGCCTAACACTGCTCCTGCAAGCTGGCAAAACATCCAGTAACATTGATAAGATGTATCAGCAGACAGAAAACAAAGTACAGCTGGAAGAGTCTTAACTGTCAGTCAACTTCCTTGTCTCACTCACAAAGTCTCAGAATCTCACACTGTCATTAGCAAAACGTGGACAAACTGACACACCATATATGAACCTTCAAAAGACACATTTTTAATGAAAAACTGCTTACATCTGAAGAAAATATATAGGTGCAATAGGCATTTTCTACTGGATGATTTTCTAAACAATCATCATAAGCTCTAGATGCGATTTTTAAGGCATCATATTGTTGGGGCTGTTCAGCCTGGAGAAGAGAAGACTCTGGGGAGACCTTATAGCAGCTTTCCAGCATCTGAAGAAGGCTGGAGAGGGACTTTTTACAAGGGCATGTAGTGATAGGCTGAGGGGGAATGGCTTCAAACTAGAAAAGGGGAGATTTAGAATAGATATCAGGAAGAAATTCTTTACTGTGAGGGTGGTGAGGCACTGTCCTAGGTTGTCCAGAGAAGCTGTGGCTGACCCATCCCTGGAGGTGTTCAAGGCCAGGTTGGACGGGGCTGGGAGCAACCTGGGCTGGGGGGAGGTGTCCCTGCCCAGGGCAGGGGGGGTGGAATAAGATGATCTTTAAGGTCCCTTCCAACCCAAACCATTCTGTGATTCTATATACACACTAATTAAATGACCCACTCAGCACTTTGTGAGATATGAAAGCAGTATCAGCTTAATCTGCAGAAATGAGATTGATTAAATGAGTACCTGTTACAGCTTAATTCACCATATGATCCATGATTAGAAAACCTGTAGTTTTTGGGACCTATAAAATCTTTCACCTACAATACTTTGCAATCAGCAATGGGAGGAATTTTCTTAGAAGGTCAGTGGCACGCAAACCAGAATGAAGCAAAACAAAGGACAAGAGACTGGAAAAGGGAAAGAAGAAAAACAAAAGGAGAACAGTATCTACATGTGTTCTTGGTATAGGCTACAAACTACTCAGTTCTTCTATACTACATACATAGTAGGATACTATAAACAAGAGCTTGGAAGTAGATTGATAGCCCTAATTAGTTGTATCAAGCACAGCAATGAACTTACCCTTACATACCGCCCATGCTTCCTCATCACATTTCTCACCACTAGTTCTCAGTTCAAAGAAATTGTATTCCTCCAAACTCAGAAGTCCATTTCCATCCAAATCAATTGTTTCAAATATATCCAATAAAGTGGCTCTAAAACATGAAAAAGGCAGAACATTTTCCAAATACTTCTGTTTCCTTTACTGTCGCATAATATTGTCAATAATGATTCAGTCTATTTGAGAATATTCTGTACAAACAGTACTTTAGTAAAATACAGTTTTTAAAAAGCTAGATGTTATTTGGAGTGCACACTTTTACAAGAGCTACCATGACTATTTGGGAATATGACTCACCGGAACTCTTTGGTCAGGAACAGCTCTCCATCTTCACCTCTATACACGAGTTTTGCTTCTCCAGTAATTTGTGTTTTCACCTTCTTCAACCTACAGCCTGTTGTGAATGGGAGTAGCCAGTAAACTCCTGATCCAAGCTCCCCTTTCCATCCAAACATCTACTCTTAAAAGAAGATGGACAAGTTTGTAAGTTACTTCTCAAGTGATACCTCTCTTTATTACTAGTAATCATACAAAAGTGATTAATTACTTGAAAACACTGGTAATGCTAGGTTCTTTCCATAAAGAAAACACGTCTACAGTGAGATGCTGTGCGATGCCATTTTAAAGACACAAAAACTAGTGAATCTCTTAGCTATAATAAAAGTTAGAAAAACATACAGGACCAGAGATAAGGGGATAACAGTCATTACTGGCAATGTCTAATAACAGTCCTATCATTTTTCAATTTTGTAACACTATAACTGTTAAACTTTAAAACAAAAGCAGCCAGAAGCAGGCCGAAAAAATCCACCAAGCTTTTAATTTCCTCCTTGTTCAAACCGGCAACAAAAACTTCCTATGTAGAAAGTCACAAGTGACTGAGGGTTTAAGAAGCAAGCTGAGTTCCCAGCGGCTTGGAAGGGGGAAGTAACTTAATGCTGCCATTTCTCCTGCCTTATTTCTGCCATAGGATAAGAATATTCTGTGCATTATGAAGTTCAAAATCATATATATGGCAAGGAGAAAGAAAATTAAAGGAAATTTTTAACAAGTTTTACCTTTGAAATTATGTTTTTGAAGGTGCAGGAATACAAGTGAGTGTCCACAGAGTATCTGTAGAGATAACCAGCAACTCAGCAATCCTTGCCAACGCACCACAGGACAATATGGTCCTCACAGGAATTTCATTAAACTTGTATAAAGTGGCTTGCAATTCAGCCCATCCAAAGGGCACAACTAAGAAACTATTACATCCTACCTTGCATAAGTTCTGCCAGTTTTGAAAGGGAACATGCACAGAACAAGTGTTCCTTCTCTCCTCTAGTCTAACTAGGTACAGTTTCAATTCCTTCCAAACACGTGGGAACTCACCCATGAAACATTAACACATATGCTGAGGATACAACAATTAAAATAGGAATACAAGAAAAATATCTAACCTCTTTGTTTTGTTGTTCAGTAAAGCTTACAAGCTGTAGATTTTCTTGAGTTTCATTTTCCTTCAGAATATACAAAGCTGTATCCACTGACAACCAATGACAAGATTTTCCTAAAAAGCAAAACAGTCCCAACACAAATGGTTTGTAATGGCACAAAATTGTTTTTATTTGAACACCAAAGTAGATATTTCCATGGTATTTATAATATTTATCCCTGTTAATGTAAGATGGGAAGAAAGAATTCATTACATACTATCAGGACTTCATTCCTATTTAGGCCGAGCAGATAAATTGTTCCAAGTCTTGTGATTGTCTTACAGATAATGATTACTAATAATAGTTCTAATATTAAAAACTTTGGTAGTTAAGGAAGGTATTTTCATTGTTTTCTGCCATTAGAACAACATTATTATTTATTACTTTCTTTTATACTAAGGCTCCTCAATATTTGCAATTAAGGATGTTAGCAAAATTATATCATATTCTCATCTGATGTGTAAAAAATATTGTTAAATTCATCTTGACTGGAAACCCAGATTATATGCAAAAGCCAGGGATACCAGAAGAGGTAAATCTCAGAAGTGTAAGTTTCAATAATTTTTAAGATTTAAATAGCAAGATCCTCCTACATGGCGTTATGTATGATTTGTTTTTCATGGGTTGGATTGGAATGGCAGCCTGGTCTTACATATGTTGAATAGATGCCACTTGAATCTCTTTGATTTCTTGTAACCGCTCTGTGCCTGAGAGGAATCAGTCAATGAGCTATTAAGTGGTCTTCAAGTTAATCAGACTACAGCAAAACAATGAATGCAGGGGCTGTTCTTCTACAGTTAGGAGTCAAGTATACCAAAGAGTGGCTACACACTGCACGACTTCCTTAAAAACGTGAAGATATTTTTGATTTCTCATAAAAAGTAATTGCTCTGCTAACATGAATCTTTTCCTTGCATACCAGCCTTCCTCTTCACAACAAAACACAGAATCGTAGGGGTTGGAAGGGACCTTTGGAGATCATCTAGTGCAACCTCCCTGCCAAAGCAGGTTCACCTAGAGCAGGTTGGACAGGAACACATCCAGGTGGGTTTTGAATACCTCCAGAGAAGGAGACCCCACAGCCTCTCTGGGCAGCCTCTTCCAGTGCTCCAGCACCCTCAAAGGAAAGAATTTTTACCACATGTTGAGATGGAATTTCCTGTGTTTCAGTTCATACCTGTTGTCCCTTGTCCTGTCACTGGGCACCACTGAAAGGAGTCTAGCCCCATCCTCTTGCCACCCACCCTTTAGATATTTATAAGGATTGATGATGTCCCCTCTCAGTCTTCTCTTCTCCAGGCTAAACAGACCCAGGTCTCTCAGCCTTTCCTCATAACAGAGGTGCTTCATTGCCTTGATCATCTTCATAGCCCTCCACTGGACTGTCTCCAGTAGTTCCTTGTCTTTCTTGAGCTGGGAAACCCAGAACTGGACCCAGTGCACCAGATGCGGCCTTACCAGGGCAGAGTAGAGGGGGAGGATGACCTCCCTCGACCTGCTGGCCACACTCTTTTTAATGCACCCCAGGATGCCATTGGCCCTCTTGGCCACAAGAGCACATTCCTGGCTCACGGTCAACTTGTCCACCAGGACTCCCAGGTCCCTCTCTGCAGAGCTGCTTTCCAGCAGGTCAGCCCCTAACCTGTACCATTGCATGGGGTTATTCCTCCTGAGGTGCAGGACCCTACACTTACCCTTGTTGAACTTCATTAGGTTCTTCTCCAACAAACATTCTAGCCTGTCCAGGTCTCACTGTATGGTGGCACAGCCTTCTGGTGTGTCAGCCACACCTCCCAGTTTTAAGGCATCAGCAAACTTGCTGAGGATACACTCTGTCCCCTCATCCAGGTCATCGATGAATATGTTGAACAAGACTGGACACAGTACTGACCCCTGGATACTGGGTATTTCTATACACAGGACAATAATATTGTGCAAAAGTAGAATGTATTTTCGGAAAGACAAGTAAGTACTCTTTTGGTTACACAGAATGTCTGAACAATCCTGTAACAGAACTATTCTAACGCACAGTTTAAGAGGGTGCCTTAGAATAGTGTCACATCAATGTGGCACATTTGAGTTACTCAAATCTGTTAGTATCAGATCACTTTTCCTCATCATTATAAGTCTGCTGACCAACTTCCCATTTCAGCCACGTAGTAATTGGAAAATGACTATTTTTTGTGAATTATTTGCAGTGAAGTTTTTATTACCAACCTCAATCAGAATCAGTTACCAACCTGTAGCACAACAGCCAGTTCAGATGACTCAAACATCTTTGGGATCTAATGGCTCCTGTTTCACAGGATTAAAGAGGAAATAATCTACTTGGGGAAGAAATAATTCCAATGTAGCAACTAGATAAAGACACTTCGTAAATCACCAGAGAGAATAAAGCCAATAGTGTTGGGAAAAAAAGGAGCACAAGGCTCTCAAGTGGCTCTGATCCTGGGCTTCGCTCTTAAGATGAAAATAGGCAGACTAAGCTATAAATCCCTCAGAGAAGACTCACAATCAAAACATACTGCCATAAAAAGCCATAACTTATTTGAAGTATTTACAAAAGTATTTGAGGTGGAGAATAGAAGATCTTTCAGGCAATATTCACTAAGTTTTGCATTGTTGTTTCTCACAAAGTATTTCAATGCCTTAAATGGAGATACTGCAAGCAGTGCTAACATTTGAATTTTGTAGTAAAAAAACTTCACAAATCTATGTATTGAGAGTGAGAAAGGGAGAGATGTATCAGCAGGAGGAAAGTATTTTTTATAGAGGAAAATTCTCCAAAGAAATATACTTACCTTCTACCTGACGAATGTTTAAAGGCTTGATGGTAATACATACTGTAGACCTCTGAGGTAAGTGCAACCTGTATTTGTGACTAATGATTTCACCATCTTCTTCTAAGTAGAAGCATCCTTTGGATTGCGCACATTGCCATTCCTGGAAACCAAGCAAATATCAGATGTTGCCTTCATCTTTGATAAAGATAAAAGCGCCTTCTCTGAAATATTAATCATTTGGTTATTTAATAAATCCTGCATAAAGAATACCACAAAATACAGCACTGATCTACTTTTTTTTATTAATTTTTTCAAATAGTCCTTTTTGTAGTCAATTTTTGCAGAGCAGTTAGTAACATTGCTTCTCTTGTGAAAATGCTTGAAAAACATAGAGATTACTCCAATGCCCAAATAGTTGAAATGAATTTTAATTGCCATGAAGAATCAAACTGAATTCATGAAATTCCGTGTAATTTACCACTGAACTGTGAATTCCATGTTATTTACTGAAAGGCTGGAATTTTGCTACATTAGTTCCATCAGGCCAATCAAGCAAAGAACATAACTGATTAGCTAAACAATGAGGAGTTATTTGCTCAGACAAATCGCAAACACAAGTACTGGTCAAATTAAGCGATTCTTTTTGACTTCTGTCAAAGCTATTGGAGAGACATAAACTGAAAACTGCTGTTTGTGAATAATATGGTTTCTAGAGAACCCATGATTTTGCTGAGATGCTAAAACAGCTACATGCTTCAATTTTTTTTTATTTTTTTTTTTAAACAGCAGGTCCCGATTTTCAATTTCAAATATCATTTGATACTTCTTTAGCATCATCATTTGGGCCACACTGGCAGCCAAGAGACATTTAGCAAAATAAAAATAAAGTCCTTATAGACATACTGTATGCCTTGAGGAACACAAGACATTCTTGGTTGCCTTCCCTGGTCTGGATTAAGTCCATTATTTCTAGTCACTTTCATAGCAGTGGAAGATAATGTTTCTGAGCAGAGCCTAGCAGAAAGAATCTTTCAGTGTAATCTCAGCAGAGAGCTCTGTCCAAGTGGCTGTACCTCTGCTCAGTGTTCAGTGTCACAGGTAAGCCAACACAGATTTGAAAAGAGAGCTTGTGAAAAATAGAGGTGGTCTGCATGTAACTCTCAGTAACGAGGATGACTACTAACTCCGTCTAAGGCAAACAGTCCTCATCAGAGTGCTACATTTTATTTCTCCTCTTAAAGAACCAGTTCTCATTACAATGCATTCACACTCAGTTGACGGTACTTTACAGTCAGTGACCTAAAGGTGTCAGGCAAGAACTGGACTTTACTAGTGTACATACACCCAGAATGCCAAGTAACACACTTGATGATACATGTAGCTCTGATCCTGAATTTAGATTTCCCCATTCAGAACTCTCCATTTCTTAAGAATATAAATTACTCTGGGACTCATGGATTTAAGAGCCTTCAGTCCTGTGCCACAATTTTGCCACTGATTTCTGTGGGAACAAGATCAACTTCTCTATACTAAACATTTCTCATTCAAACATTACCAAATTCATCTTCATTATACTCCTTTCTGCTTTAAGAACTTTTTATAAATTAATTAAAAAAAGGACAGAGATGTACTTTGAGAAAACTCACCACCTGTGTTGGCACAGAAAGACTGCAGAATCTAATACTATCTCTCCATTTTCTGCCTCTGAATCACTCTAAGTTTCACTCAAATAGCACAGACTCAGCTCTGAAAAGAATCTTCACACTAAAGGAATAAAAATATATCATCCTGAAAATGTGAATGTGGATAAACACTGAGAATACCTCTTTTTACATAGCTAGAAACTTAATCTCAAGTTACTGATTCATATGGTAAAACTACCCTGTCCCATCCAAGACATTGATCTAAAGGCAACAATTATTTCATCCTCAGTACCCCAATAGTTCTGGTAGCACAATGCATCATACCACTTCTAGCTGTCAAATTCTGCTAATTATATTTGCTTACAGCTGACAACATGCAGTACTTTTATGTACAAATACTATATACTTTGCAATTCACTTTCTGCTGTTCTTTGGAGGTTTGGGATTTTTAAAGGAAATTAAGACTTTGCTGAGGAAGTTTTAAGAGACTTTAAAAGTAAACATACTTCCTCTGAGCCCAGGCTATCAAAAAGACAAAGATCAATTAAGCTCTCTAAATTAAAGTGGGACATCCAATCCCTAATGGAAGCCAATACCTAAGTCTTTCCCCTCTCATAATCTTTTCCAGTTAAGACAGCATGTTGGGTCCAGGACCTTTGTGGAAACCTATCTTCTCTGACACCAGAGATGCAGAGGGAACAGCATGCTGTTAGAGGAACAATTATCTCATCTCACCAGCTACACCCACACTGTGAAATAGAAGACAGCAAGAAGCAAGGTAAAGCATTCAACACCCTATCATCCATGCTGTTCAGCTGTTAGCTCATTCCATACCTCTGTTTCAAATGAGGACAACTAGTACTCTTCAAGAAAATGTATACACAGTTCTAAGGATTTTTCACGTCAGGGACCACTTTCAAAAAGGAATATGGATGTAACTGGGCTCAATTTGTCTTCCTGTGATCTACACAGTCAACATCATCCCATCAGGTTTTACAATGTTGCACACTCTATGCCATGACCTACCCTACAGCCCGTAACAGGTATTCTTGGTTGGGATGCAGAGACATAAGATTATGAATGGCACTGGAAAATATAATTTCTTAAATGTGCAACACTACCACGTGGGTTCTAGAAAAAAAAGCAAGCCAAGTGCCATTTAAAGTGGGCACAATCTGCCTGAGAAGGCGCTAGGCCTAAGCCTTGTGGATGTGAAGCTTGGTCCACAGAGTCAGAGATCAATCCCTGGCCACCTTTTATATAGCGGTATAGACCTAATTAACAAGGCCACCTAAAAATTTTATACTGATCTTTTTCCAGGAGACTAGATTTCTAGTGACAAGACAAGCAAGAGGGGTCCAGTCACAAAGAATAACTCACAAAGAAGTGAACAGAGACAAAAGTTATTGGGACTTAAAGGTGAGGGGTAGATCCTGAGCAGCAGATAGGGTTCTCTCAGCCAAACTAGTGGATAATGGGAGTTAATATTAACGTTAGATTCAAAAATTACTCCGACAACCATGTTCTATTCCCCCTTTCTCACTATAGCAAAAAAGGCAAGAAGGAGGACCCAGGGAACTACAGACCAGTTAATCTCACCTCTGTCCCTGGGAAGGTAATGGAGCGACTCATTCTGGATGTCATCTCCAAACACGTTGAGGAACAGGAAGTTATTGGAAGTGGTCACCATAGACTTACCAAGGGTAAATCATCCTTGACCAATCTGATAGCTTTCTATGATGTTATAACTGGTTGGCTGGATGAGGGGAGAGTCGTAGATGTCATCTACCTTGACTTTAGCAAGGCTTTTGACACTGTCTCCCATAACATCCTCATTAGAAAGCTGAGGAAGTATGGGCTAGATTAGGTGACAGCGAGGTGGATTGAGAGTTGGCTGCGGGACAGAACTCAGAGGGTTGTGATCAGCGGCACAGAGTCTAGTTGGAGCTCTGTAACCAGTGGTGTCCCCCAGGGGTCAATACTTGGTCCAATTTTGTTTAATATATTCATTAATGACCTGGATGAGGGCACAGAGTGTATCCTCAGCAAGTTTGTTGATGATACCAAACTGGGAGGGGTGGCTGACACCCCAGAGGGCTGTGCTGCCATCCAGCATGACCTGGACAGGCTGGAGAGCTGGGCAGAGAAGAACCTAATGAGGTTCAACAAAAGCAAGTGCAAGGTCCTGCACCTGGGGAGGAAGAATGCAAAGCACCAGTACAGGTTAGGGGCGGACCTGCTGGGAAGTAGTTCTGAGGAGAAGGATCCGGGGGTCCTAGTAGACAGTAAATTATCCATGAGCAAGCAAGCAATGTGCCCTTGTTGCCAAAAAGGCCAATGGAATCCTGGGCTGCATAGGGAAGAGTGTGGCCAGTAGGTCGAGGGAGGTCATTCTCCCCTTCTACTCTGCACTGGTGAGGCCACAACTGGAATACTGTGTCCAGTTTTGGGCTCCCCAGTTCAAGAGGGACAGGGAACTGCTGGAGAGAGTCCAGCAAAGGCAACTAAGATGATTACGGGATTGGAGCATCTCCCTTATGAGGAAAGGCTGAGAGCGCTGGGACTCTTCAGCCTGGAGAAGAGAAGGCTGAGGGGAGACCTCATTATGGCATACAAGTATCTAAAGGGTGGGTTGAAGGAGGATGGAGCCAGGCTCTTTTCATTGGCTCCCAGTGACAGGACGAGGGGCAATGGGCACAAGCTGGAACATAGGAAGTTCCGTTCAACTACAAGGAGAAACTTCTTTACGGTTCGGGTGGCAGAGCACTGGAACAGGCTGCCCAGGGAGGTTGTGGAGTCCCCTTCTTTGGAGATTTTCAAGACCCTCCTGGATGCAGTCCTGAGTAATGTGCTCTGGGCAATCCTGCTTTGGCAGGGGAGTTGAACTAGATGATCTCTAGAGGTCCCTTCCAACTCTGAAACTCCGTGATTCCGTGATAGCAGCGGTCTTCAATCCATCATCTCACAGACAGAGAAAAGAGAGTAGCTTTGTCCTGTTTGTGTGCCTTCCATTTTCTAGCTGTTATTTCAGATGAAAGACTACCATTTTTGAAGCTTTGCATTTAGATAGACAGGGACACCAAACAATCCGAGTAAGCCGGGAAACTATATCAAGGAACAATGTGCAGGTTAAGATGTGAATAACAGTAAGCAAAAGTTTGGCAATGCTTTAGGAATCAAATACTAAACTGTTGTTCTTGCAGAGAGCGTAAGGTGGTGCTATATTCTGTGAATTATCCATGTCAAATTACAAACACATATGTAAATTTGGGAAGCTAAAAGATGATTTTCTGTTTTTATTTTAGTATGTCACTTCAAAGCATAACAAAAGTTGTCAAGTACATAGTGGGAAATATTTGTATTAGAAATGTTAATCATAAAGAAATATCAGATATTACCTGCTGCTGCCAGTGCTGGCCACTGCCCAAATCATGCATTCCACTGCTATTACAATTGAAGTTATTATTGAAACTGTCCATGCACTCATGAATAATTCCAAATAAAAAGCAATGTTTGTGAGAGGAATTGTTCCTATGATTAAAGAGCTTCAGTTCAACACTTTGCCTTGTACAAACCCTTTCCCATTCCATACGCACAGAAAAAGTCTTGCTAGTTCAATTGCATGAGGCTACTTCACCAATGAGTGCGAGCATATCAGTTTCTTTCAGGAAAAAGACTTTTCTCAGGTATTTCTTTTGCTGCCCACTGTGCACAGAGGTCTTTCACTGACTTCAGTAGAGCAGAATACGAAGTTAAGAAACCTTAGCAGGGATAATTTAGCTACCCAATGCAGAGAGAAGATTTTAGAACATGATACACTGCTTTCCTTTTTTTGTTAATGACTTTTAATCTTGACTAAAACTGACACAAAGAATATTTTGCAAAAATTTAAGATCTCCATTAGCCATCTTCTAATGAATTGTGATTCAGCTACAGTTGAAAGTCAGCATGTTGTTCATGCATAGCTGTAGTACTTCTGTAACTACCTATTTTTTCCTCCCCAAAGTTACGTGGCTTTGAACGTGTCACAAAACTTCACTGACAAAAAGAAAACGCATGGAAGAATGTACTATGAATACATTCCATGTTTTCTAAGGGTTTCTAAATTTAGACATTTGCCATGTTTTGACTTCCACTGTTTTCTTCTGTCAGAAATGTAAAGTTGGCATTGGTCCAACTTCATTATAGCAATATTTTCTTACTGTCCAAAAAAGATGGGTGAACTGCAGAAAAAAAAAAAACTTCTGAATATAAGATAAATAAGAAGAATTTTGGGGTGCTAGACTCTGATCCACACCCAATGAATCACTGTGTATTTATTTATTGATTTTGGCAGAGTTTGTATTATGCCCTTAATAGTAAGGGTAAAAAAAAATAGTGCTTCTACTTACACCTTTTAATGTTTATTGACTGATTTCAGTTTTTGTATGATGCTAATCAATAGTAATCAATATCTGCAGCTGCTTTTTTTCAGTTCGTTCTTACTGGCTTGTACAAAGAAAGAACAATCCAATATTGGGAAACTGTGCGATGGTTTTATATGCTACATATCATGTTTGAACAAGGTGAAATTGCAGGTTAAATTGCATGGAGGTCCAGATACCTAAACAGACTGCAAAAAATTCCTTTGAGATTATGTTTTTAAATTTTAATATAGAACAAATGTCACTGTATAGCAATGTCGAAGATATAAAGGACTTCAGAGTTCAATAACAAATACAGAGTTGTTATTTGAAACAAAAATGTAACTCATGAGAACAATCAGTTCAGTTTTCTAGCAGCAGTTATACTATGTGGTCATAACCATTTTTTCCCTTTTATACAGGAGTCTCAAGGTGCACATTTTTAATGTATCCTAGCAGTTTTCAGTTAATGTTTTATATTTCTACAGCTATTATTTTCTGTTGAAAGAAAACTAGTAAAGGTTCAGTCAAGAAAGGGAAAACAAAGGAAAAAGATCAATATTAACACTCTACAAATATTGACTTAGGAAAGTGACTTTGTTGTCTTTCTCCCACAGGAATTTATATTGAATGAGTGATTTATTTAAAAGAAAACATTGATAGGACATATTAGTCTAACTAAAAATCAATATTTTCAGGCTACAGCATATATTTACAAATTAATGCCCAACAAACCGAATACGCTCACAGATCTGTTATTTATTTCCAATTACCTTTCATATAAAGGTTTATGATGCACAATCTTTCAGACTACTTAAGCATTTAAAGTTCTCACCAACCTAATAAATTATTAAATTTTAAATTTCTCAAAAAGTCATTAAACGTTTTATCCAACAGTGGTTTCATTTATAAAAAACACACTTTGTTCTATTAAACCTTCACACCTGAAAAATTATTTTCAATAACTAGATGTCAGCAAAACCAACAGTATATAAAAACGTTAATAATAATATGTATGAAGAAACCTCTCAGTAGTTTATAGCTGCCCTTGACAAACTGTTAATAAAACATAAGCTAAAAATCAGAGAAAAACGGTTTCTTATTTAAAATGCAATAACATATATGCCTAGAGGAAAACAGCATAATTTCAATGGGACTAGCTTACATGATACCTTCATTGTGTCCGGCTCAATTAGCTTTGTGTTTCTGTTGCTGCTGGCACCCATGCTGATAGTGGTAGAAATGGATGCTTTGCAACTTTGAGCTGATGATGGTCTTGAAGGAGTTCTGCTATCACCTATAAACATAGATATTTAGTTACAATTACGTTATTTCAAGTTACTCCTCATGCTATTTATCATAAAGCCTTACATTTATAGGCACGCAGACTAAAACCAAATGACAACAACTTCAATCAGATAATCTGACTTCCCTTACAATTATATAACATTTAATAATTCTTTACTTCCCTGACTGTACATCCCAGGTTAATGGGCATAAGAATGACAGAACCTTGGAATCCAAATCAGCCCAAAGGACAAGAAATTGTTAACACGTGATTCAATTTACCTTGGAATTAATTTAAGTCTGTCCTAAGTGGATAGGTTTAACCTGTTTCTAATTTAAAGTTATTTCTTTCCAGGACAATGTAGTTCCCCTGCCAGACAGCACATCACTTATGCACAGCTGCCCAATGCAATCACTTCACACAACCTACATGCAAATATTTCATACATGGTACCTTTGCAGTCTGTTAGCCTGTGGTCTTTTTCCAATTTGGGAAGGTTTGTAAGTATCTTTGTAACTTCAAGTAGAACATTAAACTCTCATATTGATTGTGCTCAAAAATTAGCCTTGATAATTGAAACAAACAGACTGCTTATTGATAAACATTTAAGGTTTCATCTCTGATCTGGGAAAGAAATAAATAACTTGCTATGTTGCAACACCTGAGCATTCATTTTCTCTCTTCCCTCTGGATTGCGTCACATAAGAGTCAATGAAATTCACCCTCAAGAATTTGAGAGCTTCAGATCATAGATGCAGCCAAAGTCCATTCAAACAGGGGAGTCAGATATTCTAAGATATTTATGCAATTGCCACAGTAGAAATTTGTATTAGTCAATAACATCCTCAGTAATCTGAGAAAAATTAAAATACTCAACTGTTCATTGACCCAGAACATGAACTCCAACAGAATGAAAACTCCCAATACAAAATATAAATACCTTTTGTTGGTGCTAGTTTGTGATCAGTTTTCCTCGAGATTCTTGGTGATGGTTTTGACACTGGCAGTGTGATCCCTTCAGAGGGAGTTTCAGTTTGACTTCCAAACTGCTGTTGCCTCAGTCGACTGTCAACTTCCAGTTTCTCTCGTGCAGTCTTGCAGCACTGCTCACTGGTTGTCATGTATAAGTCACAAAACTTCAAATAAAGAAAAGTAATCTGTTAAGTGAAACATTCATTCTCACCGTTTTAAGGATTGAAATGTAACATTAGTAAGGAAAGGACAGGTCAATAGATCTAAGGCATTTTCTCTTAAAGCACAGTATTAATTTTCATTTTCATGAATCAGAGCAACCACTCAAGTGACATAGTAAAATGGAGCCATGATTCAAGAAGGTCCAATATCGAATGAAAATTAAGTGTGACTTTCAACCCAAGAGGTGATTTATATTTCTTTCTAGATATTTTAAGACTGATTTTTTTTAACATACTTTTAATAGGGGGTTGTTTTTCTCCTATGAAACTATATTTATGTACAAGTCTTTGTGGACTGTTTATTCAGTTCAAAACTTAGTCATTGCTTAGATATTATGTCAAAAAAGCTGCTAAAATGTTGCGTCTTGAAAATTAGATGGTCAACATATACAATAAGGTCCCACACACAAGAAATTATGTAGTGTCACAGACATAGCACCTCTCACTGATTAGCTAAGTTTGCTGTCAATTGTCATCTTTATCCTCCCATTCCTTAACTCTTATCTTCACACATGCTGTTAGGCTTCGTGCTTACTATTAGGCTCTGCCTAATATATTAAGTTCACTTGCAGCAAGTGACCTTTTCAAAAATAATAGCCAGAGCAGCATATTTTGAGTTAAAGTGTGGGAAACAGAAATATATACCAGCCCGTGTTCCAGTACATAGGCAGTTAGGGGGGGGTTGGATAAGGTCATCAACAGACCAACACATGGAGGTGGTATTGTGTTTGATAATGCTAATACTGTCAATAACATCAAGCCAATAACACAAGACCAAATAATACCGCTCTGTTTGCCATACCTTGTTGTAGTCAAGTTTGCCACTGCAGTTAAAGTCAGATTGTTTAATAATGGCATTCACTTCATCCTGAGTCATTTTTTCACCTCTCTGCAATAAAAAGAACTCAGTTTGGGTTCCTAATCAAGAATGCTGTTCACCTACTGCACACATCTAATAAAAATACAAAACAAGAGTATCTTTATATCCTTTCAGAGAATCTTATCTTGCAATACACTTAAATGGATTTTTATTTGAATCATCAAAACAGAGGTCAACATCTTAAAAAATTATGTCTCTACAATGCTACTAAATACTGAAAAAATGAATTGCATCAGTTTATGCAATTTTGTGGCGTCTTCTGGAAACCTAGCGTGAATGACAATCAATTTCAGAAAATCTTCCATAAATTGGGGAATCCCAGCTCTCAGTCATTGTTACTTAGACTGTAGCATGATAACAACCAAGAGCTAACTTCATAATAGTTAGTTTCCCTTATTTACTAGAGCTATCCTAGTATATCAGTCCTCCAGCAAAGTCCACAAAGTCCATAAAGTCCTCCAGCAATTTCCTCTACACAGGTACACTGTTAGCAATGACACAGCAACATGCGATTGCTCTACAGAAATCTACCTCACATCCCTTTTCAGCTATAGATGCATGGCATACACTTGGGACTGAAAACTAATGTGAACTTCATTGTTGGTAAACATGTGATGTGGACATACAGTCCGGGAGCCATAGTGGATTGCAACAAAGCAAATCCTCATCCTCCCCTCTTTGAACGCACCAGTTGCTACTGCAGGTGCATCTAGTAAGTTCTTCAGTCTATGTCTATATAAAGCAATGCCCTGACTTTATGTAATGATACAGAGTTTATAGCTCTTCATGGCACTACTACAGTAGCACTCAACATCTGTTACTTCTATCTTCCGTTATATAAAGAATATTTCCTTACTGTTTCAACTATATCTTTTTTTGTTCATGCAGAATGAGGACTGAAGGTTCTGCCACAATGTTTGAAGTAAACAAATAATTTTGTTTTATTAGGTCAACCACAAAAAACATAGTATGTAAATTGTTTGATCATTCTGTCCCGGTTTGCTCTCCTCTACATTTCCTTAAAATTGTTTTATTCTCACTTTTGAGTACTCTACTAGAATTCTACTAGTAGTCCATTTTTAACTGTTACTGCTCCCTAGTGTTTGTGCTGTGCAAGATGATTTGCTTTTATGATGAAGGGTTGGGTTTTTTTCATTGTACAGAGCAAAAAACCTGACAGAACAGAGAAAGAAAATCATTGTAATCATCTGTGATGTACATCTACGTAGCTTAAAGTCAGAGCATCAGCTCTACACCAACTTGGAAGACTGTTTTGTTTCAGGGGTTTTGTTTGCTTGCTTTGCAGATCCACAGAGGACCTGGATTTTCATCTTGTCAACACTCCTAGTTCTATGATACTCTTGCTAATGTTTTCTTTAAAGTCCCATCTCCCACAATCTCATATCATCATAAAAATCTCAGCTGGTATTTTTAAAAAATTATTTTCTATCCTTTCAGATAATACAATGAAGCTTAACAATATGGTGGCAGTTCAGCAGCTAAATAAGAAGTTCCAGACATTTTTAATGTCATTATTAATGACACGTACAGGCAAGCCTTATGACATTTGCATGCTTTGACTTGATAATGCATAATCTATAACTAAAGTACTGACCTGCCCTAGCACAAGTTATCTTAAGACCTCAATGAACTACAGAACATCATAGCTGTGATAAAACTAAAACACTAACTTAATATTTTATGTATAACTTGGATAGATGTTGTTTTTTAACTTTGTATCTGAACACACATAGACAACTAGTGAGGGGAGAACAGCAAAGGTATGTCATCAACTGTCTTGATAAAAGTTCATAACCCCAAAGGGCTACAGAGGGGCTCTGTAGAGAACAGAATGATTTGCACTAACTTAACCAATGCAAAGACATGTACTTCCCTTTCTGTTCCTCCACTGCAGTATATCTAGGGTTTCACCAAAACACTCTTTGAAAGCATTAAAAATATTTTCTCTGACAGCATCTACCTTCAAGGTGCAATTGCTGAAACAAACAGGTTATCAGCTGCAAGACTATAAGGGGAAAAAAAATGGAAGAAACATCATAGATAACCACAGAAAAGGAGACATAAAATTGAAAAAAAAAAAACCAACTGAATCAATCAATTATTCATTCGTTTGATCAGGAATAAGTGTTTACACATTCAGAATTGTTTCCAAAAATCTCTACTAATGGGTAAAGATGGATAATTAAGTTTCTACTGATACTCACCGTTGTAAGAATTTTATGAAGTTCATCATGTAAAATATATCCTGTGTTATCTGTGTCTATTTTTCCAAATGCTTCGAGCAGTTCAGTTTTTGTAGCTGGTTTTTCTTTTTTCAAAATAATACAAAAATCATCAAAATTCAGTGCAGTCGTTTGTGAAGTCCAATATTTATTAATTGTCTTCTGAGATGGATTTCTCCCAGCCTGTTGAAGTACTGGACAAGAAAACACAATATTATCTATATATTCCAGCTGTCAGTAAAGGAGTTTTCTCAAAACATCCTTTAATCACTTCCCGTGTTCAGACATTTTTTTTAAGCCAAATCAATCCAAGGGAAGAGTAGGTCTGAAGGACAGTTTTGCTTATTGTCTCAGCCCAGTATGCTACTGATACAGACTGACTGTGACCTTCCCTGGCCTTGAATTCTGTGGTTTGTACCAGAGAGGTTCAAGCAGCCTGAGGGGCAGATGAGCTCACTCGCATACTCTTTTGAAAGGAGTCATCAAACAGGCAGTGCCAGGCATCCTAGATCATCTCTCACAAACTGTGATCCAGCACAGAGATGACATATGCTGCACTGCTGAGAATCACATCCACTTTCTTCTACAGAGGAAGGGAGAAACCAGACAGCAGTCTGTGACTTTTTATAACACAACAATATCACAGGAATTATTTTGCTTAAAGGCTCTGATCTGCAGCTTCCACTTACTCACGTGCACTGCTCTACTAAACTCAATGGGATGTCTCCCTTAACAAAAGTTAATGGGTTCAAACTATTAATTAAGCAAAATATCCATGAATTCAAAGACAAGCTCCTCAACAGACAACTGTAAAATTCAGCCCAGTGTGTATATCCCCGCCTTAATATCAAGAACCTATTATTTGTAAGCTTGCATGTTATTAGATCTTCTTTCTACTGAGATACACAAAAGTATTTCCATTTACTTTGCCAAGAATTGAGATCTGGTGTAGAATTTATCTTAAACAACCTTTTATGTCACATCTATACATTTGAACTTATCAATTCAAATTATGCAACATGACTTTCAAATGTAAAGGAAAAATTATACCAACAACATACACTGTTAAGGTCAGTAGCCAATACCCTACATACAACCAGCTCACTGCTCCTACACCTGGCATTCTTCAAAATGAATTTGTTGGATCTAGTTAGCCTCTTAAAAGTCTTTTACTAAAGACATCCTTTCATTAGTTTCCAGTGTGAAGAAGGTACTATGTTAAATCAAAATTAAATTCAAATGCACAGTCTATCTGAAACTGGAGATATGCTTTTGTATCTTCCCATATAATCAGTTTTTGGGGGGAAACACAAGAGATCTTTCACCTCTACCCTAGGCTGGCAGTTTGACTTTTAGCCAGCTGACCAATGACCAAGTCTATACCGGCTGACAGCAGTTCAGTAGCATCTGTGAAACGAGGTGGTGGCATCGTTACAAACCTCAGTAGGCAACTGTGTCACCATAAAAACAAACAAACAAAACCAGACACTTCTGTTGCTAATCTTCAATTGAATGCCAAGGAGTAAATAAAGATTTCTGCCCTGTCACCTCTAGAAGCAGAGTCAGGAGAATACAGCAAACCTTACATCTTTATCCATGCAATGCTTGGGCACATAGCAATTGTTTAAGGATTTCAATGTCAAGGTCAGCCAGGGAAGGGCAGTTACTCTGTGTTTGCTTATGTGGATAGCCAAGTTCCCTGGAATGTCAACATAGCACAGTATTCACTCACATTTAACAGAGTATCCTTCAAATATACAACAATTCTGTATTTTTATATATCCTTGGAGATCAGCACTTGCCATACCCTACATGCCTTCCAAATTTGTATTTTTGGAAGTTCAATTAGACTGCACCTTTTATTTATACTTCTTTACAGGCTGATTCTGCTAAATACCTTAAGTAATATTACAACACAGGAAATGAAGCTACTGTCCGTGAATAAGAAAAACTCCTATGAATAAAATTTTGCAGGGCCAATCTCTAAGTGAATATTTCACAGTTTAGAATATTAGCCAAACATCATGTAGCAAGAGATGCTTAAACACTGGCACTACTCATTTGATAAATGCCAGAATTTACTTAAGATGCAATATAAGTCTATAACAACTCTCAATGTTTACAAATTTTAAAAGAAGTTCTTAAATATCTCTGAGAAGACTGGGAGCCTGAGCCACTAATTGCCCTTTCTGAGTTGACCTTGAAACCAAAATGCCCAAACACTTGCTATCTAGTAAAGTGGCATATGGATAGAGATGAAAGCCAACGCATCTATAAAGGAGATGACATTTGTTCACACCACTCCTATCTTAAAATCCAGATTATCCAAAACTATCATTAGGATGTTATAAAAGCACTTTTATTACAGCTGAGACAGCCTGGATAACACGAAGTCACAAGCTGACAGAATGTGCTTGCTAATGGGTAGAATTTTATGCACTGATATAGGGAAAGAAGCTACAATCAGTGCACCAGAGAAGTACACTCAGCTTTTATAATGGTGGATTCCACGTGGAGACCTCATGTATTTTATGTACAGACAATGCAGCTATTAGTGAGAAATATCTCCTCACATGTGCAAAAAAATAAAAGGTCACTAGAATTATGATAAAACTAAATTATTTGATAGCACAGCATGTTTTACCCTTTAGCTATTGCTTAGGGGTTTTTTTTATTACAAAGAACTGCAAGGCCATTATACAAATACCTTTTACTGGCATCATACTCTATGAGGAGGATTTGAGAAAGCAACCTGTACTACCATCAATCCCAAGTGCATTCTGAGCTGCACCCCAAAACCCACAAAATAAAAATCATTAGTTTTCAAATTATACATTTTGGTTCTCTTTATCTAACTGAAGGTTTATGTTCTCATGCTTTCTTTGTGAACCATGTGAGCTGGAAACATTTTTTTCCAATAAAGCAAGCTAAGATTAAGATTTTCACGTCATGAAACTCCAAGTAGAAAACAGGACTGAAAGACACTTTCATGAGTTTCCTGACACAATCCCATGCTATTACATACAACCACGAATAAAGTTTTTCATGAAAGGACAAAAATGCTCTAAGAAAGAGAAAAAAAAAAAATAAACAAAACAAACCATGGTAAGACATAGTACACGCTCCTACAACTCCAAGAGACAGCAAAGTTGGTATTGTATTTGCTTGAGAAATTTTATCTGGGATAGTGAAACCTATTTCACAGGTTATTACTCAGACTTAGCTTACTCCTTTCCTGTCTTACTTGGTCACTAAGATATATTATAAAGAAATAAATTTCCAATACACAGCCCTAACTACCATTTTTCAGGTAAACTTTTGTAACTTTCCTAATAATTCCATGCAAGGAACTTTGAAATTCCATAGGTTTTCAAAACAAATGTTGTTAAGCTCCACAGCTTTCAGTATCTACTAACACCTTTATCTAGTACAGCTGAAGCATTCAGAGATATTTTTTCCTGTTGTACTGCTGACAGCAATACCACTTATACACAAATATAGTATGGATGAAAACACGAAAACCTTTGATTTTAGTCTATCAGAACATAGTAATTTGGTAGGATATTAAATAAAGTAAGAGTAAGAATTCTTATGAAACACCAGTGTCTGAAACAGTCCATTTGATCACACAAAGTTGCTAGAGGAATGGCAGTATTTTCACGTATTACTCAAAGTGGCTTAGAACTGAACTGTGAGACTATCTTTAGGAGTAAATGACCATATCCATGACTGCAGTAGCAACCTCTTCTATGAGTCTGCAAACATCCATACCAATTAATTCCAGATACCACAGAGATTTTCTGTGCCAGGGCAATTGCCCACTATAAACTGTACTGAGACTAACTCACTTAATTTGTAGTAGGAAAAAATTTATTGCAGAAATGTCACAATCAAAAAGCAGTACCTAGGCCCACCTCAAGTAAGCAACAACACTACCATCAAATTTGGTGTTGTTAAACAACTCACTTAGATCCCCTGTAAACTGTCAGCTGGTATTGACTTTTTGCCCATTCATACTGGTGATTTACAGATGAAAACCTCAGTACACTATTCCCACTTCCATGAGTCATCCAACACCTAGCAACAGAGATTAAGGATTTGAGGAAAATTAAAACCTTTGAGGAATGGTGGTTTCTATAAACTGTTAAAAATCGCTATCTGACATATTTTTAACAGGTAAATGATGAAAACTTCTTCAAAGATACAGCCACCAACACTTGAAACCTTAACCCTACCTAAAACTACTATAAATTCCTTCAAACAGTTACTGAGTTTATGCATTCGGATACTTTCACAACTGAATTGCTGACTGCTGTTTGTAAACTACCCACTGCAATCACCACACACAATAGTTATGGGGAAAAATATCTAATCGTTACCTAAACTGAGTTGTTCCTTTGATTTAATATTTTCTAAACTGCTTTTCAAAACAGTTAGATAAGCTGCTCGGCAGTTCATGTAAAAGATTGCTTCTTCTGCATGCTGGGACTTCTTTGCTTGGGAACTTTCTGAGCGTGTGACCTTCTGAATGGAGAGGGATGTGTTATTCTCAGGACTGCCGGCCATTCTGTGAAGAATACAGTCACAGTTAGAATTTGTTACTTTCTTGCCTGTTTAATAATGTCTCTGCTTTGTCCTCTGAAATACAGACTAGCACGAATTATCCTAACATCTAGGTCATTTATTCTCCATTCTCTAAATCTGGGATGGGAATACATACCTACACTTGTAGGTAGGCACCATGAGATCTACAAAGAAAAATAGCTTGAGCTCTACTTATTAGTCACAATTTATTCTTTATTGGCAGTCAAAAGTGTTATTTTATTGTATTTTATTTTAATTTCAGACATTTGATATCACAATGATTATATAGTCATGTTATTTGAAAGCATAAAGACAAATTTTTGGGTTATCTGTGATCTAAACATGGATAGCAATGGTTTGTAAGTAAACCACTTGGACTTGTCCTTACTACACATTTCTACTAGAATTTCTACTCTTGCCACATTAGCTAAATTCTCCTAATGACAGAAACAACGTGATAATTTGTACAGAAGTGCACTTGTTGGCTCTGATGACTCTACTACCATTGTCTATGCTTAGCACGATTTGTCACAATGGTAAATTAATGAGCATAACATACCCACTACTGGTTTCCTCCCAGTGCCGCTCTCATTGTTGTTACAGTTCACCAGCAGTAGGAAAGGTGGCATTTTTTTCCCTAAAAACACTCCAACTTAAATTTGGCCACAGGTGTGAGAGGCACAGAATTCTTTAAAAGACTTTTTCACCAAACAACAATAACAAAGTAAATATTATCAAGAATGGATGCAGCGCTTATCTCATCGGAGAGCACCCTATGGCTGCATGATCATGACTGACTCACGTCGTGGTGGATTCTCTATTGTATCTCTTGGTGTTAACAGCAGAGTAAAAGCTCCCTTTGTCCTCCAGTGAAAACTGCATGTAATGTGTTTATGCCGAACTACGTATTTGTCAGGATTTCCTCCCTCACTCAAAAGTTGACTTTCATCTTTCCAAGACTGATTTAGCTTGAAAACTGGGTAGCTTTACACAGCCTCAGCAGAGACACCGTGTAATGTAATAAACACCATATAACATTCAGTGTTAAAAAAGTGATATAATAATTATTAAACTGATTACATGTTTTTTTCTGGTGCCCATACCAGCATGGGCTTTTGTTTTCTGTTTTTACAATTATAACTTGGTGAAACATATAGCTAATAGTAAAATTGGTCAAAATTTTAATCCTTAATCCTTCAAGTATGTCAAGTTAAATACACTCAATTGTACTTTTAAGACTTAATTAATAGACATAAATAAGTCTGAAGCTAAGAATGTGCATAAAACCACATAACTTAGGCCTTTTACATACACTACCCATATAATAGTGAAACAATGAAAAAAATACAAAATGCATTTTTTCTAAATTATTAAAATGATTCAAAGCAGTAACTAATAGTATTTGCTCACCAATGGCCAGTAAACTTTAACAGCAGCTTTCTGCTTTTACCAAGGGTGATTAAGGTTTTTAGAAGGCCATCACAGAGGGACACTAAATCGTGTTGTACTGTTGGTCTAACAGCCTCTCATATTATTTTACCCAATGTTGACTTCAGAAAATATATTCCAGTATAATAAATTGAATATCTCAAGTTCAGCAACAAGACAACGACATCATAGGGTCCCCTTCAGGACTCATTGGATTTTTACTCAGGAGGCCTAAATCACTCGCACCTTCTTGAGTTATATAGGTCTTTTACACTTGGGAAAGAAAGATAATAATCGCTTATCATGGATGAAGTACCCTATTTATAATACACAGGCCGCCTGGCTGACACTTTAATATTACACTGGCATTAGAAGGACCCCATAGGGACACTGTGACACAGTCTGGTTACTGCAAACGGGTGTCACGATAATTAAGCGCCAGTGTTACACACACAAAATGGAAGTGGGTTAAAGTCAAGGTGGAAAAGAAGAATAAATGTTAATTTTCCAGTAACTAGTTTATAAAATGTGAACTCTCGTTTACACTCCTTAGACTTCCCCTTACTGAGATATTTCTTACGTGGGCCACAGTTCTGCCACAAAGCGCTGCTGATACATTGCTCAGAAACCCACTGAGCAATAGCTTCGCAACAGCACTGCCAGAAGCCCCATGGCTTACGTGGTTATGTTTTTACTGGACAAAATGACACTTTAGACAAAATAGACAGAAGGGAGCAATCTGGCCCCAGCTGAAGTGGGAGGACAACACAGCCTAACTATTACTTTCAATTGTAGTTGCTGTGATTTTAACAAATAAAAAGCGTCTTCCAACCAGGAATTAAGCCATACCCTCCTCGTGAATACTGACCTTTCCGAGGCTGAGGTTCACCTCCATCCACAGCAAACACCCACCGACAGGGAAGCTTTGCCCTGCTGCTCCTTAAGCGCCCGAGCCCGAGCCCTCAGGCCTCGCTCACCTGAAATGAGGAAACTTTTACTACATGAACCTCATCATCTCCCTCCCCGGTGAGAGCAGGGATCCTTTTGAGCAAAATTTACCACAGACCAGCGCGCAATAGGCATTACAATCCCCTTCCCTCAGCCCGGGGGGAGGAATCGACTCTCCCGCCCTGCCCAGCGTCCCCAGCCCTGAGGGACCGGCTCCGGCCGCCACTCACCTCCCGCCCGACCTGCCTTCACACAAACCTTCCCGAGGCGGGGAAAGCCGCCATCGCCCCGGCTCTTACCGTCACACAGCACCCAAAGCAAAGGCAGCAGGGCCCGACGAGCCCGCCCGGCCCAACCCAGCCGGAGCCGCCTCCCGCCCTCTCAGCGCCGTTTCCAGCCGGCGGCGTTTGGCCGGTGCACGGCGGCGGCGGCGGCGGGAGGCGGGAGATGTGCAAAAGGCGGCGGGGAAGCAGTTTCCAGGCGCTGCAATGTCGTAAGTATCGGGTATGGGCGGCGGAGCGGGTGAACTCGGCTCCAGGAGCCGCTCTCCGCCTTCTCCCCGCCGGAGCGGGGCGGGCGGGCGGTGGAGCCGGGGCCCGTGTGGGACGTGGTGAGGCGGAGCGCTTCTCCCCGGCGGCCTGCTGGCTTCCCCTGCGGCGGGAAGCTTGTTCCCTCAGGAGAAAGGTGCTCCTCGGGGTGTCCCGGAGAGGGGAGGGAGGAGCACCCCGCTGCCTGGGGCAGGGGGTTTTGTTCCTAGCTTTGTCTTCCAGTTGTTGGATGAGGCCGGGAAATAGTTGAGGTGGTTGTTCCTCAGGGCAGGGCCTTGCCCAGACCGAGTTTGGGGGGGCGATGCCCACTGGCATGGGTAATGCATTCTGTATGTTACGTGTTCCTGGAGTATCGCATCCAGCCCTGGAGTCCTCAGCACAAGAAGGACACGGACCTGTTGGAGCGGGGCCAGAGGAGGCCATAGAGACGCTGCGAGGGCTGGAGCCCCTCTGCTGGGAGGACAGGCTGGGAGAGGTGGGGGGGTCAGCCTGGAGAAGAGAAGGCTCCTCGGAGAGACCTTATTGTGACCTTCCAGTGCCTAAAGGGGCTCCAGGAGAGCTGGGGAGGGACTCTGGATCAGGGAGGGGTGTGATGGGATGAGGGCGAACGGTTTTACACTGAAAGAGGGAAGACTTAGGTTCGATATCGGGAAGAAATTGTTCCCTGTGAGGGTGGTGAGCCCCTGGCGCAGGGTGCCCCGAGAAGCTGTGGCTGCCCCATCCCTGGAGGTGTTCAAGGCCGGGTTGGACGGGGCTTGGAACAACCTGGGCTGGGGGGAGGTGTCCCTGCCCAGGGCAGGGGGGTTGGAACGAGATGAGTTTCATATTGTCTCCAATGGGAATAAATCCTGTTCGTATTTCTCCTATTCTTTGTAATCTATCAAGCAATAGTCATGTAAGTCTGATGCTATTCTTGTGTGTCTTTGCTAATTGTGGGCTTCTGAGGAACAATAAAATGCGTAGGACGTTGCTAACTTCAGCAGTGGTAAGGTGAGGCCGTAAGACTTTTGCTGCCTATATATAAGCTTGGGATATTGTCTCAGTTTGCATCTCCTTATGCAATTTCAAAGATAAGTTATGTTAGCGCTAACACAGGTTCCAACTTCTGCCAGTCCTTCTCTTGGCCACTGGAAGTTGAACTAATCATGCCAGACAGTAGTAATACAAAGGAAACTTAGCAATATACAAGCTTTGGGTTTTTTTGTGTGTAGGTCTGTTTCTCACTGGTTGTACAGTGAGTTTAACTACCATTTAAACTGAACATAGGAAACGGTCGTATATTCTTTCTGCTTTTCCAATTAATAAGATGTGGTTACAGGCAAATTTTGAAGATGAAGCAATATGTCAATAGCACAGAGGTGTTTTTTGTGGAGATGTGGGTTTTTTTTTTTTTCCAGTAAAGCAGAAACTTAAGAGGAAGTTAACTGAAATGGCTTCAAAATGCTCTACAATAATCCCTAGAGTATTTTTAATGAAAGAATATAGTCAAGTCCCTGATTCTGTATGTGACTGCTACCATTGTGTTCATTCATAAATGAATTATGAAGGAAAGTTAACTGTATGTGGAATTAAAAATAATATTAACAAATCCATTACTTTCTAGAAAGTTAGATTGCATACCTAGACTCTCACTGTTAAGCAGTTCCTGTTAAGCAGACAAGTGGCTCATCAAAGCGCTAATCAAGTGAGTAAAGGTCTCCCAGTATTAGCAAGGAACTGACAACATGACCTGGAATGATAGATGAATAATATACTATAGAACTAATATGTAGTTCTTTAACCTGATGCATATTTGGGGGGAAAATAGTCATTGCAGCTTGTATGGCTACCTATAAACATGTGCCGTCATACACTGCATAGTTAAGAAAATAAAATAAGCTTTGCCAGGAAATTTTGAACAAATTCAAAGGTAGTAAACTCAGGTAAATAAGTTGTGTACTCTCATCACATATGCTGCATCTTTCTATGTCCTTTTCTTGCTCGCTCTCTGACATTTGATTCTACACCATAGCCAAAGTAAGGCTTTCAAACCATATAAAAAAGATAAACTGAACTAAAGGTGGTGCTCTTCCTCCATGGTGGTTCCTAAAATGCTTTAGGAACTTTCTTTGCACCTGGATGCATGTGTTGTTTTTTCTTCATGTTCATCTTTTGAAAGTTCTGAGAGAAGACACTTTGGCCAACTGGGTCTTCATGTTAAAAGTCTGGATGAATTTTGTTTCGGTGGTCCTAGTCAGGAACTGCGTGTAGACTAGGAGCACAAATTTTAATTATTTTGAGTGAATCACAATTGCCAGAGATTTACCTTCTCATATTATGGCATTAGAATGACAATCACTATAACCAAACCCACAAGCAAACCAGGCAGTTGGGTAGGATGGATTGGGAAAAGCGAGCTAAAGTTGACCTCCTGAAGCCCAAATTTTATCTATGCAGTTCCTTCCAACGTTGAAGTGCTTGCCTGGAATGAGGCTGCCTCTTCGCTGCTGTAGCTCAGGGTGTTTGCAGGGGTTTTGCAGGCCAGCAGAGAGAAATTTGGGCTGACTGCAACTCTACTGCTGTACACAGTACTTGACAGACTTTAAAGATCATAGTCTTGACCAGTCCACAGCTTTCTAAGAAATGTTCTAAATGTTTATAATTTAGTGGGATTTTCATGTAGTTTCTCATTTATCTTCATCCTACAGCTATGTTGTGTCCAGATTCTGCTTTACTTTGGCTTCCAGCATCTTTTGAAGTCCATCATAAAAACTTCCATCATAACATGCCTTAGTATCACATGCAAATGCATTGGCCCCTAGAGCATCCTTTCAGAGTAGATGTATTAATAAATATAATGTTTCTCTGATGCCACCGGGGTGGAAGATGTAATGGAGTCTGCATTCCTTAAGCAATATGGGTTTCTATTTAAAAAAGAAATACATTGTAAAGAATTCCATCAAACTGTTACAGCTTTGACTGCCCTTTGGCAAGAAATTCGTAAGCTTTTTTAATTTAAATATTACCTGTTTACTTGGCTTTTTTACGGTAGAATACGTCTCTTCCCTTTTTTGTAATAGAGATAGTTGTAAAACAGTATTCATATAAGACCGTTACCTGAGTTATATTTCAAAGATGTGTTTTCATTCTATTTTTCCAATACTTTAATTTACAGTTTTGGAATAGTAACATAAATTTAAAAACTATATGTTTGAAATGAGGTCATCTTAATTCCTTACAAGTCAAAGTGTTCTTTTCCAAGATGAAAACTGTGAACTAAGTTCTTGAAATATGATGTATTTTCTAAATCCTGTTTAATTTGATAGAATACATATGTTTCTTGGGGACTGTTCTTATAAAGATTTTTTTTTTTTTTTCCTCATTTTATATAATGCTTTAAAGTATTGTTAAGATTTAGGAATGTGCTTAAAAAGTTTCAGTTGTCTCTGGGAAAAATAGTCTTAATTTATGTTGACCTTTCTTTCCTTTGAGCATTTAGTCTGCGTTCAATAAAATTTTGATGACTGCTCTTTAGAAGACAGCTGTACGATATAAAGTATTATAAATATTCAGCTTTCCTCTTCTAGCGTTGCCATTAACAGCTGGGCATCCAGTTCAGCAGAGCAGATTTTGCAGAGAGAGCTTGGCATGTTCCTGAATCAGTATAGTGAAGAAGACTAGAAAATAGTTTCTTATGGTTTGGGGACCTGTAAAGACATAGAGCATCTGTTCCCCAGTTAAGTCATAGTCTGGTAGCACTGAATCATGTTAAGAGCTAAAATGATGGGAAGAACTACTTTTTTCACCTTGGCTGTACCTGTGTTTTAAGTGCCTGATACATTATTTCTACTAATGGAAAAATAATATCAACCCTTGCTCATAAGGTATGTAAATGATAATGCTTTTGCATTTTTTCATTGTTTATAGTCTTTGAGAAAGAGGTAAATATACAGTGTGATTTCACTTCAGTGTCTTGATTTTTATCTCTGGTATAAAATGGAGAATTGGATTTTCTTATGCAAACACTTTATCCTTCTAAACAAGCAACAATTTTGTTATACAGTATTTTAATCAGTTAATATGTTTGCTTTGGATGAGATTGGTTTTCTTGTGTAGTATAAAAAATGTGAAACACGAGAAAGGAAAATGTTTTTAAAATTATAGATTATATACCTTACTACCAGAAATCTTTGTTTCTAGACGACCATAAAACTTGTCCATATTTTTCTCTTGCAGAGTTAAGAGAGCATTAAAGTTGGACACTGTTAAAAAGGATAATGTAAGTATTTTTTGGTGTATGGAATCATCTGGGCATTTTGTATGCGTATGTGTGCATATATAAACATGCTATTTCATTAGAGTTGTATTTATATTGTTACAGATTGGATGTTGTCTAGAAAAATCTTAACAAGGCATAAAATTACTGCTAAAATAGTATAAAATTTATTGTATTCCATTTGTCATAGAACTGCCTGGCTTTAAGTAATGTACATCTGCATGAATCACTTGAAAATAATGGAGAAATATGCATATTTTTATTGCCATCACTGTTTACCCAAGAGCTGAATGAGTTAAGATCTTTGGTGAAATTATTTATTAGATATTAGCTCCATTATCCTGGAAGCAAATGTTCTGCCATGTAATTGTACATCTAACAATATGGAATTATAATAATGCTGTAATCTGCATATTATAAACTGCAAAATTGAAATGAAAACACTAAAGGCATTTTCATGTCAAGGATGTAATTACTTCCCTCAGCTAATCTGGCATAATGAAACAATAAAGTACTAACACTGCAATAAATTTCACCACAGTTATCACAATAAAAATAAAATTGTACTGTTGCTATTATTTTTTGTAAATGCAGCTATAGTATACTCCCAGTACCAGCATGTCATGACATATGTCGGTTTATTATCTGCTCCTACCAACAGTAGGTGTTGCTGCAGACATCAACACAGAGGAGCTTGTGAGGATGGCAGTGTTTAAAGGAAGGGAAATTTTGGAAAAGTACATGGAGAGAAATAGCTGGTCAGCAAATGAGCTCCCAATAAATCTCCACGTCTGTGTCATTTTTGAGGAGATTTGTTTAAATGCAGCACATATTTGGAGGTCTCAGTGGTATTTAGCAAAATAGAAATTTGCAATTTTAAAAATTTTCTAGATACTTTTTTTTTTAATTTAAACAAAGGTGGCAAAGTACCGCAGTGGCACTAAAAAAAATCATTAGCAATTTAATTAGCAGCTTAGTGTACCATTACCCAACTTGTTCTGCTTGGAATGCAGCTGCGACTGTAATTTTGCATCTGTTTCGTGGGCTGTAGTAACGTTTTTGTAGATGAGTGGTCCAGCTGAAATTACATGCAATTCTTTTTCTCCCTTAAAGCTATTCCTTCCCTGCCCACTTCCCATAAGATAAAACAAAAAGGTTACTTGATGGTTACCTGCATTCAGGTTCTTGTGCAGCAAAAAGCTTAACAAAAGCCTATCTGAACAATAAAAACTTTTACTGGAATCTCAGTAATGTAAGTTTACACTATGATTTTTAGTTTCATACTATGCCTCTAACAGGCAGATGTCAAAGATTTAAAGTGTACCATAATTAAATAATGTTATAGAAAGTAGGAAGGATTGTAAAGTAATAAACACACGCAGTTTGTGTGAAGTATCTGGTTTAGCTCTGCCACATCCATTGCTGTTTCTACAATTTCTTTCCTGTTATTCAGGAGGCCCTTAATCCACCTGCTGGTCAGGCTACCCAGAGCATGCCTGAACTAACCAGATCAGAAATAACTATTTTTAGATTTTTGTAATGTTTGTGTGGTATCATTTAAAAAATTGCATAACTGGACCAAGACTCTTCTTCTGGGAAGAGACGTTCTTACTGTCAAATAAATACTGTCCTTTTAAGTACTGCAGTAACGTGTTCTAGGTAGCTGCTCAAAGGAGTCTTAGTTCATATCCAGAAACATGGTGGCTGAGGGGACTGCTGTTCAAGCAAGAAAAATATCCTGAAAGCATAAGGACATCGGAGAGTCTTCCTGTTACAAAAGAGATTTGATTACATTTAAATGCTTAAAGTGACATTGACATTTTACTGTAATTAATATTTCATTTAAAGAAGTTTTGAAACATTTCTTTAACCTGCTTCAATGTAGCAAGCTATTAGTTACAACAGACTGAAGATTTCCATCAGGTATTGTTTAAATAGTGATAGACTGCAAAAAGAGTATAGACAGGTGATGCAAAATTATTTAGGGTCGTCAAGACTAAGACAGAGCAATATCCAGGAGCTATAAAAAAGCTAGGTAAGCGGGCAGCAAATTAAATCTTTTGAAATATGGTGTAAGTCGTATTACTGATGACCAATACTAACATTGTTAGGTTCTTAATTAAGGGTAACCACTCGAGGCAGAGTAGGAGAAGAAAAACATCAAAACTGCAGCTTTGTGTAAAAATGCAGTAAGATATATCAGAAATAGAACAGCAAGCAACACTGGAAGTATAATGCCATTGCATAAATCAGTATTTTGTCATCACCTGAATTAGAATTGAATGTACTGTCACTCTATTTTAAAGTATAATTGCAGAAATTATACTTGGAACCTCTATCATTCTCTGGAAGAAAATGAGTGTGAACATGCACTTTGGTACAAGTAGCACAAGAAATGCCTTCAAATGAAGGAGATTAAAAGACAAGGATGTTTTAATAGGAGTTCAGTAGTAGGACAGGGGTATAAGAATATGCTGTATACTTTTTAGGGGGGATATTGAACATTCTTTATACTTTTATATAATCAAGAGGAATTTAATAATATTGCAGTGTGGTAAACTGAAAGCAAATAATGGAGACTTGTCTCTTATGTGACATGTTAACTTCTAGAACTCATTCTGAAATTTTGGTGAAGTGCAGAAGGTAGTAGAAGCTGTGATAAACCCCCTCATTCATACAGATAACAAAAGTATGCATATCTATGTAGGTGTGAAAAATAGGAATATTGTGCTTCAGGACACTTAAATCAACTGCTAACTGTCTGGAATGGAGAGGAAAGCTTCTGAGGGTTACCTAATTGTCCATTGTACTTCTAGGTACAACTCATATTCCTAATTCTACTGTAAATATGTACTTTTTAGAAGCAGTTACCTTATAACACCTTAACAATTTAAGATTAGTTATGTAAATGTTAATGTTTTCTATCATCAATTTACTCAGTACTGAAATGTAGCCTTTTCCCGGGTCCTGGATTCCTGTGGGATTGTAGAGGCTTTAAGTCACCTTTGTATATGTAGCTTTGTGATCTGACATGACTCGCATCCTGATATGACTTGTGGCTTTCATACATGTTACCTGGTTACTGCTTTTGCCACCAGTACACCCCTTTTGAAATCTAAAATTGCCAGAGTTAAATTTTCTAGAGGATGTTTGTGGGACCTTAAACCTTTGAGGTTTAGGCCTTCTCAGAGTTGTCTTTCCATTCTGTACCATGCTCTGGACCCAGACTGCCTTTGCTTTAAACCGTGTCCCCAGTAGCCCCAGGAGATTCATGCGCTGAGAAATCCTTACTGGACTTGAAGATTTGTATTTTGTTTTTTAATCTGGTTTAAAAAGGAGTAAGATGAGGGTCTTATTCCAGCAAAACAGGACAACATATGAGAAGTATGAAAAGGGAATAAATGAGTTATTAATTTGAAATTGCAGTGGAAATGTCAGTTATCAAAGTGCAAATATCAGGTTGTCTTTTTTTTTTTTTTTAATTTCTTTTTTCCCCAATTTGGCTTAAGTACTGTATGTTCTTTAATGAATATAAACCCAGATCCTCACCTTGTATTTCATTCATGGTATTGAAACAGTGTAACATGCTTACCTATTACACTTTTTCTAACATTAATAAATAGAATAATAAATGGAACTTCAAGAAATTTCAGAATAATCATGTACAATAAAGCTTCCAATGAAGAAATACTGTATAAAATTGAGTGACTATTAAGAGTGACATGAAGACAAATGGTACATACTCAGTTTCATAGGTGGAATGAGGCTCAAGTTGGTAGATAAGACTAGTTGTTTGGGAAGTGGAGGGGTCATTCCTTTGCTTGCTACAGTTGCAAAAATAGAGATAAATTTGCTCCTCAAATGCAAAGACCCAGGATTGTAACAAATTAAAAAATGAAGAAAACTCTCTTATTCTGTCTTTCTGTGGCATTTGCTTTGATGATACTATGTTTCCAATGGGGGGGGGGGGGGGGGGGAAATGACTAAACCACAGAAAAAAGGTGTCTGTTTCACTGCATTTAGACAGCTCTTCTTTAAGTCCTTTAGAAAATTTTGAAAGGGACTGGAAAAAGTGGTTTTGCCCAAAATGTCCCTTTATTCTTTGCATGGCAGATGTTAATACAGTGAAATCAGTTGTGCAGTACTTGCATTCTCCTCTTGAGAGGTGGCTAGTCTTGTTTGGAAGCTTCTTTCTCCCTGAAACGACAGGTAGGCAAGAATGGGAACACTGGCATTCTGAAGCTGTGTTTTCCAGCTTGCCACATAGTGTACCTTCCGTTCTTTTGTTTAATTACTGGATGGCTGGTTATGGAGTAGTGAAGTACTGTAGATCTGGTAGTATGAATATTGCCTAATACTTCAAATTCAGCTACCTGGAAAATCCTGTAGCCACTTGATCAGTGGTTTCTAGGAGCGTAAGATGACATTAAGATGCTGCTGGTGCCAGTGGAGTCTCCTTTGAGTGCTACATATCCATGTGTATTTCTGTGTGCGTCTCCTTTTTGACAAAGTCATTGATGGTGTCATTTAAAGCTGCTAGACTTCTTAGTTGGAATCAAGTTGTTACTAGAGCTGAAGCCCTTTATGTGCAAATGAAGTGTGGGTTTGGTTTGTTGTTTTTTTTTTTCTCTGTATATTAGTAACGCAGTGAAATCCCAGTTACTCAGAGTTGCAGTTCAGCGTCCAAGCTAGAGTGAACTGTGTCCCATATAATCCCGGTTAATATTTCAGAATTGCAGACTAGTTCTGAAAAATTCTGTGCACAATTCCTTTAACATCATTAAATAATTCCTTTTCTATTATTAGACATATTGAAATCCTAAGACAGAGACAAAATTTTGGATTTAAGGGACTCACTTTTTTTTTTAATTAACCCTTGGCTAGAAAATCATTAGAAATAACTATCTTTTGTTAGAATTAAAATCTAGAAATAGTTGCTTATAGTTCATGTGTCTTAAATTCTCAATACTGTAGGAAAAATAATACCAGGTTTTGACCATTTAAAAAAAAAAAAAAAAACAACCAAACAAACCCAAAAAATTAACAACCAACCAAAAAAAAAAAAAAAAAAACACCAAAAAAACCACCCAGGTGTTCATGCCAGAATACCTAAATCTCTGGTCACCACATACTTTTTGTTTATGAAAACCGGGAGCCTACTGTTTGAAGGACTTTTTATTCTTTTGAGTAAAACTAATGTGAATGAGGAGGGGGAGTGATAGGGCAGCTTGGTGGGCACCTGGCAGCCAGCGAAGGTCAACCCACCACAACATATAACATGGGCTTTCCATAAATGCGAGTACATAAAGTTAGGAATTACTTAAAAAAAATCTATTACCAGGTGGTAAATGTTCAGAGAGGCTTTGTCTGGTTTGGGGTGCAATATGTGTAACTCTACTGATAGGAAAGGTAGAGGCCAGCATGTATTTAATTTGCAGAAGGGAAGTTTCCAACTGTTGTAGGTTTAGATGAACATAGGTAGTTCTTTATCTTTAGACAACATTCATCCAAATTCTTTGTCTTTTGTTCTATTTTAGCTGTCTGATGCAACACCTTTGAAGACCAAACAGAAAAATCTAATCTCTTACTCACCGACAACAGGAACACGCCAATTGAGTCCATTTTCATCTCCCACGAGTCATAATGCACAAGATTTCAGAAATCACCCATCAAATGGTTAGTTGAATGTTCTGCCTTTCTTACTGCAACATTTTTCTGGTTATTGGCTTGATTTAGTAACTTATGTCTCATGTGGTATGTTTGATTTCTGTTTCCTCTTAAAGAATTTTAATCTCCTTTGGAAAAGCTGATGTTGAGTTTTAAAGCTTGAATCTTTTCAGTGTAAATCTTGGGGGTGTTTATGAAACAAGTTTTGCTTTCTGTTGATCAATATTAAAAACATTTCACTTTGGCTCAGCAAAAAAAAATCCGCACTGGCATTTTTTTCAATAATTCTGTTAATTCCACTGGTTAGGAAAGTTTATGCTAGCCACGTTCTTTGCTTTCTTTCTAAGTCCCAGCTTTCTTTGGCAGAACTAGTATGTGCTGCCGACAGTGAATTTGTTCTTCTTTGGATTATAGGGGCAGATGTTCTGAGGTTGCTGTGTGCTATGTGCTACTTCAGATTATTGCAAGGAAGTCCTGGTTTACCCTTGCAAGGTGGTGTGATCCATTGTTTATAATACACAGCTCAGGTCTGCACTCTCTTGTGGTCCGGAGAGCTGGAAAGAAAAGATGTGAGCAGTTGATGCATGTTTAATTCTGTGGCATTTTAAGAACTATGTTGAGATTTGCAATGCAAGTCCTGGTTTATGTACTTCCAGGTTTCCAGTGGTAAATGCTTGCATGTATGTATACATACATACATATAGCATTTTTCAGCTCTGAGTCTTTCTCTATGAATATTGAAAATTACGTAGATTTTACCAAATCAAAGCTAAAAGAGAAGTTCAGTTAGTTTAACTTTCCTGCTTTGCATTCTTTTATGTAATTTTTTACTAGTGTTTTACATATTAAGGCACTTCAAGGCAATTTTTAATTAATCTAACATAACACTACATGTCATTTGCTTACAAAGAATATGCCTTTGTATAATTACATTATTTCCAGTTCACTTTAGAATATATGTCCACTTAGTTACGCAGTCACAGTTTTTGTTGCAGACAAACTATGACTGCTCAAGGAGTATATTTTCAGTAGACTAACCTGCTTTTATAGCTATATAGGTTGTGGGCTTTATAAGTATTAAGGAACTATTAGGTCACCTCGTGTGACTTTTTTATATTAAAAAAAAAAACAACTTAAGGAGACTTTCTTGTCATCTTTCCCATGTAGAGCTCAAATAAAAATTTCCTTGCAGTACAACTCCTAGAAAGATGGTAGTCTTGATTTGAAGATCCAAATTTTTTAAAAAATATTAATAATAATAAAAATCCATTACATCCCTTGTTAGCAAGTTCCTTGTTCAATTACCTTCACTATTACAAAAAAAAAAAAACTCCTGTCTGATTTTGAATTTGTCTGGCTTTAATTTTCAGCCATCAGTTCTTGTTATGCCTTTTTGTTGGGTTAAAGAGCTTTTTATGCCCCATATATTTTGGAATTTATGTGCAGTAATTGAGTCCTCACTAACATTCATGAATTATGATGAGTAGAAATATTCTGAGCAGGATAGAATAACCAACGTTTGAAATTTATCTAGATGTCTGAAGATTTTTGCACTAGCTACTGCACCATATGCTCTCATGATGGATCTGCAAAAGTGGATTTTTTCCTTCCAGGAAAAAATGGATTTTGTGGTTTGGGTTTTTTTGTTTGTTTGTTTTGTGTTTGTTTGGGTTTGTTTTTTTTTTTTTAAAGGAATGCGATCAAGAAATGTTGGGATTCTGTCAAAGCTGGCTGACCAAAAAATGAAAATTACTGGAAACCTTCAAGCCGAAAATACTACAATCTATGAGCATTACATCCCTTTTCCTTAATAAAAATAGCAGAGGGCTTAAGGGAACATGGAAGTATCGGACATTTTAGTGGCAGTATATCTATGCATAGTTACAGGCCTGTGTGCAGAGGTTTTGTTTTGCTGGGTTTTTTTCCTAATTAGCAGTCATGCTAGGAAACTAAACAGAAGCAGCTAAATCCTAATTCTTTCTCGTGCTGGCTGCTGGCAGTCTTCATTATGATCTGGCTTTGAGTCCTTGTTACCTGTTTGTCAAACAGTTTTAACACAGTCAAGTTTTTCACAAGCACTCGCTGCCAGTCAGAATATTCACAACTTTCCTACCAAGTTCTCTGCTGATTCCAGTTCTCCCCAGAACAGGTGTTCGTCTCCACCAGTGCTATGTTTTCGAATTGGGCGTTTTCCCCTGGAACTCATACAAAAGTGACTGTTTCAACCATTGACATTCCAAGAAGCCTTTGGAGGAAGAATTAGACTAATTTCTCCCCATTCTTTCACTGAGTGATAGCGTGTCTCACCTAATTGTGCAAACCAGGTGTATTGAAAGGACCTGTATCTTAGAACACACTCCCCTTCACAAAATTTGAGATATATGCAGTTGATGTGTTTAATTGTGTGTCCTTTTGAGAACTACATTGAGATTTGCAGTGAAAGGCCTGGTTTACGGACTTCCTGGTTTGGGATGGAGGGAGTAAACTTCTGTCTACCAGAAAGTAAGGATGTTTGCCACAGTGCTTACCCTGTCTTGTGAACAATTCCTCCTCTCAGAACTAATGGCGGCTTCTTCATTCCTAAAATGGTGATTATTTGGCACAGTGGGTATCTCCACACTCCCACTTCACGTCCAGAAATATTAAGTGACATTTAATGAGCCCTTCAAAGTATTGAGCCCTGTATTCTTAAAAGACTACAGACAGTTTCTCTTTGGGATTATTTTCCTCTTCAATGATGTTGCTTAAAACATTGCCCTAAGTATTCCCACAGATACCCCTGGTTATGTGTTGAATTTTCTCCTTGGAATTTAAGCCAAGTTAGACAGCAGTCTAACCTCACTGTTTTCCAACTTTCTTCTTACTGTGAAACGTAAATCTTCCAGTGAGCAGCATTGACTTAGTTTGTTAGGGAACTTATGTCTTTGACATGTAAATTTATCTGTTCTATTTTTCTACAGAGAGAAAAGTATTTTCAAAGTATTCCCAGGTCTGATTTCTATGGCAGTCTCTGTTTTCATCAGTTAAAAGGAAATTTTGTGTTTGCGTGTATTAACTCCTATACCAGTCTCAGGATTTGAAATGAATGAAATGAAATGGATCCATTGAAATGGATGAAATGAAGAGCCTATGTGTCTTTTTTTTTTTTTTTTTTTTCTTTTCCCCTCATGGTAAATCTGAATCTCTTCATCCTGTACGAAGAAACCTTTCAATGAGAAGAGTTGCCTATAGCTGTTCTCCGTCAGATCAGAGATATGGCTGTTGTTAGTGAGATCAATTCGTATGCCTGTACTGGCAGCTGTTATGTCATGGAAAGGTCAGCTCATACCATACTTCAATTAATTGTTTTGTCATGATGTGGCATCCTATGTTCCCACCCAGAATGGAGCAATAAGTATTCAGATTCAAGCAAAGTGACTGTGCGTTATACCTGGCTGCTGCTGATCGCTGAATTAAGATTGCCTGTATCCTGAGGGAAGAATCAGATTAGAACAATCTATGTCCCTGTTGACTACAGTCTGAGGCACTGGGAGCAGTATGCTTTCTGTTAGTGTTGCCACATCACAAAAGCAGTTCTGAAAAAAAAACCTACTTTTTTTATGTGTAAAGGCAGATTTTAATGTTGTGGCTGTCTGCAGAATATGAAACTATACCTCAGCCTGGCTGGATATCCACCTGCACTTTAACACTTACCTTTGCAAAAAGCTTCTAAACTGGTATATAATGATAACGGATACGAAATTAAAAATGCTATGGCTCTTTAGATATGTTCTCTTGAGTATCTCTACACGTTTGTAATTATGTGCTTTAATGACCTCTTTTCTTTAGTTTTAGTTGATGCCTTTTTGATGACACATGTAGTAGATTTAAATGTTTGTGTGTTATCAAGTTTTAAAACTTTTTCAGTGTCTCTGCATTTGTATTACATGCCTTATCTCTTAGGTGAAAGAAAAAAGGGGGCAAAATGTCTTGCGTTAACATGCCTGTATATTAGGATGTTAATGGGAAAGGTGAACATGTACTGTATGTCTATACTGATATAAAGCATGGACATAGGGGAACATTCTTTTTGCCTATAAAAAGACACATCACATGACCACAGCTGACATTTAGATGGATAATTATTCAGTACTGTAGTACTAGCCATCTTTTTTTTTCGTGGGTTCATATAGCTACCAGATGGTGGTATACAAGACTTCCTTTTATATCACAGGTTTCAGGTTGTCCTTTTAAGCCCACAATTTCTTTTCTCCTTCTGAGAAGACACTTTTTATTTTAAGTGTTGTGGTGTTTTAATAGGTTATGCATATTACCTGTAAGTGAGGTGTTAGAGTATAATCAATATTCTATTTTTCTGTGACCAGTATGTAAGAAAACAACAGAATAAAAATTATTACAAAATTAACGCCATTAGCTGTGCAAACTTATTTTGCCTTGTGTGAAGTACACAAAGTAACAAGCATCTATCTCACTGAGGAGACAGATTGAAATGACCTGTCTTATGAACATGGCTCTCTTTTGAATAACAGTGTGGAGGAGTGCCTCAAAAAAGACTAAATACTTATGGAATGCTAAGATTGTTCAAAAGTAACATTTATTTTAGGAGAAGACATGAACCAACCCAGTTATAAGATAGCGTGTCTTTATGATGTTGTCCTACGTATGTTCTATTGGGCTGCCTGATAATTCATATATTGCCTAATTACCCAAAAATATCACAACCCACTTATTACGTAAGTTTCTAAAATAACAGAATGCTAAATCTTCTCTAGTCTCTCATCATTGTTGCCTAACCTATTTTTAAGATTTATTTTAAATTGTATTATTTTTATTCATATCAATCCAGGGTTCTGCCATTCCATAGTACTGGTCTAAAAGTAGTATCTGTTTGATAATTGATGACTTATTTAAGTGCAAGTTCTACGAGTACTTAAATTTAAAATTAAATCTTTTGGGGTCTTAAACTTTAGCTACTGTAGTGGAACAGCTTAAACTTTTATAGCACCTTGTCATTCTGAGGTATTTCTAAATGTTTTACAAAATATTATAATTAAAAGTTCCTTTATCCTTGAGTGCTGATAGTTGTATGTCATAATTTATATCTAGCAAGAAGAAATCAAAGTGGTTAATGCTTAGTGTGGCCTCTTTTTTTTTTATCTGAGACATATTACAGTGAAACGTGAAAAGCACCTCATTCCAGAGGGTCTGTTCTAGGTTCGATGCTTTTGTTAAGGCCATGGTAAAGACCTGTTGTGGTTTCCTCCAAATCTTTCACCGAGAGGTGAATTTCACCTTACAGCAACAATAGGAAGCATTTGTAAGAATGTGTATGTGTCTGTTGGGGGGACAGTAGATAAGAACTAATTGAAAACACGTTGTGAATTTCTTTGACACCATAAAAAAAAAGCCTTTCTTGGGTTTTGGCTAGATGAGTATGGTCTGTGCAGTGAAGTCTAAAGCTGAATTACTGGTATGCAATTCTAAGTCATTAATTGTAAAAAGCAGAAATGATCTTGTTTAGGTGGAAAACTTATCAGAAAAAAAGAAGGAATGCATGAATTATTCCTCTCCCCCTTCGTGTGTATATATACACCTCCACCATTTTGTCTTTAATAAATATCAAATCTAAAAGAAATCCATTGCATATTGCCCAAAAAAGGGAGCTTTTGCACTGCAGTAAAAAATGAGAGACTGAGTGTGTGTGTGACTGATACTGTTGAGGGGGGAGATTCTTAAGGTGGAAGTTACAAAAACCCCGCATTATATGATGTCTTCAACTTCGATCAGAACCAAAAAGAAATAATTTCTGCTATTTGGATGTGACCTGTTCGTTGCTGGGACCTACACAGATACAACACTTGTAGTGTTGAAAGGTGACCACATAGATTGTGTGGAGCACAATACCATGAATAGTTATGGTCTCCATAGTTTCAGTAGATTCACCAAAGGCTATGCTACTGTGGGATCCTATCAAATGGGACAGTATATCCTATTTTTGAAGGATTAGTTAGGAGGGATGCAGTACTTTTTTCTGCTGGTACATCATGGTCCTGATGTGCTAATTGGAGGGCAAGCAGAATTGACAAGCTTTAAAAACAATAGTAATTGATACACAAGATAAAATTTTAATCTGTTTTTGTTCTAATGTGATTTCTGTCTGAATTGTATAGGTTGTGATAAGTTGTGTAAATAGATATAAATTCAGAAAATCTTTTCTGATCAGAGGCGTGTTGTTATATATAACAATATACATAATGAGGCCTTTGTAAATGCTGTTGAACATTCTCAAGTAGATAGCAGCCAGTGAGCCAAAGATGTTATTTTGGTGCAACACTAACTTTCTTAAGCTGATCGGCATCACTGAAGACATTGCCCTGTCCGCCTGGTTTGGGAGAGCAGTCTGTGTTAGATGCTTATCTTGGAATCATTTAAGAATCCTTATAATTTAAGAATGCCCAACCTACAGTGACAGAAAGGCAGTCCACCACCAACACCACAGGTTTTATTAACAAATCCATGGGCATGGACTTTTGTGGTAATACCCTATTCCTGTTTCCTGACGGAAACATGCAACTGCTCAAAATATCAGTGCACTGAAATGTAGAAATATGACTCGCCATGCAGAATAATGGCAACTGGCATGTGATTTATCATGCCCCATCATATGACGAGCTAGAATATTATATTGTCAATATAGCATGTCAGAGCCTTTGGATGTAATTTGCAGTATCTCTTTGTAGTTGTTTACAAGATGGAATTGGGGGGCAGGCACTTTTTATTAAAGGAAAATGGAGGTTTCATTGCTCAGTCATTACAGTATTTTCATGATAATACTCTGTGCTAATATGCTCTATTTAGGCAGTTAATAGGATGAAAAGCTTCTGAGTAGAACACGGTAACTATGTGTCAGAATTATACTAACTTCCAGTTATTAATACTATTATCCCAAGTTTTCCACAAATATAAATGTAGTGTGAATTGATGAGAGGTCAAATTACACGAGTAAATTATAGTGAACTTAGAGTGTTTCATTACAAGGGAATCTGTCCCGCTTCGAGTGAGTTTTGTTTTTTTCTCTTCTTAAAAGGTCATTGAGCAGTCAAGGTTCATACTAACGCCTTTGTCATGTGCTTCAAATGCCCAATATCTTATTTTCGTCTTCATTGTTTCTTTTCTTTCTTGTGAACCTCCTAGGAGATGGAGCTCAGCAGAACAATTCAGAAAGCAGATTATCCAGAAGAGGGCAGCCTCAAACAGAGGAGGATGCGTAAGTGTATTAAGTGCGTTGTGGGTGCAGTGCTGTGATTTTTACTTATGAAAGAGTAATATTTCGTACAGAATTAAATTAATAGCAATTATTTTTTAATACTTCGAATTCCACGGGATTGGATATTCAAAGGCACTGAATGGCAGTTATAGGTACAGATTAATGCGGAGTTTGCAATGCAGCTGTCCAGCCAGTTCTGTCTTGCACTGGTAGTGTGGGGCGTATGACACTGCCAGTTACAGGAGTCACGCTCATAGTACCACACAATGAAGTATCGTAATTAATAGTTTAAAGAAAGAAAGCTATGTTTTGCCTTTCCAGACTGTTCTGAAAGTGTACGTTCCTTTACCATATTTTTGGAAACATTAACTGCCAGAGAGGTACCGGGACAGTAATGCAGGACCCTTTTTTATTAAAAACTAGCCGCAGATGGTTATGGTGAAACTTCATGTTTGCTTTGTAAAATCTTGTAAAACTCTTGTCTTTTCTGACATAATCTTATTTCAAGCTATAAGCTTCCTGACATTAATGGACTTTGGGCAGTCCACAGTTAGTAAAGCACTTAAATAAGTGTTTCAGGTGAAGTATCTGATAATCTGCTTTCCTAAACTTGATAGATGTGAGGAAGGAGAAATGATAAAATGTGTTAGAAGTAAGGCTGCTAGTGTCTCATTTTGTTAGTATTGCCTGATCTTTTCTGTTACAAAAAACATATTGCTTATAACATTGCCAAATCTCAGCTGAAAAGTGAACTGAAATTTTCTGTGCCAACGGTGAGATGTCAGACTAAATGTGTTACCTATTTCAGCCAAAACAAACACTTGCATCCCTAAGAGTTAAACAAAGGAAATATTTGTTTTATCTATGATAGAACTTGGTGAAAAAATGGAAAGCTGTGAATCTCTGTAAGTTAGATGGTATCAGGATGCTTTTCATCTTTATGGCAAGTTACCCAATTTGGAAATCCTGGAAGTTATGATTATTTTTTTTAATATGGAAATTGTATATGCTCATTAAAACTACTTTGAGTTTAAGCTTTAGTCATGCTAAAAATCTTAAAGTTTCCTTCCTCAATAAGCATGTTCGTACTTCTTGCTGCTAATACAATATAGATAGTCCCCTATCCATTTCCAACCTTTTTACTCAACTGAAATTGCATTCACCAGACACTCTTGTGAGCTCTTATTAGCAAAATTTTTTTTCTAAATTCCTTATTCTCATTCTTCTTCAATACTGTCTACATTTTTGTTCTTGAAACCTTATTATCCTGTTGTGTTGTCCTGCCTTTTTAGTTGATGCTTCAACTTGTCTGCTGGTGCAACCTTGACATATATCTTTGAGATCTACACGAGAAAGTCTAATTCGCATCTCTGCATCAGCATGGCTATACCACATCTCTTCTTCTCTCCTTTACAACATTATTTTATTTTTTTTTAATTATTCTGTGTAATGTGTCTGTCCTGTATTTCGTTAAGGCCAGTGCCTGTGCATCCAATTCCAATTGTTATGTAAATTCTCCTGTCTGTAGGTCGGGCACACTTTCTCTCCAAAATCTGAGGTGCATTTCCTGTTACCCTAATTTGTCACCAAGAGCTCAGCTCTCAGTGTAATGCAAACCTCCATTGCCCACATACTCCTTTGTTGCACAGCTTCTTTGTGCTTTCCTTGTGTTCCTGCTTCTGACAACAGGTCATGCTGTAAGTCCTGTTGATATTGAAGGCAGAGCGCAGCTGCTGTGCTGCAGCTTGTGTTACTGGAAGAAGTATCACCATGCTAGCGCGGTATTCGTGCGGGCTAGTTAACCGACATTAAAGAGTTGGGGGTTTGTACTTGAGTGAGTTTCTTTCATCATATGCCTAAGTAGACATTGATTCTGTTATTCTGCTTCTGTATTCTGTTGTATTTATTAAATATTTATATCACAGTTTTACCTGGCGTCCTAGATGAAAATACCCTTGAGGCTAGATATTTTATGCGTGCATTTCTTCTTTACTAACAAATAATATTTGTGACATTTATTCAGCTAAATATTATTTTTCTTATGTTTGAAATTGTAGCTCTTCCTTTTGATTATTGCACTTGAACTCTCAATGTGTGTGTTGGGTTTTTTTTCTTGTAATGGATGCTTTCCCTCACCATTAGCTTGACATTTCTTCGCTGGAGGACAGTAAGTATCTTCTGACTGACGAAGCTTGACAGGTAGTAGAATTGTTTGGATGGCACGTTAGATAGTAAAAAATCAAATCTTACAGTTATACCAGTGGAAAGCTGTAAACGGGTTAATTGGGGGAGGGGGGTTGTCGTTCAGTAAATTCCTTGGTCAACACATTGGACTCAGTTCTTAATGATAGTAACCTTGAATTGCAGAACAATTTGAGTAATCATAGTCTTCATTGACACGTAAATGTTTCCGTTCAATAATTCGGTATGTTTTTTAAAAATTGCAAGATTTGCAGAAGACTAGCAGTTAGTGACATGCCAGTAAAACACATTTATAAACTAACACCTACACAGTAATATTTATGTGAACTTCCATACATTTTATTTTTACAGGTGGAAAATATGTTGTACAATACACTGACATTAGCATTTTTTTTTTCTGCATTGCCTTTTGTTTCCACGTTGAAATACAACAGTGATAAGTTTTTCTCATACTGTAGTTCTGTTTTTAAATTTGGGGTTTCTTTTAAGGGTGATTCTCTCCTCCCTTCTGTGGGAGGAAGCAGTAAATAGATTATTTCTGTTGTCTCTTTGATTTGCATGTTTAAATGCTTCAAAGAGAAAATAGCCTAAACGTGCATTGCAGGATTTTTTTCAATACGTATTCAGTGTAAATCCTTAATCGTGCATTAAAGTCTGCCATTTAGATCTAATCTGATTGTATATTATTTTAATTTTTATTGCAAAATCCATTAAACTTTGAAAGCTGACCATCTTTACACTGGTAGTAAAATATATTTGTGGCTTAAAAGCGGAGATAATGCAACAAAGCTGAACAAATAACATCACGCAATGTTGTTCTTGTTGGGCTCAATTTTAACTTCTCATGTTTCCTATGGCTATAATCAGTGTGGTACGGTCTTACAGTCTGTGGATTTGGGGAGCTCGTCCTCGTGATTAAATTCCTGTTCTTAGGAACAAATGAGTTAAATTCCTGTTTTTACCATTGTCTTCCTGCTCAATCCTCTAATATTTCTGAAGCTGACTTCCTATCCTTAAAATTAGGATATATGTATTTTTGGCAGTTTGCATATAAATCCTAAACAAAAGCAAGTTATATTTGGTGTTATGTGACACAGGTTGCACAGCCCATCTGTTCACAGCTTATCTAGATCCATGCTGATTACAAAGTCAAGAAACTCTGGGAAACATTGTAAACACTGATTTTCAGCAAGTGATGCGGTTAATTGAAATAGTTTTATTTTAACTTTTTATGCAGGTTCATGGAATTGCAGTCCAAAGTGAAAAACTCATTGGTTAAAATTCTGAAAATAAGAGCAAATCTGACAAGCCTACAGGTCTGGTTTACACTGATTTGGTTTTTTTAATCTGCTTTTAATATAGGTTTTGAAATAAAAATGAAAATCTTATATGTAACATTTGAGTTTTAAGAAATAGGGTAGCAAATAAAATTCTTGAAACTGGGCAGGTTTGACTTGGAAATCCAGAAAATGAAAAAAAATTCCAGAATGTAGTAGATTTTATTTTTTTTTTAACTAGAGGAATTGCTTTTCCACGTACACCATTTTTAATTTGTATCAGTCCTCATTTTGTACATGAATAAAAGCATATGAAGTAATTATCAACTATTATTTATAACTTGAAATATGAATTACTACTGCATAGATTTTTATGTCCTTGAAGATTAAAGATCCCTTTGTGTTGAAGTGATAGTACTATTTAATTTACCACTAATGTATCATCATTTAATAGTCTGTTTAATATATGCTAAAATGCAAATCACTTTTCTGTTTTATTCACATTTTGTTCCTGAATAAATTTAGCACAAGGTTGGCTGCTGTACATCAATATCTGAGAAATAATTCAGTGTACCAAAATATTGTATTGATTTTTTTTTTTTTACTTGCGTATGTGGTCTGAGAATGTTTTATTTACGAAAAAGACTGATACTAATTTAAAATATTTTAATTGAAATTATTATTTTGAAAACTCTATTGGAAAATCCTTTCTATTTCTCATGAGATTGATAGTGTATGTTTTTAGATCCACCATGAAATGCTGAGGAGTGTGTTCAATAGAATTTTAAATGCTTGTAGATTTCCATTTTACTAACATATTACAGCAAGCTTGTACATGTGCCAAGATTGCTTTTCTGCGGATCAAGTGTTAATCTGTTTAAACAGCTGAAGACTTACGAATGAAGCGTAAATAACAAGAGATTTTTAAGTAACACTTTCAAAGGCACCTGAACGCCATTTTCAAAAGTAGCATATGTTCTTACATCCTTAAACTTCTTAGTCCCGCTGACTTTCTGTGAGCTGGAGTTTCACGCATCATTTACAGCTTATGAAAAATTTCCAAAAGCCCTTTCTTTTGGATGTTTCTAATAAGTTGTAGATGTCGAAGTAGGTAGTTTGGGAATGAGATTTAACAATGCCTTTAATTATGTTTTTTTCCAGGCTTTAGAGGGCAGTAGAGAGCTTGAAAATATTATCGGTGTCTCTGACTTGTCTTGCATCTTGGGCACTGAACTGCAGAAAACCCAAATGCTAAGTAAGGAGGATTTTCAATAATATTTATCCCCTTTATAACAATTTAACAATGATCACTCCAAACGCTTCCTAGAGTCATACCCTGCTCTGTGCTACCATGGAGCTCTGACGTGTGAGTTCTTTTGGTCAGGCCAAATGCACCTTAAATGTCCTGCTGCATCCGACCAGGGGCATAAAAGAAAGGCAACCCCATCGGCCCACTCTTCTAACTCACAGGCACAGATGGGGAGGAAAAACCTGCAAGAGCAACACCTTTTCTTATGTAAATAGTTAGATACTTAGTGGGTAGTTAGCTAGTGATTAGGCTAAACGTTTGCACTTTGATTGCATTGCCTTTCTTCTCTTTTTGCAAGGAAGTTGTTTTGTTTGTTTGCCTGTTAGGAGGATTAGACCCAACATAGGTTTCCAGGCTTTAAAAATTGCTATTCATGTGTCTTTAAATGATGGACATACCAGATGCTTATTGTGTTGGGATAAAGGCACTTTACAGATGGCACATCTGTAATACTTTTCCAAAGGAACCCAGAAAGCCAAAGATTCTCATTTATACGTGCCCATTTTTAGAAGACTTTTTATCCTTCCTCCAAATCGGAGGTTCTTGGGACATGTGAATCCTCAGTAGCGAAAAGTGCATTCATACTTCTCTTCCCAACTGCCTCTGCAACTAGAAGGGGAGTATGTGATGGGGAAATATTCTAATGCAAAAAACTTATGTTATGGATAATTGCAGGAAAAAAAAAAATATTTGCTCCCAGGGAGAAGAAATAAAGATCTCCCTTACCAGGTCATTCCTTTGAGAGTTAAAAGTGGTGAAAGGTAACTGTAGGCACCAAAGGGGCCCCAGTCTTTCTGCTTCAGAACAGTTCGTTCATTTGTTTTCACAATAGTGACACCTTTTACCTGTACCCACATTACATGTTTATGGTACAGGTGTGTGTCTAAGACTGCGTTTACCTACCACTACTTCTCAAAGTTTTGCATCTATAACATTGTTCTTGTAGGCTTTGTGTACCAACCTCTGATAATCTAGTTTCCAGCTGACCGGGATATATGAAAAATATATGCATATACATAGTCCCTGTGTCCAGTCTCCGGACACGCATACAAAGATGATAAAACAGTTTCTTAACCTGCAGTAAATGTGATGTTTTGCCGGTACGCATTATTCTACAACCTGCCTGGTTGCTTTGTTTTCTGCAGAGTGTAAAAACACTGAACTAGCTCTAGGAAAGCAAAACCTAGGATGACTGGGACTGCTGCTTTTTTTTTTTCAGTTGGAAACAGGTGGACAGTAACACCACAGATGCTAGAGAATTTTTGTTACCAAAGAGCACTGAAACTCTTCTAAGGCATTAGGTGCATGCACCCCAGCAGTGGAATTTATGCACCACGCAATTCCAGCAGCTACTGTTGTTTAAATTACCATTTCTTTCCTGACTTGTATTCCAGTGCTCATTCAGTTTTCATTTTGCATGTGTATACACTGTACTAGTTCCCACTGTAATGCATATAACCAGATGCTTTCTTACACAAACCAAAGTTTTCTGAAAATAGTCTGTGTTTACATTACTACCCTACACTGTGGGTAGGGCAGTAAGACTGTGTATCCAGGAGAAGGTTGTAAATGAGATGTCAGACCTATTGTTGACACTTTCTGTTACGTCCACTCTTTCTGTTTGCTTCTTGTTGCCTTCAAAATGGGAATCATCTTTTCCCCCCCCATGCCTGAATTATGAACAAAGCACCATGTCAGCACTAGAAGACAAAAATGGGAACAAAACATGGTATGAAGCTTGTAAGCACAAGTTCTCAAAATTCTGTTCACTTTGAAAATATTTTGTTAATTTTTTTGACCGCAATACATAGATAAGGGGGAGGGGGTTTGTCATCACTTGAAGAAAAATAGAAATGCTTTGAAAGTCAAAAAATGCAACATAGGTATTTTCTTTGAAGTCTCTGGGGCAACGTTTATTGATTTCATATTTATTTATGTATTTGACTAGTGAGTCAAGCAAAGGAACTGCACCTCTTGAAAAGAAACAATGGAAAACTTCCTGCCCGAGGTAAGAAACTTTTTATAACTCCTGTGTGACAGATGTTTTGATGATTCCTTTTAATTGATTCCTTCTTAGTTCTTTCCACTTGAAATAAGTTGGGTAACCTCTAGTATGTGAAAATGATGATAATCAGGTATGTTTGTTGTAAGCATGCAGACTAGCCTCAACTTTTGTACTACTCACATGTAAGTTTCATCTTTTCAGCTACTTTCATTGTATTGGGTATTTCTCCATCAAATCATGCAAGGAGAAGAAATCATTAACAGTCTTGCACTTGAAGCACGGCCTAGAAATAAGCACAGTCAGGTCCTAGAGAGTTACATACCTTCTGTGTACGCCGGTTACCCTCATTCTACTTCACTCTCCTCCCTCCCCCTGCATTTTCAGCGTATAAACCAAGTGGCATAGTCTTTGCAGCAAAACCTTTTTCACCTTATATGTATTGTGAGGTATTTAGCACACTCCAGGGGACTGTCAAATCCTAACTATTAGGTTTCTTCATAACCAGTGCTGTGAAAATATTTGAAGTTGGTGGCATTTAATATAGTGTGACCCACACAGCCACTTTAGTGCCCTGCCTAGCTGGGAAGGTGGTGGGGGGATACACACAAGATTTTTTTTTTTTTTTTTCTCACACCCAGTAAAATCAACAAACATCCACCACTGATATTCTGATATTTCTGTTGTCTTCACACATTCTACCTTCAGAAAGGGTAAAACCAGAATCAAAATGGGTGATGGCATCTCTCCTGCTCTTTCTGTCTGCTTTCCCAACCAGCATGGCTGCTTCACATCACAAGCAGCCCCTTTGGTTGTATCTGCTCTTCCACAGGCCTAAATTCTTTCTGCTGCGGAGAATTCTCTTAAAGGAAAGAAAATTGATCAAACTTAAGTTTCCTTGGCTCCAGCAGATTACCATAAAATGAAAAGGAGTGGCATCACTTTCTAAGGAATTTGGCTCATTTATGCAATCTGCTGTTTCTGATTTACAGCTCCCTGCGCCCTTCTGTTCAAATGATCACAGCCGTTCTCTGGCACTCAGAATGGGGAGCGCCATGGGGCATTGCAGATTTAAATAGTCATGGCTTCCTTTGTGCACTGCTTTTTGATGGTCACCAGTATATACATTTAGAGTTCCATCTCTGCTCTAGAAACTAGCCCCTAATGCTCAACGTATAGCCAGACTTGTTCGATGAGAAATATTTTGTGAAAGTAGGATGGAAAATAGAATTATGAGTTTAAGTTGACCAATGTCAATTTTGCTTTAATAAGGAATAAATTCAATTTTGCAGTCTTGAAAATACAGTAGTAGGAGAAGCAAAGAAGTATGTGATAAAAGGAAAGCACTCAGAGATGTTTTACTTTGCCTTTTAGTTTTGGATGTGGTTTTTCATAATTATTTTTAATTAGTTATGCTTATGACTGTTCTGTGGCTTGATACAGATGGAATGTCACATTATCATCACATGGTGAGGCATGAAATTTATTTACTTTACATAAACAACCTCAACTTAAAACAACTTAATACAAAACATTCCTTGCTCAATGGGCAGCATTATGTAGGACTCAGTATATCATTTTGTGTGACCAGCATAAAAAATGGCATCATTGTTTGTCCATGACTAGCATTTACAGTAAACAAAATGTTTTTGAATAGAATGTAAGCAAACTGTAAAGCAACTGCCAAGAGATGAAATCTAGCCAGTATGTTGCAGTCCAAAATATGCTTTATGTGTGTTGAGAACAAATGTGTAGGTTGCGATATGCATATTTTAAAGGAAAATTTAGTAGGTTCAGAGTTTCAAGGAGCGAAGATAACATTCTAAACGGGAAAGTTACTAAAGCTGGTTATTACAAATTATACTATTACTTTGCTTCCCAAAAAGAAAAACACGGACACAAACCACGTCCGTGACTCTGTAAGTAAGAAACAACAAGAGAGTGTTATAGAAGATCAAATACTTGCAGTGTTAAGGAAGACTGTTTTCAGACTGTATCTCGTAATAAAATGAAAAATACTTTTCTGCGTTGTTGTTCATCCTGCCAAGCCCATGGGCAAATATGATCACCCCTGTTAAGTTTAGTTCTAAACATTCCTAACTTTCATATTGTCGTTAATACAAGTGACTGAAGTTTGCACTCTTTGCAACAGTAGTGGTAGCTTTCCAAAAGACTAGACTAGGGTTAACGAGAGAGATTTTTCATTTAACACCATTTGAAATGACTAATGGAAGCAAAGCTGGAGAGATTAGGGACCAAGTAATACTGAGTTCCCACTCGCCTGTTCAATTTTTTGAAAACTACGTGTATGTGGTGAAACATAAAACCCTGTTTCAGAAACACTGCAAAACATAGATGCCTCCTTAAGAAGCAGAGTTCCTTCTCAAAACAGATAAAATGGTAAGAATACAATATTCCACTGTTTATCCAAATTCGTGTCAGTTTGAGTTTGGACTTTGTACTGGGTCTTTGTGGACAAGCAACTAAATAGCTTGGCTCTGGGCTGCTGGTGGACTGCTGTGAGTGAGGGTATATTAAGTTTACAATATATTTCTACCTCATTCTCAAATGAAGTAGAATACGTTTGTTGACCTTTAGACATACCTGGGTGCTTGTCTCTGACCTATCCTTCCTCCTCCTCCTCTTTTGGGATCTTCTGGGGGAAAGGGGAATGCATCAGACTTCAGATGTATATTTTCAAGAAAATGTCTGTGGATTTTTCTGGCTGTAAAAACCCTAAGCTAAAAAAAATAGTTTTTTTTTCTCAGCCCAACTTTGTATCGACTTGCAGGGAAAAAATGTCATTATACCTTTTGTAGGAAAAGTAAGTCTTGTGAACTGCCTAAGCAGAAATTTATTAAGTGAACTGAATGAATTCACAAGTACGTTTTTTCAGAAACTGAGTTTCTTTCCAGAGTTTCCATTCCTTGAGAGCAAATAGAACAAATACCATGATTGCCTTTGCTTACAGCAAATATGCACTTTTCAGGGAAGTGATAAGATGGATGCAGGGGTTGGACCTAAGTATTGGGAAAGACCTTTTTATCCAACAAATCTGTAGGCCTCTTTCGTAAGAACCGGTACATGAGCTGACTGTGAGGATGAACAATGTGCTCTTGTTTGTGCAAGCCCTACTTCTAGGCATTTGTGATAGGGGCTTTTCTGAGGTTCAGTTCTTCCACGGTTTTAATCTGTTTGGGAAGAGCTGCTAATGCTGACACAAACAGCAGTTCCTTAGTTCTACCAAGGTACTTTTGGTTAAACCTTAGGGTTCTTTCCAGCAAAAGTTTGACAAGAGCTCTCCAGCAGCCTTTTTGTGGTGTGCATCATCTCTAGAAGCAACAAAGATGATGCTGAAGGACTTTTTTTTGTTGTTTTTTTTTTCCCAAAAGATTATTATTAGATGGAGACTTAGAGCTTGTGTTTGCGGATGATATGCTTACTCCAGTTCTTAACAGCTAAAGGTCGGGTTTGGTGTTTTGCCACGCGTCAGAAGTGTCTGCTCTGAGTTAATGTCCCTGAACGGTGTTTGGAAGAGAGGTGATGGTCATCACTGCTCTTTCGCTTAAATCCTGCAGCCAACCAAAGTAGGAGTGCCTTGGCCTATTCAGAAAGGCTGTGAAACTAAGACAGAAATTGAATTAAGAATTAACATTTTCTGAAAGTCTGAAAATACACTCTTAAGAGTGGCTGGTATCCAGTTGCATTCAAGTTCGGTCAACCCAGAACCAGAAAGCCCGGATGCGCAAGGCTGAGTAGGCCAGAACTGACGCTTACGCAGACTAGATCTGGAGTGCATACCCGCCTTTACCACGGGACAGAGAACCCTTAGGCCAAGAGTCGTCTTGTGGCCAGAGGTGGCGCGAAGGGGCTGCAGTCGGGCAGTCCTTTGCAGGATTTCCTCTAGCAGAGCAGTCACCGTGACTGGCACGGCTTATGTCCTTTAGGTGCGGTGAATGGCAGAAGGTAGAGAGAGAGGTTGTGCAGAGGCGCTGCGCGCATTCCCAGCTGGTAGGTGGTGATTCCTCGGAGCTGAAACCAGCCGATGGAAATGAGTGTACCCTTTCAGTGGTGTGTTCTAGGTCATCGGTGAGACAGCCTCAAGGAATCCTGACTGTGTTTGTGTGGTGCTAGAGAGAGCCTGGCCTTGTTCATCTGCTCTTCTGTGTGGAAGATCTATCTGTATTTCTGCTCATAAGGATTTTTCTACAAGTAGACGTGGGGAAAAGTTAATCTCAGTTATGTTTTCAAGTTATACCTCAGTGTGAACCCTCGTAAATGGGACTGCATTAGGCAAAACTGAATTAAAACTGCTGAACGTGTGTGTGCGTGTGCACACAAGGACTCGGTGCAACTCATCTGTTTTGCTTACTCAAAAGTTATTTTGAATATTCCCAAGCAGGGAAATCCTTCTGCCCTCCTGCACTGACAATCAAAACTGTTTGTGAGATTGCCCCGGAGGGCACCTGGAGGAGGAGTGCGTTGTATTCTAATTTGTACGGTGTGGGTTGTTGCTCAGGCTAAATTTGACCATACGTCGTCTTTTAGTTGTAACCATGCAAAGCCCTTTACAGTCTTTACAGTTGAGGTAACACAACCCCCTTAGCCTGGTACCCAAAATCTGCAATGCGAGTGATTTTCCTGGGATGAGAATGCTACTGAAAGGTAAAGGAGCTGGCGGACAGGTCTCTGTGTGCCCCCCAAATGCTGCGCGCTTTCCCAGCAGGTGATGGGTCTGTTGGATTGTACCTGCACCTTAGGGGTGCGTATTTCAAAGTACAGCCTGAGACTTGAGAATTGTCTGGGTCTGAGGTCACTGACATGATAAGCTTTTTGGACAGAAGGAAGAGGGCAAATTACAAACCTCTCCAATGATTTAACATCCTCTGCTATGTAGATGAAATATTAAGCTATTAACTTTTGTGGCAGATACAGAAATGCACATGAGACATATGACTATAGGTCTCAGACGTATATACATATAGAACTGTCAACCTGCATTTTATATTTAGGTGTCAGCCGTATTTATTCATGAATTTCACACTTGTGTTTATACTCTATTTTCCTATGTACCTTTTTATGGATGCAATAGCTATTAATCTTTAATTCTAGCGGATCTAGACTTTCGAGTATTAAGCTTAATGAAAAATTAAAAAGAATTGTAGTTCTTTCAACAGCTACATGTAGCAGCTCCTACATGAGAATAAATACCGCTTTCTCCCATGAATATAATTATTTTAAATAAAAAAGAAAAGAAACATTAGTTTGGACTCACTTAGTAGCAATTATATGTTTAAGAGGTGTAAATAACTTGCTATCCAGACATTACAAATATCCAGGTGCTCTGTATGTGCTGATGACAACAAAATTGAAAAGAAAGACTGTAATAATTCTGACTGGTTTTCTCTGCAGAAGATATTGATTATTTGTGTGTGGTGAGAGATTTGGAAAATTCAATTAAAGGAGTTGTGCAAAGGTTTCATAAATTTTCCTTGTACAGCGTGTACACAGACATTGTTGCGTATTAAATCAATGCAGCACTTCACAATATATTTTCTTTGAAACATAAAAATAAATAACATTTAAACAGTTCTGCTTACTACAGAAACAAATTTTATTTTCTGTGAAGCATTTAGTCATGTGCTATCACTGACTCATACACATTTGCCAGCTGTAACAAATTTTATAGACGTTTTCTCCAGAGACATAGCTCATATACTATGAATTTTTAAATGAGCAAATGGTGAAGAAGGGATGTCAGCAATATAAAAATTGATCAGTTAAAAGATAAAAGCATAAGTAAAGAGATTTGTATGGTAGTCTTAATAGGTTTTATTAAATAAAAATACTATAAAAAGACAGTAATGAATAGACTGAAGGTTTTAACTGTGGTTGAGGTGGAGAAAAATTATTCTGGCACATTTAGTAGAAGATTGGTTTTATATCACCTGACAGGTGAACATTTTTTTTCTCCCTGCTTTTTAGATCTGTAAATGTTTTAGAGCAGTCAAACTTGCGAAAGAATGGTGGTGGAAGTAGGAGAGGAAAAGAAACTTGGGAAGATTCTGCCCTTTTAATGCTTTTGTGGGCTGGGGACAGGAGACGGCACGGCAAAGGGCAGAAAGGCTTCTACCAACCCGCCTGCACCCGGGTGAGGTTTCTGGTGCCTCTCCAGCTGCCACCTTACCCTGTGCACCCCTAAAACACTGAGCTGGTGGGAAGAGAGCAAGGGCGGGCTGGTCCTGAGCCCAGGCAGTGCTTGTGCCGCAGTCAGCTGCAGTCCACAGACGCCTTCCTTTCCTAGCTGCTCTGGCCACAACAGATTTTCACACAGAAGTTTTGCTACTGTTCGCCTTGTTTTTATGTAGTTTAACTTACTTAGGATTTCTGCATGTAAAAATATCAAGAGAGAAAAGGGTTGTTGAAGGGGTTTTTCTCTGTTTTGTTGGGTTTTTTTAAAAGCAACTTCTTATCTTCATTAGCTCATACTTCAAACCAAACCAAAAACCAAAGCAGCTTAAACTGCTACAAGCGGCATTGGATGTTTTTTGAGCATGAGTAGTAAATTGTATTATATGATTATTTGAATATCTAAATCTTAATGCCGTCTGTATAAATATTACTTTAAATAGGGCTATTTTGTCAAAATGTGCTGTCATGGTATATGTTTGGAAAGAAGGCGGAATTAATGATGTTTTATATGAGTCTGGGCAGTTTGCCTTTATTTAAGACAGCTTCTCAGAGTGAAGTGCAGATCGTGGCATGGTTGCTTTGGCATGTGTGGGTTCTTTAAGTACTGAATAGTCAGAATGCTGCAATCGGCGATTAAAAGGTTCATAAAGACTGAATTAGGAAATTGCACTTAGCACAAAGAAACCGAAGAATAGCGACATGTCATTAAGCGTCAGTCTTTTTCTGTTACTTGTCATACAAGGCTGGACAGGTTCCTATTTTAAGCAATAATTAGTGGTAGGTTTTTGATGGTAATCTATGTAAACAAATGGTGTTTATTAGGTATAATGCTGAAAAGTTGTACCTGAGGGGAAGTTGAATTGGATGCCTCTTTTATGGAGTAACCTTATTAAGACCTAGCTTAGGACAGAATTTCGAGCTCGGTCTGGGTCAGCTCCAGGTAACGTCACTGGCACCTCATGTCCGCTCCATGGGCAGGTCTCCTCTGTCACATCATGTACAGGGAGCATGTGACACCTAAGGAATCACAGCGTGCCACATTAGGAGAATGGAGGAACTGAGGAGAATCTTCCCCACCACCCCCCGGGTCTTTGGTGGCTTTGATGCCTCTCTCCGTGTAGGTTTATCTGCAGCCCTTTTCCTCATAGTAGGAGTCTTTTCAGCTATAAGCCGCTGTAAATATCTGTTTGTTGTTCTGAGTATGTTTAATATAAAGCGAAGAATTCTGCATTCTCTCTTTACCCTTTTGTGGTGGTGGGATCAAAATGCAGTATGAACCATCAGCAGACACTAAGGGTACTGAGTCCAGAGCTGATCATCTGCTGCAGAAAGCCATTTGGAAATCTCGGCACTCGGATGCACCTGCTTCCAGACCCTTTCCCTGTATGTTCTCATTCCCAGAGTTCCTTTCTACCTTTGCACACTTTTCCCCTACTTCTTCCAGCCATCTGCTCAGCCCTTCGCCCTGGCCCTGCCCTCTGTGAGGAAGGGGCTCAGGTGTGGTAGCCTCTCCTTTTGCCACCCCCTCGGAGGACTCAGGGGGTGGCTGTTCCTCTCATGCAGTCCTTGACTGGATTCTGCTGAATCTGCTGCTATGGTCATTTATTCTTTTATTACTAACAGCAAAAAAGAAGGACCAGCTTCTAATACTCATAACGCATTCTGCTTTGTCATTGTTGGTAATGATGTAGCACATGTGCATACACTCACAAGTAATTTGGACATTCTCCTAAATTACTGTTGAGACACAGTAGCTGTATGAAGTGAAAGGGGTTCTGTTAACCACTGCAGTAACTTATTTAACTCATATTTGGGTGGGATTTTAATGAATTCTGTAAAAACCATTGTTGTGTTTATCAAAACTGGGTTTCCTCCCCCACAGCGTTCGTTCAGACCAGCAGTAGCTCTGCGTTCCTGAAGTCGCTCCTTGACTGAGGTAAGCAGCCCCTCGCTGCTGCGTGCCTTCCCCTGCCGCCACGCACGGGCAGTATAATCTTAAGGACTCAGGTACCTAATTTTCAAATGTTTGCCGAGTGATCGAGTATGTAGGCCTGCAGTCAAGACTAACAGCTTGATGGGAAAACAGTTGCTACTCAGCATGGGGTATTTCTTCTTACTGGTTTGTTAAGCAAAATGACATACTGAATCTGTAGAAACTTGTCCCACTCTGAAACATCCGACAGCATTTCAGTTTCTAACTGGATGTTTTGTCAAGAATGGCAATTCAGCTGTAATACATGGAATGAAAGCAAGAAATTTTGTGTACTTCAGATTATACCTTCTGAAATGCCAGGAGTGATGCCCCGGAATTCGCCGAAGAGGCTGCCTGCTGCAGCCCCTTCGTCACTGCCTGGGCTCAGGCTTTACTTTCCCGCAAAGCTGCTGCCTGCGCCCTTCTTCACTGAGTTCTGGATGCACAGGCAGACTCCTCCGCTCATTCCTGGCGGGCCGTACACAGCCAGCCGGAACAGCTCAGCCAGGGGCCTCCAAGCCATGCACTTTGCCAAGAGAGGCCAGTGGGCTGCAGGGCAGATGGGCTGGTTGAAGCAGCAGCAGCCCCCTTCCAACCATCCCCTTCCCCAGGAGCATCTCGCCCTTCTCTTCCATCTCTGCCCGTGCACCTCAGCCAGGCTGGGCTTGCTGCCGATCGCTCTGCTCTATCAACTTTCTTAGCATTCTCAGAGCAGAAAACATAAACCAATATACTAACAGACACCCCAAGACATGTTTAATGGGATTTTGATTCTTCCCCCTTTGGCTACTGGTCTTTGTTCCAGTGTTGTAAGCAAGAGCCCAGTTAGTGACAGACCTTGTCTATCATTGCATGTTACCTGTGCGTGACAAAACTGGTTGCTTGTATCTTTCATAAAGTCTAGTGAGAGGAAGAAGTCTCTAAAGATGAGAACGTCTGCAGATTATATCGATTCCCTGTGTAGTATGAGAACATCTCTCCTTTGGCAAGTTAAAGTACTCTGTTCTGTAATCCAGGAATGTGGAAAAGTAGATGTAGAGGTTTTTTTACATGCTGTATAATGGAGTTAGTGCAGGGCTGACCTCAGACACCTGCATTTTGCTTCTCGGTGAAGGTTAAATTTTATTTTGTAATCGCAAGTAACCTAATAGCAAAAAATAAGCTTTCAAACCCGGCTTGTCCACAAGCTAATGTTACCCTCGTATTTATTAGCTGCTTCTGCCAGAGACTTTCTAGTCCTTACTCCTTCCAAACCAGCTACTGCACCAAAGGCTGGGAACAGAGTAATGGAGGGACAGAAACCAGTGCAGGAGAGCCGAGCATCCTCCTTAGCAGCTCATTTTCACCATTCAGCATAATTTCGGAGTCCTACAGAATGCAGACAGCGACCGTTCTATGGTACAATAACCAGTTTAAGTCAAGTCTTACACTGGCTCATTTGCTTCAGCTAAACTCATCCTGACCACAACTACAGGGCTTCAATTTGACATTAGCTCAGAAGGCGCTCACGTCTCTACGATTCCATGGTATCGTCAGTGAATATTGTATTTGCACTTTATGGCCAAAAAAAGACACATTTACTTTTTCTGGTTCTCTCTGTTTCTGTGGTTCTCTGTTTCTGGTTTCTGTGACCAACACTGTAAAGCCCTTTGCTTTCTTATTGATTAAAAAAAGTATAGTTGTGATGATAGCCAAATGATCTTTTAGCAATTATTTCTCAACTTTTTCTACAGATAAAAACTACAGCATTTCCTTAAAACGTCTTACAGTGTTACTGCAGTTGAAGGGAGACTGCCTGTTGCTCTGCATTGCCTTAGGATGTGTCCGCGTCTGTATTTTTTTAATGCAGTGAGACGAGTACTGGACATAGGGCAGACATACAGTTCTGACCAGATCACATGAACAATGATGCTGTTGTCTAATTGCTATTTATTTTAGTCATTCCTTATCTCCACACAGGCATTATGTGAAAAATGCATTCCGCATCAACCCAAAGTTCTACATCTGCTTGACTGTACTTAAAAGGCGAGAAGAAATGCCTGTAAACCTATCTCCCCAGCAAATACCAGTTCGGGATGGCTCGTTGCGCTAGGCAGGTGCACATCTAGATAAAATTTCTGGCATCTATTTAAACTTAACAATGCGCACAAGCAGATAATCTCAATGCAAATAATACAGTGTGGGCGCTTTATGCAAACATGTATGCAAAATGCTGATTTAGGTTTGCTACTGTGTGGAAAATGAACTGTATTTTCTGTATGTTCTTACTGTAAATACATAATTATGCTGCCTTGTGTGTTGTTTTGTGTTTGTTTGTTGGTTGTTTTTTTAAAAAAGGCAATATAACCCCCCCCCTCCAAGAATGGGGTGAGAAGCAACTATGTTAAAAGCTGAGCCTTGGCTGCCAGGCCCCCCGTGGGAAACCGTCGCTTCCTGCCCGGGTGAGGTGAGGGGGGCACATGCTCATTTAATCGATTCATAATCCCCCAAAAATCCAGCAAAACGTGACTTAAGTGACTGCACGCAGTTTTGCAACAGCCTGCCTAAAAATTTATGACTTTTTCTAATGATGATTGGGCTCAAAAGATAGAGGATGCTCTATTGTCTAAAGAATTGTTCTGTGCTGAACATGCACAAGCTGTTTACAAACAACAGTGTCCCTGGCTGTGGCTGCCACCGTTGGGGACCTGTTTGTCACGGGCGAAGATGTTTCCTCTAAAGTCAACCCAAGCCCACTCTATAACAGTATCGGCCTCAGGCCCACAGCGTTAAAACGCACAGCTCTAATAACACTTGCTTTTTAGGTCAACATTCTAATTTAGTTTTGGTATTTAACGGTACATGGGGTGAGCTGTTAGAACAGTTTCTTCTCTTGTTCATTATCCTCACACCCACCTCAAATACCCTTGTCTCAACCTGGTGCGTAAGCTGCAGCCTTTCTTATGTTAGAAGAGGGAAAGAGAATGACTTTTTTTTTTTTTCTCCTAGAGCGGGAACATTAAAAAAATGCACACAATTGAATGGCTTTTCTACCACTGCAAGATAAACAGATTTTTAAGACTAAAATTCTGAGAACCAAAATGATAAATGTGTTCCATATACACTCAAACTTTAGGAGTTTTTAATTAATAAAAATGTTTTTCCACTTTAATACCTGTGCAGTCTGATTGGAAAAGATATTTGTAATGGAAGGGAACTGTATCAGTTACTCTCTTTAATTTCTGCACCCTTCTCATTTAAGCTTTCTGTGCAGTTGGTGCATCGTTGTTTGTACAAGCCTCACCAGCTGATTGCTTTGTATGACAATGGATAGTTTGCCTGAACCAGCAATTGTTTATATAACCCAATTGTAACCACTGTAGCTGGAAATTAAATAATTATTGATCTGAAAAGAGTCTGTAGCTGAACTGTACGTGTCTGAATCGCGCTGCTCAGCGTAGTCTTATAAGAACAAAATAAAACTTGTAATGAAAATAACAGTAAAGGTGATGATGGACAACAAGATGTTACAGCAGTAACTTACACCACGGCAATTATTAAATACTATGAAATATCATTTCACCATTATTTAGGGAAATTGCAAAGTTATATACTAAGGTTCTGCTGCAAATACTCCTCATACATACCGTAACTGTTTAGGCAGTTACTGATTCTTTGACCTCTTGCTGTACTGGGCTTTTGCCTTTCAGAAACAGCTGGGGCTGTTAAGAACCATTTCCAGTTCCCCACAAGGTGGATCGTATGACTCTCACTTTATCACCCCTGGAGGCCATCTCAAGGACAAAGACAAGAGATACACTCAAAACTAATGTTTTTCTATGGGGGGAAAGATCGCACCATGATATGGTGATGAACACAAGAGAACAGGCTCGTTAGGACCTGAAGTTGTCCTGAGTCCTTCCACCTTAATTTGCTCATTCAGACATTCATTATTTCCTTGGAAGCAGATGTTCTTCAAGCTGCCTGAGCGCTCGGCAGTCTCTCACCCAGCCGTGCCTGGAGGGAACGCTGTGGTTTTTAGCTTTCGCAGGCTCTGGAGACAAAGATTCCTATTTCTGCGTCCTGATACCCATCAACACCACTCGGCCTACGCTTCCAAAAGGAAAGGCCGTGCTGTGGGCAGAGCTCTTGCATGCCATGGTTAGTCACACCCTCAGAAAAATTCTAAATACTTGTGAAAATATTTAAGTTTTGTTGCTATATAGTGAACTGTAACAGTGTAGGTAAACTGCCAAACTGTACTCATCCCAATAATCTTACAGTTGCTATTCAAACACACCTTTTTTATTTTGTCTTCACTGCCATGGGTATAATGTTGGCCATGGTTACTTTTTCCACAACAAATAAAGCTGGAAATACGGAATAAATGCACTCAGCCCATAGCCACTTCATTTGCAGTATTCATAACTCACACAGTTGGAAGTTCCCAGAACAGCTGATTCACACACTCACAACCAACGCTGCAGCAACAGCCCCAGAATGTGCCCATGTCAGTGACAGGGCAGTATGTGACAGAGCCCGTGGAGAAGCTTTAAACAACGAGGGGTTTGGTTTGTTTGTTTGTTTGTTTTTTTAACATATATAGCATTAGAGCAGAATTAAGAAAAAGGATAGACTGATTCCCAATTAAACTATACTACCCTGACTTGCTTTATGATTTATTTTCTCACTACATGCTTTGTTATGTATATAATTATTCTGTCAATTTGTATTCTCTGAACTATTGGCAATTTAATGCATGCAGAGGCAGAAACCACAGAGTTTAGTTCAGTTTACGTCTGCAAATTACTATGCAATAAAGGGTGTTTTTTCTTGCGGGTTGTGTGGTTTGCTTTTTATTTTAAAGAGCCTCATACTTGCACTGCAGTACCTCAGCTATTACTTCAGTAGAACCAAGGCCTTTTTGGCTTTTCAGTCCTGTTAGAAACAGTGGAGCGTTCTAAGACTACAAGTGTTAAAACCAAGTCAGAGCTGCTGCCCTACAGCCAAGAAAGCAATGTACTCCAACCTGCCACGGACACAAGAACCTTCCCCTTTCCAAATGTCAGAGCCTCTACTTCTGTGCCCAGCACTAAATTTGGTGCACCTCTATGGCTTATGCAATTCTTCAGCACTGGGAATGTGGAAAAAAAAAACCCAAACAACCCAAAAGCCTGTGGGTGAAGCTTCTACAGAATTGCTGGCTGGCTGTGGGTCCAGCTGGTAGCTGAGGATATAGATCTCCGGCCAGTGACACTGCTGGAAGGTGGAGTTTTGTTCCCTACAACATCAGCTGAAAATCCAAGTGCCTGCTGAGATGACAGCACCCACAGAGTGCCACACGCTGACACAGTCTCGTGCAACAGCCTGGCTGGATGGCCACGGGCTATACGAAATGACTACACAACAGTTTGTGTCATAGAACAGTTCAGCAAGACAACTTAAGAGCTATCAGTAAAGAGTTTCTACTTAACCTGCACTAATTCACTTGCTCACGCTTTTTATGCCGGGAAACACATAAAATTAACGCTAACAGCACAGCTTGCCGTTTTGCTAATGCAACTAGGGTAGTGTAGCATCAAGTCAAAATTTGGTCCTTTATTGGGTATATAGAAGTTTACAAATGGTAACAAAAAAGTATTACACCTCTGAAGAAAACACACCAAATCACATTTCCAAGGGCTCTTCAAAATTCTTCTCCTTTAAAACACTCTGATGATTTTGCGTTTAAAATGCATAACACGTTTCCTAATTTTCATTAGGTTACAGGAATTGTATTACATAACAAACACCTTCAGCTGCAATGCCAGACCGTTTACTGAAAATACGCTGTTCTTTCACAGTTTAGTCCTTTATTAACTGATTTTCTTCTGACTTCTACTATTCTTTGAGTCCCAGAGTATAAGAACATTAAAATACACCAAAAATAATAAAAAGTGTAAACAGGAAATAATGGACACGGATACAGGGAATAAGTCCGGTAACCTCTGTGGAGGAGGCACTGCAGCGCTCGCTAGAGACAGGACGCCCATCAGGGTTACGGAAAGAAGAAACTGTAAGATAAGGAATGATATATTAGCTAGCGGTGATTTAACACTTCAAACGAGTAAGCTGTTACTTTCATTACTCGGGTGCTCTATATTCTGCAATCTATACATAGATGACATTGCAGAAAAATTATAGCACATTCTACACTGAGATAGCGTGGCTCTCCCTGTTCAGGGCTTTATGCGCAGTTATGGACATAAAACTGGTTTATGCAAGTACTTCAGTACCACAAAGAGCTGCAACTAAGAATTACAGGAATTAAAATTGCTTACCAGACTCCTGACAATCTTGGGAAGAGACTTAAACCAAGAAACATATCCCTTCAGGGAAAGCGAGAAGGGTTTCAGCTGCAGGTCCTCTGCTGAAGTCTTCTCAAATATGGAGAAGGAAGCCATGCAGACGGAGAGGAATGCCACCATCGTCACAGCGTAGGGCAGCAGCAGGCCGTCCTTCAGTAGAAGGGGCAACATACTGTTAAAACAGAATTACTTGCAAAAGTGAGCTCGCATTCCAAGTTATATTTCAAAGAATATGAAAAGAATAGAAAAAAGAATACATTTATACTTAGTAGAATTGGGGGAAGAACACTGTTTTAAATAATGTTAGTGTCCAAACTCACCTGAAAGTTGATACAAGTAAAAACCACGTGGCCATAAAAGGGATTTCATTTAGGATTAAGCAGACTGGTCTAAAACAAAAAGAGAAAAAACAGATATGCAAACACTGAAGTGACAGCAATTCATCCTCTCAGCTTTTCACATAACTGCTGCACTCCCACTCCTCTGGGAGGCAGGGCAGAGCTCTGCCTGCTCCCCACTGGTGCCCACGCAGAAAATGCAGGCGCAGGCAGCTCCCCAAGCACCATGTCCTCTGCCGGGGCACCCTGCTTCCCCCTACACCCCACTGAACCCAGCCTGCAAATACCCTGCCCTGCGCAGGGGCCTGCAGCAGGAAAGTCGCTCAGCAGAACGCTGACAGTGCGTACCACTGGCACGCAGGGACAGCCAGGTTAGCGCCCGTCTGTGCAAGGTGTCAAGGGGCACCTGTACTGTGCTGCAACATATAGACACCTGCCTATAGACATACCAGGAGTTCTCTAACCACCAGTTCAGCCTTCCTGGCAGGCATGAACGAGAAGCGTTAACAGGGCTGCTTCTCCAAATCTGCCTTTATCAAACACTTCAGGCACACGCAGGACATCCAGGCAGAAGAGCAGAGCTGCTGAGTGTCTCTGCTGCCTTCACCTCCTTCGGGGCAGAGGATGGGAAAAATATATTTTAACGACAGAGGGAGAGGGGGGCCCTTTACTGTCGCCGTTAGCGAAGTATCAATCACCCAGTTCAACTTGCCACCGTGCTCCAGCCCTGCTGGGCAGCTTAGTGCATGTCTCTGCCATCTGCAGCAGCATCGCCTGAACCAGCCCCACAGGCAGCCTGTCCCTGGGCAAACAGCTATGCTCTGTGCCACATCGTACTCCAGCAAATGCAGTCAGAACGCTGGCACGGAGAGACCAGCCACAGCTGTATTTGTATACTTTTGTTTACAAGTTTACAGAAAAAAAATCAAACATGTAGAGTTTTTAAAATCAGATATATTTGTAAATGAGAGAGCAGCATGAAATAACATGCTGAGGAAAAGAAGATCAACATATACCCACAGAAAAATAATTTACTTACACTGACACTAGAAGAATAGATTTTTCATGTACTTGGAAGGAGAACAGGAAAAATGACAATGCACAACTAACCTTAGAAAAGGAAATCAGAGGTATATTAGTATATGTGACTGCAATGCAAAGCGCTGTTTTAGTTTCTCTGCTGGCATAGACTTTACATCAATGTATGAGCTAAATGATCTGATTTTTCTAATTAACTGCTACATTTACTCCAGTGCAATTTACAAATACAAAGAGCTGCTTCTGTAACCACCTATATGTACAAAAAACCCACATTGTTTGAAAGTTTACCCAGAATTACTCAGAAAACTCTTCCCATAAAGAGCCCTCACTCTTGCTTAGCTTTACTGACAAGAGCATCCCCAGCAGTAACCACATTGTTCACAAGCACTGGCAAAGTTCAGTCACGGTGAGAGCTACCCACCTTTCGGACATAGGATTTTGCTCATCATTACGAGCAGCCAATACTCCAAAGTAAACAAACTGTCTTCACCCCCCACCCCCCCCCCAATAAAAACATACTGTAAAACATAAACCAATTCTTAGAAAGGATAAATTTTAGTTTTAGGAAACTTTGCAATAAACTCTCAAATACTACTCACATAAAATTAAAAATAGAAATTATCTGGTAACTCTTGAAACCTTAGAACAAGCTCCATATAATTTTGATTTCAAGGAAAACTGATTTTTGCATGTAAGTCATGTTAATGTGCTTAAATTCAATGACATACCATGACTAAGAAAAGGCGAACATTTGGGAAAACAGTATCATTTTCTTTTCAAACCACTAATGAGTTTACAATGTCCATTTGGGACTTTTTTATTGAATTTTGCAGCCAACACAGTAAGAAAAATGAGCACGTTGGAAGCTAAACAGAAAGGGGAGACATTCCAAGTCTATATGAGGCTTTAACATGTACGGAATCTTCTAAAGATTCTTCAGAGGAAGATAATAAAAATACAGCATTAAATAAAGAAGATTGAGGCTAAGAAAAAAAGCCTGGATTTAAAGACAGGTCAGACCCCCTGGACACGTGACAGCAAAACACTTTAGCCACTCTCTTCAGCAGAAACAGGACGCAGTTAGTGGTACACACACTTGTGCACATTGCAGGGACTGTAAGTAGAACTGTTGGTCACACACCAGTGCTGGGTATAAAACAAGGAGCAATTAAAACCGTACACTTACCAAAGCAAATTTAAATCCTCGGAGAGAAGGCTGGACGGTTAGTTTTATACAAGTAGGAAGCAGGCTCAGGAACGTTACAGCAAAACTAGAGAATTTTTTAAGAAAACCAGTTTTAGTACATGAGTAACTACACCCATGGTATCATATAATCACTTCTGAAAACTCTGGAAGTTAGGAATTCGATTGTAATTTTCAGAAGTACAAAATCCCTCAAGGAGACTCGGTCACAAGAGAGGAGCACTGAGCAGTCTTCACTGACATAAGCGCTTTTAAAAAAGTAATAAAGCATTTCCATTAATATTTCAGACTCTGTAGATGTAGACTTGAATTCTTCACTTACTCAAAAACCAGAACTGTGAACCCTGACTTCTAACAGCACTGAAAGAGGTAATTCTTTGAAGGGGAAAGCATGCAAGTTTTAACTCAGTTTTAACCAACCAAGTAGCTTAAATCACTATATAAACAAGCAGGGAATTTTTCTGTCATGAATGTTCCTAACAGGACCTGGGGAAACCCTTGTATAAGAAAGAAAACATTTTTTGAAGATTTTAAACACCACTTCTCATAATTTTTTGACAAAAGTTACTCGTTATGCAAAAAATAATGCAAATAAACTACCTAAAGCACTTGTGTCTTACCTGAGTTTTAGTTGAGTTTGAGGTGATACTATATTCTTTATCTTTATAAGGACACTTAGACTACACCAAATATTGGCTACTTTATCCTGGAAAGAAAAAAAAAAAAAAGGTAATTAGTAATAATTACATTCATTTAAGTTTATGTTTGTGACAACAATGGGGCTTTGGACGTGAGGGACTTGGGTTTTTACCATGATACTCCAAAAAACCACTTCCAGATATACATCGCATTCTGATATGTACTTTAAATTATTCTGATCTTCAAAAATGTAAAGTTTCAAGAGACTCAATTAAAACATATTCTAAAATAACTGAAAAATAGTTTTTCAGCACAAGAGACTACTTCTCAACTCATGAGATCACGCATTTTGTGAAAACAGGGCTCTGAAACGATCTGTCCCTGATTAAACAGTGGCATATATGAATCTTTTTTCAAATGTGAAGACATTCTGTACACTGTCACATTTCATTACATACCTGAATGTATTTAGCTGTGCTTACTGCTCGCTAGCAATGACAGAGTTAACCTCTAATAAATCAAGAAGTCTAAAGACATTAGCAGTTGTGCTAGGATCACTTTCAAAATTAAATTTGTAACTACAGCTATCATGCTTGTGAAACTCATCCCTAAACAGCTGCTTGAATCACAGCTGTGTAGACATAACAGCAAGAAAGCTACTCGCACCAACAACTGAGCCATCTTCCTCACGCGCTCACTAGCAATACAGAATATGCACTTCAAATCTGCTGAGGATTACGAGGGAACAGAGGGTTTGGCAGCACCAGCAAACACACAAGACGCCTCCTGAATAGCCAATACGATTTTACAACCATCAGCATTTGTTACTGCTTCTGTAAATGGGAACCAATTCAAAGAACCTGTTACACGCACCCCAGTATAAATTTACTGCGCATTGCTTACGTGGACAATTTCTCATTTTATCTAGATTAGCATCCAGCAAGTCACTCCCCTGATCAACTCCGAAAATATTTGAGCTAATATTAGACTAAAATCCTTAAGCTCTTTCAGACTCATTGGTTATCATCATTTACAGATTTCACTTTTAAACTTCACACTGGATAAAGAGTGCGGTGACCAAAACTTTACAAATTCCAGATAGTTCCGAGGAATAGGGTCATTGGGTTGGTTTCGGATTAGGATTTTTTGGGGAGGTGTGTGTGGGGGTGTCTTTTGCAAGGGTTATGTTGGGGGGGGCAAAGGGGGCTTTTTTTTTTTTTTTTTTTTTTGGCTTTTTTATTTGTTTTTTAATAAACTACTAGAGAATACACCAAGATGACTTTGTACAGCTGCCTTAAATAAATGCTGCCTTTGGTACATCAGCATTAACTTTTGAAGAAAAACGTGCCAGTTGTGCTATTATTTATAGCTAAAGACAATTAAAAGAAAATTTAACATGAATCAAACTATTTAAGTATTTGCTTAAATCCCTGTGACATCAAAACCTGAAAATTCAAAGCTTCATTTTATTTGTAAACTTGAATTTGCTTTTGAAAGTGTAATATTAAGACTCGGGCCCTAATTAAGCAAAAGAACAATAGCTCACTCTTATTTGGGAAATGAGTACCCTTTGTTTTATCAGTAAGATTCCTGTGCTGTTAGCATTGGGTAAACGAGTAATTGCTTTACTGAGTTAAGGCTGCAGCACCCAGCACCTTGCAGCACGCAAATGTCGACAGCCTGAGGAAAAGTAAAAGCAAGACTGGCCTAAAACTTTTGGAAAGTATTGTGGAAACTTACATTGGAAGTACAAGGTGGGTCAAAAAGGAAGTTCTAGGCTGCACCCAAAACACTATTTTTTTTTTTTTTTTTTTTTAATAATGAATGCTGTTGAAAAAAGCTGAGCAGAACCAAAGACAGAGACTGAAGCTGTTAACTTTTAAGGTTACATCTTCTGACACTGTCAATTACTATGGCATCTATTTCAATGGAAAAATGTATGGATTGAAGTATGGGTTTGATGATGGGATAAGTGTTGTCTACTCGTATAATATCCTGGAAGATGCCAGCTGAGCTGGGGTTAAATACTGGATTAAATAACTGGCAAGAAATGACTGCTGAAGAAGCCATCTCAAATTACTAGTTCTGTGGTGTGTCTCCCACATGAAATCCCTAAAGGTCACGATGAAGGTTTCTCAAGGGATCTAAGAATACAGAACATTTACAGCGGGGTGGGGGAGAAGAAAACATGCATGCCTCAAACAAGCCTCGGTCAATGGGAAAGAGTCTTCTGAGTACTTGCATGATTTGTGCCATGTCGGTACAGAACGGGAGCCAGCAGACAGCAAAGGAAACCACCACTGTCCCTGCTATTTTAGTTAACAATATTAATCTGCAATCAAGAAAAAAAGCTTACATCAGAAAAGATGAATCCTGGCAACAAAAGTCAATTCTCAGTTTATAGCATAAACCATGTTTAAGAAGAAATACAGAATGGCAGGTAATAAATCCAAACAAGAAGAGCTACCACAGAAAAAGTTCATCATCCCCAGATTAGCGTGAACAACTCCATGAGAACCACAGAGCCACTGCTGTCAATCTAGTCACATTGCCCACTGCAGCCCACATTTAATTTAGCTTACAGAATGAAGAGCACTAAGAAAGGACACCTTAACAGATTTTGCTATTTGTTGAGTGGAAATACTTAATGTGGATCTCAACAAGAAATATTTATTTTGCTGGAGAGAAATATATTACAACAAGGTAAGTATCTTCCACTGGAAATTAATTCGGAAGTGCCCACATGCAAATAAGGTGAACCACATTCTCAGTGCTGGACTGCCTGGGCGTATTCTTGAGAAAGATAAAATGGTTTAAAGTCACTTACCCCTTTCCTTTCAGTCCCTTCTTGAAGCACTTTCCAAGTAAATAGCAAAAAAAGGGCAGAGAATGGTAAAGTTCCATTTGCTTGTAATTTAAGGCCAAGCAAAATGCCACCGACCCCAGAAGGTCCCAGTCATAAGACAAACAAAGCACACCCCACAAGGCAAAGCCAAGGCTCACTGAGTTGTACATGTTTTTTTATGTCAAGGACAAGATACACATCTCAGTACTGGAAGTCAGTAATGAATGCCCTGAGGGACAAGCATAAAATACCATGCAAAATAAGTTTTTCCAAGTTAGTTTTAAAAAACACATCACCAGTTGTAACTATGATGTTCACAGACAGAAAACATTTCACTTCTATTTAAAGTGTAATTTTTATATTTCCAAGGCTTGACTCAAAGCTTGCACAGGCAAAACTCAGGACAAATACTGTAATTAACACACACACACACACGTGTTGTATACTCAGTCAACCAAGCTTTTGGCGACAGTACTTGGTAAGATGCATCAGGGTAAGTATTTTTTCTTGGTATTTACATGATTAAGAATAGAGCTTTCAAGAGTCTCTCCTCCCAGCTCCCCAAAGATACGCGCAAAATATCCAAATATATCAGTATTTAATTTATATATTATTTAGTTCAAGGACTCCTGAGGTATTCGTGATTAGATTATACTCACAGTGCACCCTCATCCATGACCAGTTCCCTTAGCTGCTAATACTGTACAAACAATGAATAATAGTTACTAAAAGCAATGTTACTTCCTTATGACTTTGAGACCAGGTTCCCAAGCTCAGTAGAGTTTGAAGAGACTAAGCTGCACTTACTATTGAATTGCAACAAAAGATTAGCTTTCTCTTTTACTATTATTTTTACACAATGAGAGAAACCAAATAAGAGATGCTTATATTGTCAGAAATTTCACAATATTTTGTTTTCTCCTTGTCAATAGAAATAGCTGTGACAGCACATTCAGATTGCCTACGTTGTTTTCAACCCACTCAAATTTCTCACTCAAAATCACCACGTATATTTGAGATCACGTCAGCAGACTGTTATACCAAAAGGCCATGATCTTGCAGAGACGGGCAGCAGCAATTAAGGTTAAGGAAATCTAACGACTGCTCAGGAGCTGGTCACAGATAGTGAAGTTATTCACCTAAGAGTCACAGGGCTGGAAGAGACCACGGGAGACTATGCAGAACATCAGCCTGCTTCAACACAGTCTGCTACACCTGTGGCAGTCCTGACATGATGTTTGCTGGACCTTTTCTTAAATATCTTGACACTGCAGATTCCACAGCATCCACAGACAATCTACTCTAGCACTTCACTGTAATTAAGGTTCAAAAGATTTTTCCATGTAATTAAAAAAAAACCAAACAAATATTTCCTATGGTAATTTAAGGCCATTTCTTATTGCCCTACGATACAGAGAACAGATTATTGCCTCCCTCTTTGTACATCTTTGCATATTAGACAACTGTAACCTTGTGCCTTCTTCTGACCACCAGCTCCTCTCACCTAAGATGAATTGCGTTCATTCCCATGCCCGTTCTTGTAAGTAATGTCTCCACATCTTTAAAGAGTCAGGCCAAAAATAGAATTTCAGAATTCCTGAACTGTAACTCAACCATCCGATAGCATGATGAATTTTTTTTTCCTTCCAAATCTGCTTTCTAAGATGTATCATCTTCCAAGTTCACCACACTCTCTTGTAAAAAAAAAAACCACAAATTAGTAAACTTGATTTAGTAGATGCTGAGATTCAATATCTCCTTGGAATATTTAAATATCCACATTCATCACAACTCCAGGACTGTGTCCCTCTGGCTTGTCAGCACTGAGCAGCACAGCCTGGAATAGCCAACTAACAGCACTTGCTTGTGTTGATGTGCAAAACAAGTACAAAAAACTGAAACCTTACTAAAAAAGACCCACCTGTGAAGGTGTCTGCCACCAATATTGCGTAGCAGGCTCTGACGGCCTACCTCGTATTAGATGCCTAGCTTTTAAGTGGTTAGGGATTAAGTGAAGTGAAGCCAGTCTCAAGTAACTGTAAAGGCAAGACAGAATGGCACACTTTGTAGAACTGAACATTTTACACAACTACACTTGACACACTCCTCTGCCACCTCAAGAAGAACAAAGGTGATTCTCTCTCTCCAAACAACTCACAGGAGCACAAGCCATCATTCTTTTCACTGTCATAGTACCATTGACATTTTCTGCATAAAGTGACTGACAGAAAGATGAGCTTGAGGTGCAGAAAGCAAGCTATTGATGTTTGGATTATTTGTCCCAATATTAACTATTTACCTCCAGACTTACAGTTTTCTTCAGTATTCTCTGCTTTGGGGTAGGCAGAAGCCCCTCAGATGACTTTGTATACAAAAGTAACCGTCTGCGCAGCTACAGACAAGTACTGCAGAACAGTCTTACTCTGTAAATGGAAATTCATTTCACTGCAGAACAAGGATACTGGAAGTGTCCATGGTCTATAAGAATGAGGCCTGGATAAAGCAGGATGCAGAGAGCACTGGAAACCTGGAAAGAAGGATCAAAAAAAGAGAGAGGAAAATAATTATTTCTAAGTTAGACATTAGACAGAGGAACTTAACACTACTTCTCCAGTACATGCCCCTCCATGGTGCATCCTATATGTAGGAATCTTCTTCTCTACAAGTAATCTTCTGTCAGTAATATTTTGAGGAATAAAAAAGGATAAAGATTTTCCATAAATAAGAAAATATTGACTGGAGACCAGCCTGCCCTTTGCCAACCAGCTCAAAGATTACCTGCACCCATCTTAAACATTGGAACCACTCCAAAAATCAGAAAATTTATTCCAAAATGTATTGGTTCTACTATAAGAAGCGTGCAAGACAAAGCACTTCGTAGATGCCCCCATGTCACAGCAGAAATCTTTGTTTTACTACTCAAGTAATAAGTTCAGGAATAAATATAACTCAGGAGTTCATGGCTACTAAACTTCAGAACATCTTGTTATTGTTATTGAAAGCATTAAAGTAATTGCTGTAAGATAATAGCGCTTTTTTAAGCCTTTTTAACTGAAAAGGCTTTAGTACAAGATATACTGATTGTCATCAGTTTTATGTCAATTGAAGCCATCACTGTATTCTATATGTTAACTCTGATAATGTTACATTTCTACCATGTTTTAACACCGTTGGTTTTTTTTTTTAATTTACACACAGACTGGATACTTGCCTTCTTTTTAGTAGATGTTTCTTTCAAGGAAAAACAATATAAAATAACTGCAGGAACATAAACCAGCAAATCAGCAACAAACACTAAAAAATAAAGATTAACTTTATGTTAGAATCCTCCCACATACCTCATCTTAATGCTATTCAAGTTGTGTATTTTCATCTGGATTGTGAATCTTTAACTCCACTTAGTTTTAACTTCTTTATGCATCTTGCTTGGATTTGGTGTAAAAAACCCCAGATGCTAATAACTACACAGTGCTGGAGCGAGACTAGTTGCCTACCTTTTGAATGTGGGGTTTGCATCTGTATCCTCAGTAAAAACTTCACTTTAGTCATTCAATTCAACTGAAATTCAAAGGGCACGTGACTATAGTTTCAGCTGACTACACTTTTCTATTGTCTTACATTGTGTCGCAGTATGTTTCACTGTTTTAAAGACAGCTCAGGTTTGGCAATTACACCAAAGCTGATTTTTTTCAATAGTTTTCAGGAAGACAAGGAAAAAGTATAGGCAAATAAACATTAAAAATATCAGAAAGTCTTTCATTAGAATAAACTGGGTAGTTCCACTTCAAAGGACAAAAAGAAATAGGTCTACAGAATTTGATCTTGTTAATGTTTCTAACACTATCACTTCTGATGTCCAAAAGCTGCTGCTTCCATGTGTTCAGCTGTTTTGGCTTCTGGCACAGCCTCAGTCAATAAGGGAGCACACTCTAGTTCCTCACATGCCGAAACGAGAGAAGGCATTCTTAATTCTCAAAAGAAATCAACTACGACTACATCCAGTCAAATTGTTTGATGGAACAGATAGTCTGAAGACACAAATAATTAACAAGTGCTAGATTGTAACAATCTCCATTGTATCTGTGCGAATAACTAGTTTTGGTCTATTTATCCACATCTCTAGTAATTTGGCTTTGATGATCTGCCTACAGCAAATCATATGCAAGAGGGTCAACAAGAAAACAGAACCTCCAGGTTCAGCTGCCTAGCATTATGTCAACTCCTGCTTGCGCTTAAACCACCAGGCGAATTCTTGACTGTTCTCTTAAAAGCCTGAGAAAAATCTCAGATTATTTCTATAAATCGGTTTCAGAAAATGTGCAGTTATTCTAAGAGGGAAGTATACTTTGCTTCTTTTTAGTCACAGGCTTTGGAAGAAATGTTTAAAGGTATCAGTTATTCGGTGATGAATCATTGTGCAGGCTTAAGCCACAATTAAACAAATGTACCCAAAGCGTTAGCAAAACGAATACACTGACACGTAAAATAAAGGTGTAATACCAACAGTTGACATTGACCACCCTGAATTATTTTAATGCATTCTTCTAATGGCAATTTTTAAAAAAGGGTAATCAGTTCTATCAGTGGTTTGTCAAGTGAGTTGATTTCAAAATTAATAAAAACCATTTCAAGGGTAATTAAGTTCTAGTGATTTTTTTTTTTTTTTTCAATTCAATCAATTACTAGAGACCAGACTGAGAAGTTTGTGAAGTACAGAAAAGCTACTGATGAACAGAACGCATTTTGTGGAACTCTACCATTATGCAAAGCAAAAAGACAAACAGTAACAGGATAGTATGGCATCTGCCATTGCTTAGAGAACAAGAGCTCATTGGGCACATTGTTTGCTGCCCTACTGATACAGCTACTGAATTAAGTTATCTACGTTTTTTTCTGCCCTTGTTTTATCCTGTTCTTTGTAGAGGCAGTTCAAATAATCAAATGGCCAGATGAGCGACTACAGGAAAATGAAATTTAGTATAAAAGTGGTAAAATAAATTTTTACTTTTTGGTAACGGAAGTTTATCTCTAGAAAGTGGTGATGAATTGAAAGAAGAGCGACATCTTTAAAAATATCAAATCTCTCTCCCTTTCAGATAAAGTATACAGTTCAAAGATCTCTAGGACCTCAAGAGGCTGTGAAGTCAGCGAATGCCACTCTACATGCAAAATAATTTTACAATAAAAACCAAGCTAAGCTGAAAATGAAAAGCATATTTATCGGAATGGAGGGGAAAATAACAACGCTATTTTCAAAATTAAAAAATGGGTCTATACTACAAGGAAAAAGAAGCTTTGTCTTAGAGTTTTTACTGAATCAATTTAGTTGAAAACTTATTTGTATATTTTATATTTATCAGCTTAACAAATTATGGCAGAAGAAAAAGAAGAACAGAGGGGTCTGGTTCATAAATGGACCTACAAAGCCACCCAAGTCAAAGTACTGAGAATAAACTGGTGAAGACGGAGAAGCTGCATGATGCTAAATTAGTAAGTGAGACAAATCTGTACGATCATCCTAAGGAAATATAGTTTTCCTACCTGTTGTACGCATAAATAACTTATGTGGCTGACTCTCATACCCCCGAGATGTGTGCAGAGCAATCCAATCAGGATTTATTAACTTTGCACTGTAAAACAAAGTACAGACACATCAAAATGTAGACAGTTCTCATTTCCCTTTACACTCCTTTCAGCAATAAAGATGACATGCACAGGAGCATATTCCAAGAATTAAGATGAATGAGAAGAAATATTTCAAAGAGCAATAGTGATCAATGAAAGATCTTCCTCACCTCTAGATCAGTTTACACTATAGACTTCAGCTGCTATTTCACAATTTAGAAAAAAAATAAATTTGAAAACAGGTAAAATGGAATACAATATTTATTAGGACAAGATAACCACCTTCAGTCTAGTTCCACTGACTTTTAAAAAAACAATTGTAAATACCTTTCATGCTTAAGTATTAAATATAAACCATTTACAGTTCACATAGATGCCCCGCATAACTGTGCCTGTGCACTTTAACCTACATTCTTATTCCATAAGTCTCATTCCAACAGCAGTAAAGCCCTTGTGGAAAAAGTATTCCAATAACAGAATTCTATTTACATGATATCCAGTCATCAAATGTCACTTGGGCTCTCAATACAAGAGAGGTTTCCCATGCGATGCACCCAATTCCTACAGCACTTTTCTCTGTGCATCACTGATCCAACAGCGGGTTATATGGAAAGTAAAGTATCTAAGTCAAATTAAATCTGCTGAAATTCACAGACCTGGCAAAAAGAAGAATGTCACCCTTCAGTCCCCCTGCAATAACTACAAGACAGAAAAATAGCAGTATTCATTTTAAGCAATAGGGACACACACAAAATCTATTTTCCTAGCTTTAAAGTAGCAAACAATACTACAGAATGGTAGTTTTTGGCTACTAGTTTCTCTCCTCAGGATACAGATGGGGGAAAAAAAAAAAAAAAAAGAGGTGAATCTGGTGTTTTGTATTCTCCACAGAAGTAGGCATTTAAAATAATGAACTTACATGTAAGCACACAGAAAACTGTGATAGGCAGTAAGAGGTGGGTAATCAAGGCCCCAGTACAGTAGGTCATTATCACTTGTATTGAAGTACCTAAAAAAAAAAAAGAATTAAAGAAGGATCTACATTTCCAGCTTTGTTTCAGCCCAAGGAAAAGGCAGAATATTAAACCAAATATTTTTATCAACATATTCAAAAATCCAAAAGGAAGTTAGCAACTTCTATATCTGCTTTATTTGACTTTACACAAAAAAAAATCTCAAACAACAAAATAAAGCACAAGTGATTCAGAGTACACTCACTTGTGTTTGCAAAACAGAAGATTTAAAAAAGCTGCTGCTAGAGTTTACTTACCTGGAGAGGGAAATTCCTTAATGTGAACACTATGACAAAGATCCAGAGACTAAGACAAAGCCTGCACAAAAATAGTTGTACACATCTACTGTAGCTCTAGATTTGTTTACGTGGTAGGCTTTACAGGTTCCCACCTCCATCTACAAACCAAACCTACATTTTTCATGCATGTCAATTATTCCGGAAGATAGCACTCAGTTTGCCAAAAAGGAAATAAAACCAATGCGGTTAAAAGGAAATTTCAGAAGAAATGGAATTCACTAATAATTTTTTTTCTTATATTAATCCTAGATTCCTTTTTTTTTTTCTGGACTTGGACAGCACATTTAATATGTGACAACGACTTCTGAATAGTTAAACTTTACCTACTACTCTTTTAGACTGTAACACAGCAAGTTGTGAGCTGCTTCTGCTCAACAGACCTTAACATGAAAATTCTGAAAAACCATCAGTTGAAGTTATACTGCTGGAAGGCAACTGAAAAGAAGTAGAAAAGGGCGGCATAAACAACACAGGCAAACAAAAAGCAGCATAGGTCTGAAAAAAAAACTATGCCACAGCAGGTGCACCTAGGCAATTCTGTCAGCACGAATGTAGGAGGCAGGGGGCTGAAAAGTTCCTTAGAAGGCAACACCAAGTTATCAGAGTAACACCTCCTGAATAACCAACACAAGGTCATGAACCTCAGTCTGGTATGTCAGCCACAAGCATTTTCCCCAGTTCTACTGCAAACTCAGGCGGACCACGTGAGAGAAATGAAAAGGATTTCTCCCATTTGTAATTACGTTGCATCGCTATCTCTGCGGAAGGCTGGCAGCAGTTAAAATTAAGCCACCTCTTCCACATGACAAACAGAAGGTTTTATCCAAGAAAAACAGAAGTTACAAAAATAAGGCATCAGACCCTTTTTCACTCACTGTGAGACACACTGACTAGTCTATCTGCCAAGGGGCAAGCTCTTGGCTTTTCCAGTTTCTCTCTTCAAATGCAGCCAATTTTTGACATTTATTATAGTAAATGATATTTCTTGAATTCTTTATGAGCTGCCTGAAGTACCTTATGAACTGATGATAAATCATATTTCTTTGAGTTGCATCTCTGCTTCTCATCCTACAATTCAAGATTGCTCATGCCAAGGCAGTTCAGATTCTTCATGCAGGCTGTAACAGTCTGCAACTTAGTAGTTAACTTTCCAGTTTGGGGGGGGTCTGTTTTTTTGTTTGTTTGTTTTATTTATTTATTTTTATTCTACCTTCCATAAACTCATTGTTTCAACAGAAAAAAAAAATCCCTATACCCAGTAATATAAAGCCTTCACAGTTTTAATTAGCAGTATAATAAGAAAGGATGTTATTAAAGTAGCCTTTAATAAATAATGTCAAGACTCTAAAGAATAATATAAAAAAATATTTAAGTTCTGGCCTCCAGCTCAGAGAAACCTCATACAAAGAAACTAACTACAAACCACACTGTAGTTTACTGCAGCATTTCTTTTAATAAACCTTTGGTTTGGATCAAAGAAAATAAGCATGGAACATGCAGTTATATTACCTATACGTGCCTGTTTACCAGTAAACGTGACAATTTAAGTCTGTGAAGAGATCAAGAGATCTCACAGAACCATGTCCTCACAAAAGAGCTGCTCTCTGTACTTACCTAGAGAAATTTCAGCTTTTCTAAATATAAACAAATAGCAGCACTAGAAGTGATCAGAATCTCAACTTCTAATTTGAACACAATTTTTACATCCTATAGTATAATGTCTTTTCAGACTGTGTATTTCTATAATACAGGAGGCGAAAGACAGCTTAGTATTCTAGAATGTAATCCCTTGCATGTCAGCCGAGATGTTATTTTCCAAACACCCAAGACTGAATATGACTTCGCTGTATTAGAGATTCAATTCCCAAAGCAGACACAATCCAAAAAACTTCTGTTATAAATAAAATGAAGAGCAAATACAACAAGACTGAGGTGCCCAACTGGCAGCCCATAGGCTAAACCCAGCCTGCAATATAGTTTCATCTGGCCCCTGGGAATGCCTAGAAATAATGACTGCTATAACTCTTAATTTTAACTACATATAGTTCCACGTAACAGAGTGGGTCAAAGCTGCCAACTCTATTATGTCAGTTCTCCATTAGCCAAACTCTGGCACAATGAGGGGTTTGGATATCCCAGAAAAACGTAAAAGAGAAATGATAATGTAGTCACAATAGGATGATCCGAAGCCACAATACAGAGTCATCTGCAGGGTTCCACAGAGTGCCACACTTTCAGAATTGGCCCCACATATTTACAGCAATACAGTTGAATTAATATTTATTCTGTCATATCGGTCTGTTCCCCAACAGATAGCTGAGGAAGAAATTATACCAGACAAACAGAATGTCACTACCCCTGCTGGAAGATGATCTGGAGTTCCAATGCATTCCAATTTGTGTCGTAGCGTATATATGGACTAAATAATTTTTACCATTCCGTGCAAGCTATATTAGTATTAGGAGTAATGTAAAAGAGTAATAGAGTATTAGGAATAATGTAAAAATAAATAAAATATTTGGAATAATTTTCCTACTGTATTAAGTGATCTGTACAAATTAAGTTCACTATCACCTAGATTTCTGGCACCCACATTTTAAAATCTATATTAAGAACATGGGTGTGAACAATGAACTCCCAGGTGTAAAAAAAGAACCAGTGCCTCCAGCACAAGAACTCAAGTCTCCGCATTTACTGGCATGCCCCTACTTCTTTGCTTAGCGGAGATGAGCAGAGTTCGTTTTGGTAGTGCTGATAATCATGAAGGCTTTGGTGCATTAAAGAACTGGAACTCAGGAACCTGAACTGATGTTTTTTCTAAACCAGAAGACGAAGCTTCCCTATGATCTCTTATAAGTCTGCTAAAAAATTGCTTCTTGATCTTGCCAGTCAATACGAAAGAAAGCTGGAGCTTCACAGAGAGACCTACCAGTCAGAATACTTTGTCATATAAGCTCATAGCCAACAAGTCAAAGTTCCAAATTTTAGCTTTTTTCTTTTTTGTGGAGAAAATGGTACCTCAGTCTAAGAACAGAATGATATTGTATTACCACAAAAGGGTTTTCAGAGTAGTTCAGAGAATAGTAAAAGACGTTGCAGAGATCTTAAACTTAAAGGTATATTAAAGTAAGATGTGAACCAAAGTTTCTTTACGTTTACCCCTTTGTAACCTGAACTACAATAGCACTACGTACCACTGCCTGATGGGTAAATTGTAAGTAACTTCTTGCCAGTGCCTCTGAGCTTCATAGTCTCCATACATAGGTGGTTTTCCTGCACCTAAAAAGAGATGACAGAGTATGTAGGAATTTATTCAGTTTATGCAGATTGCTTTTCCTCCAGATATGTATTTGCATATTAATATATTATTAATTTTATTCTCCATTCTTCTCTGATATTTGAGAACAAGATAGAGACCTCATCTGCTATGCAGTCTAACAAGGAGGAAAAAAAAAAAAGTTATGTGCTCTTTTGGCTTTCTGGATATTTCTGTGATAAGCATTTATCAAGATATTCCACTGTGAAGAATTGCTTCCTCATCTGACAAAAAAAAAAAAAAATCATTTCCAAGCGTAGATGAAAAATGTGGCACTTTCTCTGAAATAAGAGAATGTACATAATGGGCATCTTATACTGATTTTGTGTGAACTACTTTGCTTTCTTAGTATATAATAATTGACAATGTTCTCCCTTGTGTTTCATCCGTGTTGCAGTACCTCACTATTAAAAGTAACAGCCAACCTTATTTTTAAATTTCTTAGAACTAGGACCTGCTGCAAGTCCCCCAGTTCCTCTCCCTTTCCTTTGTTGCCTGCTTTGCAACACTAGCAAGAACACTGCATCTGATCCTTTCCCCATGATTCTTAAGAAAGAGTTAATAAAGATGAGCCATTTACTAAATCAGGCCATTCAGTTTTTCCTTATAATCTACAAAGTCTTCTAAATAATAACTGCTCCATTTTGGTTTACAGGAATGCTCTCTCACACATTTTTCAGCTGAGTGATTCTTATGTAGCTGTTCTGCAAAGTGGATTATGTTAAAGGACACTTCACACGTGTATACGTAAGTCTCTCAGGAAACGAAGATTTTTTTTTTTCCATGGAAAAAAGCTTTATGAATGCAAATACTTCAGATGTCTATTCATAAACAATTCCCTCTATGTAAGCCTCACTCTGATAACACCAATATCTTCATCACAGAGTTTATTTACTTCTATTAGCCTGTGCTCATTGAGAACAGAAACTAGACTGATAGTACTTCCAGTAAAATATTGACACCAGCCAGACAGAGATTTAAGAGTTTCTTTAAAATATAGGAAAGCCATCTATATTTTTTTCACATGATCTATGTTCATGGGAGTCACACAAGCTCAGATATGTACTATGTATTCCTGGGTAGTGGAGAGAACAGATTATCTCCACTAATTTATACTTGGATAGTAGAGAGAGTAGATTATCTTCACTATATGACACATTCAACTAAAAGTTTCCCAAATAAGTGAGGTCACTGAAGAACAGAAGTCTTATCAGTGTCCATTCTATAGCTATAAATCTAGTGGAACAAAGAATCTGTCATAGGATTACTGAAATACAAAAATAGGCATTATCCAAATTTTAGAGTGTATGTATACATGTGTGTTAAACATATATACATAAACACATACATATTTTATTTCAGCTTCTCCCCCCTCAAAAAAAAAAAAAAAAAGAGGAAAAGAAATGACTTGGCTTCAGAAGAATCAAAAGATATCTTAATTCAGAGGTTCGATTACTAAAAGCCAAATACAGAGACTGATCACACATCAGTTAGAGAATGCATATTTAGCTTCCATCTACAGCAAGCATTGTGTATACAGCCAAACAGAATTCAGAATTAACAAAAATCGAGTATTTTATTTTTAAAGGATCTTATTCGCTTCTATTGTTACCTGGAAACAAACATTTTTTTTTTCCTTGCTCCTGTCATTAAAGGTTTATTACATCTGAAGGGAGTCAGAGACAAAAAAAAATTCCACTGTACTTACGCATTTGACAGCTCTTTCTAACATTCAGCTTTCACTTTTTTTTTCAGCCAGCCAATGCTCAAAGTTAAGCACATGCTTTAATAATTTGCTGGACCAGATCAGGTTCAGCTTTTGCTACTCCAAAAGAAGTTATACGATCATAGGGTAGGAAACAAGATTTTAAAATTGTTATTTCAGTTCAGGCATTAATTTGAGACTCTTTCAGAATCTTGATTTGTTTGAAATTAAACAAAGTTTAAAAAAAACCCAACATCTAGTTAGCAGTGTAATTGTAAATACTTGCAGTACAACAGAAATGTAGTCTTGTATAGCAAAAGACAGGGTGTTTGCTTTTCTGCCGATAGACAGGTTAGAGAGAGCCTCAGTTACCTACAGAACAGATCTCTCATAATGGCATTTTCAGAAAGTAAACTCCAAATAAAACAACTGTGCAAGAAAGTATGCGTGCAACTCAACTCCAAGCAAATTCCTTCAAGTAAACAGAACCCAGGAGTTACCAGTTTATAATTACTAGAATACTACTGAACAGCTTCAGTTACTCAGGGGATGAGGCTCCCAATTGCCTTAACAGAAAACTAGAATTGAATTTGACTGAGCTTGTGATTCTTTCAGCTGATGGGGACTGAAAGCAATGCTTCATTCTAAAAAAAAAATTGCAGACAGCAAGCTTTGTGCAAGCTTATTCTAAGTGTAGGAATGGCATTGAGATGTTTGGAAAAAACCTGACTAGTTCTTTGCAAGCATTATGAGATGGGGAGGAGAAAAACTCATCTATTAAAAGAATATAGCTCTAGTTCACGCTGTAAACAATCTTAGGGAAGTACAGCTACAAGGCAGAGCGTAATCGCTCACTCCACATCACCTTTACGCTGTCTTCATTACCACCAGTACAGTTTTATCTAAATATAAATTACAGTTGTATCTGTTCTAGAACTTAAAGGACAAGATTAAACAAACGTAGAATTAGACTGCAATAATATTCTGCAGCTACTGAAACAACAAAGACACACGGGTGAACAGCCAGCTGTTCTTTGGCTCCTCCTAAGACATTACTGACCATTGCCCCCCTCCCCCCAAAAAAAGTTGTGGGTTTTTTTTTTCAGCATTTTGTTCCAAGCTGCTGTAATGTTAATCACTGCACACTTCAAGAAAAATAAGAGTAAGGTGTTATATGAACCTTAGGGAAACAGAGAGGCACTAAAATACTACAGTACTTGAAATAACAGATTGCTTCCTATTTACGATTTTACATGCAAGTTTATTATAAATTATCACAAGCTCCATAATTCACCTTCACGTGGCTATTTTGCAGACCGTGAACATGTATTACCTGAATAAGAACCAAGCGATACAGTCCAGCGTACAGTAAGTGCTAGTAAAACAGTAATTGTCATTAAGCTCCACTTCTCCATAGCTGGTCTTTGTAACAAGCCAAAAAGGTACCTGAAAGAACACCATAAACATTGCTACAATACCATCCAAGTTTTTATTCCTTAGGCATTTAATGGCACTACTGACAGTCCCGGTATTCTCCCCACCCAGAAACATTCTGTTCCTATCCGGCATCTGGAAGCACACTGCAATCAGGAGGGGTTTTCAGTACTGGAAAATTTCTAACTGCGAAGCCAAATGCTGCCCAAAAGAAATTTCTCCCATTTCTAAGCTAGAAGCTGAAAAGGCATCTGATAAAATGCATAAAAACAAAAAGAAGAGGGTTAAAAGATTTCAAACCACTTAAGAGAAATCAAATACCAGATCAACACTATGCTGTATGTACTTAAGCATCATCTTAAGAAGCTCTACACAATTGGTTATGCGAACATGTAGCATGTTTTACCTGCAAGTGACAAGAGATCTACAAGAGACCAGTAGAAAAGATTGTAGTGATAGTCAAAATACTCACGCCAATCATGTATGTTAAATAGCTCAAACTAGTATTTGCCACTGAATAAGGAAGTCGACTTTGCTACTTCAAAGAAGTCTAAAAAAAATTCCCAGATTAATAACTCACTAGAAAAAAAATATTACTGTTAAGCACACAGTTTTAAAAAGTGAGTTAATGTCCCAGTACTATGTTAATGCCACTTATTGTCTCGATTAACACCATGGCCAATGCAAAATGCAGATCTGGTATAGTCTTCTCTGCTGGTTTAAACATATTCAAAAATGATTTAAAAGTTAACGATGTACTGGCAGGTCTTATGCTGGACCAGGTATTGTCTGTTCTCCTGCAGCCATTATAAAAGCAGAGCCCATCATAAACTCTGTATGTGTTCTAACTAATTCCACAGGAACACATGAGCCAATACATAATAAAAAAATTAAATGTGTACTACTGACCTAGGAATGCAAACATCTGGCATTAATGATCAAAAATCCCTGATATGAGTCTTCAGTCTCCCTGATATCCAAAAAGGGGCTTGAAATTCTACCTCTCCCTTCTCAAGTAGAAGCACACTATCCATCAGCAACCTCTCCCTAGAGAATACACCAGATGAAACCTACCGGGCTCAAGAGATCTTCTCCATCCTTCTACCCAAAAAGGCAGGACTAATCTCCCACCAAGTTTGCGTGATCGTACTAAAGATCCAGTAGCACTAGGAAACATTGCTAGATCTGTCAAATTAAAGGCCACATGCATCAAACTCAGAAACCAAGAAAACAGAAAAGTAATGATGCTGCCCTGTGCAAAAAAACACTAACTATAGAATACGCAAACCTTGACCCAGATAATCAAAAATATTTTTAGTCTGAGTTAGAAAAAAAAAATAAGAAGCAGTAGCTTCCAGTCTTGACAGTGAGAGACAGCAGTAAATCCAAAGACTGTACTTCTGCCAAATCAGCAATGGTAGCACCACTCCCTCCACAGTCAGCAACAGATACTTTACAGAAGAGTGAATGAGCCTGGGTACAACTGCCAAACAAAGACTTTCCTTGCAGAAGAGGCATAATCCGATTTAAGTGAGTTTAATACACTTGCCACTGCCAAAAAAACACACAAAAAATCCCACACAGCAGCAGTGCTGAACTGCTGTCTTAGTAAGAGACAAGCAACATCTAAGACAGGTTTAGGTTATTCTGCTCAAACTAAATCTGCATTTATTTACTATTCACAGAAAGGTATGACCCAACACTACCACCAAGGGGGAAAAAAAAAAGTTACTTTAACAATATAAATCTATGACAGCAGTGGATCACCATCTATAGGTGAACACTGATATTTGCATGCTTTCAATCCTACACCTGTGCCTAAGCCACAGGATAGGCACACTTATCTATATATATATATATGAAGTATCGTATACTGAGGTATACTCTGTAGATCATTTTACTTTCTCAAGTGAACTCTCATGCTTCCTAAACTTGGGCCCAATAAGACCAGAGTCCTACGTGACTTCCAAGAATCAAGTGTCACAAGCCTGGCCTTTCCCTTCTATAAAATACCCACATCTGGCCTTCCTTTCTATCTGCAGTTAGAACAAGTATTAATTCATGATATCTTCCTAATTCCTGTGCAATACCAGTCTCATCTGCAGACAGACTCTCCCATCTCTGTTCCTCCCATTTCTTTCTGCCATTCCCTACGTTTGTGGTAACTGTCATTTTCTGGGGCACTGAATTTCTCCTCTCACAAGTGGTTCTTAAAATATTCTTTCCTACTTTTTTCATCTTTAGTAATTATTCCATGCCTCCTGAAACAACAGCCATGCTTTTATTAGATTCTAAAGCATGGATTTCTAATTTTTGCTACTCTACAGACAATAATGTTAAACAAATAAGAGTTTTCCATTCTGAGGGTGGTGAGACACTGTCCCAGGTTGCCCAGAGCAGCTGTGGCTGCCCCATCCCTGGAGATGTTCAAGGCCAGGTCGGACAGGGCTTGGAGCAACCTGGTCTAGTGGGAGGTGTCCCTGCCCAGGATAAGGGGTTGGAACTAGATGACGTTTAAGGTCCCTTCCAACCTAAACCACTCTAATATTCCATGATAAAGCTGGTTGGGTCAAACTCAAAAGTTTTCACCTTCTGCCTCTGGATAGGCAAAACTAAAGAGTCTCTTAAGTGAGATGTCATCTATAAGCATAGGGTGAAAATCACAGCTCCAAAAAAAACACTATCCTTCCACGCTGCCTACTACAAAGATTCAGATAAACAGCACTGACACAAACCACCCACTCCTTGCCAAAGGGAAACTCACAGAACTCAGTCACAGATGCACCACCCTTAACATAACTCACTGTTTTAAAAGAGACGACAGCACAGAGCTCAGCAGCTCAGCTCCTTTCCTCCCTCAAAAAAAAAATGCAAAAGCTAAATTAAGAGCGTAATTTGTGGAAGGAATACCCGCTCTATAAACCTACTGCTCCCCTACTCCCGGTCAGAAAACGCGTTTATTTCTCACGTTTCCTCATTTAACCCCCGTCTCTACCCCCAGCCGCCTCAGAGAGAGGCGCGAGGGCGAGCTGTAGCAGCGGGGCTCCCCCCCGGGCCTCTCCCCGCCGACCCGCCCTCCCCTCAGCCTGCTCTCACCGACCCTCAGAACCACCCCCCCAACCGCCAACCGCACCCCGGGGAGGCGCGGTCCGCCCATCCCACACACTAACACCAGCCAGGCTGCTCGCCCGGGTCCCCCCGAGCCCTGAGGGAACGGGCACCGGCACCACCACCACCGCCCCCCCAGTCCGGCCCTTCCCGCCGCTCCTTACTGGACACAACGGACACAAACGCACTTCCGCCTGCGAACAGCTTCCGGCCGTTAAGGCGGCGCGCGCGGCACAGCGCGCATGCGTGGAGGAGGGGGTGGGTCGGGCCTGCGCCTGCGCGGCCCGGCCCGCGGCGGGACGGAGGCGGCCGCCCTCGGGTGGCGGCTGCACTCGGAGCGGCGGGGTTGGCTTGTACCGGCCCCGCCGGGGTGGTGTGGGCTGCGGGGGGTGGGGAGGAGCGGGGCCGCCGGCTACTGGTTTACCTGGGAGGTATCGGGAAGTCGGGCTGGCGGCTGAGCGCAGGCAGCGTTACCTCAGGAGGCATGGCGGCGCTGCCCGGCCGCTGTGGAAGCGGTGCTAAGCGCCGCGCACGGGCCTAGCCTGCCCCGGGCTCGGTTTCACCCGGCTGGTGCTGTCAGAAGGCGATACTCCTTCATTTTTTTATTTTTTTTTTTACCCTGCTCACACGCTTCCCTTCATAGCACAGGTGGTGCTTACGTCTCCGCCGCAGCCATTAAGGAAACTGGGAAAATGTAATAGTGGGGTATTGCCAGTGAAAAGCATAGGCTTGACATGCAGGAAGAGCGGCTTTTTATTCAGGCGAAGAATCTAACTGTTTGTTTGTTTGTTTTTGCAGAAGGGAGGGAGCAGCTGGAAGACTTGTTCTTCAACCGTGCCAGAGAGCTGGGAAGCAGCTCCTCAGCCTGTGTGTCAGGGATTCGATATCTGGGAACCAGCTTGGAGACAGAAGATCTGGGGCACCATAGGCCTCCCTTTTACAACCTTTCAGTTTTACCCTGTGTAGTTCTCTTTAAGGTCTTGACAAAGTACATAGCATAACATAAATTATCATAGACCATCTTTATACAACCCTTACCGATATTTAAAAGTACAGTCTCTTTTTTCCTTTACATTCTGTGTTTTTCTTCTGGTTGTGTGTCTAACTGAGGTTAGGATATGAAATTTAGTAGGAAACTGATTATTTTTAAGACTAACGCCGCACACTGAGGTTTTCATGGCCAGACCTTCCAAATCAGATGCCAACATTGCTCACCTTGGACTGGAATCCCAGGACTGAAAGTTGTAAAGGATTTAAACCCAACTGCTACAAAATGGAAGTACGGTCAAGAATTATCTGATCACTTATAATAGAATAATAGAAGCGTTAAAGAGATGATAGGAAAACAAAATTCTTTTTTTTTTTTTTTTTAGATACACAGGTTTTTTTTTCAATATATAACTGTTAGGCAACATAGTATGCCTATAGTGCCACCAGAGACAGCTTTTCTTCCTTGAAGTTCTTCCAGTGCAATGACATGTAGAATACTAATTTCCAATATCCCAGCCGTTTTTCAGTTGAGTGCCAATTAATGGATGTCCTGATCCTTCTTGTGCCTGCCATAATTTCAGCATTCTGTGCAACTGTGAGTGTTATCTCAGGCAGGACAGTATGAAGAGACTGGAAGTTTGTGGTCTTATACAGGTAAATGTAAAAATCACAGTAGTCTGCTGGCCTGTGGAGGTGTTTGGAGCCATGATCCTATTGAAAATGGAGGATTATGATTGTCAATTTTTACATATTTTACCTAAATCTGTTAATCACTCGTATTACTGCTAAAGAAAACGCTTCCATTTTAGGATATTAGTAAGATCGTAAGGGGTGTATGGAGGTGACAAATCTGTAAAATAAGCATAGTCCTAAAAACCTGCCAGCTACAAAGTAGATTAGAAGATGGGAAGTGACACCTCCTGAGCCACAGCGCCACTTTTGTGTGGTATATGTCACTGAAAACGCGCTGTAGAAAGTGAATTCCAGCCTAAGCCTGGGGCAGAGTCCCCGCGGCATGTCCCTATTTCAGTTTCTCGTCTCCCAACCCCTCTCTTCTTTCCTCCAACTCTTCCCTCCAGGATTTTCCACACCCGGAATTCCCTGAAGCCCGTTCCTGCATGAACTGGCAAACGCAGCACAGCAATACTGAGCCATCCCCAAGGCCGTGAGCGTCGCCTGTGAGCTCCTACCGCAAAAAAAAAAAAAAAAAAAAAAAAAAAGGAATTTTTAGGTTTTTACCTTGCGGGTTATTGATAATTTGGTCCTGGAGCCGGTATGGGCGAGCAGGAGCGCACGGCTGCACATTCAAGTGCATTATTTCAATTAGCTGAGCGCTCTTTGTTGCAAGGTGAAATCATTCACTCGCCGGGAAAAGCTTTTTTATTGAATGCTTTCTAAATACTTGCATTGGTCACGTCGCCTGGAATTGAGTCTCTGTCACTAGTATTTCTGCGGTGACTTTGACCAGATCAATGACTGGAAAAGGCATTAAGGACACATTGATACCGCGGGGTAGCAGACGAGCGGGACTCGGTTTTGGCGCTCAGTAGTAAAGAGAAACCGATAATGAGCAGATAAACGGCTTTTCTTAACCCTTGGCGTTCTCGGGAGGCTTCGGCCGGTCTGATGGTTCTTCTCTTCCACCTCGGCTCTCAGGGTTGATGGAGAGCCGAGCGGTGGAAAGGCAAATATCTCCCGGGTATTCCATAAATCTGGTGTGAAAGGCGGTCGGGATAAGGAGAAAGCCTTTCCCAGGGCGGGCGGGCAGGAGGCAGCCCCGGGGGAGGCTGCGGCTGTTAAAAAAAAAAAAAAAAAAAAAAAAAGTTGCTTCTCAACTCATGTAGGATTTCGTTTCCGAGCGGAGCCGTGATGCGGGAGCGAGCGGGGAAACAAACTCTGGAGACGTTTTCAAATTGTAGGTTCACAATCTGACCTTTTCCCGAGTTCCCGACACTATCAAATCGCCCGTAATTTAGCGGGCGCGTTTGTCTGCCGGGGCGGCGGCGGGTGCGGGCAGAGAGCCGGGCTGTGACAGATCGCCGGAGCCGCGATCCTTTCGCATCTTCATTTCCCTCGCAAGAGCAGTAAACGTGTTTGAAACCACTACCATAACCTGCAGGGAGATTGATTCCCACCCCCACCCACCCCCTTTTTTTTTCTTTTTTTTTTTGTTCCCCTGAAATAGTAGCGCTTAGTAAAGTAATTAGAAAGGCTTGAGGTTTGGGGTTGTTTTCTTAAATTTCTGCCATTCTCGGAGGGTTTGGGCGCTGGGGGACAGCGGAGCTTCCCCCGCCCACGCCTGGAGGATGCTCCGAGCCCTCCGTGAAAATCCCTTCGTGGAGAGAGGAAGCTGAGCGGTTTTCGCGTGTCCCGGCTGTTTCCATTTTGCTGAAGCTCAAGGAAACAGGGATTTTATTGAACCTGGAGTTCAAGGACGCTCCTTCTCACATTTGGCCGTCTTAATAAAGTTGCGAAGTGTCTACTTTCTCAGCTTGCTTACCAAATCCTGAATTAATAAAGTTTACTTAGTTATTTAAATAGATTAAATGTCACATTTTAAATGGAAGGGGAAGGTTCTACCTTACTGACCTATTTTTCATTTCTGATTTAGAAAAAGGCAAGATTAGCATGGATATTGCATTTTCAAGGACCTCGCCACTATTAAATAGACTGTTAAGTGCATTTTATGGCTGAAGAGTCTGTTCCCAGTTCAGTCTGGAAGACGTGCTAAGTTCATCTGTACCTGCTACATTGAACATTCACTGACTAAAATACTTTCTGTGGATGTAATACCCATGCTCTGTATCTTTTAAGTACATAACGCTTAATGTTTTAGGACTAGTAAAACGTAATTCAGTAAATGTCCCTGGAATAGAAGTGTTGGCTCTCAAGAAAACTGGATGGCGAGTGTTTGGCTAATTGCAGGAATACCCGGAGAAGAGGTGAGATCGAGGGAAGGCAGTCTGCGGGGATGGCAGACACGGATGCTCACGGCTCCGGACGGAGCCTCCCGCGGAGACTTAAACTCCGCGGAGGTTTAAGCGGGCATCGACCCCCCCTCCGGAGCGCTCCCGGCGGTGCCCCCTCCGTGGGCACCGGCGAACCGGGCCTCAGTTCTGCCCTCCCGCAGCTCCGGAGCGGGGACTGCCATCGCTCCCCCCGCCGCCCCGGGGCTCCAGCACCGGCCCCGGTGCTGCCTCCGGGTCTCGGCTGTGCCCTCGGTGCTGCCAGCCGGGGGGGGGCCGGGAGAGATAGCCCGAACGCTGGGGCTCCTTCCTCAGAAACAACGTCCACGCGCGATAAATACACATTTTTAAATAATGGCAAAAGATCTTTTCCTGCCTTTTCAAATGCTCGCCGCAGCCTTTCAACGCCCATTAGCCTGTAACTTTCAGCCCCGCTCTGCGCCCGGGGAGAGATCAATTCTGCTATAAATAGGCGGCGTTGAGCGCAGTTAGCGCGGAGGCGGCGCGGGGAGGGGGGAGCGCAACTCCCGCGGCCGCGCAGCGCCCGGCCCCGCCGGCTACGAAAGGGAGAGGGTTCCCCCGGAGCCCCTCACCAGCCGGGGAATGGCCCTGGTGAGCCCATCTCTTCCCTTTTTTCAATCAACGCGGTGGTTTAGAGGATTAGAGCCATCTCCGATCGTTGTACGGTCCCCGGAGGGAGAGAGCGGCGGGTCCGCGATAACGGGGGGGGTCCGCGGTGGGGAGGGGAGGTGGGTGGGGGGTGGCTCTGGGTAAACTCTCCGGGCGGCGAGGATGGACATTTCCCCGGTGCTCAGGTTCTGGTTACTTTCAATACACCCCAGGGACCGACATGACACGTCTTACACTAACAGGCGTCTGTCACCGGCCGTGTCATGTTTTGCCATATGCGTCGGACAAGTTTGTGGAAGGAAAAAGAAAAGAAAGAACAAGAAAAAAAAAAAAAAAGAAAAACAAACAAAACCAAAACTTTATGTTGTCTGGGTGAAACGAATGGCCGCGGAAACTTCACCGGGAGATGGTGTCCCTGGTTGTTCCCGACCCTCCGCCGCTCCCGGGCCCGGCTGGCCGCTGGGCAGCGCCCAAATCTCTCTGGCCATCCCGGCTGCAAACCCTCCACCGTTTGGGGACCGACTTCTCGCACACACATCCCTCCCGGCCCTCCTCCAGCCCCGCCGGTAGCTTTGCGTGACCCACCGGGACGCCTCGTCGTGCCGCCCGCTGCAAGAGCGCGACTACCCCGGGCCCGCCCTGGCGCGGCTCCGGGCACCGGGGATGCTCCCGGTCCTGGGGGCTGCGGGGGCGGGGGGGGCTCCCGGCTCCTGGGGGGGAGCTAGCCCGTTCCCCGCGGGTGCGGCGGGAGCTGCCGCGCCCCCTGCAGGCCCCGGTGGGACACTGCAGCCCCGCCGCCGCCACCGGGAGCCCTCACCTGCCCGCAGGGCTGCCGTTGGCGGCCCGGCTCCCCCGGGGAGGGCGCCGCCGACGGACCGAAGGGTGGACGGGGCGGGGGGGAGGGTGTTTCTCTCCGCCGCCCTTCCCGAGCCCCGCGCCCTCCCGGTGCTGCCCGGCCCCGGGAGCCGCCGCCACCGCCTCTTCCCCGGGAATGGCTTCTCCGCAGGGTCCCAGCGGCTGCTCTCCTCGGTGATCGCGGGGGGGGGGAGGGGGGGCGGAGGGGGAGAAGCGGGGGGGGGGGTGGTGGGACGGGGGGAGAGAAAGAGAGGACGGAGGTAACCGGGGGAGAAACGGCGGGGAGGAAAGTTGCCGGTTCCTCCGCCGCCGGCGCGCAGATGCCGAGCCCGAGGTATTGCTGCTATGTGGGGAAATATGAGCGAGTAATTTTATAAGTAACAAAGGCTGAGGAATGGAATGAGCCCCTGTTATCCGGTGTCCTCTGGAAGCCCGGGATCAGCAGCTTCTTGAGCCTAAAAGCGAATCCCAGAAGAGGCTCCTTCCCCTTTTCCCAGGGGTATCCGCTAAATATAGAAATAACCTCCGCGCGCGTTGCACAAATCACCTACCATTTGCTGTTTGTGTAAAACCGATTAGCCAGACACAACTGTGAAACAACTTGTTACTTTTATAGCCGCCACGCACACCCAAATTTAGCTCCGTTTCGGCGGGGAGCGGTGCCCGCGGCGGGCCGTGCTGACACCGAACCCCCGCTCGCTTCAGGTGCCTCTGCTCCCTCCTCCCGGCGGATGATTAGCGAGTCCTTATTTATAAAGTTCAAACTATCTCATCACCGAGCTGCTTGTTTTATTTTAGTCTACGTATGCGGAGGTATAAATATTTACTTTGGAAGAAATAATATTGACTGCTTACCAGGAAAGCAAGGACACTTTTTTTTTTTTTTAATGTCTTCTTCTTTTTTTTTTTTTTTTTTTTTTTTTTAAAATCCGCCGTTCCCAGCGGGTGTTAGAGGTGAAACAAACCCCTCGTCCAGCTCCTCCCGCAGCGAAACGCGGCTCCCGCTGCATCCCTCCCGCATCTTACGCCGCCGGTTTTCCTAACAAAAGGCAGCGCATGATTTGGGCGGAAAAGCGAAATACGCGAAGGTTTCCAAAAACGACGAAAATTCAACATTTTGCGAGGGAGACAACCAAGACCCGAACACCGTCAGCGCACAGGCGAGACCGGTGCTCGACATCGCGCCTAAAACACCCCCAAAGCGGTTTTTAAATATTGTACTGCACTACAGATTTATTTTATTTTATTTATTTTTCCCCTCTTGGCGGTCTCTTTATTTTAGCGCCGAAAATGCACCACAAATGTACTTTTTTTTTTTTTATCAGCTGCCCTTACAAGTTATTAGGAATTAGCTGGAAAGGCCGTTCCTTTTCCGTGGGAACGCAGAACCGCTTAACATCCATTATTTTTCCGATCTAAACGAAAGATCCGCGCTTTCCCATAGCACGGGCACGGCTTTAATTCCCCCACCCCCCACCCCCTTCGAAAAATAAATAGTAAACGTCGCTTAGATCGCCCCAGCTTGTTTTATTTAAAACCATTTCCCTTATAATTAGCCACGAAAGCCAACCCGAAGCGTACCTAGTCCGGCCGGGCAGGGGCGGGATCCCGCAGCGCCGGGCTGCAGAGCCGAAATCAGGGTGGGAAAAATTAATATATTTAGGCAAAAATTAAGGCACGGTTGAGGGACTCTCGGATCTGCCGGGGAAGGTTTAATTTTGGAGGAATCGGTGTGATGCTCGCCCCGCCGCGGCGGCCGCTCCGGCAAACCAGCGGGGCCGGTCGCGGTGGTTGCGCGGCCGCGGAAGACGCAGCGCGACGAAGCGGCGGGAAGGTACGCGGAGAGCCGTGGGAAACCCGCCCGCACCCCACCGAGACCGGCGAAACCCGAACCTCCGCGGGAAGGAGGCGGCCGGCCCTCCGCGGCCGCGGGCGCTCCGCGCGGTTCTCCAGCCTCCGCGGTTCGTCCTTCGGGTGGGTGCTCAAAGATACGCCTCTCACACAAAGACGGGCAGAGCATTTTAAAAATTTATTTACAAAGTTGTGTACAACACGAAGGGATAACATTTAGAATACATATATTCATTCATATATAAACAGACTTCTATAATAGAATGACAGCGTTTTCCTCCTTTGTTTTTTTTTTTTCCAAAATTTTTTTTGTTCGTTCGTTTAATATTTAAAATTTCCCCCGCTTATTTCTTTTCTTTTTTTTTTTTTTAAATACAATTTTCATTTTCCTCGTTTGTTCGTTTATTTCGGATAAAACCGCTCGGAGCGCCGGAACCTTCAAAAAAAGTGAAAGTTCGCAGCTCCTAATCGCGACCGTCATTTCGCCTCTTTAGAAAAATAAAAACCCCGAAAGCAACGTCAGTGATTTTTGATACAAATATGTACAAGCGGCGGTGAAGGCGGGGGACGGGACGGTGCCCGCTGCTCGGAGCCCGCAGCCCGGGCGGGGGGGCGACCGCGGAGCCCCGAAGGGGCGGCCGGCGGCGGGGCTGCGGCAACTCCTGCCCGGGGCTATTGGCCCGGGGCGACTCGCCCGTGGCTACTGCGCCGGCCACTTGGCCTGCACGGCGGCGGCGGGGGCTGCGGGCTGCAGGAACTGCCCCGCGATGATGTTGGTAGGCACGCTGAGGATGGGGGCGATGGCGGCGGTGGTCCTGGCCAGCGCCAGCGGCTGGTGGGCCATCAGGGCCGACTGCACGGTGACGGGCGGCCGCAGGAAAGTCTGGGGGCTGGCGGCCGAGCTGGCGGCCGGGACGCCGATGATGTTCTCGATGCTGAAGGAGGGGCGGCTGCTGGGCTCCGACTTGACGATGGAGCCGGCGGCCCCCAGGCTGTTGAGCTGCAGCTGGAGGCTGGGGCTGAGCTGGGAGTTGAAGGCTTTGCGGCTCAGCTCGCTGGACGGCAGCAGCGGCACGGCCGGCGGCAGCATGGGCCCCACCGGGGGGATGTAGGGGTACTGCAGGGCGGCGGCGGCGGCCGCCGGGTGGGTGTAGGCGCCGGGGTGCAGCCCGTAGGGGCGGCCGTAGGGACCGGCGAGGCCGTAGGCGCCGAAGCCCTGCATCATCAGCGCCGTCTGGTCCCGCAGATGCTCCTGCTGGTGCCGCTTGAAGCGCTTCCTACGGCGGAGGAAGCTGCCGTTGTCGAACATGTCCTCGGACTGCGGGTCCAGCGTCCAGTAGTTGCCCTTGCCCGGGTTGCCGGGCTCCCGGGGGATCTTGACGAAGCAGTCGTTGAGGGAGAGGTTGTGGCGGATGCTGTTCTGCCAGGCGGGGAACTTCTCCCGGTAGTAGGGGAAGCGGTTGCTGATGAACTCGCAGATGCCGCTGAGCGTCAGCTTCTTCTGCGGGCTCTGCAGGATGGCCATGGTGATGAGGGCGATGTAGGAGTAGGGCGGCTTCACCAGGCTGCTCTTGGGCTTGCTCTGCCCCGCCGCCCCGCCGCCGCCGCCGCCGCCGCCGCTCGCCCCCTCCTCGCCGCCCCCCTTGCCGCCCTCGCCCGCCGCCTCGGCCGGGCTGCCGCTGCCGCTGCTGCCGCTCTCCGCGCCCGCGCCCGCCTCCGCGGGCAGCGCCAGCTCCGCCGCCTCGTCAAGCGGCAGGCGCGGGAGGGCGGCGGGGCTGCCGGCCTCGCCGTCGCTCTCCTTGCCCAGCCCGTCGTCTCCCTCGCCCACCACGTCGATATCCACATCCTCGGCCGCCGGGACGGCGGGACCGGACATGTCGCTGGCGCTGCCGCCGCCCGAAAGGGTCATCCCCGCTCGGCGGCGGCGGCGGCGGACGGGGCGCGGCGGCGGCGGGGCCTCCCGCCCGCACCCGGCGGGGCGGCGGGCTCCCCCCGCGCCCCCCTCCCGCCGCTCCTCCGACCGGCCCCTGGGGCTAGACCCGAGCGGCCCGGCTGCCCCCCGCGGCCCCGTCCCCGCGGGGCATGGGGCGGCCGCGCCCGCTCCTCTCCCGTCCGCGGCGTCCCGCGGCGCGGGGCTGCCCTGGCCGCCCGGTCACCTCCGGCTGCGCGACCCGCTCCCGCCGCCGGGCATCGGGGATCAAGCGGCGACGATGGATCCCGACCGTCGCGATGGGCGCCCGCGGGCGCCGGGCATGGGGCCGCCGCCGCCGCGGCTCCGCGGGCACCCGCCGCTCCACCGCTCCGCTCCGCGGCCGCGGCCCCGCCGCGCACCGCTCCGCCGCCCTTGGCTTTTTTTTTTTTTTCCCCCTCTCTCTCCCTCTCTTTTTTCCTTTTTTTTTTTTTTTCCCTCTTCTGCTTTTTCCTCCTCTTTCCTGGTTTGTTTTTCCCCCCCCCCCCCTTGGCGGAGGGAGGGGACGCGGCTCCCGGTGGCCGGGCGGGGCGGGGGCAGGAGGCCGGGGCGTCGCGGGGCCTCGCTCGCCACTTTGGAAGCGCGGAGGTCCGGACTGCCTGATAGATTACTTTCCCGTTAAAGATATACTCGGAGGCGGCGCCACGTGACCGCGTGACGTCAGGCGCCCCGCTGTGAAGTCATGCAAAACTCGAGTTGTTTCATGGACTGTCAACAAAGAGCGGCGGCGGCTCTGCTCGGCCCGTCCGCCCCGTCGGGCCGCCCGCCCGCCTCGCCGCCACCGTCACCGGGACCCCGCAGGTCCCGGTAGCCGCTCCCCGTGGAAAAGGTGCCTCGCCGGGGCTTGTCGCTGCCGCCGCCGCCGCCGCTCCCGCTTGCGGCGGGCCCGGAGACCGGCGCGATGCGATCGGTAACGGCCGCCCCGGCCCAGCGCAGGCTCAGCGGATGCGCCGCCGTAACAGCGCTTAAAACCACCAAGTCTGGCCTCTGAAATCACTTTTCCGTGGGTTTCTAATTTTTTTTTTATATATATATATTTTTTTTTTTTCAGCAGAAGCACCAGCTGGGAACGGAAGATCAGAGAATGGCTATTGATTAATCTATTAGGTTACTTGCAGGGAGAAATAAAAAAGACGTAAAATAACAAAGGGAAACTATAAATAAAGAAGCTTTTAGCCGGTTCCTTCCCCCCCCCCTTTTTTCTTTTCTTTTTTTTTTTTTTTTATTTTCCCCCCAGAGGTGTTAACGACTTAATCATTACGGGCGTTAGCATATGAAAAAGTAGGAAATGAGGGAGTGTGTGTGAATGTGAGGACCGTATTGACGCGGCCCCAGGTAAGCCCTGGCCCGGGGAGAGGCGCCCGGGGGAGCGGGGGGGGGGCGGCCGCCCACCCCTACCCCATTGCTCCCAGGAGAAGAACCCCCCCCTACTCGGGACCTCGGCCGCGGGTGGCTAACGGGGCTTTGCTTTTTAATTCTGCTGTTGTAGCTCTCGCACGTCTTGTCTGATTTCGGTAAATACAATTAAACTAGGAAAATGCCCCAGGAGCGAACCATTTCCCACGAGTGATTCTGCTCCCCCCGCCCCGGGGTTCCCCACTCTCCCCGCTCCATTTTTACGCGTTTCCCGGCGGATCTCCGCGGACCGTGACCCCTGCCCTCCGCGCACCGCCCGCTCACACATATACTCACACTCACATACCTCCATGCACACTCACACTCACGCTGCCCCCCCCCCCCCCGTCACCCCCCCCTTCGCATCGCGAAGGCTCTCCCGGGGAAAAGGGAGGAAAAAAGACCAAGTCCGCAGCCCCCTGTTTCATTTGTTGCGCTTTTCTTCGACACAATAAAAGTCAAATTAATTGATTCATACCATTAATTACGGTGCTTAGCGTGAAAAGAAACGTTTCCCCTCGATTAGGGCTCTATTGTGCTAATCCCGTGTTCAATCACGGCTGCCGGCGGGGCGGCCCCGCTCCGCGCCTCTCCGCGCCCCTCCGCGGGTCGGGGATGCTGCTGCGACTCCCAGGGCTTCAGGTGGCGAAGTTGAGGCAAGTATTTAGGGAGCCCACCCGGCTGGAAAGTATTTAGGAGCCCACCCCGGGGGGGAGTGGGGAGGGAGATGGGTTTTCTAAAAATCGGGAAACTTTCCCCGAAATATCCCGGGAGCCCCCGAACCCGGTGAAGTTCAAGGGCTGAACGTGAGCGGGAACAGGGGCTGCGCCCCGCAAAGCGATAAAATAATTAAAACAGCCTACGCGGAGGTGGAAACCCCCAATAATGACACCGCCAGAAATAGAAAGTGGGCGCCCATATAGACAGATAGATTTAGCAACAGGAGAAAAACAAACTGTATCGTCCGGATCGATACGGAGTCAAATAGAGACACGGCAAGCACCGGGGAAAGGGAGGATGGACGAAGTTATGATAGAGAGGGAGAAATTAATTACAACTCAATTTGATTCTAATATGGCAAAGCGAGATCCCGGCTGCGAAGCGAGTTAAAAATAAATCCGCAGGCTGAGCCTCGGGGGTGGGAAGGGGGGGGATTGAGGAGGAAAGGCAGGGCTGGGGCAATTTCTGCTTCTGTAATCGTTTTAAAGGAAGGAGAAACCAAAGGTGTCCCCTTTCATCTCCTTAAGCCTATTACTTTCACTAATGAGTTATATAAATCGTTGACCTGACCTGGATTAAACCAGCAATTGTGGTTGGTTATAGACGTGCGGGGGTAAAGGGGCTCGCAGGAGAGGGGCTGCGGGTGAGAAATCCCGGCAAAATAAACACATCCAAGGGGACACACACACACACACACACACACACACACACACAAATATCCCCCGGCCGGGGCCGGAGCGGGGCGAGCTGCGGGGCCACCGCCAGCCCCGGGGCCTGGACACCCACCCATCCCCACCCCCCCGGCCGGGCTTTTCGCTAAAGATGCAGATTTTAAAATGTATCAGCTTTTTTTTTTTTTTTTTCTTAAGGCCTCTATTTGCATGTGTTTGATTTTTTTATTTTATTTTCTTTCTTTTATTTATTTTTTTTTTTAAATTGTAACAAATCGCCTGCAAAACCGGCAGTCCTCAGTGTAAAACGAAATTGGTCATGTTTCCAAAACGGTTTCGGATTTATTTGTATTGGAAATGTATAAACATCCATTCTGTAAAAGGCAACACGTTTAATTAACGATGAGAGAGCAGTTAGGGGCAGAAAGCTAGTAAAATTGTGTGATAAATTTATGGCATTGTTAGCGTGCTTTTAATTATGGCTATTATGTTAATTATTTCACATTAGCATGGAGTTATCAGCAGCATGTCAGATTTAATCAAAACGAGCCTTTCTCTCGAAAATTGTGCTTTTCATTCGCCGCGAGGAGGACGGGGGGTCCCAAACCGAAGCCGCTCCCCCCCCCCTTCTTTATTTATTTAAAAATAAATAAATGAAGGCTTTTAAATAAAGGACTTCCCATTGAAAAAGAGTGGCTGGACGTGATCCGGGCTGGTGCAGGCGGCAGATCCCTTTAGGCTACTGCGAGCAGCGCAGGGAGGCAGAGGAGAGAAGCGACGCCTCTTGTTTTTTAGGAATTCACCATTTTCACCCCCCTCCGGAGAAGGCACTTTATCATTTTGGATCATTCTGTCAAACAATATGATGTTGCTCATTTTTATCTGTCCCGTTTTACAAAGCCCCCGTTCACACTGCCGGCCAGGACAACACGCCTGACTACAAAAGAATAAAAGAGATGAGCCGGGAGAATATAGGATCGCCGCGTGGATCAAAAAGGAGGAAAGAGGAGGAGGTGTGTGTGAGTGTGCATAAATAAATAAATAAATAAATAATAATAATTAAAAAAATTGCCGGTTTGGGAACAACCGGCAGCGGGGCAGGCGGTGAAGTTTTGGGGGGCTCCGTCCGCGCCGAGGTGCGGAGTGGCCGCAGAGCCCCTCCGCGCCCGCGGAGAGCGGCGGTGAACGCCTGGTAAATCCCGGCTGCCCTCCCGGCGCTGTAAGCCGGGCTCGGCCGCTCCGCGCAGCCCCGCGGAACCCCCGCAGGAGCCCCCTCCTCCGGCCGGCCCCGCTCTCCCTTCCCCACGGGAGCGGGGGGCTGCGACCACGGCAGCTGCTGGCTTATTTTTAGAGCATTTCCATTCCTCCGGTTAATTTTAGATCGATTCATTATTTAACCCCAGTTCGCCTTTAGGGAAACCCAAGCTGGGGGCGGCCGGCGCTCCGCGGCCGCGGGACTTTCCCCGTTGCGGGTTGCGCGGCCGCGCAGAGGAGGGCAACTTCGGGAACGCTCCCCCTCCGCCTCGGGGCTGTTGCAGGGGCGAGGGACCGGCGTATTTGCGCTGGCCACTTGCCTCCCTCTCTGCCTCGCCCTCCCCTGGGAGCTGAGCTGCGCGGTGGGGGGATGCTGGCGGAGGGGGACCCGGCGGTGCTGGCCCTGCCGGGCTCGGGGGGGGGTGTGACAGCCCTGGGTAGGACACAGGCAGGAACATCCCGAGGACCAGGCAAAACCAGGCAGTAGCGCTCAGGTGTCCCCCATCATGCAGCCTTTTGGGACTCATAAAATAAACCCCAAATCATCAGAAGATGGCCCAGTGCAGCCTGGAGATTGGGGTGCTTTACAAAGCAGGGAGAGAGCAAAATTAATCAAATAAGTTTAAATACAGAATTATTACCAGGCCAACTGGGCTGTGTAAGCAGAGGAACTCTGCTGCCTTTTGTGCAAGAAGGCTGCAAAGTTACCTGAGGTCTGATTTGGAAAAAAAAAAATAAAAATTCCAAAACCAAACCAAAACCCAAACCTGTTGGCAGTTGTTCAACCGAAATTTGTTTATTCTTTGGATTTTCCTTTTGGAAATCCCCACTTAAAACAAATGGATAGGTGTTCCCAATTTGTGCCTGCAAGCACCCCGTGCCCGCTCCGCAGCCCCGCACAGCCCCGGGTGTCCAGCAGTGTCCATTCCTGGAAGTACCTTGTTCACGTCCCTGTCCATCTCCAGCAATGTGGCTAAAACACATCCTCTGAACACTGCGCCAAATCCCTGTCCCTGGAGGAGGCTCCTGTACTGTGAGGCATAATAATACACCGGCACAAACAGAGGCAAGTGTCCAAAAAATCCTTTAAATTTGCTTTATTTGGCTTTATCGAGGGAAGGGATGGGTGGGAAGGGGTGACCCTGGCCCAGCTGTGGAGGTGGCAGCCCCCAGCGTGGCTCTGCACACCGCAGCTTTCCGGGCTGCGACGTCCTCACCCTCCGGCTTGTGCTCCAAGGAATACCTGGTCAGAGAAGGGATGTGCTAGGGCCATCGCTGCTCCTTCAAAATCCAGGGATGTCTCCTTGCATGGTGGGAGAGGGGAGGCTTGGGCTCAGGAGGGAAGATACATTTTATATGAAGATGCCTTTATTCATCTGAGGAAGAGGGGTAAATCAACATGACAGAATATTTTTCCCTTCTTCTGTGCATGGCCCAAAGGAATGGTGCAAATGGTGCTTCTGATTTGGTAGCAAACATGGGGACGTGCCTCAAAAAGAGGGGACGCAACCCAAAAAAGAAGAGAAAAACTCAAAACAAGGGTCCGCAGAGAGGCGGCGGTGGAAGCTCATTTCAAACCGCTGCCCATGTGTGTTTTTATACTGACTTCGCAGTAGGCAGAAGGTGCGAGGAAGGCACTGCATCTTTTTTCTCAGTTGTTCCCCTTGCCCGTGAGAAGAAGCTAAGGGGAATTCCAGGGATGTGAGGAAATCCCTTTGCTGAAAGCCGCGTTGCTGGGACCCCTCCGTGGGCTGGCCCAGACCTCTGTCCCAGTCTGAAGCTAACGCGTATTTAACCCGGAGACACTGCCGTGAGATTTTGCACATCATGAGAGCGCCCAAGGAACACCCCGAGCTGTTTCAGGATTTATTTTCATTAATCAGGGCAGCCAGGACATCGGCGGGAGCCAGCTTTCCCTCCATGAGCTCTCATGCTTCCCAGGGCTTCGTTTGTTTGGGTTTTTTTCCAGGATAGTTTTGTAAGCCATTCCTCTGGCTCGTGTATAACACCCTCGATTCCCTTTATTAAGCACGGAAAGACAAGCGGTGAATTATCGCTGCTGTTAATAAAATTACTCCGCTAATATTTTTCCCCAACACGTTGAATATTATTGATACGTACCGGATGAAACCCCTCCTGATGCCGGCGGCCGGCACAGGGCCTATGCATCACCGCCGCTCCACATACACCAGCCAAATGGTGCCTTGGTGGGGCGTAAGCGGTGCGCAGGCCTTTTATGGGCCTTCTGCAGAACGGTGAATTTTACCCAAAATGCAGGTTAAAACCCATGCTAGGTATTAATGTAATCAGGTCCGTAATCTCTCTATCAAAAACTCCCCAAGCTCCTCTTCACCTGCTAAACCGGGTAGCTCCTTTTCTGGAGAGCGCTGTAACACATTTTTAGGGGACTCTCTGCTTTTTTTTTTTTTTTTTTTTTCTGTAAAGAAAATATGCATTGCTAAATGCCTCCAAGTCCTGGTTTAGCAGCAGAACAAGGGGAGTCACCAAAGCGCCATCCTGACTTGCCACATGTCTGCGCCGGTCCAACATTTTCCTCCTAAATACAGAATTGAGTTATCACAATTTTTCTATGGAAAGTGGGTGCCCTCCACAAACTTATTTGAAACAGAATCAGCAGCTTCAGAAAGAAAAAAGTCTAGTGTTTTGTTGTTTTTTTTTTTTTTTAAATTCACTTTTTTTTGCCAAAATAATTTAATTTTTTTCTTATTTTTGGGGGCAACACGCACCATTTCCAGCAGAGCAGGTTCCTGCCATTCCCCACAAAGCTTCTTTGTCAGTTTGACCATTAAGGTACTTCTGTGAATTCAATTTAGATCTTTCACCTTATTAGAGGAATCTTGATTAAACATTTTATTAAAGTATTTTAATGCCTTCCAAGGCATGTTGTAAAACCCTACTGATTTCAGAAGCTTCTTTGAGGGCTCAGAGGGAGCGCAAAGGATGAGCGTTTCCAGCACTTGTGTGATGACAGAATGCGTTGGCAACTTAGCTCATGCCTAGGCCAGGATGGATAAAACCAGGGAGGGTTTCAATTTTGGCAAAAATCATTAAAATGTGGTATTTCCAAATGAAAGGGGAGGACGGGAAGTATCAGTATTTACTCCTTAAACCACAACGACATTCTATTTTTGTTGGATTTCCTGCTTTTGCCCAAGTAAGACAGGTTTCCAAGAGGAATTCCAGCTGAGAAGGTGATGAAACAGTGTATTGAGCTTGTCAGGCAGTATTTACAGTCTGTAAATAAAGCTTATTTAGGGGCTCTTGTTAAAATATTACATGATGGAGGAGTTCAACAGGCATGTTTAAATGGATTCTAAGCAACTGGGCAGAGAGAAAATATGTCTGTGGGACCATGAAACATTTATCTGTCCAGAAGGAGAGGGAAAAAAAAGCCAGGAATGATCTATCATAAGGGAGGAAATCTGCACCTCGGCATTTGCCAAAATGTCTTAATTGCTTTGTAAACTCATCTAAATAAATAAAACGTGGAGGGCTGTCGCAGCTCTCTGCTACGAAGGAGCGTGGTCTATGAGGCAGGGGATAAAAGACCTAATCCTGCCCAGGGCTGGGCTCACTCTGCCCCGGGGCTGCTGCGGGGTTTATCGCTGCCAGGGCGGGAGGGTGGGAAGGTTTCACAGCTCTGGACTTGGAGGGGGGTCATGGGGGTGCGCAGGGGCTGCTGTCCCACCGGCAGTGTGACTGAGGTGGGGAGAGACCTCCTGCATCAGCCCTTGGCCATGGACAGGAGCCACTCCAGCAGCTTTTGGCTCTGCTGGAAACTCACAGCTGTCGTGGCTCCTCTTTACTCAGTTTTTTTTTACTGCTGCATGTAAGTTTTACTGGTGAAAATGGTTCTGTGCAATACTTGTAGGTCATTTACTTTGAGGATTCACGCAGCACAGGTGTAAGAGGGCTCTTCCTGTTTTCTTGGGTTTATTTAAAACTTTCAAATTTGTGGGGTTTTTCCCTACTTCCATTGGGAAAATATTCCACTGCCTACAATACACTTCTTGTAGTTGGTCTACATAGGCCATTTATTAATTTTACCTCATTACTGCTTGCTACACCTCTTAGCACCAATGCAGAGTTAACGTTCATTCATAATAAGAAGACATTTGTGCTGACATAAAGCTTTCAAGCCAGTGATCTCAAAACACCGAACGGAAATGAATGAATTTAACTTGTGCAACTCGTTTAACTACCGAAAAGCGTTCTTGTTCCCCAGTGCGGCAAGGGGAGATACTGGGGTCCACTGGGAGCAACCCCAGTTAGTGCCCAACACTCAGGTCTGTCCTCCTGGGATTGCACCCTCACCCTCCTGCAGGTTCTGCCAAGTCCTCTTCCTTCCCCGCTTTTATTCTCTGCCCTGCTCCAAATAAGCTGGGTGATGGGTTTCCTCCTGAAAATCCGAAAGAGATCGTTTCTCAAGGCACGAGGACAGGCTGCATTTTGCCCTAAGAGCGTTGGGTCCCCACAGCACAGGTAACTGCGCCACGGCAATGAAAAAGGACTTTCTGGATTCACTTCCAATGTGCTCTTATTTGGTCCTCCGTGGCTCTGGGGTCGGAGGTTACTGACTGATGCCCAAAAGCGGGCTCTGCACTCTCCAGCCTTTCCCTGAACTGCTCAGAAATAGGAAACGGCTGCAGTTTTTCAAAGGCGAATGTAGTCATTGGGTCCCTATGCCCATGGGGACCTGTCTCTGTGTACGTGTATCTGTAGCCCAGTAACGCGGGTTTAAACTAATTGTGCTTTTCTTGGGATGGGGTGAGGACTCACAAGACGTCAGGTCAGATCCTGGTGCTGTTTCAGGACAGGGTAAAGCTTGCATGGGGTTGGCAGGTGAGGAGGTGGCTCCTCTCTCATGCGTTTGGTTTGTTTCTGGAGTATAAGTGACTTCCATTTATCCCTACAGCCCACAGTTACGGGTCCGGCTTTGTTAGATCTGTCAGGGTCTTCCTCCAAGCACAGGGATGAACTTCCAGAATATTCTTCCAGCCCTATAGCCTGTGTTTCCAGAATTACTTGGCATAACATTTAAACTGTGTAAATTAATGGGACTTAAATATGCGCTTCAAGCTGAAGCTGAACTAGACTTTCATTTTCCAGATAAGTCTTGTTAAAATTTGTAAAGTAAATTTTCATCTTCATATATATGAAATATGATAGTTCTTCCTTCCTTGCTTTCTCCTGATAGATTTTTACTATTTTATATTCATTTTTTAGTGAACCTCGACCCGGAGCAATGGTCATTCCTGGATTGAAGCCGCAGCCAACGCAGCTCCTGAGTAACTTCAGCGGTGCTGGAAGGGTCCCGCAGGGCTGGTTTGTGTCAAGGTGCACCGCTCACGGAGAGATGATGACCGGTGGAGGTTCAGGGCGGGCTGAGACTTTGTCACAGTATCCTGCCTGTTTGGCTTCTGTTAACCACTAACTAATGGCTCAGTCCTGCATCCCTTACATGGACAAAAAAAGGACATTTTCTCAGAAAGATGGGCCAGATCCTTAACAACTTTACTCATGTTGTTGCTTCCATTACAGTACTTATTTGCATGAATAAGAGGGTAAGGATTGGTAAAGATTTTTCGGGCTGTCGTTCTGGGAAGGACATATGTCGAGCATAGCTTTAGCTAACATGTCCTGCATGTTTTACGTGTTTCTTATGTGTGTGAAATGTAATATACTTATATGTTTTGGAGTCATGTATTTAGATATGATCTCATATAAGTTTGGCAGATAAATATGTTCATATCATATAGCACTGACATACTTATTTTCACTTAGGACCGCTTGCATTCAAGGACTTCTTTCTGTGCTTGGCAGAGTCGGTAAGAGCCTTCTTGTTGGCTTAACTAGAACATAATTAGGTCCAAATTTTCCCTTCAAATTGCAGCCATCTGTTTGAAAGGAAACCATGCTATGCAATGTAACCATTATAAGTCCAACGTTAATGTTAGATATGGATCCATCCTGTCAATGGCAAAAAGATTTATGCCTGTCTGCATAAGACTAGATAATCCTTTGAAACAGGAACGATGTTTTAGTTTCTATCTGCCCATGACACTTCAGCAACTCTGGGGTCTTATTCCTTCAAAGGACGATGTGAAGAGGGCTGAGCTGCAGCTCTTGCTCAGGTGAACGGCACTTCCCTTTGCACACAACTTTGTGCAACTTGCTGGCAGAACCACCTGGACAGAAATCTCTCCTTAAATTTACCTTTCTCCCACATTACTTGCCTGAATTCAGGAAGGTAAGGAGGAGGAAGAGGCAGGAGGAGGAAGGTCCTGATTCTGAACAGGCTACGACTCTGAAAATGGAAAGGTTTAAAAAAATTCTGGAGGAGAAATTAAATAAATAAATGCTAGGTATAGAAGTCAAACACACAGTGCCCGACGGGAGAGCAGCGTTTTAATGGCATAATTAGTGAACAATCTTGCTGAAAGGTCTCCGTGCTTGCTGCCCCTTGCTCCCTTACCGTGCTTCTATGGGGCGAGATTTGTCCCTGGGTTCTTCTGGCAAAGTTCATAGATGCAACTTTAAAAAAAGGGGGGAGTATTTTCTGTAATTATTCGTTAACCAATCTACTGCAGTAAATTATGCTCTAGTCCCGTGCCTTTTTGTTTAACACGAATCAGACGAGAGCTTCATATTTAGTTTAATAAACCGTAATTTCTGACAAAGGTAACTGTCACCTTTTGTTTCATTCTGCGCGTTTATTTTTCAAGCACCAGAGCTGACCTCCGAACTCAATCTGCACTTGCCTATTGATGCATAAATATCTGTAATATCACAGTAAATTAAATTCAGTTTTAAAGGGTTTCTATTTAACAATCTGTCAGAACTTTCACAGCGTTTGATTTCTAGTTTCCTCTGTCCACTGACAGGTTTATCTCAATATGGCTTGATTAATGAAACCTTTTATTTGGAGTAAGCATACCTATTATTACCATCATCTCTTAATGCTTGCTTAGGCAACATTGTACTCTGACAGCAGGGCTCCAAAAACTTCCAGCCCCTTCACTCCTTGGCGGAGCGAGCAGGGAGATTTGAGGGCTGGGGAAGGGACAGCGCTGTCCTGCCCTGCACTCTCGGGGGTGTTTGCAAAATCAAGCAGTTTCCCGGTTTGGCGGGTCTGGAAATGTTATTTTCACGGAAGCTGGTGTTAAACATGCCTAATTACAAAGTATTTTGACTTAAGATTAGCAAATGTATGTTTCATTTGTGACTAGTCTTATCCCAGGGATGCGATGGATGTTCTAAAGAGAAGTTCTTAACGAGAATTTGTTGAATTTAGGGAAAAAGTTCTATAGCATAGCCTAGAGAAGTTTGCATAGATTTGGATATCAGACTCATGGACTTCTAATCCTTGGCTTTCCTATCACGGGGCCCCGGGTAAATCGCTTCATCTGTCTGTGCTGTAGTCCCATCTCCCTGACGGTCACGCGTAACAGAGTAAATGGAGTTACACCCATGGAAGGCAGAGCAAAACTGCACAAGCTGAGAGAAGAGTCAGGGCAAAACATTCCTATTTTTCTCTGTTGAGTGGGCATAGTAACACTTACTGCACAGGAGGGTTTGGAAGTGGAATTACGGACTCCACCGCGCTTTCAGCACGCAGCGTTGCTGTTGTCACCACCGACAGCTCTGCAGCAGTGACTTGGATGAAAGATGAGGTGCTTTGATACCCTTAACGAGACAGAAGCAAGGAAGTAACCATCAAGTTGCTGCCCTGGAGTAGGAAAAGATAAGGGCTGTGCTTTTCATCCCTGTGAGATCTTTACCTTTAAACATGTTAAGAACTGCGCCTTTCCCTGGGCTCCCCAAGGATTATGCTGCTTCCCAGCTTGTACAGGTGGTGGGTGAACTTGCAGCCCCACAGGGAGCAATGGGAGCTCTGACACTGACTTCAGCAGTGCCGGGGTTCACCGGAAGTTTGATCCCATTCTTGTTCTCGTTTACAGCTGGGGTTTGGGCTTTTTTACCAAACTGCTCCTCCCTGGGACTTCTTGGTTGCAGACTCGATTGTTCAGACCCTGTCAGGTTCTGCCGAGTCCAGTGCTTCTGAAAATGAAGACCCCACCTCCCAACCTGACCACCTAAAAAGAGATTGAATAACCTCGGTGGGCTCTGACAGCTGGGTTACCTCCAGCTTTCCAGGGACACCCTTTGCTTTTAGCTCTCCAACGTCTCCAAGAGACTCTACTTGAAGTCCACATCCCGACGCAGTCAAGGCCAAAGTTCCCACTAGTGTCGGTAAAGGTTTGATTGCTGTGCGTGCCAACATAAGGATCACATGTGTGAAATGTCACACATGATATGTCACCCCAATTAGTCACAAATCCCTTTTGCGTAGAAATATAAAGAACTTCCATGTCAGCATTATGTAACTATTAAAGACAGGAATAATTTTTAAGGTGATTTGTGTACTTGTTTCTACGGAATGAAAATATTTCAAGAGGTTTATTTCATTAAGACAATAATCAGCATCAGGAAATACATTCTCAGTTCTGCGTTAAGACCCAGAGAGTCACTGTCATTCCTATATAAATAACTCACATATGAGGATTATATTTATCTATCAGCAGGCGCATACAACGAGCACACACAAAAGCATATACAGTGCTTTGCACATATATACTTGATCACAGAATATTTTCACAGTGTAAAAAGTTGGAGAAACACAGTAGAAGCAAATTGTATATTTTCAATCAATAAATGCAACATGGCTCAATGGCACCGCACACATTGCGTGCTTCTGCAGTACCAGGAGCGGTACTTTCAATAGAGAAATGCTTTTGATTGTCATAAAAATGTTTATTTGCTAGAAAGTGCAGACTTCTGCTCATGCAATCCTCCTTGTAGAATTATTATAATTCTCCAACACGTTTCAGACTTTTTGGGTTGTTTCGCACTCTGCTTTTTAACCTTCAACAACAAATATTGTTGTATCATGAAGACAGCAAATCCAAACAATTACATATGTAGTCCAAAGGCATACACAAGAAAATCAATATTTGACATCTTTGCAACTCCCTCTTTGGAGCAGCGCTCAATAGCTCTTATTCATTATACACTTATATCTCTTTCAGATTCGCCTTTGTCACCAGAAACCCATTTTTTTTTCTCCTTTGACTTCCACATAACTTCTTTGCCCTGTACTTTTACAGATGCCTTCTGGCTATAAATACTAATGAAATCTCTTTGCTTAATTCAATTTTGCTGGTACACTTACAGTTATGACCTAACTTTCCCACGAGAGAGACTGATTGAACATTCCAATACCTTATGGATGGGAGCAAACACTCCACAGAACTGGACTGACAATTTCCATAATTATAGAATTCACAGCCTAATGACCTTAAAAAACAATAAAAAGATCTCTTGTTAATTCCATTTCTGTTACTGACATTCAAGATATTTCATTTTTCACAGGACAACAAATTTACTTTTTATTTTCAAAAGAGCAGTCTATCCTTTTACCCTAGATTAAATTTTCTGAATATTGAAGGATTTCATTGAATATTTAGCATTTCTTTGTCTTTTAAAAGTTAGAATATTTATGATCCTTAGAATGCTTCTGACTGATTTATAGCAATCAATTATAAGAGTGCGTTTTCAAATAGCCCTTTTAAAAATGAAGAATAGAATAATTAAAAAGATCAGAAGTCCTCCCTTGCATATAATTATTTCATTATTTCATTACAGTGCAGAAATTGTTTTTGCTGACTGTGAACAATTTTAATTGAGCAAAATCTGTATTAATATACGATAGCAAGCAGTTCTTCCTAAGAAATAAGATCACTAATTGCCTAAATTTTTATTCAGCACAGTGAGCCTTAAAAGCCACATTGTAATATAAACCTAATCACTAGGTACAGCGGATACCTTTGCCATAGTGGAGACATTCCCAAAGCATAACCTTGCTGTACAGCTAATTTATTCCTTCAACAGGTTTATTGCTGCATGAAACATTTGTTTGGGTGCTGGTTTGTGGCAGGCTGAGAGCAGAGAGCTTTGCTGCCAGCCTGCCCGTGCCACATGGCCCGAAAGCTGGCTCATGCCACATATGGCCACCTTGTCCCCACGTTTTGGTGGGGACACTTCCACGGGTGGCCGTGTGTCTTGCCTGCATTGTTCTTGTTCCTCGCTTTCCATTGCTTGGCTCCTCTCTCCAACTGCTCTGGGGTTTCTATCTGCTCAATGGAGAGAGAGAGAATCACCACCAGAGAGAAATTAAAAGCGGGAGCCTGACTTTGGTCTCTTGAATGACTGCATGGACAAGGTCTCCTCTCACTGTAAGGTTCTGGGGAGCTTCTGCTGTTGCTGAAAGTTCTAAACTGTACATACCCCACCCTGCACCACCTACTGGGAAGGTAGAGATGTTTGCTGTAGGGTGGGTTTTGTGTGGGCTTACTTTGACCAGGAGATAATTAAAGCAGGGACCAGTCTTTAATCTGCTCATGCTGTTGTTGATCTCTGCATTGGGTGCTGTGGTCGGGCAGACACCCCAGGGCTGGTGTCTACCTCATGAACCCCAGTCAACTCCAGGCACTGGGAGGAAGCTCCAGAGAAACAGAAGGGAGTTCTGTGCACTTAAATTGGAATGCTAGTATGTGTTTCACTGTCACTGGTGCCTCCTCTCTGCATGGAGGGATTTGTCTTGTCCCATGGACTCTCTGCTGCCTATTGAAAACCACCCTTGTGCCGGCTGGACTGAAGCTCCTCTGGCCCCGCGTGACATACCAAATTGTCCTCTGCTTTGCAAACACACACTGGGTCACTTGGCCACGGTGGTCCTTCCTGGTGCTTGGCACAAGGGAAGATGGGACTTGCAGGAAGGGTGAGCCTGGGCTGCCCCCGATAGTGTGGGCACTGATGGGGCTGTATAGGAGGCTGTAGGGCCAAGACTATAAGGGCAAGGCTATAGGGCAAGGGCACCCACCAGCTGTTGCTTGTTTCCAAGCCCTCCCCAGATGCTAGTGTATAATATTCCTGCGCCCCAGGCACAGGCAATCCATTCCTGTGTTCAGCTCCCAAGTTGAGCTCAACATTTCAGTTGGGTTAATGATATAGACCCCAAGAAATACCAGTGAGGTTGGCTCAGAGTCCTTTAACTTAAGCGTGGCCAGCAGATTGAGGGAGGTGATTCTGCCCCTCTACTCCATTCCCATGAGACCGCACCTGGAGTACTGCATCCAGCTCTGGGGCCCCCAGTGTAAGAAGGACATGAACCTGCTCGAGTGAATCCAGAAGATGATCAGAGGGCTGGAGCCCCTCCGCTGTGAGGACAGGCTGAGAGAGTTGGAGCTGCTCAGCCTGGAGAAAAGAAGGCTTTGGGAAGACCTTAGAGCCCCTTCCAGTACTTAAAGGGGCTACAGAAAAGCTGGGGGGGGACTTTTTGCAAGGGTATGTAGTGATAGGATGAGGGGGAATGGTTTTAAACTGGAAGAGGGGAGATTTAGATTAGATATTAGGAAGAAATTCCTGACTGTGAGAGTAGTGAGACACTGTCCCAGGTTGCCCAGAGAAGCTGTGGATACCCCTTCTCTCAAAGTGGTCAAGGCCAGGTTGGACAGGGCTTGGAGCAACTTGGTCTGGTGGGAGGCGTTCCTGCCCATGGCAGGGGATTGGAACTGGATGATCTTCAAGGTTCCTTCCAACTCTAACCATTCTATGATTCTATGAACTTAATCAGAGATGTTTTTTTAGAATGAAGCAAAGTCTTTTTAATAAATGATAACACCTTAGCTGGCACAGTGCTGGGCAGACAGCTTGCAAGAGCTTCTGCCTAAGGTCTCCAAGCTTGACAAGAGGAGCGTGCAAGTCTGAGTCGGAGGCAGCATGGTGCCTGGAAGTGCAGATGTGGTGTTATCAGGAAATGGTCGCTGCAGGAGAAATCTGGAGTTTGTCTGATGTGCAAGTTTCTCCTGTCACGGCATAGTTATTTCCGGGGTGCTGGGGGAAGACGCAAATGGGGCTGCTGCTGGTTTGTGAATAAGACCCTTTGTCAGTGCTCAGCTATGCCCCACCCCCCACCACCCCCCCCTCCTCTCAAAGACTGGCTGAAGCCCATCCAAAGAAGAAAAGTGGAAATTAAAGATAATATTCTGGGCCGACGCAGCAGCCTTAATATAGTGTCTGAATGGGAGAGAAAAAGATTTATAATTACCTCAAAGTGAGGCTGGAATTTTCCTCCTGTGCTCACTGCTTTCCAGTCCCACTGTGAAGTCTTAAATGCAGTTCTGGTGCCAAATTAACACTGTAGCGTTAAAGTAAGAACAGTAGAAGTACTAGTACCAATAACACCCGGCAGCAATCAAACACAGCCACATTAAGGATTGCCTGGCAGCAGATGTGATGTATCCCTCTGCTATTCTGTAGTGGCAGCCCTCAGGTACATAGTTATAATTCCTGAGAGAGGCAGGCTCTGGAGATGACACATGGAATAGTTACAATCTATCATGAAAAATTTTCAAGGATGAGTTAATGATTTTGTGCAATTTCCAGACCAGTTAGCAGAAGACTGGGAGCCTGGAAGCCAGAGTTTGCCTGGGCTGTAGCTCCCCAGGAACAAGTAACTGTTTTTTCTTTGTGTCTCAGTTTCCACATCTATAAAACGGGTAAAGATCCTGCCTTTTCTGTGAAATTATTTAAATCTATTTCAGAAAAACGCTGTATAGGAAAAACCCCAGAGCAGAAAACGGGGGTTATAATCAACCCAACTCTTCTTGAAGCAAAATCAGTGCTAAAACTCATGCTAGGTAAATGCATTTGTTATTGCTGAACAGCTACATCCCATGCTTGCCTGAAGAAGTTAGACAGTGTAAGACAGGGAACGTGCCTTTCTTTCTTAGTGACTTTGATGTCTGGTATCTGTGCCCAAGTGGACACATGGGCGTTTACATCTCAAGCATCCCGATCCTTGTAACTCAGCCCCGCTGCCTGCCCTGCAGGCTGCAGCTAAAATTCATTTTTGGCATCCAAATGAGATATGTGCAGTAATCCAAGCTATTGATGCTGTAAAACAGGCCACTTTGTGTCCACTGGCCCAGTTTGTGCACAGAACATGGTCACACACACCGTCCCAATGAGGAAACGACTAAAGCAGGATCGAACTGGGCCAAATTTACTATCCTCTTCTGCAGGTGGAGGTGGGAAATATTGGATACTCCTTGCGTACATGCTTGTTCCTAGCTGAGGTCTGCTGTTGCATGAGTGGTTTTCATTCATGTAAGCAAGTCTTGCACCTTCCCAGGTGAGCTCTGCTCTGCTGTGGGCTTCCCTAGTGATGGACATCACAAACAACAACTCCTCTACAAACCCCGCATCAGCGCAATTTCCTTCCCAGTCACAGAATCACAAAATCACAGAATCACAGAATGGTAGGGGTTGGAAAGGACCTCTGGAGATCACCTAGCCCAACCCCCTGCCAGAGCAGGGTCACCCAGAGCAGGCTGGACAGGAACGCATCCAGGCGGGTTTTTAATATTTCCAGAGAAGGAGATTCCCCAGCCTCTCTGGGCAGCCTGTTCCAGTGCTCGGCCACCCTCAAAGGAATGAAGTTTTTCCTTATGTTGAGATGGAATTTCCTGTGTTCCAGCTTGTGCCTGTTGCCCCTTGTCCTGTCGCCGGGCATCACTGAAAAGAGTCTGGCCCCAAAAGTTGGTTTGCAAAGGTCTGAAGCTTAGTTTCCCAGCCTGTGACAAACTGCTAACAGTCTGCTCCTCCATACATTGGCTGAAAAACTAAAACGTTGGGAAAGAGCCTCGGTGCCTCCACTGTCCATTCATGCTGGGTATTCCCCAGAGCTGCTGGCACCCAGTACCCTGCTCCCTGGGTACCAGCCCAGCAAGGCTGGTCCTCACAGCGCTGCGGGACTCTGGCAAGGAGAGGAGGCTCCAGCTGCATCCAGACACATTTCTGAAGCACTGACCCTTGGCTCAGAGCTCAGTCCTTTGAAAACTTTGGCACTTTTACTCTGGTGAGCCCTCTTGGAGCTTCCTCAGTGCCCAGGGTAATCTGTAGCAGGTCAGTTCCCTCGCGGTCCCAGGACAGCTGTGATGGCTGCGTGTGTTACAAAGGATTTGAACTGCCATCTGTGTCCTTTGTGCCTGCTCATGGCTTCTTCCCCTGTGCCCGGGAAGATGGAGAAGGTTATTTGTCTTAAGAACATTTTCTCCGTCTCCCTCTTTGTTGTGCAGCAGTGTCAACAAGCAATTTGCTTTCTCTAGCATAATTCATTCTGTTTGGGCCCTAATTGTCCCTCCCTGTACGTGGCTGGCTGCTTGCCTAGCTATTCCCAGGCTCTCCCTGGGGTGTTTCACAGAACTCCGTCGAAGCAGGGTCAGCCCTTGGCTGCCAAGCGATGGTTAATGTGCTGCTCATCTCCCCCACGCAGAACAGGGACTGCTTCGAGGGGTTCCCATGGTGCCTGATGTGAGTGGGGATGGAGAAAGCTCCAGGCAAGCACTTTGGGGCAGTTTACGATATTACTGCCTCCAAGATAGCTGTTGTGGTGGGAGGTTGCTACTGCTCAATTCCCAGCCCTCCTGTGGAGCCCTGCTCAGAAGAGGGCAGCTCTGACAAGATGTGGGACTGGTGCTATCTTCTTATTTGGACAAGAAACCAAAGGCTTTCTCAGCTTCCTGTTTGAGATGTCTCATTTGGCCCCTTGCAAATAGTTTATTTGATGTTTGTGTAGCCTAGAGAAGAGACGACATGTCAGGACTGAATTATTGGCACGTGTAACCTGGATCTGGTTTGTGTAGCCCATGTGGTGGCAACAGCTAAGGCAGTGTGTGCTCCTTGGGACTCCAAAATGGACCTGCCTATAGTTGATTGCTCCCTTCTCCCAGTTCACCCTGTTCCCAGGCATGCCTGTGCATGGTGGCTGGTGCACATCCGCTGGGGCAGAGGAGAAGGGTGGGAGCGGGGATGTGGGCATTTGCTCTTCCTGCACCACCAGCGCACAGCACCCATCCGGGGCCTGGCAGGAGCCTGGTTGTGGCAGAGGGACCTCAGTGCGGGCTGAGCTAAGATGCAGATGTTACGGTTTGAGAAATCCACAACAGTTTATTGTCATTTAGACAATTATTCTCTCCCCCGATGACCCCTCCCCACCTGGGAAGGGGAATCAGGGAAAACCAAGGAAACCTGATGGTTGAAATACAAACAGATTTAATCAAAGGATAAGACTAGATAATTAAGATTAATAACACTAAAGAACCAATATTGATCCCAATACCAATATAAAATATACAAGGATTATACTCAGCCAATTCTATCCGTAGGAACTTGTGTATTCCCAGCAGGGGACAGCAAATGTTGGACACTGCGAGCGCTACAGCTTGGGAGGAAGGAAAGGGATCAGGGGTCTGGCACAGGGGCAAGAAGTTCTTGGGATGGCAGCCATCAAAGAAGAAAGAACTTTGCAGCAAACTTTCTAATTTATATTGAATGTGATGTTCATGGTATGAAATAATCCTGTTGGCCAGCGCGGGTCAAGTGCCCAGGTCTCGCTCCTCCTCATCCCTGCACCTGGCAAGCTCAAAACCACTGAGAACTTGAAACCCGCACACCAGAGCTGGCTATAAAGTAAGTATTTTCACAAATTCAGACACTAGATTCTTCTAAAAGTGCAGTTTTCCCAGGCATTAGAATAGAAATTAGTCTTGTGTCACTCAAACCAGGACAGCAGAGAAAGGGGAAAGGTGCCCGTCCTCTGTGCTGCTGCAGCTGGGCTGACATCAGTACCCAAATAATCTTATTTAAAGCTAAACTCATATAGGCATACATTGCACTGCGCTGTGCAATCATTAACAAAAAAACCACCCAGACTCTTCCCTTTTTCACCAGGATGATATTAGGCTTAATTAATTAGCACTTTAAGGTGCCTAGATAGTATGTTGATGGAAAATTATAGCTTTTTCATCCATTTTCACCCCTAGGTGGTCAGAAAAGAGTTGGCATTTCACTTATGGATGCAATGGAGGCCCCTCCATTGCATTCAAAATTCTTCAAGGTGAAGAAGACCTCACAGAGGCCTCTTGCTTCCTCTAGGTGACTCTGATGGCAGGAATGGTTTAAAGGGACGAAAAGCCATGCCCTAGGGCAAAGGACTCCACTGAGCTCAACCCAGAGCAGGTTAAGGAAGACTTAATGATAACACAGAAGTTTCTACAAGAACAAGAAAAATTTCATCAAGGTCTTTTCAATCTATATCATTCAAGTAAGACAACAGTGAGGTGCAAGAAGGTGCAAGGTCAGGCTAAAAATCAGTGTTTTTAAGTCTGGGGAACAATTCAACAAGAGGCCCAGTGGCTTGGGCTTTTGTTGGAGATTTTAAAATCAGGATTGCTCATTTCTTTGAAAATGATGCTGGAGTTTAAACAAGAATGAAGGCAGTGCCTGTGATCCCAAGGGTCTCTTCCAACCTAGACAATTCTATGATTCTATGATTCTATGTGAGAAGAGACTGAGGGATTCTCAATGTTCTTGCTGGCTTTATAGTCTCTCTATAGATTGTCCAAAGCCCTGGTCCTGCCCTCACCTCCATCCCTGCAGCGGAGCCATTAGGAAGGGGCTATATCCCTCATCACTGCTAAATAAGCGGAGTTGCCTGGCTTGGGTCCCCTGGGAGGATTTTGGACTTCTGGGTGGTGCAGAGGGCAGCAGGGCTGGTCTCCCCTCATACGGGCAGGAACTCATGGGTGCACCATGCCCTGCCCTGTCATCTTCCTCCCTTTGATGCCAGAGAAATCATGGGAAGATTTAAACCTCAGGAGTTCCCCAGAGGGATTTGGTGATTCATCCTGAGCTCCCTGTGCAGCCGGTTTATACTGCAAAGCCATTTCTGCACCGTCCTCCTCCCCAACACCACAGACACGCACTGCACCTCCAATGGTAAAAACCAGAATGTATCTCTTAGAAAGCCCCCAAAAAAATCCACTTTTCTTTTATAATAATATTTCCACAGGCCAAGCAATTGATGGCTGGACTAGAGGAAAACATACATCTTTGCTTCCAAGTAATAGGCTGCAGATTTGCAAGACTAAATCCTTTTAAAAACCCAGAATCACATCCATTCAGTCCGTAAAAGAAAAAGAAGTCTAATTTGATAACATTATACGTAAAGCACTTTCTAGACTGAGATATATTCTAGGCGTGCCAGTTATATAATACGGAACAAGCTGGGGGAAAGGACTTGATCACATTCAGATGACACTAAATTATCTTATGACACAGGCTGTATCTTTTTTACAACAGAAAATGGAAACAACTGTGTCCTTGACCTTCAAAAAGGAATTGACTTCCCTAGCTTAACTATTCAAACAAACAACTGTGTACTCTCTTCAATTCCTGTGATAATTTTGATTTACTGTAAATGACTGAATTTAATGAACTAAATTATGCTATTTAAATGCATTTTGTGAATGGTATTGTAGTTTGTTACTAAGCATTATGTCTATGCTAAAGTGTGCTGTAAATGATATGATATGGAACATATGTGCTGTATTCATAATTTAACTGTTGCTATGGAGTGCCTTCTTCAATAGGCTTCTTTGAAAAACGAGTTCTTTATTTACCTGGTGAAATGAAGGTGATTTCTCAGCAAATCTCTAGGTCTCACTGACCTTGAAAGAATTACAGTGCTAATATTTTCACACGGATGAACTGTTCTTCAATAATTTTTTCAAAATAGATGGCACAAATAGGTTTTCCATTAATGCTGGAACATATTGCATGTTTTCTAATCTCACTTTTCTTTTTGTTTGAACAAATGTTTATTACAGCTATTGCAAAATGACTCCCATCCTCATTAGTGATAACAGATTTTTGAGTTCAGAGCTGGATCTCAGGGTTTGGACATGATTTCCACAAATGCCTCCAGCCTGATGCTGCAGAGACAGCCAGTGCCCAGCTCCTGTGTCCGGCCGTGCGATGCAACGTGCCTTACGCTCCTCATTGGAGCTGTTGCCGAAGCACTTTGCACATTCAAATTTCTGTGTTTATGCTGATTTTTTATATTGAACTGAAGCACTAAAACCAATTTTTTTTTTTTTTTTTAAATGCCATTGTTGGCCCTGCAGTTTTTGTTTGTCACTGCGGTGGTTGTGCTGTGGGGAACAGGGCTGTGAGACTATCTGTTTTCCATCTGCAATCTGCCTCTCAGTGTCTTCAGGACCAGTAACCGTTCAGCCTCACAGGAACTTGTAGACCATACTCAGGTCTGCATAGGGACAATCTGTGGCTTTTCTGGAGATCCAACGTGATCTTCTGCAGAAGCTCTGAAATGTGTGCTCCTGGATAGACGTGTCTCGCTAGTGAGTCCTCCTTATTCTACTGCCCTTTTTGCAGCTTGGTTATGAGATGGCAAAAACACCTCTGTATTTTGGTAAAGCACACTGTCAACTATGAATCAGATGCAAAAGCCCAAGTGGTTGCTCTTGATAGCTTTTTACAATCCTAACCCTGTATTTGAGCCTTACTTTCAGATGCATCAGCGATCAGTGTCTGGAGCATGGTTTAATATGTGGTATTAATTAGACAGGATACCACTAATAAAAGACCAAATCCTGATTCCAGCAATATCATGCAAATTAAATAGTAATTGGAAGTGGCAGGAACACATGTCTTTAGCTAACTAGATCACTTACTGGACAATGTGAAGTTTGGTTAAACATTTAAACAAACTGTACAACCATCCAAATGTAGCAGAACACTGGCAGGGTGCATTTTCTTCTGCATGAGATGAATGTGATGCCTTTAACTCCAGAAATCCAACAGGTACTTTGACAAGTTGGTGCTATTTACACTAGAAACCTTACATATGATAATATAGCACGTTTAAAGGGAAAAGGCTACCTAAACACATTTTTTTTATACTGAAGGCCACAAATTTTACTGTAGCTGCCCCTACAACTGTTTGCAAATTTTTTCCTTTAATGCCTCTGTACTAGTCAGGGCCGCATAGCTAGTGGTCAAAAATTAAGGATGTTATATGTAAAACGATATATAAAAGTAATTCTAATGTTTTCAGAAAATGATGGGGAGTTGAGTAAAGCCTCTAGAATTTCAATGGCTACTTTTAAATTTGAAGCCTCATTTCAGATTTTTCATATTCTTCTTTCCAAAGTACTTTCTGAGAGCAAATAACAATGCAAGAAAATCCTGGCAACAACAGGGAAGGATTTTTACAATATCCAGAAACATATCAGTCTTCATACAATGTGCATTTAATGGGTCAAATAAGGACACTCTTTAAAGTACTGATGAAACATTGAGCCATATATAATACCACCTTTTAATTAATTTGAACATTCACAATAAATTATGGCTGGATTTCATAACTGTCATCAACCATCAGCTTTCAAGGAGAACAGCTGAATTTTCTGAATATTGATTCCTTTGGAAAACCTAGCTCGTTTTAACTAGATTTTGTGTGCTACCATTGCAAACAAATGTAGCAAATATTGTAAGGGATTTTTTAATAGCCATATTTCCAACAACATATATCACTGTTGGCATTTTTATATGTACAAAGGCTCCTCCTGGAGGTCAGTTGTGTTGTTAGATGCCCTGCTCCACAGCTTAGCATACACAGGTGGAGTTTTGCAGACCAGTCTGGGTGTATGTCAGAAAATGTACTTGAAAACCAAACTGTCAAAAATGTAAAACGAAACACATATGGTGTGCTTAAGAAACTCTTGCTGAAAAGCCTGTTCCTAAATGTTTACTAACCAAGGGGGAGCGGGTCTGTCAGTTTGGATGTGTCTACAGAGGAAGAAAAACCTGAAGGCAATGTCATGTTTTCATTTTCTCTTGAAAAAATAAACAGAAAGAACTACTGAAGGAACCATGCTCACGCCTGCATGGTGCACAAACAGCAAGGCCTCCTCCAAAAAGGGATAATGCTTCCCAAGACCTGTCTAACATGGGTACCACCGAGCATCTCCTGCTGTGGGGAGCTTGAGCACGTAGCCAACATGTCCAGGAGGATGAACAAAGTTTGGACCTGAGTTGAAGCTCAGGTTGTCACCTTCCTGAAAGGCTGCAGGGCCAAGGCGGAGGCTGCTGCTTCAGCGAGGGCGGTGCTGGGAGCAGGCGGGGACCCCTGCCCACCACCCCTGCCGGCACAGCTCCGCTGGTGGGGTTCGTCCTCTAGCACTTTGTCGGCGCTGTTTTTATTTTGGGTTAATCAACTGCAAACCAAAATGATGTGCAGAAAGTGGATAAGGCCTCTTGAGCCAGGAATTACCATGGCATGAGCAGTCTCCCCTGGGTACCTGCTCTGCATTGTGTACCGTAATTGTGCGAGAGAGAAGGAGCTATTTTTCAGCAAGTGGCTATTGGATACTTCCTGTGCTGCATATCAACAACCAGATCTTGACCCAGAAATGTCAGTCCCCGCTCAGAGCAGACAAGGAAGCATAATTAGAGATGCTCTGGCAACGTATTTTAGCACTGACGGTGACAATGTTTAAATTTTTAATCAGGCATGTAACATAAAAAGCACATAACATGAAATGTGAAAAGAAAATTGGCAAATACCGACGTGCTGTTTGACACTTTATTTCACTGAAGGAAGTGAACATCAATAAACATTATTTATCATAAATGACAGAGAGGAAGGCGTGTTTCTAATAAAAACCTTCACATAGCAAGGGGTGAATCTCATAAAAGCACTCTTATAGTACTGTAAAAGCCATGCTGGTCCAGATCACAAAAGGAAACACAGAGACCTTTCTTGTGAAGCTGTGATATGCACCCAGATGTGTTCCCTCATGACAGCTGGCTTTGGGGGTCCCCCCAGGGTGCAAGGACCCTCCTTTACCTGCCATGTCCAGATGTGGCACAGCTCCGAGCCCTGTGGTGGATGACACACAGGTACCTGCACGTGTGATACAGCAAATGTTCCTACCAGGTCTGAGGCTCAGCCCTTCAAGAACAAAATATCCTGTGGCAAATTTTGCTCAGTGCTGGGAAACATTGAGCTCACTAGTCAGATAATTCTAGCTGGAATATTAGAGACAAATCTAAGAGATGGGGTGGGATGCAGCTGTACTGATTCAAGGTGCAAATGGGGAGCCATTGTGTGACCCTCTCACAACAAAACTTTTACAGTCTCTTCTTGTTTTTGTAAAGCCTTTCAACATCAATGTCTCTGCAAACTGTTTGGCACTTTCTCCTGCCTAAACTCCATCCTTCTCACCATGCTTATTTGATGGGGGCTCTGCTGAGCGAGGCCCTGTGGTGTTCTGAGCCTGGAGAAGCACTGAGCTCGCTTTACAGGGCTAGATGAATGCACCCAAAAATGACTTGAAGGAAGTGCTAAGGTGCCAATCCAAGTATGCCAAAGTTAGAAAAGGCCTGATTTAGGGCTATTCTTGTCACTTTAATTTGTCTCTGTCGTATGCCCGAATAGAGAGAGAGTCTCCAACTGACTGATTCCAGCTTCTGCAACAAAAGAAGTACAAACTTAGAGACAACAACCCATTAGTGCAGTGCACCCTGTGGCAAACAGTGTGCGATTGCTTCTGAAGCCCACGTGAACATGTGCACACGCTCTGCTCACTTCCCAGTCTCTGGAGCTCCTCTCAGCCTTCTCTAGCTTTAGTTCCCCCTTTCCTCCCACTTGAAAATCCCCTTCTCTTCCAGTCCTAGTCCCTGACATCTGCATCCCTGTTCCAGGTGCCCGTGTTTTGCCTCCTTACTGCCAGGTCTGACTCTTGTCTCCTCTGCACCAGGGTTATGTTTTCGTGGTCTGTGGTGTTGGGATGTTGTGGGGGAAGAGCTGAGAGCGCAGCGGGGAGAGTGGTCTGAAGCAGGAGGGAGCCTAGGAAGTCCTGCTGAAGTGACAAAGCTGTGGGCTGCTCTTCTCTTGCTTGCTCTGATGGGATCATGGTTGCCTGGCTGATGGGAGCTGTGGGAAGAAGCAATGTGCTATGGGCAGAGTATTAAGAGAATGTAGTTGACAAACCCTAAAACCTCTAGTCAGTTTTTTTTGTTTTTTTTTTTTTTTTAACTTGACCAAATCCAGACAGTTTTTGTGGGAAGAGTCAAGAGTTCATTCCCAAAAGCAACGGAAGCCTTGCAGCCAAATTTTAAGTACAAACCATACTGAAGTGAGATCCCCTCAGTGAGATGGTCATAAGATTCCTTTTAATGTGGGCAAAATAAAATCTTTTGCCTTGTCCTTGTTTTAAGGAAGATGTGAATCTGGCCTTTTTTTTTCTTCTTTTTTTTTTTTCTTCTGAAATATAGCAAGATAATCCAGCTTGAGGCAGACAGTCTTCATGGGACATTTCTTCTTAAACGGGTAAAGGCTGGTAAAGATATGGGCAACTGAAAGCAGATTTGTACAATGGGAAGTGTCAAACAAGCTTAACTGTAGGCACCGATCTGCCCCACTCTTCATGGTGTTCACAATAACCTGTCATGGGAGCCTGCCTGGGTTAACTCCTGGATGATCACAAGCCTGCATGTTGCTAATGATAGCATCGTTGGCTGAAATATCTCCACATTTATTGAGTTTTATATTCCAATTTTGTGTCTCTGTTTTATCCTGCTTTTTCTCTTTTGTTTTCCATTCCCGTCATGCTGTTACACTAATATTTTCCATCTTGGTTCCAAGGGCTGCCATCATTAGCTCCTGCACCACGTGAACATTTGTGTCTCTCCATCAGATTTGTGAGGAGGCTGCTATGGCATGGCCTGCCTTCATGGCACTGTTTCCAGATAGCAGATGGTGACAGCTCAGCACTGTCACCCGAGGCAGCCGGGGTGAGTTCTCTCTCTTGGAAGCATGCACCGTGGTAGGGGCATGTGTTCAGACCAGGGCATGGCTAGAACTGGTCAGAAAGCCTGGGGTATGTGGGCAAAGAAAGAAGATAGAAATGCGTGTTTTTTTGTTTTTTGTTTTTTTTTTTTCTAAAGAGAAGTAGTTTTGCATTTATTTCAAATCGAGGCAACTGATAAAATGCTGTGTTGTCAGCCCTCACAACCCAGCAGGAGTAGCTGTTTCTATTACCTAGAGACATTACTGCACAGTACCTTAAGTTAAGTTCCATCACACAGTGCTTGGTAGTTATGACAAAGGGTAAATTTGCGTCACAGGAGGAAATCAGAGTTTATGACTGGACTGCTTGTTGTCCTTTAAACTCTATGGACTTGGTCAAGCACAAGGCAGTTTACGCTGGTCTAAAATCCCAGCCGAAAGCCAGGAATTAATGTTAATCCCAGCTCCCTACCCACTTTTGGGGTACTGGACAAACATTTTCAGATGAGATCCTTACATTTGATTTCACTAGGATTTAGATACTGAAGGATTTGGGTCTTAACCTCTGCTCTAGTTTCCCAGCTGAAAGACAGTAGTAATATTTCTCTGCCATACAGCAGACTTGCAGTGAGTAATTATTTCATATTTGTAGACTACATTGGAAAGAATGTGCTCCATATTGCTGACATTATTAACTTTTGGAGTCTAAGATGGAGCTGTAGAAGTGCCTCTGTGCTGTGCAGTCCTTGCTGCTCTTGAAATCCAATGAATATTTAGAGGGTTTGACAGGAAAAACTCTTAAAAACAAAAAGAAATCCTTCCACACAGCAAGAATTTGGGGAAATAATAGGGAACTATCAGCACACAGCCTGTCTCCTTGTTGCAAAGTGAGTGTGTTTCCAGCCCAGATAAAAGCCCTATTTACTTATCTTGTCAGCTGATTTTTTGAGCGTGTTGCAGAGGGTTGGAGCATGCCAGGGTAACCGAGTCGACTTGCAGAGAAGACTTACTCAGGCAGCAGACGCGTAAGTAGAGGTCAGGGTTAGCATGGACGGGGCACAGGGTCTGGTGAGTGGATGAGATATGCAGAACAACAAATAAATGTAATGTGGGACAAATCTTAGTCATATGGTCATAGAGCTCACACCTCCCTCTGCCCCGGTCATGCATGTCAATGCAAGTTAAGTTAGTACTTACATATTTTCCTCAACAGGAACGAACTTTATTTGAATAGACTCTGTCAAGTCCCTGTTTACTATTTTAGAAATGAGAGGTATGTCCTGGCCTGATCACTCAATCCTCTGAACGTGTGGTGACAAAATTTCTTACTAAATAAAACATCCCTCTCTCTGTATATATGTCTGTACGTATATGTGCGTGTGCATGCAGACATGCGTGTATGTGTGGGCATTCAAAATTCTATTAATTTGATGTACACTGTGCAGGAATGTGAGGAAACAAACCCGTAACTTTTCATATAATACAAAGAAGCCTTAGGCAACCCATACAGAACTGTCTTTTAAAAACATTATCCACTTCAGCATGCATTCATTCTGCCCATGCCACTTAACATTTCAGCTAGTTGCTGTTCTTTTTCCTGTTCCTGTTGGGAAACCATTAGGTATGGAGGCACTGAATTTAAAATTTTGATTTCTGATCTTTGCAATGGAAATCTTGACCTGGCTCACTTTGAGCTATGAAAAATTAAGGTTGTGGGTTTTTTTTCCTTTTCTTGTTTTTATATAATTTTCGCTAATTTCCTCTTGCCTTGTGCTATTTTAAGATGTTTAACTAAGTAGCTCCAGAAGAACCATTCACAAATAGTGTTGATCTGTGTTTTGAAAGTTTAACATACACTATCCAATGCACATTTACATACACCACTGAAATCCGGCATTTGGGAAATTAAAACAACAAAACTTGATTGCATATCATGATTTCATATTTTGCAGATGTTAATATTTAATCATATGCAGAGCCATTTAGCTTAAGTGCATTAATGTAACTCATTTAAAAGAGGCCAGTAATTGTCCTATTAACTCCCAGCCTGGATGTTATCCATGCTGCCCTGCTGGTAAGGCCAGAGGGAGAGTCTCCTATTGGCACCCACAGAGATTGCTCTGATCTGTTGAAAATCCTGTTAAAATCTAATTACTTAGGAGAATAGGCCAGGGAATATCTAATGAGCTTCAGGAAACCCACTGAAAGAAATTCTCTTTTAATACACACTGAAACATCTTCTGTGTTTCAATTACAGTGATACCACATGAACATAATTACACTTGTATAGAATGGGACTCTTCTTTGTTATTTTAATTATACATCACTAGATTTTTCTTAGTCATGGAAAAAAATAATTTGATTCCCCATAAAGGTTAAATGTTGGTGAAAAACTTAGCATTAAAATAAATGTAATCTTTGTTTATGATAATTTCTTCTTTGTTTTGTGAGAAAATGTTAGTAAAACCAGGTCACCAAGGGAAGCTGACCAACCAAACACATGCTGGGGAAGCCCCGGGAAGGTGGAAACATTGTACTTATGTGAAAGATTTCAGAGAAGGTCACTCAATTCTTTGCCTGCATGAAATTTGGCCTTACTTTTGTTATGGTAATTTAAGCTGTTGACAATAAGCTAACAATAAAATCTCATAGCAGCAGCAGCAGCAGCAGCAGCACAGACTCCTCCTTCCAACAGGGGGGACTATGTGCAATTTCTTCCGCTTGCAGTCTCATAATATTGTTCATTTGAAAATTCCCCTGCTAATGTGACCAAAGCGATCAGTGACGGCTCTGTGTGGTCACACAAATGGCGCTGCTTCTGCCCAAGCCAGTGGACCTGCGCTGCTTCACCCCGGGCAGGAAAAGCAGAGCATTGGACTGTGCCGCTTGTGGGTTTGGCCCATTTGTTGTGGCTGCCGAAAACCCCCGAGCCAGAGCAGCCTGTCCAGACGGCCTGGAGCATCACTGCAGCCACAGTATCTGGGCTCTCTGTGAGGGAGTAGCGCAGCCCCCCTGTATTTAACGGGATAAAGCCTTGAGGAGAATGTGTTGGCCCAGATGAGGCGGGGCGCCATGTCTGCCTGCCTGCCTGAAGGAACAAGCTGGGCAGCAGAGGTCCCAGTCCAAGGAACGATACCCCAAATTACTTCTGCCTCAGCACACGGTCAGACTGGTCCCAGGACAGGGATGGCAAAGAAGGCAGTGACAGAGGAGGTGCTGGATGTCCCTGTCCCTGTCCCTGTCCCTGTCCCTGTCCCTGTCCCTGTCCCTGTCCCTGTCCCTCAGACCCCTCAGCCCCAGGTCCCTCATACTGCCGTGAGAGACAGCAGGGAGGCGGGAATGCACTTCCTTTGCAGCCAATCCCAAGCTGCCATCTGTCTGCTCCTGACCAAACCCATGTGAGGACCTGTGTTCCTGACCAATCAGGTGCTTCCGGGCAGCCTGGCTGCCCCTGAGAGGAGGTGGTGGGCTGAGGGGTGCTGAGGTGGGGTTGGTGCCATGTTGGGTGCCAGAGAGCTCATGTGAGGAGAGTCTGCCTTTGCCTGCTGTGTCTAGGTTGGTTTGCCCAGCCTGTTTCAGCCAGTATTGAAGGAGGCATAAATAGAGCCTGTCTGTACAGATAGGTTCATAGGGTGCCTGGCAGAGGTGTCCCTCAGGTATCTGGCTGCCCTGTGCTGTGGTAGGCTGTGAGCTGCACTGAGATTTAAGTAAGAGGGTGGCTGACTGTGTGGTGGCTATACAGAGTGAGGCCCAAGGGAGTGAGGGGAGAGTCCCCCTCCTCAGAAGTGATACAATCTTGTTACAGACTCAGGTCTGCTGTCCACCACTCCAGACTCCTGCCCAGGGTGTTATGTTGTGACAAAACTATTGCAGGCAGTCTGGTGGAAAGTCAGGACTGTAGAATAGCTTTAGAAAAGTTTAGAAGAAGCTGTTATGAGCAGGAGTAGTCTTTGGGGCTACTCTGACTTCACAGGAACTTGGTCTAATGTTTGTACAACCAGGGACCCAGGTAACAAGGTCTTAACTTTGTTTTCCTTGTTTTAGATAGTGCACAACCTTGAATCTGACGATGTTTTTGCTTCGGCATGAACCCTAATGTCTTCATTTCGAGGCGTTTTGATATCAGAAGTCTTTGAATAGCAGACCAAGGAAAGCTGACCATACAGGTAGCGTACACAATACATTTCTATCTCATATTTAGCTCGGTATTTTAATTTCCTTAGTTTTCTCTTTTTTCATCACCGAATGCATTTTGCAAGCATGACTCTCTTGCTCTGAAAATAATCCAGTACTGCAACGGAACTACAGAAATGGGGACCAATGGAAAACATTAGCAAATCCAGTAGAACTAATGAAGACAATGCAGCCGTATTTTCTTAAGATGTTGGGGGCTGGATATGAAGGGTCAGAGAATAAGTTGTAGAGCTACAGGCTGGTAAAAGTTGACCTCTTTAAAAGTATTTTCTTGGAAGTTTAAGTGATAAATCTTTGTCCAACACTTTGTAAACATATTTACTGTGTTCATTACGGCTATCAAATTCAGCTGAGTGGGATTGCATCCATTATATTTGGTATTACTGGAAGTGAGGAAAAAAATGTTCTCCCTCAAGCTGAACTCCCACTCATCTGCCTAGAATCTGAAGGCCAAGTGCCTTAGAAGTCCCATATAGAATCTATCTGTAATATTCCTCAGCACATCATTCAAGTTCTTTTTGTACTATTAAGGTGCATATTTGGGAGGGCGAAGGAAACAAACTCAGGGAAAATACTAAGATTTGGCTGAACTGTAAACTGCATATCAGGAGTTGATCCAAACTTAGATTTTTCTCTTTATCCACAAAACTGGATCTAGATTCAGAACGAATCATTCTCAAATTCTGAGGCTCAGTTTGGTGTGGGATTACTGAGTTCTCAAAAATCTAACCCAGGCCCTTGCATAGGAAAGCCCTTGGAGGCGATACGGGCACAGCTTGAGCTAGCGTGAGAGCTAAAGAACCAGAGGGAGCTCCTAGGCACTGCAGTCTCATTCATTGAGTGATTATTGTTAAAACTTCTGCAGTCTCTTTCCTGAATCTCATCCTTAAAAGATGCCACATAAAAATGGGGTATTCTACCTACAGAACGAGTGAGGGAGTCTGGAGACTACAGAGACTCATGGGAAGATGAAACTCAGCGACAGGAAGAAAAAAAAAGAAGGGTCAAAAGTGGAAAGTAGAGAGGAAAATGGCTACTGTGAAAGATAGTTAAAACCACTTGAAATGTTTCCACCCCCACCCAGCATCCTGGCTTCAGCTCTGTGTCAAATCGTTTCTTTGGAAAAAGAGCCAGTCAGAGTACATTCCGGCTCAAGCCCGAGCGGGTGCATTATAAAAATGGAGAGTAGCATGTAAAACATTCATGGAGACAGGGAAATAAATAACCCTTTATACCCATATAAATACTTATCAGATGTTCATAAGGGGAATTTACATGGTGTTTTATTCAGTACTGTCAGCCATTCCTCTGTCTTCCATCATTCCTGCCGTGAAGACAATTCAAAATATGGCGGTGGAGAGAGCAGCCTCTCCACCAATTGTTCCACAGCACATCATGTAGAAAGCTCTGAACTTGCCCTCAGTACTGCTGTTATTTTTATTATGGCTCTTAGCCGAGTGAGATCATTCTTCCTGGTTTGCCTCCCAAGAAATAATGGGAAGCAGTATGTTTAGTCAGTAGATTGATTCAGTGATCTATTAGTCTAATCCTGACTCTGCCAATCATCTACTAGGTGACTGCAGGCAAATCACGTCACTTCTTTGTGCCTCTGTTTCCTCTCTGACCTTCTGTCTGTCTTGTTTATTTGGACTGTAAGTTATTGAGGGCAAGGGCTACCTCTTGCTGTTTGTATGTATGTACCATGTCTAGCGCACTGGGACCTCTGCGGCGGCTTAATCTCCAAGTGGTGCTGCATGTAAATAATAACATTCAGCTCCTCCTCTAGGAAGTCACGGAAAGAATGAATTCGCAGGCGGTTGTATAAACTGGTGGCAAGCTAGAAAGAAATGAGGAAGAGCCTCTAATGAGCTATTTTGCTAGGTGCTAAACAAGCACAGAGCAGAAAGATATTCTCTGCCCCACAGATCACGATGTAAGGCCAATTCTGCCATCACAAACTGCCCTGAGCACTCAGTGCCTGGATTCCCAACTTACGGACACTTACTGAGCATCAGGGACAGAGCCATATGCAATCATGAGCCAGATCCATGCCATGTGGCAAAGGGAGGCTGAGGTGACTTACTCAGCCCAAATTAGGCTAAATTATGGAATGTTATATTGCATCTACTGTGAACAAGAAATACAGCCAAGGAACTCCTGCAGGCAAGGTGGAAAGCTGTGGTAACCCAGCCTTGGGTTGTTCAGCTGAGCCCTCAGATTATGGTTATTCTTTCTAGAAGAATTAGATTGAAATTTCTGTTGTTTTTGGGGAACTCCATGTAATGGCAAAATTCATACCCATCAGCAGGGCTATACCAGAAATGTTTTTCATTGGTGGCAATACTGTCTCTTCGCAAGGATCCTTTTAGCCATAATTTTGGTTTTGAAGTCCCTCTTCTAGGTGCAGGGGTGGACACCAGCTTTAGATAAGTTTTGCTGTGCTTAGCATTCCCTCAGTACATTATTCCTCATGGATACTGTTGAAAACTTGTTCATTTTTTTTACCTATGGCTTTTTTGATAGGCCTGTTGCTTTTTCAGAGACATGTTGGATGTCAGATTCTGGAAATCTCTTAAAGTGTCTCTGTTCTGTTCTGGTGGAAATCAGGCATGGAGGTTGGGCTGTTCATTCCACAGTGGAGCCCAGGATTTTGCTTGCTACTCTGTTTGTGTCTGGCTGATCTCTCTTTAGTCCCTGGAAAAGGCTGTCTAAAATATGAAAAGAAAGAGGATGATCCTGCTTTGTGCTTTTAATCTGAAATTGAGCATGTTGCTTTGTTTATGTACTCAGCGTCATCTTTCAGAGACTCCTTTTAATTCTAAGTATAACCTAATAGTTAAGATCAGTTTTGTTTTTTGAATCGTCCAAATCCATTACTGGTGATTCTGAAAACAAAATTTGACCCATCAGATGCAAATAAATCATAGAGTCATGGAGTTGGAAAGGACCTTAAACATCATCTAGTTCCAGCCCTCCTGCCAAATAACAAATTATGTCCCTTTGTTAAAAATGAAATAAGAAAATTGAAATGATAGATGTTGTATGATATTTTCCTAATGGGATGATGCATTAAAATTGGTGCTAAGGATGTCCAGAGGTAAAGGAAATAGCTACTTAGTTCCAGGCTGATAGACTCATTTCTCTGGGGGGTGGTGAATATCTTTTGTAACATACAGAGAACTGTGAGCTACATTTACTCTATCTGAACGAGCATTGTCCTCAAAATACAGTGTAGAAGTTTAAATAAAAAACAATGTTTTGGGTGGATCCTGTGCATCTGTCTTAATGACCGTTTGAGAGGACTCAAAAAAACCCAACCTAGGATGTATCCAGTTTCACTATTCAAAAATATCTCTTCAGAAATGCTTCCTAGTGGTGTAAACAGCAACAACTTTTGTAGTTATTTATAAAGACCACAAGAACCACAATTCTGCATTCTGCCATAGCCCTTTATACCAGATCCCCTCGCTGCTGTGAGGTGCACTGCCCATACACGATGGCGAGCTTCTGAAATCATGGGGCATAAATATATTATAAAGCACTAATTTGGATAATGTTGTAATCTCAATGGATGGGAATTTGTGCAAGCAGTTCCTACAATTTTAATGGGAATAACATGCATAAAACCCTGTGCATTGAGCAGATGAAGCTAAACTCTCCAGTTTTAATTATCGGTTACATCACTTTTTTATTTGTCATATGTCATACTTGGTACTCGGTAAGGGAGCCTCAGTACAACTGTTGGCCCAGTCTTCAGGCAGGCTGGTGGGTCAGGGCTTGTGAGAGCAGCTAACATCTCTCCTAGAGAGATGTTAAACTGGCTGTGTGCGTTTTGATAACCACCTCCAAATTGCATGTGTTCATTTCAGTATCTGTCCTCTGTGAGTCTTGTTCAAAGCCAGTATTTGTAATATTAAAAAAATACTGCAAAATTAGAATACGTGCTGTACTAAAGCTTTAGTGAGCTAACCTGTCAACACAAAGTATGTTGTTGCCTATTGCCACAGCGTCTGGAATCATCCAAAAGGTAGTACCAGCTCACATAGGTATTGGCCAGACTGGACAGACAGAACGGAGCCACCCACACTGTAAATGTAGGCTACTTCTCTTTTCTATGGTAGAAAATAATATAGGGAAACATCCTCAGCTTGCATAAATCAGAAATATTCCATTGAAAAACTTCGGTTCAGCTTATTAATTCACTTGAATTTTATGGTGCTACACTTATTTGTGCTAGATGACAGTCTGCCCCATCACTTTTTCAATTGCTGAAGAATGGCAATAGTTAAAAACTAACACATATGTACTACAAGTCCTGTAATGCGGACGTACAGTGGAACACTTGGAAAGAAATGCTTTCAATGTTAAAGCAAATCTAAGCCTGAAATCTAAACTCTGATTAAATTTTAAAAGGTTTGATAAATAGCTTTTAAATTAATTGTGTGTGCATATGTCTATGTGTGTATTTTATTTCTTGATGTGTTTTCTTATAATATACTTTGCCTAATAGCTGAATTAATTATTACCTTTTTCTGAAATCTGTGTATTTTCAATTTTAGTTTAAGTCTTGCAGAAAAGTAAATCAGACGGAAACATAAACATAAAATACAGTAGTTAAATATAAAAATTTAAGTACTTTGAATCAAAAATAATAAGATCATTGCTATGAATTTAGAAAAGACTCATCAAACTAAAAGTAACTGTGACTAAGGACTATGAAAATATAAAGGGATTAACATATGTGGTAACAGGGCAATTAAATCCTTAGCTTTTTCACTGTGATGATTTTATAGCATCTTCTTACTGTTGCCAGTTTGGAAGCTGCCAGCAAATATTTTCTTAATTGCAAAAGGAGACAATATGTGTCCCACTGTTTCATTCATAACATCTGATTAAGTTAAAGAGGCTGCACTTCTATTTGAGAGAACAAAGAGTTTGAGATAGAAATAGCAAAGACACATTGTGCGTTTGAAAAAAGATCCCGGGAACAAATGATTAACCAGAAATTTTACAGGAAAAAAAAAGTCTACTTGTCTTGACAGAATAGCCTGATCCTGTAATAAACCCTCCCAAAGTCAACAGTTCATAAAGTCTTTTGTTCTAGTAAAAGGGTCTTTAATTTTTAACACAAACTCACACTTTGGTATGCATGAGCTTAAGTAAAATTAGAAGACATGTATATAATAGGATTTAATGGATTATCATCTGCATTTTCCAAAGATGTCAGCTTCTCTCGGCTCTGATGGAGTAGCACTTAATGTAAATTTAATTTGAAGTGATGTATGGAGGGCTTGAGGTGGTACTCTGTGATTCCCTAACTGCCTGGAGAGGCTCTGTGGGTAGCATCTGGATTTGGCTGCTCCACATGCCCAGCAGCATCTACTAACTAGGATTAATGAGGTGGCCTGTTCACCAGTGATCCAAAGGAGGTATGCTACATTTACTCCCAACAATATGAATAGGAGGGCCAGTTTCCTTTGGGGGCACGCTGTTTGATGAAACTTAATGATGGTCTCGATATTAGGTGTAATAAATATACTGTATAGAAAGCACTTTTGCTTTGTCAGATTTAAATGTTATTTAATCATAAAATGGTGTTTGGCTTAGCAGGGCTGAGTTAAAGATCATAATGGCCTCAGATGACATCTTTAAAGCTAATATTTTGCCTAAGTTGGGAAATAAAGTACCAACTTAAAAGATCTAGTATTTACCTTTGAGACAATTTTTTTTTTTTTTCAGTTTGGGGAAGAGAGGGAAAAAATCTCTGCTTGCTTACAAAGTTATGAGACAGTCTTGAAAAATATCTTTGCACTTACCTCAATGTGTTTATGTAGAAATCAACAGCTATTAACTTTTAGGCAAAACTTCTCTGTGTGGTCTCAGCCTCATTTATGCGTCAGAATTGTATTTTGCCTTTGTGTCTAACTGAGCATTGAATGAAATCTCAGCTAATTTCAAATTCCCTTTGTCATCATGGTTTTCAGCCAAAAGTCTATAATAAATGGTCAGAAGATGAGCTGAGACTGAATGAATAGTGAGTGGTATTCATCAGCCAAACATAGAGTCCAGATCCAATTATATGTATTCATTAAGTGATAATGATATCATGGTCTTTAACTAGGAAGAAAAGAGTGTAATTGAATAATAACAGTTGTACAATCCCAGCGGAACACACTTTCCATCCCAGCACAGCGACCCTCGGGGATGATGCAGAATTGATGGAATTCTATTACTCTTTGATAGATTTATTATGAAGGGCTGAGTGGACTTGCTACTCCACTTTGTCACTCACACTAATCAGTATCGTAAGGCCCCGAGCGTGCAGGCTTTTGTATCCCTTTGACAAAGACAAGGTTAGGGGAGGATGACAGACACCCAGACCTTTACAAACCCATACTGCAAGATGAAATGGGCCAGCTGAGCTCTGAGCTGGGACAGAATTTTAATTTGTTTATCAATGGCTCACATGTGCAACACCATAAGGATATTTGTCAGGAGTAACACTGAAGCTAAACTCTTTTGTTTGGCAAGTGGAGCTTGGAAAAATATTTATTGAACTGTAAAAAACAGGGTAAATGAAAGGAAGGTGAAAAGTCTAAATGGAGTGGAAAATAACTTGCATTACTGTGCATAAAGTATAAGGTGGATGGTTATCTTTGTCTATTTTTGTTTGTTTCAGTTGAAAGAAATTTACTCACAAACTACAGTCTGATCTCTTGTTGATTTAGATTCTGGGGGGGACTCAGACAACACAGAAGTGAACAAAATTAATTTCATGTGTTGTTTTTTATTGTTGTTTATTTATAAGAAGCTTCCACTTCCGACAGATGGATTGCTCTCATGCTTTTTCACCATTAAAAAAGCAGCAAAGTAAATAAAATACACTGGCCTTAAAAGCTGGAACTTGTAAATACAGTCTTGGATTTATAAAAACAATCTTGTGTGTGTTCAAGTGGCTGTTTCTACTATTCATCGTTCCCATTCAAATAAAGGCAATAGGCTCTGTCAGCATGGTCACTAGCTATCAGAGCCTGCTGGATTCAGAGAAGCAGACAATTTGTTGTGCTTCTGATCCGAACAGGAGCTGCAACCAACATTGGCATAAACAAGGCATTGCATAGGAGGCTGCTGCCAGGGTGTGTTTTTTGTCAGTGTTGTTGAATGATAGATATTTCCATTTTTTTCTTCTCTCTGAATTGCTTTTCTTTTTCTTCTTTAGTGTAGCATTCTGCATTCTAAGAGGGACTTGACAATTCAGAGTCTGGGTTCAGTGTCCCTGTCCATAAAAACAAATAACTTGAGTGGGGCTGCTGTCCTGTGTGGATTTGCCATGCCAGCTCCTCTGTCTCTGGTTGGGATTTGTGTCAGAGGCAGCACAGTCAGCTGTGACTGCAGCAGCAATTGGCTTAGCTGGCTGCGGGGCGAATGTACACTGTGGACAACGGTAAAGCAAAGCAGGGATACCAGTGGCCAGAATGGAAAGCATTTAGGAGAACATTAGTTTCCCACATTTTGTGCTGTGGATTCTCTCTAGGGCTTTTCACCCACAGAACCTTTTTTTTTTTTTTTTGCTTTTTTCTCTCCAGCCAAAGGTATAGTTATGTGGATGTGTCTGTGAAGCTTGGTGGCCCTGCTGGGTACATCTAAATGGCAAACTGAAGGTGCATCTGGAGCGTGGGAAGACATGCCCACACTGATTATTATCTCGCCAACAAAATCAGTGAAGGGAAGATGACCCAGGTTTTACCATATGTAGCAACCAGAGCACAGAGTTGCTGGCTGGCTGGTGCTTGGGTCTGGAGCCCAGGCAGAAGCCTGATACCACATCAGCATGACTACTATGTAGTTTTAGTTTTGTCTCTTTTGTTCCCCCTGCACAAGTAATTCTGAGGCCTGGCAGTGGACTCTTGCTGTCTTCCAGGACCAGCCACATCCATAAACTCTGTGCTTACTGGGGTTCGGTGAAGTACATTTTTTTTAGTTAAGGTGCCAGGGGGTGTCTGAATATTTCAGAACTGAAAATGGTTGTCTGTACTACAGATAAGACCCATCGTGACAATCGCCCTTCTGCATGATTTCCTTTGCATGCTACAACTGTGTGTCTCCCTTTGGGTTGGATGGAGACTGCTTGCCCATGCAGGCATTTTTTCACTTCTTTGCATCTTGCACAGTCATGAGCAGATGGTAGCATTTTGCATCTGTTTTGCAAGAGGGTGCCCAGAAAATCAGGTTCTGTAAGTGGAGTACAAGGGTCATGATTTTCAGTGCAATGCATTGTGGCAACAGCATGGGATTTCACAAGCCTCTGTTGCTTTCTAGTCTCTCCCAGGGGCCAGCACAAAGTGCCTGTGAACAGCCACTTCCTGTCCTGCTCCGCTTTGCTTCTCTGCTTTGGCACATGGTGATCAACAGGTGTAATCAACTGGAAGGGGGTGTGCAACACCATCGCTCCCACAAAGGACGACTTCCTGCAGAACAGATGTCATTTGCAGCGTTATGCTGCCTGCCCATCTAAATCCCTCGGTGTCTGGCCAAAGACCCGACCAACTTACAGGCAGGCACAGTGCCTCCCAAACAGATGGGCATGAGCATAGGCAGGCCAAGGACCACATGTGAATGTGAAATATGTTGGAGGCGGGCAGTATGAGCAGCCAGGAACGTCACAGTATCTTTCACTCCTAACACCTTCACAACAGTGGCAAGATCAGATCCAGCTTAGAGGTAACTCAGAAACAGAGAGGGGAAGCAAGGAGGAAAGAGATACAGAGCCAGGCAAAGGGGTTACCTGGAAGAAGTGTTTTAACAATGTCATCACTCCTGCTTCAGCTAAGGCAGAGAAGTATGTATGGAAGAGGCCAGAATAAATGTTTGTAGCCTAGCAGTGTGAATCCCGTTTCTGTGATTTGCTGAGCAAAGTTATTGTAATGAGAAGAGATGTGTACATACCTAAGCAGACTTCGATAGAGAACAAGAGGAGAATAATTTGAACAGAAAATCCAGCATTAAAGCTGTCATCAGTTCACAGCTGCGACAATAAATCCATTCACCGCAACATTTCTTGTATAGTTCCAAACACTGAAGTGTTTTGCAATTTTTAAAAATGTATTTATTAAAGAAAAAAGATCTGGAATAAGAAAGAGCAGCTTATGGTCAATAAAAAAGGCCAACAGTGACACCAAAATGTTTTAAATGAAATCTGCAGTACATCAACTAGAAAAGGAAGATGTTCCAAGAAGGAAGTCTTGCTAGCTATTTTCTTGACAGCTTTCACTTTCAAATAGAAGATCATTTTCCATGAAAAAGCACTGTATGCGTGCTTGTCATATTTTGATTACTCTGTTGGCAGAGAACAGATAATTGGATGAAACTCATTATATGAGTAAGATCTTTGTATTGCAGGATGGGAATCACAAGCCAGAATGCTGATTCATGCTTTGTGCTACCAGGAGGAGGCAATGGATTGAGTCTCTTGGCACTTATATCCCCCAAGGTCAGTGGAGCTATCTTGATATTCACCACAAGTGAAAGCAGAATCGGGCCCCCTGGATTTGCACAGGTTTAAATCAAGGCAGCATTCGCCTCTGGATATATATGTGGTTAACAAGCATGCCAGTGGAAGTAGTGGTGGGGGTCATTCAGCTGGATGTTCTTTCATGGGGCATATCAAAATAGTGATTTTATGTTGACCAGTTATTTTGTTATAGATGATATCAAGATCCTTTGGAAACAAGGATTCACATTCTTAGGAGACTACAGCTGTAACTAGCAATCTGTTCGTTTGGGATCTGCACACCACTGGAACTGAGATGCCCCAGCACTGCTGGCTTGGCTGGTCTGGAGTACATGAGCTGCAGCTGAGTGAGGTGGATGTCAGCAGTTCTGCCACTAAAATGGTGTGGAACCTGTTCCTGTGTGTGTCCTGGGATTTACTTCCCACAAGACAGTACAGTGTACACTAGCTGACTTATCTGTGAACCATGGAAACATTTTGAAAAGGTAAAGCAGACAGTACACTGAAGAATCATTTGTCACAAGTAATTGCAGGCAGTCAGAAAGAGCAGAGAGAGTATATGAATCATGACGTAAAAACAGTGAAGGGCAGGCATTTAGTCTGGTCTGTGGCTATAAGTGCAGTGACACAGGTTAGTCCTGGCATGATATACAAATGTTATGTGCAGAGGGACAAGTACAATGAATAAAGAATTCCCGTTTTCTCATTATCTCATGCAGTAGAGAGGTTTTTTACTTCACACATAACTCATAACTTTTAGTAGGCAGGAGATGGCTACATTGAATTAGTGGGAACATTTTGTTTCCTGAATTTAAATATTCTCCCTGTGACAATCTATTTCCAGTGTAAAATCCTGGTAGGATGCACAGAGGCAGGGAAATTAGCCCAACCATCCATTTCGGGTAGCCAGGCTGGGGACTGGGTACAGCAGACCCACCACCACCAAAGCACCAGACACAGAGTCTGGCAACTAGACTGTTGCTAATGCTGACAGACATCAGTGAGCAGTATAGATTAGGACTGGCAACTTCCTGGACTATAAGCAGGACAAGAGCTCTCAATATGGATCATTAGAAAAATAATAGTGTAAATAATTAGAAACAAACAAGACAAAATATTTTTTTAAAAAACTTTTGCATCACAAATCAGTGTTTCCATTCTGGAATATTGAAAATAATAAAGTCAATATAACCTAGATAAGGAGAGAGAGAGATTTGAATCTAGAGTGAAACTTATAATTCAAAAAGAAACAGCTGAAAACTCATGTACAACGCTATTGCTTATGAATTTGTTATAAAGGTAGATGATAGTGAGAACTTCTGTTCTTATGTCTGCTTCGGGAATTTATGGGCAAACACATGCATGATACATAATAACTTTCAGTTGTTCTGTAATTCTCTTCACTCAGACATCTCAAAATGATCTGAAATTTGGGTAGAATTATTAACTCCATTATAGAGGAAGAGGAATTGAGGCCATGCTGTTGGCCAGCAGTTGTCCAAGAGGCATGGCTGGATTGAGGGGCAAATGCAGCACCTTGAAGCTCCAAAAAGACAAAGGTCTTTGAGCATGGGATAAATTGATTTCTCTCACTCCAGTTTTGCATCAGGGTAACTCCATAGGTTAAGATTTCTGATTCACAATCCTGGTTGGATTTAGTCAAAGCAATTGAAAGGTTATCATCACTATTTCTCCTTCATGAACAGCTGACCGTCAATTTTCAGCCTAAAATACTTGCATAATCGTGTGAATAACAAAAATATCTTTAAAGTATCTTTAAACTGTTCTAGCGTGATTCAGCAGAATTTACAAGGTTTCACTCTCAGTTACTGGTACCTAAAATGTGAAGAGCTCTGCAAAGTATGCAAGCCACGTCACCCAACAGTTAACATGTACCTGCTTCAGACTGGCTCAGCATAAGTAAACTATGAAAAAAATTTAGATTGCTCACACCATAGGGCAAATGTTCCTTCCAACTACAGTGTTCTCAGGAGATGAAACGCTGCAGCACCAAACAACTGATTATTATCTTTGGTGAAAGTACTGAAGACACTGAAAGCTCTGCTTGTTTTCTTGTCCAAGTATTTTCTTGTGCCACTTCATAGACTTAGCCACAGATTAGACTGTAGAATGCGTATGTCTGTAACAAAGTGACAAAGTAGTAACTTAAGAAATGCAACCCAGCTAAGCCTTCTCTTCCTCCATAACTGGAAAAAATAAACTGTATTGGGTAGTGGCAATAGGAAATGAATGGCTGGGCTTGATATCACAGGTCATAGTGTAGTCCATCAGCTTCCATTTTTCTGCTGACAGCCAGTTGTCCCAGTGATTCAAGTAAATGAGTAGCACAGGCTGAACATTCTTATTTTCAAGTGAAAATGGGAGGGAAAAAAAGTTCCCAGAAAGCTGAAATATCCTGTTTTGACATTTTCAGTGCAAAAAGTGGAAATTTCAAATGTTGAAATTACTTTTCATTTCAAATATTCAAATTCTGTATTATATTTGAATGTTGTTAGGAGATAAAAAGGTCAAATTCTAAAAGGCCATGTTAGAATTATTGTTTCAATTTTGCACTGAAACTATTTCCCGTGTTGTACAAATTTTCTTACATTGAAAATTTCAGGTTTCATTTCTGAACATAACAAAGACAAATGTTCAAACTTCAAACCTTTTGCTCAGCTCTACTGTGAACCTCGTCTCTCCCTTTCCTTAGAATGGCTCTCAGCCTGAGTCACCAGAAGCCTAGTGGAAGCAGTCAGCAATTTTTAGGAGCCAAACAGTGGTCTTAGAGCAAGCCATGAATTAGCCTTTTGGGAATTCACAGCCAGAATTGATGAAAACTTTTTGTTGGTGGATAAAATAATAAATAAATCCTAAGCTTCTTCAAAACAAACAAAAAAACTCCCTCCACATTTTTCTCAAGTCTGTTTTTCTGTATACCTCTGTATAAAGCCAAAAAAATTAGGAGTCAAGGATCTTTATAGGCATGTTTGTGTATTTTTATTTTCTAAAGCTAGTACTGATAAAACTGAACGTCTGCTTTACTCTAATTACCAGGCTTCCACTTCCAATCTTGAGATTATAGGCATCAGTTCTTACAGTTTCACCTCCTTTCCATTTTGTCTGGAATTGGCTGTCATCTCATCTGTCCTCTCTTCCGAAATGTGTATTTTCATGGCTGTGATCTTTGCTATAATTGTGTTATTCTCTAGGTGTTTCTGTATTGGCTTACTGAGGTGGGGTAAATCTTGGTGCCTGCAAAAGACCAAAACTCTGAACTTCAGTGGAACTGAAATCTCACCTTCATCTGGTTCTGCAGTCTGTGTAACATTTTGTAACCCATTTGATTTTTTTCTTCTTATCCATCTCATGTTTCTCCTTTGTTAAGCAGTTGCAGTAGCTACCTTTGAAGTCAAGGATCAAGCTCAAAATCTTACTGTTTTACAAGTGAAAAGAGAGATTTGGAATGTAATGTCTTTTTCAGCCTTAACAATAACATCACTGCCAGCAACTCTATAACAAGGACTGTTATACTCCCACTCCTACTTAGTGGTAGAAATTGGTCTGTTTTATGTTCCTGCTCAGACATTTCCATTCATCTCTGCCTTGCTTTTAATGGCCCAATCTGTACCACTCTCGTTAGTCAGTGTTTACATTCATGGTCCATTTGGGTGGAACGATTTCTCACCTGAGAATTGCACAGCCGTTGTTCCGCTTAGGTTTTGTGCACTTGATTTTATTTTATGCTGAATCTGGCTATGGGTGGCCTTGTGTTTTTAGATATTGGTATGTCTAAGAGTTGAGTGCTGTTGTGACAAACAGCAGTTTGGTTGGCACATGGCAAATGGTATAGGCAAATCCTGTAGCACATCCTTGTGTTACTATATCCTGCCTATGGAAGGGTTCCTATCGCCTGTCTAGTACCATACAGGGAGCGTAGAGTGGTGCGCTTTTCCATCCAGGATTGCTTTTGAAAGACTTCTGTGGGTAGTCTAGACAGTGTATGCCATATAAATAGATGAAGGTTATTCTGGGTATCAGAACATCCCATTTTTGCAGGACTCTAGGAGAAGGTTAGGAAGATAGGTGGAAGAAAAAAAGGATGAAAAAAGACTTTCTGAGCTTATTGCAATGTATCTTTTTTTTTTTTTTCCTGAGGCTGCCAAGCACTCTTTCCTTTTCAACTGTGGAGCTTTCCAGCCTCAGATGAAGCTGAAGAAATGAGTTGATATTTTTATTGCTAACAAATAGCCCATCAGAGATCACTTTTGAAGACAGTCAGAACACAGTGAATTACATACCAAAGGGTGGCTGAATCAGGCACTTGCAACATACAAGAACCCCAGTAACTGTAACAATTGAGCAACTGAGACCATTTTATTTCAGTCAAAATCTTGGTGAACAGCTGTCAATTCAAAGTGATTTGGTTTAGGATTTTGTTTGAGGTGAGTTTTGTGTTTGTTTCTGTGGGGTTTTTTTTGGGGTAATTGGACTGGTTTTTTTTCCACTGTGGTTGGTTTAAATTATGCATTTCAGCTGCAGATTTGATTTAAATTTAGTACAAGTTATTATAGGATAGTCAGATACCAAAGGACTATTAAGAATGCTTTTAAATTTAACAGTGATACTTACTACACATCGATAAACATACTCTTATTAATCAATTGGTCTTTAATCACACAATTTTCTTGTGAAACATGTTAAATCTTATTCAGATATAATTTAAACTAAATCAAACAGATACTCAAATATCTATTACTGTAAAACAGGTCTTGCCTAACCACTGCTTCCATTAATAATAGTACATAGCTTTTTGGTCTGAGTAATACAATGGCCTGGGAGAATCTAGGACGGGCACTGCTGGGCAGAAGTGATACAATTGAAGGGTGGAAAAAGTGGGAAAATTGGATGGAAAGATGGAAATTGCTGGTGAAACTACCTTTGCTTTCACATTGCTGACATTTTTCTAGTCATGGCTGCAGATGGGTATTGAATAGCATTAGCATATTGATGGTGAGTAATGTAGACTGGAGAACGTTGTACTGTGTGCCATATTTTATAGATTACTTGCAATTTGGGAGGAAGGGAAAGGAGAGATAAGACCTAACTTTACTTACTAAGGAACTGAGCTTCAGAGGTTATAACTCCTGTTGAGCATCTGTGAGGAAATAACAAGGGTGTTTGCTTGACTCACTGACATATGCAAAGGTAGGTAGAGGAAAGTATTCTACATAGTAAAGATAGTTGGCCTTAAGAAGATGTATATTGGATGAGATGATAAAAAACAGATCTGAAGGACAAGAGGGAAGAATAGGAGTGGGAAGAGGGAACTGCAAAAAAGTAATTGGTCACTTGAATGAAAAGTAGACCTATCTCAACGTATGTGTGGTTTGTCTGCCATCGTATTCCCAGCAGGGTGAGTGCTTATGACCTAGTAGACCTGCAGCCCACCAAGTAAGATTAAGTCTAGCCAGGCTGACCCTCTGCTGTCTAGAGTGCTGCCCCCTGCAGTGTGCTACCAAGGAAGTCCATAGTAACTGGATTAATTCAATTAATCTCCACTCCACTCCGCTTACTCTTATTCTTCATTCTGAAGGCTCTTGTCATGGAAAAAGGTTTGGAAAAAAAATTGAAGAAGCAGCACCAGGTTCCAGCTTTACTGTGGAAGAGCAGCCTCCTTTAGCCAGGTGTTATATCCTAGGTACAGGCGTTTGGATACATAGGCCTATTTGGCCTAGATGGGTATAATAACTATGTGTGCCAGAGACTAGAAATAGAAGTGAACCTACTGTAGCACCTGTATATCAGGTGATGTTTTCAAGGTAATGCAGATGCTGCTAGTGTTTGGTTGGTCCTGATTTTGGTCTACTTCACCTCACACACATGTTTTTAACAAAATTGTTCTGTTTTATTTCATGTGCTGTTTATACCTTTCGTTCCTGGCAGTAGAATATCACAGATAGGTGGGAACTTTTCCTAAGCCTTTTCTGAAGTACAGGACTGCATGCCCTTCCTCCAGTTACCAAATTCCCAGTACAGTAATGGGGAAGTTGGTCACCATTTAATTAGCTGGTCAAAAAGAAAAGAGGTCGCTGGCCTGCAAGTGATACAAGAAGTCACTGTCAGGAGTGATAAATTTACTGTTTATTTGTTTCCATCTTGGCTTCTAGAGCAGTCATGAGCATGTTGTGTTCCACCTTTTCCTTTCACAAACATCCTCTGGACAGCTGACCCTTGTATGGATAGGCACAAGGTAGCTTGCAGCCTTGCTAGGAGGAGCTCCTCCAGCTGAACTCAGGCTCTACCTTTAGACCTTCTGTGCAAGCTGGGCACCTTCATTTGTTCTCTGTTGACTCCAGGTATGATATTGGGAGAAAACATGTGTTTTGCATTTCAGTTGCCTACTTTGATTGTGAACTCTGTGGGACAGACAGGCTGTTGCTACATATACGTTCAGCACTTTCCATGCTTAGTTCTCTGCTCAGCCATGTCCTGTAAGTCACTTTATGATGCAAATATAAATAATAATACTAGCGAGAGACTAAGGGCCAAACCCATTTCTGGCTTTATTCCTATGTTGTCAGTCTAGAGTCAGCAGTGCCGTTATCTTTTTTCATGGTGTAGTTCTTTTCTAGTAAAATTATAAGGTGAAACTCCAGTGGATTTATTGATTTTTATTTTTTTTTTTATTTCTGTAAGTGATCTAGCATCTATTGAAGTAAAAGACAAAGTCCTGTGAAGAGGAGCAAGAGCAAGCTCAGAGTTGTTGTTGATCTACCTCTCTGAGATTTGGTATTATTTTTCCATTAAGGGTCTGGATACCAAATTTCAGCTTGTAAACTGTCTGTAGCTCCAAACATGAGGTCCATGAACAAATTTCTACTGATTTCAGTTAAGAACTTGGAGAATAAGCCCCAGTTATTAGGGAGTATTTGAGAGAGGCAGCAAGGTACAGTACAGAATTTCTCAGCCATCAAAAGGGTCACAAAACACAATTGAGGAGATCTGAAAATCAAAAATGTTATAGTCTGAGGCAAAAACTGTTCTTGGCCTTCTACTCTCTCATCCTTCATGCTTTACTATTCCCTGTCAGCTTTGTAAAGTACATGCACAAGTATATTACATTGACTTACTGCTGTTACCTTTGGTACAGGTGTAGTATCTTACTGTGATCTCTATAGTAATGTTTTTATGTAGCATAAACCTCACCAAACCAGAATAGGTGTGAATGAATCATCATGTGTGGTTGTCCCTCCAATACTAGCTTAACCTTGCAGCCAGCAACAGTGTTTGTGTTTGAATCTCTTGGGATACGTTCAAGGCTTTGGTGCATTTTTAAGAATCGCTGGATGTGAATTTATATGAATTTGTATAAGTCATCTCAGGGTCAGAAGGGCTGCTACTGAGGCAACTGATCTGGGTTATGATGTCTGCTTCCTCTGCAGGTTATCAGCCTTCAGCTATGACAGCACAACTGCTGGCGTAATGAGTCATTAACCCAGCTCAGTCAGAAGTGATCCTGCTTCAGAGAACCTTGTACTAAAACTCTATAAGCTAAGCCAAATCATTTGACAGATCTGGACTAACTAATGGCTACCTGAACAGTTGTGTTGGGCACTCTGAGGGGGGAATAATCTCCAGTGGGTGTTGAGGGAGTAGGGAAGTGCAGCTGCCACCTAGAACACCTACAGCATCATGGTACCATGATAAGTTACCCTTATAACTAACATACTGACTCCTTCCTTCTGTACAACTGAAAGAAAACAACCTGGTCTCAGGATGTCACAGGGACTGGCTGGTTAGTATTTATACTGCTCATACATTGCTGCCTGAAGGCTGTATTTATTCCAAACCAAATGTGTTGTCATTCCATATGCCAGGCTGTTCTTGAAGTGAAGAGATAGCTCACAACCTGTAAGGTGCACTGTCAGACCTTATGAAGAGGGAGTATTAGAAACAACACGGTATTTGTTGCTCTAAAATTGGGAGGATCATTGAATTGCAGCAAGGGAAATTTTGAAGGTTTTAGCCTGTTTTAAAAATGAATTTATGCATGACAAACGGTGACATTTATAAACTGTTGAGAGAGGGCCCTAAAATAATGAGAATGGAGGTTGAAAATATGAAGACCAGCCTGGAAGAAAAACAGGAGGAAAGATATTAATAGCAAACTCCTCCCTGAAATGCAGAGAAGTAATAAAAGAACTCCAAGAGCATTCCTGTTGGTGGATTTTTCTTTTGCTATGACCCTTCTCAGAATATTTCATTTAGCTCTGCTGCTTTACAAAACACTGTTGTTCCACAGCTGGATCGTGCACAACTGCAGGAAAAAGGGCAAAGCTCTCTAGAGCAAAGCCTTACAGCTCAAGCTAAAGTCCCTCTGCCTGCAGAGGGTTTTCTTTGGGGCATACTCAGGTTTGAGCACTCCTTAGCTTTGTATCGAAAGCTAGTACAGGCTCAGCACATTTCCTTCACGGCTCTGCAAGACTGTAAATACGGAGGCTAATCAGTGCTTGGGCAGCAACCTCCAAAGCAAGGCATAGAGTACGGTTCTACTCTGCAGAGATTATTATGGAGATCAAGGGTTTCATCCTGGGCACCTGGCATTAATCTGTGGCCTTGAATAAATACATCAGCCAGCAGTGTAGTACACAAGAAGTCTTGAGAGAAATTAATCAGATTCTCTGCCTCTTTCTGCATCTTTAAGAGAAGTATTTATGAAATAATCATTATGAAGACTGTCAGTTTTGTATACATACATATATATGTGTGTATATACACATAAATGCATTTTTATATATGTTTATGTACATATATATAAAACTCTTGGTATCTGGTAATACATTTTTTTAATGAGGAAGTAAAGCTGAACTGATCACAAGGGATGCACAAGAAGGTGAAACTCCAGCTTACCTTCATAAACTCCAGCTTACCTTCATAAACAGAATTTGTGGATGTTAGATTGGTTTTTTTTTTAACATGTAAGCTTTTGATTTGAGAACCACTAACATCCAGTAAACATTCAGTAAACATTATTGGCAGAATAACTTCTCAGGAGGGAATCACAAAAATTGGATTGACATCTTGGCATTGTTAATATTTACTTAGTATAATAATATTATTTTTTTTTTTTTTTACTTAAACAAAAGCATTTCAGATATAACTGAAAATCTCCAAATCTGACCATGAGTGGAGAAGGGACGTTACTGACTCAGAGGTAGTCAGTACCTTCCTTTCTGCAACTATAGTGCCCTAATATCCTATAGTAATACAAACAAATACTGTACAGGTAGAGTGTGCTAGCTTGAAATGTGAAACCAACGTCTTGAAAACCTGGGGGAATATATTTTGATTTTATTTCAGATAGCCCTGGCATCTTGGCTACAACTGGATTATTACATTCACTTTTCCTGCATTCTTTTTGAGGTCTCTGTGAAATACATTTTTCACTTTCCCTTTTGAATAGCTGACACTATTGTGGTATCACAGTATGCTGCTAAATAGCTGATCCTGCTACTCCATATGTGGCTGTATTTCTGATGAATCCCAAATAACTCTTCAAATAGAAAGCCCTGTATAATGTCAAATTATCATTACTATTACAGATCTGGAGATTCCATTAACAATATTATAAAATGTAAATAATATGGCTGAGATTCTTTAAGGTATAAAATAAGTCCTTTTGCAAAGGGAAGTCACTCTGGCATATGAACTGGCTGTGGAGAGAGAACCATACCCCACAGTATTTTGTTGTTCTCAAGTGAATCCTATTTCCTTTGAGATTTGAGTGTGGTTTAAATGGTGATTCTCTGTAGTTTCCAAGACCTATAACAATTTCTTCTCCTATTTTATTTTAACAACTCTAATAAATCATAATCTGGTGTGACTGGGAAGTCTTATAGCTATGGGGTTTGTAAGCACCATAAAACTTTCTTCACTGCTGGTTAGCACAGATGGGAGCAGAAGCAATCCAGAGCATGTCAAGAATCTCTCTCTCTCTTGCATGGATAAGCTTAATAAGGCAAACTTCTTGTTGAGGGAAAGCACTGAACTAATTCCAGAAACAATTAGAAGATACAGCAAACAAATAAGCCTTGGTGATTTGAGTGACTCAGGTGATCCACCTGATTCATATGCTAAACCCCACATTTTCCTTAGTTACAGATTTGCTATTATCTCACTGAATTGGAGTAAAAGCTTTCAGAAAATCACTGCCATTCACTCATTTTAAGAAGTGTTACAGTACATGCTCGTAACTACAGCAGGACCCTTGGAATATGTGGGCCAGCTTTGTCAAAGTGGCTAGAGCAGGTTGGAGGCCAGTCGGAGCAGTCCTAAAAGGAGCCTGATTTTATCCATAAAGTGCCAAGTTCTCATCTTTGGAAATCTAGCAATTTTAAAGGTGCATGCTAATACTGTGAGTGGATTTTGAAAACCTTGGCCATGTGATTTGGCTGTTAGCCAAACTAGCTACTAACTACGTTTTATTTTTCTCTAAAATAAGTTTTCCAAGCTCTTGATGGGTTACTGTTGCATGAGGTACAATCAGTGCATCAGGCAGAAAAGAGAAATTTGGAGTCATCTTTGCTTTGTGATCATAGAAGTCACCCTGCCTGTATGTTTTCTATTAGATCTTACCTGAAATTAATAAGAGATAATCTGATGAATTTTTACACTTCATTTTTATTAAATATATATTGTATTAATATATATAAAGCAAAGAAAAGGCAAGTTGGACTGCCATTGTCTGGCCAACAGACTATTCTGCTGCCAACTCTGTGAGTATTGCTTGAGTAACCAGAGACCTAAAATGATATTACATAGCCATAATTCAAGATTAATCTACTTTAAAGGAAACAAGCCACTCGATTGTATGTTACAGCCAAAATAACCCCCAACCCTACATTAAAAGGATGTTAAGAGCCCTTGCAGTGAGAGAGTCCTGCAGAAAAAAATGGGAGATAATTATGTTAATTATGTTACCTCAAATGCTGTGCTGTAATATAAAAGGGAGCTAAATTAGAGCTGTTTGAAGAAAACTTAATTCTGTTACTCCTGAATGGGATTGATGGAGTTTATTCTTTTAAAGTTGATTTTATCTGTGTGATTTCCTGGGCTGTTAAATAGGCAAACTGAGTCCGACTGGCAAAAATCTCGTAGGAAACATCGTATAGCTACCGCTTTAGTTTGCTTGAAGAGCTATTCTCTTTAGATTCACCACAGTGACTTGGATTTTGTGTTAATGGACTGATTAATAACAGAAGGTGCCATCCTGACATGTGAACCAGCACAGTACTAGTATGAGACAGACTTTGCTGCTGGATTTCACAAATGCTTGCTGAGAGTAGAGGGATTTTGACATACAAGAAGCCTGGATTCCCCTCACATTTCAAGATATGGCCACAGTCTTTTCCCCTGACTCTCTCATTTCAGTCCTGTCCACTTTATTTTGTTTTCTTCTTGGATTAGTCCTGCCTCTCCCAAACATTTCTTGTTTCTCAGCCGTTACTCCCTCCTTCCCTGCTCTGCTTTTTCCAAGCTCTTTGGCCTTACATGGAGAATTTCCTCAAATTTAATCTCAGTTTCTCTCTTAACCTTGTATCTCAGCTAATAAAGTTCTTCATCTAATATGTCACCCCCTAATTTCCCACCTGCTAGTTTCTTCTAGTCTTGCATTCCCTGGTCCCATTCTCCTTTCTGCCAGCCGTTATGCCAAGACTTTCACCAGCTCTGCTGGTCGATGGTGCCCCTCTCTGCAAGCCAGGGCTCTTGCCTTCTGGATATCCCACTGCTTTTTGGTGTCTGAGTGCTAGGAAGGAAATAACTGACGGCAGAGGAAGGAGAGAAACTTCATGAGACTGGATTTCAACTCGTATCTACAGGATCTGTGAAATGCTTGCTGACATCTACAGGGTGTCGTTTTATTTCTATGTTTCAGTCTTTCCCTGATGTCAAACATTTAACGTTTCTGAAGTCTAAACATTCTTTAGAAGAGAGTAAAAACATGACTGTGTAAACTGCCACTGGGGAGAAGACTTGGGTGGGATGCCTCCTCCGGCCCATAGCTGTCATCTGGACGCTAACCAGGAGGGGGGGGTGTTCTATGGGAGGACGGCCCAGGTACAGCGGCTCAGCACAGCTCCCGTGCTTCAGGGTGCAACGAGGGGGGGGAGGGGGGGGAAGCGGAGGGCAGAGTTGGCGGCAAGTCAAGGAGATCCCCAGTCTGTTGACATCTCTTTTTTTCTTTTTTCAGTTAAGTAATTTTGTAGCTTTGCAAAAGCATCTGTAAAAAGGACACTGTCTGAGACCTATAGTAGCTGATAATGTCACAAGTACTAGGATTTTCCAAGGCTTGAGGGCTTCTGTCACCATTGCAATGTCTGTCATAGTGCTGAGTGCTATGGAGAGCCTTTCTGGAGGGCCATGTCCATAGCCGTGGGTTCAGTTAGTGAGTAAATTACTCTGCATTGGACTCCCTTTCCCCAGCTGAGAGCATCCAGAATTGCACCCTTCATGGTGTATTCTCTTTCAGCCTTGTCACATGCATGGACATCATGGATCAAACTATTATTGAGCTTATTGAGCAACCTTGTGGTACAACCCTTAACCAGCTCAGCACTGATGAGACTGAGCACCTGAGCTCAGCACAGGATGAGGCTAGGTGTGTTGGGGAGGCAGGCTGCCCTGGTGTAGGTTACATCCTGCCCTTGAGTTGTGATAAAATATGCATGAGAATGCTTCTGTGAAGCATGGTGTGTCCAAGAGCGCACTCAGTGGGGACAGTGATTTCAAACCGTTTGTGACAGGACCCAGAGTACAAAGTACCCCGTTGGTCCTAGTACTTCTTTACCAATCAAATGCATTAAAGGCAAATATAACCCAATTACAAAGCAGATAACCCACAGTAATAATTCAGATAGCACATGGGATGAAAAAATAATGTAACTAAAAAGTCATAAAAATGAATACTATTTGATTAGATCCAAACCAGTGGTATCAACTGATTTTGCTCATTTAACCTGTCTCCTGATCGCGGTACAGCCGTCATTTAGCTGCAGGGTGGATGTGTTCATACCGAACTATTAATCTGTTTCAAAATGCCATAACATTTCCATGAAGAACTTCCTAATTTTTTTTTCAGAAATTAAATGTCTGTTTAAAGTTCATTCCCTCCTGCTGCAACTAATTGAAATGAGATTTGGTTTATCTTTATGACATGAAAATGAGATTGAGTTTCATAATAATAACAATAATGATAACTCTATAGATTTTAGGACTAGTAGTTAATAATTATAGTAATATGTGGAGATTAGAAAAGAGTAATGCAGCATAAACAGTCCATTGTTATTTGTTGGGATGTGGGACTGGGTATCAGTTAATACAATTTTTCTTATTTTGTGTCTGTTTTCTGTTCTCAATGAATTTTAGTCAAGTGCATTAATTTTGCCCTAGTATATGATAGTTTAAGTAGCCTTTCTTGAACTAGTGAACAGTCTAACCCATAAAAAACAGATTTAAAAAAGGGAAAGTTCTTGAAAAGCAAAAAGCTAAGGAATATAAACATTCATCAGCCATTTATCCTCCTCACCTCTGCTGGGGGTTGGCCCTGCAGGTGACTGTAGCAGCTTTTGCTGCAATCTGAAGGTGAACCTGAAGGTCCTTCATTTCAAGCCGATGCACTGAAGTCAGGAAGGGGCAGAAAGGATCCGTGCTTTGCACAGGGGCTAGCCTAGGGGCTTGCTTGCCAGGGCACAAATCCTGGGAGTACTTCCTAGTTCTGTTTGAGGATGGGTTTTTAATCCAAAGTGTTTTAAATCACCTAGTGCCCAGGCCTGTACAAGACACTGGTAGAATGATCTCCATTTAGATGTGTTGTGAGACTGGTTGTTGTGCCAAAACTGTCTGCTGACTATGTCTTTCTGTATATATATGTATATGTGCTGACTATGTCTATATGTCTATATATTTATGGATATACGTATCTACATATAAAATACATACATGTATTTTATTGATTACTCAAAAATGTGTTTGTAATCTTTTGAACAATCCTAGGAGTTATGTAACTGTTATGATTTTGGATATTTCAAAGCTTATGCTGCTTATTTAGGGGATAATGATTTGAGGAGGAACAGCGGGAATATACCCCTGCAAATGAAAGGGTACATTCCAGAGGAGATCTGCATGTCCATTTTTTCTCATGGCAGTTTTCTTTTCTTGTTTTACCTTCTTTGGTTGTTTTTATTCACTGAAGCTGAAAGTCTTATAACCCTCCATATGGGGAAAAATATAACTGCCTCTGATTGTATTGCCTTTAACCATGCTGAGATTTACCTTATAATATAAATAACTACTGATTGCAACGGGCCTTTTGGGAAGTAAGGCAGTGTTTAATGTCAGTCAACAAGAATCTGGTCTTTAGTGCTTTGAATTGTAATGCCTTCTTTCTTGTGACAGAAGTCAAAGAATATAAATGTAAGGCATGCACAGTATGGGGACACAGATCTCTGGGCTTGCTTTGCAATACAACAGTACGCTGCCATGAGCAGATCAGTGAGATCAGCAGGAGAGGTGAGGAGCCGGCGAACACAGCCTCTAGATTTATGTTTTAAATGATTTATATTAGTCTGTAGAAGAGATGGGAGAAAATCTGGCCAGTAGATTTGAGACTCCTGACACTTAATGAAATTCAGATTTCTCAACCAAAATAGGAACAAAAAAATTGTCTTATGGATGTCCATCCATGGTAGGTACAGATCAGAACAGTGACGGTACAAGCTCTCAGCACACTTAGATTTAGGACCCTTTTACCTTGGGGACATATACCAGCCCCTCTGTGTGCCTCAGAGGAGGAAAGCAGAGGCTGAAGATTTGATCAGGATGGGAGAGGGCTGGCCAGGAGGGAAGCTGCCCATGTGGTGGGGGCTTGATGGTTTGAGAAGGGAATTGTTGTTATTGGAAGTAGGGTCTCCAAGGGGGACTCAGCTGAGCCCTTTTGGAAGGGAATGGAAGGAATTAGTTGACACAAAGGACAATTGGCTGTAATGGCTCTTTCAGATGGTTATGTTTTATTGTGTAAATGTATGTTTATAGGCTTTTTTAAAATGCAGATTAAACACCTAGCAGTGCATTTAGACTTTTCGAAGAAAGCATGTCATTAACTCAACAAACCACTGCCCCTTCTTTTAAGCTGATATGTTCCCTCATGCTAAAATGTGTTTGGGCAATGTTTAATGTGTGTATTGCATAATCATAGTAGTCAGTAATGCTGCTGGCAGAGCTAAGGCATCAGAGGAGATACACTGATAAACAGCTTCTGTGAAGTGTCTTTGAGACCTAAAGATTGCCCTTATTATTGTGCACATGGTTGTAAGATGGGAATGAATGCACTGCGCTTGAGTTGGAAGCCAATATACTGTTTAATTGTAAGTGCTGCCTTATGAAGTACTGATTAGATTTTGTCAGTGTAAGTTCACTGAATGTAGTGGGACCAAGTAACTTCAGCAGGATAAGGTTTTGTTTGAGAGAGTCTTTTACACATGCTATTCTGCTTCCAGAGCTGTAATCTGCTCTTGCATCTAACTCATGGCAGGTTCAGTGATGAAAAATGTAGGCTTCTGGTTTTTTATTACCCCTATGATTAGCTTATAGTATGGACAGGTTGGCTTGAATCATCTCTCATGATGGTGCAAATTAGAAATAACTGCAATGAAGTGTTTGGATGGACAGACACTTCACACTAGTATTAGTGGGGGGAAAAGCAGGCCCGCTGTTTGCCAAATATTATCCTTAATAACAGAAATTAGTTATGAGCAGAAGGAGTTAAGAGGTCTTTAAGTAAGGAAATGAATACTTTGTTCTTTGGAACTTGGTTTCTAAATAGTGAAGAAGATTCTAGCTGTCCTGTTGTGGTAGACTGAAGAATCAGGCCCAAATATTCCTCTTAAAACACCCAGTTCAGGGGAATCAGCAATACTGTGCCTTCTTCACATCATTCCACATCTGGTGTTAGCACTACTGCCCGGAGGGTTCTCTTTTCAAGAAGGATTGTGCTCAGTACCTTTCTGAATACTTAAAAAGATTTTTTTTTCCTCTCTTTAAACCTTTCAACACCGCCATCTGAGGAAGTTTTGCAGAAGATGAGATTAAAATATGCTTTGAAACCTTCAGATGGTCAGGATGGCTCTGTGGGAGCACACGGGGACCACCCCGTCCCTTCAGAGCAGCCTGTCTGCCTTGGCAGCCCTCTCGCTTGAACCCAGGTCTCTCACGTGAAACAAGAGCACAATCAATAGGCCACAAGGGCGACCCCAGAATAAATTTTCAAAGACACGTTCTTAACTGTCTTCACAATAGAAGATATAATGACAGTGCTGACATGGAATGGCACTGAAAGACTTCTGTAATAGGGCTGGTCAATTTTTTTTCTGTGTTTAAAGGAAAATTAGGTTTTCTACTACGAATATTTTCCATGACAGGTGCCCACTTTCCTCTAAGCATGACAGTGTCTTGTTAAAAAACAACACTTCCAAACTGATGTATTTAATTTGAAAATGAATGTTTTTCAATTTTTGTTACCTGACAAGAAATAGGAATTTTGCCAGGAAAACACTGATGTAGTTAGAAAAAAAAGACATCATTTTCTTAGGAACTGAGTTACTGTTTTCTATTTCATTCTACCTTGTACCTACACCTGTAGAGAACTACTTAGATCATGAGCATCAGTGATAGCAGTTTTAAAATTATGCCACATTTTAGGGAGACTATGTGTAAAAAATCTATTATTAAGCACAAATAGTGCATATGGGAGTTCCTAGGACATAATCAGGGAAAGTGATAGACCCAAACCCTAAAATTCATAATGCAAATTAAAATTCTGTCAAGAAACATGGCCAATTAGCCCACTTTCAGCACCAAGGTCTCATGGGGTTTTCAGGGTACTCGCTGCAACAAGCTAACACTTAAGATGTCTGTGACTGTAGCACACTCCTGTACTTTATTGTTGGGGTCAGAGCAGAATCCAGAACGAGACCAGATCCATCCCCACTGGTTTAAGTATATATTTGTTGGTGGTTTTTTTTAGCAGCTGCTTCAGGTATATCTGGGAATCGGTGGCATATCTATTCATTCATGGGACAGGAGGTGTGAGTGAAGCCTGGAGGATGGCCTCAAGAGAGTGCTTGGTACGATAACGTATGATGTCACTTGTGACTTTGTATTTCTTGGTTTGCATCATCTTGAGCTACTCTAGCTGTAGTTGCATAGTTATCTATTTCTGGTATCTTCTGAAAAGAGAAAAGTAGCTACATAAGGGATAAATCTAGCTGTAAGAATCATATCTGTCCCCCCATAGGTGATGCAAGCATGTGGTTGTTTGGTCTATGGCATGTTTGGTATTGACAAAAATGTTTGTTGAAACATTCTGGACTCAAACTACACGGTAAATCTTTCAAATGATGTTGAAACACAGAAAGTGTTAATCTTCATTATTCAAGGAGCCTTGCTTGTTCATGTAGCATGGTCTCTTCTATCGCATTTTTAATAGATTTAGACATGTTAAAGCTGTAGGAGCTTACACAAAGAAAGAAATCTCTTTAATGGCATTGCAAATGTTCACCCAGTAAACCAGTACATTTGGCACATATTTAATAACTCTTTGAGCTACATTCCCAGGAATCACTTAGAATTTCCTAAAGGACAAAAATCTCATTATACTATTAACTTTTAGTGTTGAGGTCCCCATATTTACTGAGATAAGCATGTTGTATTCTTTTAATGCATAGTTGAATTATCGTAGATTTTTTTAAAGGATGACACCTCAGAGAGTTCATCAGATTTTAACTTCTCTTGTTATGTTTCACAGAAAAGGAGGTCTTTGTTTTTCCTAGTGAACTGAGTGCAAGCAGAATGATACTTTGATTTCTTAGAACGACCTCAGGAGGCATTATCGCGTCAGTTAAATGTATAAGGTAGCCCTTGGGGATGAATACAACACTTATTTCTACCCAGTAAACCATGTCCTGGTTGGTAGCAGCTACTGCTAAATGACTGACAAGGAGAAGCTTTTGATGTGTCAGCTGAAGGTAGTCTTGGTAGGCTTATTGTTTTGCTATCTGTGCAACACTCTCCTCCACAGTATGGGGTAACGTCCAGAGGAGTCGCAGCGTCCACACCAAACCCCTTGCTATGGCAGCAGCCAC